>NC_137586.1:30382197-31582197 GCF_963210335.1 Falco punctatus
CATATAAGACAGTAACTGGCATTATGCTATGTATTTTCACAAGCACCATTTTTCATTGTAACATGTGACAAACATGATTCCCTATTTAAATACCCAAAACACATGAGATAAAATGATTCTTTTTTAAATAACTGCCCTCAGTGATATGAGCTGATGCCCCAAAGTCAGTCTGACTCCAAAGAGAATAATGAAATAGTTGAAGAATCCTCTTTGTCTTTGATACAGAAGTAAACAAAGGCGTACCTTTTTACAGACTGGTAGCCCACTCTCACATGCTTAACTTGACTACTCCAGCTCCTTCTTTTTAAGATTAAGGCTCATAGAAAGCTGTAATATATATATGAAGGAATGACTGACTGACTTGCAAAATATTCCTTTTTTAAATATAACTGATGAACCTCCGAATTACTAATACCCTTTTTGAATTCTGTATTCCCACTTTCCCTTTGGTCAGGATCTTTCATGATGTATAAGCTCCCTGTTTACTGGACAGCTTGTATATTGAGATACTAGGAAAAGTATTTCAAAAGATTTAAAAGTCAAGGTACTATAGATCTTGAGGTCAGCAACAATATTTCAGATTCATACACAGCAAGTGACAAATTCTGGACAACCATGTAATTAAAAGGAACTTGAGAGATTTATATATACAAAAGTATGTATGTACACATACATGCATATGTCCACACTGGGCCTGCTCCTGCCATTACTGACTTAGGTGGAACAAAACATAGCCCTATACCTTTGAAATTTAAGAGTTCAGGGTGCCTAATTATTCCTGTTTAAGCAAGTTATGCATGTGCAGTGGCGACAGAATCAGCTTTAAGATAGGACAAAATTAAAGCTTTATTAAAAAGTGAAACTTGCTGTCAAGGCACTGGGCTAGATCATACACTAATGCAAAAGGACTGTCCTTTTGCCTGTGTATGTTTGGCTGTGTATGGAAGCCTGATGTCACTTAACCCAATGCAAACCACATATAGTAAAAACTAGACCTTCTATTGCAAACTGAAACAGGGGGACACATTCACGTGTGATCTGAGAAACAGAATAAAAGGGGGAAGAATTTAGAACAGAATTATCTGTATTTAAGCCATATTACTTCTTATTATACATCATTTATGTGCATGGTTTATCCATATATTCTTTGCATTGGTTGGATGAAAATCTCTCCATTAAATATCTAAGCACATATGCTTGTATATAAGAATATACTTCATGAATGTAAATCTCAAAAGATTGCCAGTGTTCATAAACATCTGGCTGTAAATTAATCTATGCAACATAATGGGAAATTAAATTATGAATTTAATTCAAACTGCATTCATCAACTCTCAAATGCTTCTCAAGATGAAAAAATGTTTTTACAAGCACATTTAAAAATTTATCTTTCTAGACTGATTTCAGAAGCATAGTTATGGTCTAGCTTGTGAGAATGAACTTTGGATTCTTGTCCTTTTTCTTAAATCAGGTCACATGAGAATATTAATATACACATTACACAGTAAGTAGTCCACAAAATATATGAACAGGGATTAATAACCTAAAACCTCAGTCTTACATAATGTAAGAGTTGCTCCCAAGGCATACAGGATCACAGTGATAACACATCTCCACTGCAAAACTCATACATGCCTACCTTTCACAAAAGGCCACCTCGTTTGCTTGAATCCTGGACTAAATTCAAGGACCACAGCCTGACACTGAGTAGAAAAATCAAAACCACAAAACCACTTCAGTTTTACATCTATAAATAACCAGAGGGAACACAGCAAACTTAAGAGTAGTTCTTCTTCCTGAAAAAGTGTTATGGAAATGAAAAATGTTTGGGCAACAAGAATTTAATTGAATCAGTACAGATTGTTTTTAAAAAAAATCTGTGGAATTTAGGGAAGAATCTTTTCTACGGGGTAGTTTAAACCTTTCTATGGAGTACTACAGCATATACAGAAATAAAGCTCTACAATATAATTAAAAATCAAGAGAAAGTTAAAATATTCTTATCTAGCAGCTGGACTAAATATAGACAAAGTCCATGTACCTTCTCATGTAGTGCATTTAACTCTTCTTATTCATTGCATAAAGCACTGGGTCAGAAGGAATATTGGAAAAACATCAATAGCCATATTGTATGGCTTAAAATACAGAGGGAAGGAAAAGACACCTAACCCGAGGCCTGTAAGAGATCCAGTACCAATGATCTTTGGCTCAAAAAAGAAGCCGCACCAATGCCTCCAATGGGTAGCATCAGGATATATGTCTAATTTCTGTTCCTTTTTGATGCTGGTGTGTGTTTAACTTTGGAAGCATCATATGCAAACAGGTTGTGCAAAGAGCTGTGTGCCTTTGAAATATTGTAATATGCTCTGGCTTTACTTCTTTTCCTTTTTTTTTTTAAAAAAAAAGGATTTTTCTAAAGCTGTATTCTTCAGTAAGTCCACCCATTCAGCTCGAAAGGATTACATCCAACAAGCAGTTTTCTCATTCAGTCTGTGAATTCCCTTTGATAAATTATAAAGAATAAAGAAGAAAAAAAGTGGAGTTGCTGTACCACAGATGAAAAGAAACAATTCCTAAGGTTTTGGCAAAGCTTGCTTTCTCCAAACACTCCTCAGTTGACTGCTTGATTACGTGATGAATGCTCAGTGATTCTTTTTTCCTCTCCATTATGTATGTATATCAACCCATATCCCCATACATACATTGCAGTTTCATAGAGAGAAAAATTTTGTAGAGCAGTATCAGCAGGGCAAGATGAAATGGAATCAAGCTCTTGTAACTAGATTTATTTTACTTTAACCTTCAGTGTAGACAGATGAAAACTGGCTTGAACAATGATCCACTGCATTTACTTGTAGGAAATTGCTATCCTCAGGCATGCTGCAAGGTGAATCACCAAAGATACCTATGGGTCCTGCTGGGAAATCATAAGCTGGAAAAAACACAAAATTAATTAATTAACTAGGGTAACTGTATATCATGGAGAATACCCTAATACTTAAGCAGAGAACTGGAAATGGCTTTTATACAAATAGATAAACAAACCAAACAAGCCAACATATGTATGAAATTAATACTTACATAACTCACTGCTTACCAAGGTGCTAAAATTGTGATAATTTAAAAAATAAACTTCATGCTTGCTTATTGAGTTTCATCATAACCAACACATGATAAGAGGCAACAAAATATGGTAGAGCTCATTCGCTGTAAAGTGGACCCTGGCACAGAAATGACTAACATTTACAAGCAACCGTAGTAAGCACAAGAGTCACTGTTTGCAGAAAAACTCCCATCTTTTGGTTTATCTCTTTACATACTGCAAGATGCCTCTTTGAAGTTATAGGTGCATTGAGTTTTTAAGGCACTCTGAAGGATCAAGACGTAAAAGAGATTTCAAAGCACAGTAATTGTTAAGTGAAATTATCCTGTGTGGAAGGACAGTAAAAGACTTGGACATCAATTGTGTGTAGGCCCTAAAATTAGGCCCACTGTCTTGTGCTGATCCTATCTGCACATAGGTAACTTCGATTTTTCCAGAGCGGCATGCAAGCCCCCCTTTCAGCTAGGGACTCTAATTTTCAGCTAGGCAGAGACTAAGTCAATCAAGAGTGCACAGAATAGTAGGCACCCAGGTAGTTCTTGTCGTGGAAATGTGAGTAAGTGAAATTCAAGACTGTGAAAAATCAAACATGCATGAAGAAAATCAGTGGTTTGAATTATCTCAGGTCCCTGCTACAATACTTACAGCAGAGTGGAGTGGCTATGCAAATATCACATAGGGCTCAAAGGACTGTATTCCAAAGCAAATGCATGAGCTAGTGACTGACCGCTACCAGTCAGAACCTTGAGAAGCCCTCAGCAGTGTGCCGTCTGTACACAGGCCAGATGTTACTGTGACCCATGGTGACTGGGCCCCAGCACCAACCAATACACAAAGGTCTGAAAACCATCTCCTCTTTGCAAAGGCGCAAGTCTGTCATGATAGGTCCCAGTCACATATAGAGGTCAAGCAGATCTGCCAGTCTGTACTCCTTTGCATACAAACTGTATGCAACTGTCCACAAAGTCCCCAACTATCATTTACCTGTAACACCAGAATGAGCTGAAATAGTTCTATGGAAAATGCCAAGCTCTGCCTGGTCCCCTGATGTGGGAACTAAGCAGTCTTCAAAAGGAGGAACCATATTGCAAGAATCACCATGTTGCATATTCTTCTGAGTGTCAGCATAATGTGGAGGGTTGAAAGTCTGAAGCTGCCCAAAACCTACAACAAGGAGAAGAAACTGGTCAGTAAAAGACCTGGACAGAGATACAAGAGATAGCATGTGGAACCGTGGCCATGAAAATTATAAAAACCTCAATTGTAGCAGCACCAGGACTTCAATTATTTTCCATCAGTAAAGCAGCTTACATATGAAGCTAAGACTTCCTCCAGTTGCTACTAATTCTGAATACAATCCAATTCATGGACATCCTGATTCTAGCATGACTTCTGAGAGGCACTGCCTGGCTAGTAGCTGAAATTTTTCAGGAAATTTCTCCCTTTACTCTGCAGTCCTGCTGTCTGAACTGGTACTCTCCAGATTTTACATTGGCCTGCTGCTAGAAAAAACTAAGAAAATACTTGATCCAAAATTAAGGAACAATACCTAATGTCTGAATAAAATCTGGAGGCCTGTCACTGATGCCGAGACAGCTGGCTGATAGTGGGGACATGCATACGAGACTCAGAAGGGCTGCTAGCTGGTGATCCATGGAGCCTGCTGTTTCTGCATACAGGGTGAGAGTCTAACCCACTCATTTGTAGCAATGAGTCCATATGGAAGAGAACCAAGACCACTGTGTCACATGACATAAAAAATCCCCACCAGGGTTTTTGTTCTTCAAGTTGTTTTTTGTTCCTTAAGTGGTATGTGAAAGAGGCATATAAGCAATGAGTAAATTCACATTGAATCCATACCAAAACAGGGACATCTATGCAATCTAAGAAGCACAGACGGATGTCCTGCAGTAGGTTGGCCAGATTTTTCTCATGGAAGGAGGGTCTTCTCTCCCCTTTAAGAAAATTATGCTAGTCTAATCTTTGGAGATTTTGCTCAGAGTCTGAAGGATGGCTTTTATAGGTAAATGACTTGGTATGCATTTATTTCTGTCTTCTACAATATGTTCTTAGAGTATATATCAGAAATGAAACCGTTACAAATTCAGTATTACAATATATACATATTTTTTCTTTTAAGAACAAATGTGAATCAAGCTTCTCTCTGCCAGTGCTGTGGCTTCTTGTTCTCACCACTCTCTTTCCATGCATAAAGGAAAAAGGAAAAAGACAGTGCATTACCTCCAAGGTGTTACACAGAAATTGTATTGACTATCCAAAAATAGGCCCAGGAGTGATACAGCCTCTGAAGATTTTATTAGCAAACAGCTTATTGCCTAAGGGCTGGTGTGCTGTTCTCTCAATGAAGAATATGTTGTGGTAAGTTATACCAAGACACCACTGTCAGAAAAATTACACCCTACCTCAGAAAGCATCTTAAGGAATTTCCTGTGTCTCAAGTGTATTCTAGAGACATTACTGTCAATAGAAAGAGCTGACATGCAGGGCTGCTTCCTCTAGCCAGTCTAGTTAACCAACACCCATCTGACAAAGTCCTTCCAGCTGAACTTCCTTTTAGTGTAGAAAGATCAACAAAAAGCAACAACAAGAAAACCTTCCCTAAACACTTAAAACATTAACAACAGAAAAAAAGGTAAAAAAGGCAGAAAAGAGGGGTTGAAAAATACCATTTAGTGCATCTTCTATATTTAAACTCCGTACTGCAGATACTGGCTTACAACTCAGGAACTTGAATTACTCCCCTCTCCTTAGGCATCTGTTTATCGTCTGTTGGACATTATAAAAAAGGAGGAAACCTTGTGATTATACCTTCAGTATAATCACAGAAACCTTTCAGTGATTATAAATATTCACGTATTTGACTTCAAAGAGCATTTAGTACTAGGAGGGAATGAGGAATCCTAATTTGGATAGTTACAGGGCCAGCCAACTCAAGTTCATCCGTCCATGTATTTAGGAATTAGCCTCTGTACATCCATACTGTGTAATTAGGAAAGCATACTTATACCAGACATTTAGCTTTCATGCCTGAGATCGACTGATGTCCTTGAGCAGGATCAAACCACAAGCAGTAAGCAAATTAATTGATAGGATTAAAAACTCATCTCCCTCCCTAAAAGTAATGAGATGTTTGGGTGAGTATGACATATGACAAAAGGCCTTTGGGTACCATTTAACAGTTCAGAAAGATCAAGGAGAACTCCCAGAAGATAGATTATAAGCGGAGAAGATCCTTTTAGGAGAAGCATGAGACATGGAATCACAACCTATCTCCATTTGAGAGCGACATGTCTAAATATCTTGTGTATTGTATGACACCTGAACATAACTATTGGCCTATTCATCCATTACTAGTAATTAGCAATGTCTTGCATAGGGCATCTAGTTTTAACTTCTGAATAAAAAATATTTTAAAAATAAAGATTTTATATTGGTGTGGTTTCACACTGCAATCCAAATAAACTTTCCAACCTCAAGTTGCTTTACAGGGATAGTTTATGCTTAGAAACATGTTATGAATATAAGGCACGTGGCAAACATTTTCTGGATTGTGGCTAGGAGCTAGGTGTATTTCCATTAAATTTCCTATGCAAGCATGCACACAGGGCTGTTGTTTACTAAAGCTGCACTAAGTGTTTATGTACAGATAATGCATTTTCATAAGTAAAGCTGGAGAAAGGAGAAGGATGCAGTGGAAAGCATGCTGTATCACTTTATGTGACATAACTGATTTTCTGCCAAGCAGGAGGAAGGATGCATGATTTAGGAGTTTCGTGATTCTATTATTTTTTCTTTGAGACTAGTTTCTGTGGTCTCCAATGACAAAACACATGCATAATATGTGCTTGAATTGAAACAGAAAACTTAGTATTTTAAAGCATCAGAATAGGCCAGGACTATGGACAGAAAAAAACAGTCTGAACCTGCACCCAGGAACTCAGAAAAAGCCTTATGGGGAGGTCTAGCTAACAATGGTGAGCAAAACCATAGTATTTGCATTTTATTTAGTAGACTTGAAAGTTACTTCTGTGTCCACACAGTAAGATAAATGCCTACTTTACAAATAGATAACAAGAATTTAGCTCAGGCAAATAGTTACATAAAAGAACACTGAAACAATTGTCAGTCTTGCGTCTGAAAACCTGCATGAAATAAAGTGTATTTTGACTTCATACAAAAAAAAGGGGAAAAAAGAGGAAAAAGAGAGAAAAAAAAAAAAAGAAAGAAAAATAAAAAGTGGGAGTACAGTTCCTCTTCCACAGCAGGCACAATTTGCATTCTGTGCTCACTCTAGAGAGGCTGAACACTCAGTCTTCATTGTCTTTGGCAGGGGCTGTGAGCACTTTGCAGCCCTAGCTGTAACATGACAGTTTCAATCTTTTTTTCCCTTTTAAACATTAACTGCAACAACACTGAGTCAGACTGCAAAGCATCTTAGGAATTTACAACCCATCAATCCTTAAATATTCAGTCCTGACATTTAAGAATCAGTTGCAGTAAAATAAAATTGAAAGAAAAAACAACAGCAATACAACACTGGACTTGGAAGCTACATAGCTATTGACAGTTTTTGCCTCCTTAAAAATGTTTTTAAATCAACTTTTCTCTCAACCAGCAATAGGACACACTGTACAAGTTTACTGTTGAGTCAGTCTAGTTACCAGAAACAACCATTTCAATCTAGAGTGGTCTGAGCCAGCTGGCAAGACCCTTCAAGACACATGCTGAAATGTCCTTTCATGTCGCTCTGTGCTCATTCTCTATTTGTGCCTTTCTCCCAGCATCCTGCTCTTGATGCGGAATAATCTGGCAGTAACTTTGACTATGGCTAGCTGAAGTCTTGGCAGAAAAACTACTTACTTGGGGGTGACCTAATGCGAGTCACATCCTCTGTGTTTGCTCATTCCCTACTTAAGCAAAAGCATATTGTCTAGCAAAGTCTTACAAGCTTTGACCCATTGGTACATTAACTGCTACATGGCAGAAAGAACCAGAGAAGTGCAAAAAGCACTTTTATCAACTGATAAAGCCCCAAATAACTTTTTAAGATGGAAAGAGAGCACAGGAAATGAATTCAACTTTCTTAGATACATGTTCTTTTCATGATTCAGTGTCATAAATACCTGTCTTGTAAAATGGAGAGCCATAAAGAGGAAAGAGCAGAACAAAGCACACATCATTCTCTTCCCCTCAGTTATTTAGCACTATTCAAAATGTCTTTGTCCACCTCTGCAGTGCATCAGGTCACAGCGTAGAAGTCTTTGAACATGTTACAGCAAAATCTAAACTGGTATCAGGAGCTCTTCCCTTTATTCATATGGAGCCACGCCCAAGATCATCTACACTACTGCTGAATGTAGGATAACATAAAACCATATGCAATTCAGGCCCTAGACCCTGACCATAGCTGGCTCCTCATTTGAGATTATCTGTTAAAGAACTACCTGTAGCATCAGTTTTCTGTCTTCATGCAGCATTGGAAAAATAAAAAAGGCAAACAGGTTGGCTAATGAAGTTCCAGCAACCGAACTTTTCTTCTCAAGACTGCAACTCTGGATTTTATCAGTTGCTGTGTTATTAAGATATTTAAAACACACACACGCACAAGCTTACGTCAATTGTGTTTCTTTGAACCAGTACACTATAGCCAAGGTCCATAATGTCAAAAGACAGAATAAACACTTATTTTTTCTGGCATGATAGCATTATTTCCTTAGGAAAGTGAAAAATTTTAAATATGATAAGTAAAATAGATTTATACTGCAAGAATCTCTTCTAAAAGCAAGAAGTTCTTGTTCTTTGTCACATACCAGCCTTGCCCTGAGAGATACTGAACATCTGAAAATCCCAGGTACACAGTCCACCTCAAATTCACAGCTGAAATCACGATCCACATAAGTTTGTGATAGAGTCCTGATCCCATTGAACTGATATGGACAAAGATTTCATTACAGATATCTAATGAATGACTGCCACAATTGTAATTTCCATAAGGTAGGATGTTTCTGATGGACATCTATTTCCTCCTCAGTCAGCTCTCTGCCTGGCACCACAAACAGAGAATATTTTCTAAAGAAAATCATTATAACTGCCATTAAGAAATACACATCGGGGGTCAGCAGTCTTTAGTGCTAAGGTATGTCAAAAATACAGCTGTCTTTGGCCTGAACTACTTCAAAATAGCATTCCTCTGCAGTATATTTCTACAGTTTCCACTAGGTGAGTTACACAAACGTCAAGTAATCATTTGGTACCATCTGAGTGTGAAGAACAAAAGGAAAAGAAAGAGTTAGACAGAGATATGAGTTATGTATTGTACTGCCAGACTGACTTGCAAATGTGAAAACCTACAAATGTTTCTATTTATTTAAATCTGATTATTTGAAATTAAAAGATAACTGTTACCAGTAGAGCTGCCTGTATAGATACACTAGCATAGCTAACTCATATCAGCTAACAATTTTTTTAAAGAAATAGCAACTTTTTTTCACTGAATATTTTGCATGACTTTTCTATTTCTTGCATTATTCACCCAGCACTGGTTATCAGCTTAACTCACAAACACAAACGACATGAGTTACAGGCACAATTTTAAAGGACAGTCAGGTTTCTAGTGCAAAAATATTCAGTCTCAGAAGCATCCAAAATCAAGTCAGCTACATCCATGCCCAAAGGAGTTTTACCTCACCCTATACTGTAAGAAGCTCACTCGCTGTGGAGGAGGAATTTCTGTTGCTGTTCTTTTCTTTCATACCTCATGCCTCTCTTCTGACTTGTCTTGCAGCAGTACCTTATTCTTGCAGCTGCTAGTGCACGGCAGATGCCTTTGTCTTCAGGTACCTCTGCCGAGATCCCTGTAGCTGTTCTCAGCTGAAAAGACTCACCAGTGCAATACAGGTCCTGGACCAATTGTTGCAGATTTCTAGTACCTGTACTGTCTTCTGTCTACAAAGACACAGTACAATGGTGTACAGTGGTGTACAATGGCATCAAGCTGGAAAGTCATCACGCCAGTCTCCAGTTCAGGATAGTTTAAGATTTACTGCATATGGTAATCCAATAAAAGACACTACTGTCTAATGAAAGAAGTGCTTCACTTAAGCTCAGTCAGTTGTCTAACATCATCACTTCCAAACATCCCACGCAGTAAAGGAAATTGTGATTTTCACAAGAGAAAGGAAAGTGAATATATAGTCTATTATATAACATTAACCAAGGCAGTAAAAAGCCCTCTCTGACATTACTGTGCATCTGATGCTGAGAATCACTCTGAACAAATAATGAAATTTGAACACTAAACAATGTTCTTTCAAGAAAAAGCAGTTTCACAGCACAAGTAGATATTAAATGTAAGAGGCTTGTCAGTCTTGGATCTCCTGCATAATTTCTTTCTAAAGGATAGTGCTCAGAGATTTCCATGAGTTTTAAGATGCTTAGGCTTTCAGTAAGGGAGTCTGTTTAGAACTTGTTTTCTTCAAAAAGCTTTTGGACAATGAAACTCTTTCTTCCTCAGTACAGACAATTCAAATGGAGTTGACAAGTTTAAGAATACATATTAAGACAAAGATATCACCATTGTTTGGTAGCAGACTGAGCTGAAGTGGCTATAGCTACAGCACTTTATACCATTAAAAGGCAGGTTCTGAACTGTATACCAACTAGTCCAGGCTGATGAGGTAACTCCATAGTGTTTTTCTACATTATAATGATGTGACCAAAGAAGACGGCAATCTTTGTATTGCTGCTGGGAAAACACAACCAAGAACTCTTGAAACATTTGTTTTTGAGAGGGAGAGTTTAGGCAAGCCTTTCAGGCACACAGGGCAAACACTTTCAGTGTAGCACACAGGAGTGAGAGAGCTGTGCTTAAGTTGGAGGGAGTACATTCTGAACAATACCTCTTATAGCAAATATAGGTTACTTAATCTTTGAAAGAACATTTAATACCCAAATGTGGCTATTGTATTGCAATGTGTTATATCTTTCAACACTAAATAAATAAATAAATTAAAAGTTCAGCCCACATTGTCTTCCTACTAGTTTTAAGTGCAGAGATCTTTACAAGTGCAACTGAGTTGCTATCCATACGTATGTAATTCCTGTCAGCAATGTCTCTTTTTAACATAGGTTTTCTGAGGACAGGGAGGCAAACACAGTAATGCTAATGTGGGGTTAAGTAAAGTACGGGTTTGAGGTCCAAGCCCTTGGCGTTATTAGGTTTTTGGTCCACTCAGAAGATAGCGTTAAGCTCTACCTTAAATTTGGATTTGGAAAAGGGCTTCAGTCCATATGTGACATCAGCCCAGATGAGGGTCTCTACTGGGCCTTCATCCTATCATGGTTTTAATGACTCATGTATTTTGTCCTTTTAAATCCTCTTTGGACTGTAGCAGAGGAAGACAGGACCACAGTAGCATCACTCTGGTCTACCCTAAAGAGAAGATGCCCAAGCAGACATGGAGCTTGCTGCACAGGTCAGTGCAAATCCTGTGTGGAGCAGCAACTAATCCAAGATGATCTGTGAGCCTCTGAGAGGCAGGATTCTTTGGAAACTGTTCAGCTTTGGAGCAACTGGTTGTGATCCTGGCTTCTACAATTACTGAAGCTCCTGTGACCATGACAGGAAGAGAGCAGTAAAGCCACCTATGCACTCAAAGACAATTTTTGCTTTAGGCAGGAAGACAGACTTTAATGTCCGGATGCCTTTCTGAAAGATGAGTTCTTGCCAAATATTCAGCATAAAAGGGAACTAAGTAAAAGGTTGGAAATAGGAAGGCTAACTTGAGCCCTTCATACCCATACACTAGGAATTTATTGGACTTGTTCTGTCATGTCTTCATATATGTCATATGACAATGAACAGTATATTAATAAATTTCATTCTGTACTCAGCTGGCTCTAGATTATTTGTGCAACTTTAATCAGAGAATAGATAAAGCCAGCAATAACTCTTTACATCCATTGGTAAATTTCATGTTCTAGCACTAACCAGTGATGTACAGGATTGCCAGCTCCTGGAAGAAAAGTACCTGGCTCAGATCTGCTCATGTGTGGTCTAGTATGACAAGAACAAAGCAGGACTGGCACCTTCCTTTCTCTCTCTTACTCTCATAAACTCTTCAAGATGCCTCAGTGTCCTGTCTCATCCCTTTGCTTCAAAAGACTGCTTCCATCAGTGGAAGAAAATAAAAGAAGCCTTAGTGTTCTGAAGATGTTTCCTTGTGGCCCTACCCACAGCTACAATCCCTTCAGAAGTAAATCAGCTCCAGCGTGGCCTTACCCCTGGCTGCCTCCAGGGCTGTACCTGCTCTGTCGTGGGCTTATTCACGGCCACACACTTTGAGGTGCTCCAGCATGACTCACACACAGCCACTGATGCTTCAAGGTGAACCTACTGCAGTATGGACTTATCCACAGCCACAGATGCTTCGAGGTGTACCTTCTCCAACATGGGCTTGCTCTTGGGCCACAGTTCCTTCAGAGGTGTATCTGCTGTGGCACAGACATAATGATGGCCACAGACGCTCCAAGATATACCTGCTTGGGCGTGGACTTATTCATGGCCACAGGTGCTTTGGGGTGTCCTGCTCCTACACGGGCTCATCCACAGGTCCCTTTGACTTGAGTTCACACTGGAGTTCCAGCCTGCCCAGTACAGCAGCACAGAAACAGCAGCGATGCCCTGGCCACCTGCCAGCCCCGGCGCATCGCCATGGCTGTTATCAGAATGTTCCCGGGCACAGCACAGTGAGATGACAAGCAGTACAGCAGTACAGCAAGCAGCGAAAGCAAGAAGCAGTCAATAACGAGCACTAGGCTCTAATGCACTGTAAGGCGAGCAAGCCCCATGGCAAGCACAGAAACCTGCCCCTTAATAGCTAAACAGCAATAACAGCTATAAATTCAAACTAGCACATTCCAGTCAAATCTGTTGTTATCTCAAACCCTTCGAGCCCCATGTTGGGTGCCAAAAAGGACTGTTGTGGTTTAACCCAGACCGGCAACTCAGCACCACGCAGCCACTAGCCCACTCCCCCTACCCAGAGGGGTGGGGAGGAGAATCGGAAAGGAAGGTAAAACTCAAGGGTTGAGATAAGAACAATTTAACAGGTAAAGCAAAAGCCGCGCACACAAGCAAAGCAAAGCAAGGAATTAATTCACCACTTCCCACGGGCAGGCGGGTGCTCAGCCATCCCCAGGAAAGCCGGGCTCCATCACACGTAATGGTTACTCGGGAAAACAGACACCATAAAGCCAGAGGTCCCCCCCTTCCTTCTTCTTCCCCCAGTTTATATACTCAGCATGGCATCATGTGGTACGGAATACATCTTTGTCTAGTTCAGGTCACCTGTCCTGGCTGTGTCCCCTCCCAATGTCCCCTGCCCCTCCAGCCCTCTCACTGGCAGGGCCCAAGGAACTGAAAAGTGTTGACATAGTTTAAATATTACCCAGCAACAACTAAAAACGTCTGTGTCCTACCAGCATTGCTCTCACACCAAATCCAAAACACAGCACTACATCAGCTACTAAGAAGAAAGTTAACTCTATCCCAGCTGAAACCAGGACAGATATCTATTCTGATAATTCTCAGGAAGCCTGATCAAAAAGTAGAATCCCAAGGCCTATGAAAGTCCAGTGTGCTATGTACCTTGTATATGTAAATATGGCAAATGATGTATTTAAACAGTTGAAAGGAAACAGCATTACTTACTGCTGTCAACACATTTCTGAAATGTTAACATAATTACCATTCAAACTCCATACCAGCTAGAAAAAAACCCAAAACAACCTAACATTGTTTTCAGCTGCTGTTAATTTTCTTCTTGGCTACAGAAGTTTATACTTGGTTGAACAAAGAGGGAGACAGAAGTCTTGCAGAAGCTGTTTCCACAGTGCAAGCAGGAACACAGCTGTAAGAGATGTATGCTAATAAAAGAAGAGGTCTCAAACATTCCACAAGTGCAAGGGAAAAAAATACTCCACCTCTTGAAAACCTGGTAACACTTTATGTGTAAAGTCAGGAGGGAGTAGAAGCATAACATTAAAAAGCTAAAAGCAGAGGCCATCACAGAATTATTTGCAGTTCTATTTCAACAACAGCTCTGAAAATGTCTGAAGAGAAACACATAACTCCATAATAAGATGAGTAACAATTAACTAAGCTAAGAATTTTAAGGAAGTCTGAAGGCCGGGCCCTGAAGGCTGCTTTCCAGGGTCTTTCAAAAGGAAAGGTGTGTTGAAATAGCAGCACCAGCCCTTGAAGCATTTAATTTGAAACGAAGCAGCAGTGATAAACAACTAACATCGGTGGCGAAGGTTCTTCCTTCTTACCTGGGATGTGGAGTCTATTTGGTTGAAAAGAAGGATTTGCTGCTGGCTGGTATGTCTTTAGAGGCATTCCTGCAGGCTGTTGAAGGTGGGGAGGTTGTGGAGTCTGTCTCTGCATCACATGATGTGGAACTGAAATTCTCTGGGGGCTGATGTGGTAAGAAGGAGCCAGAGCAACAAACCTAGGAGTTCAGAAACACAAAACTGTAAAAATCCCAATAGATAAGAGCTAGAGACTGTTTCTACTTTACCCAGTTCACTGTAATGCTTAGCACTTAGCATAGATACAGATTTCCAAAAGAACAGTGTGCAGCCCAGATACGGAGAAATTTTCAAATGGTGACATACCATTAGATTTGGCAACTGAGAAATTAAAATAATTTTAATTGCACCTTTATCATGGAAAACTCCTTTTAACTTCTGTGGGTGTGCTTAAGTCTTAATGGGAGGACCTGATGTGGGATCTGATTTCTGAGGCATTGCCAGCTGTCTCATTGAAAGCTTTGTATCATCTGTATCTGTCAATAAATAGCTGTACTTCCTTACTGGAAGTCAGCAGTCAGTTCTGGTCATTGGACACTGCGGAGTCAGATATTAGGTTCAGGTTTCAAGTACTAGAAATCTTTTTCTGTTACATAAAGCTATTAAAAAAAACCCAAACAATGAAACAATCTGAAGCCAATACAATGTAAATGGAGGCAAGTGTAAACCACTTACAGTTGGGCAGAGTCTGACCACATCAAAATGTTGATCTAGAATCAAAGCATAAACTTACAAATCTGGCAGAAGAGAACAGTTCAGACTGAACCTGGCAGTGCACCTGCCACAGAGGTTGTTCACTTCAGGGGTATGTTTTGCCCAGCACTGGCACTACAAGGACACACTACTCTGAGGATATTACATGAGGGTCTTTTACAGACTTCTTAAGTTTAACTTTTTTCTACATTTCCTTCAAATTGGGTACCTCAAAGTACACTACAAATAGGTGCTACAGACATTTGTGCAGGTGGAAAGTTGAGGTTATAAGAGCTCTGGTCTGCACCCCCAATGAGCAAAACAACTACCCACTTCACCAATGGGATCCAATTAGTAAATGAAAGCTCAGCCTGGGCTCAGCTCAATACAACAAAAGGTGCAATAGTGCTAGTAGCACTACAGAACTGCTACAGAACTGCAACCTTCTGGACAGGTTGTAACTGCATTTAAATCCAAGACACCTGAGATCTTTTATGTTGAAGCTCAGAATCTGTATCTGACACATATTATCTGTGTGATTATGAATTAATTTGAAACCTATTTACTATATTTCTGGTAGATCCATAACTTAAATTTGGAGTATAGCAAGTGTCAACTTTGCATGATTTTAAGACAGTCTTTTATTACTACTATTATTTAAAAAATCATGGGATATCATCCTCTGTGTTTTCAAAATTAATTTGTGAATATTAATTTCTGAAAAACTGTTTTAACCAGCAGCCAACAACCAGGGAAAATCTTTTTCAAAACTTACAGTGGAAGCACAGTTTTACAGATTTCACATTGGTTTTAACATCTGAAAAGCCCTCTTAATAACAACAACAATAATAATAATACTTTTATTTTAAAAATATTGGAAATTTTTGATGATGATGATGCTGCACTGCTTTGTATAGCCAGACAGAACTCCTTTTTTGGCAGACTGTAGTGACCTTTATTATGATTTATTAATCACTTAATGAATCCCTGGCTTACTTATATTGGTGACTATAGTTACCTACTTTTACCTCCCTTGTGCCTAACAAAAAAACCCTTGGACTTGTCTCAGTCCAGATTTGTCCCTGAACAAATAGTGTGTTACTGAGGGTACTTCAAATTTAATTTTGTTCCGGAAACAATCAGGACCATCTTGTAACCACTTGGAAACTGCCATCAAGAATTGTGGTCAAGCCCTGGAGCCGATGCAATTAGGAATCAGCCAGATTTGCAGAAAGGTGCCTTTCCCCTAATGCCTGCTGGACACAAAATCATAGCAGGAATGCTTCTGGAGCCATCAAGTAGTTTCTCCTTTTCCAACAGTAGCCAGGGAAAAGTGTCCTGCTGGGGAATGAGTTGTTGAAGGGACAGAGTGCACCCTCAGCCAGTTTGCTGATGACACTAAACTGGGAGCAGTGGCTGATACCCCAGCAGGCTGCGCTGCCATCCAGCAGGACCGGGACAGGCTGGAGAGCTGGGTGGAGAGGAACCTCATGAAGTTCAACAAGGGCAAGTGTAGGGTCCTGCACCTGGGGCGGAACAACCTCATGCACCAAGTAGAGGATAGAGGTTGACCTGCTGGAAGGCAGCTCTGCGGAAAAGGATCTGGGAGTTCTAGTGAACAGCAAGTTGCCCATGAGCCAGCAGTGTGCCCTGGTGGCCAAGGCGGCCAGTGGGATCCTGGGGTGCATGAGGAGGAGCGTGGTCAGCAGAGGCAGGGAGGTTATCCTTGCCCTCTGCTCTGCCGCGGTGAGGCTGTGTGTGGAGTGCTGTGTCCAGTTCTGGGCTCCCCAGTTCAAGAGAGACAGGGAGCTACTGGAGAGGGCCCAGTGGAGGGCTGCAAAGATGATGAGGGGAGTGGAGTGTCTCCCTTATGAGGAAAGGCTGGGAGAGCTGGGCCTGTTTAGCATGGAGAAGGGAAGACTGAGAGGGGATCTTACCAATGTCCGCAGTATCTTAAATGGAAGTGTCAAGAGCGTGGGGCTAGCTTTTGTCAGTAGTGCCCAGTGGCAGGACAAAGGGCAGTGGGCACAAACTGCAACACAAGAAGTTCCATCTGAATATGAGCAAGAACTTGTTTACTTTGAGGCTGACAGAGCACTGGAACAGGCTGCCCAGAGAGGCTGTGGAGTTTCCTTCCCTGGAGATACTTAAAACCCACCTGGATATGATCCCATGCAACCTGCTCTAGGAGAACCTGCTTTAGCAGAGTGTCATCTCCGGTGGTCCCATCTCACCCTGACCATTCTGTGATTCTGTGATTTGATAGCAAGCAAGATAGACGGCAAAATTAGCAAAGCTTACCTGTTTTGATGAGATTAGTTAAAATGGCACATATATAGGGGTTTTGTTAATGACCAGTACCAGTCATGGCTACATGGAAAAAAGATTTTGCTCTAGTATTTGTTGACTGGAGCTGGCACAATCTAAGCAATATGTGGAAAAGGAAGGGAAGAGGAAAGTTAACAGTACAGTCATATAGTATAAATAGTGTACTTATATAGCGTTTATAACTATTCATATAGTTTGTTTTAGCATGGCTGGCCACCTGTAAAAGAGTCTTTGATGTGGTAGAGACACAACCTTTCAAGTCTCTGTAGCAAGGATAATATATACAAGGCGTTTTTTCACCTATGTCAAGTGCGTTAAGACTCCTTGGTTAAAGAACTGGCTGTGATGAATTGTCTGGGCATTAAAGGCTCGAAGGGGTTAATTTTGTAGGTGGAGAAAATACTGAGAAGTGGGTGGTAGAGAAATCCTTTTTTGTTAAAATTCCACCAAGCAGAACTGCCATTGCAACCTAAGACAGTGGAGACAGGTATTGTAACTGTGGTATCAAGTTATCACTGTTCAAGCTGATTGGAAACAAGGAAAGCAAGAAGAGAATTACCATTCAAAGCTCTGCCTGACCTATGGCTTTTTGATGGTGCTCCCCTTTTTCCACAGGAATTTGAAAGATTCAACGCCTCAGAATTATCTTGGCTGTTGTTCTTTTAAGCTGGCAGTCTTTCATTTGATTTCACGCTCCCAGCCTCAGGAAGCTCATGGAAGTACATGACTGGCCCAGCAATATGGGACATTGTACTTATACAGGCATCTCTCAGTGGGCTTCTCCCACCTCCACTGCTTGATGCTTTCCCGAGTTGTCAGCTGCATCCCCTTCAGAGAGCTCTCTGTAGCTAAGTAGACAGCTGCCCTTCCTAAAGGGAGAAGGGAGAGCAGGAAATTTGGTCCAAGACTGGAGCCAACGTGTCCATGACAAGAAAAATCCCAGGTCTCTCATGGATTTCAGTGCCATCTTGAAAGGAATTCCCATTGACTCACTGCCTGCTTCACTTAACCACCATCTGAAAAAGAATAGCATCTCAGAGCTGCAACAAGAAGCTGAGTTTTCCGTGCCTTTTTTTCCCAGGAGATGAGGAAAAGGGCAACAGAAAGAACACAAGGCAGCACAACAGAGCCTTCTGCTGATCTGTCCTCCTCCCTCAATGCTTGAAACCTCACCCTGTGTAAGCAAGGAGCACAGGAAGGGTGGGAAGGATGGGAGACTGTCAGTTTGAGGGCACAACTGGGGAATGATGGATTGCAAGATAGAAGTGAGAACCACTACAGCAAAGAAAACCTGGAGTGACATATCTTCTTTTTGAGGAAATCCAGAAGTGGCTAATCTAATTGCTATATATGCACACATATGTACACATACATACATACAGTGGAAAGAGTAAGCAACACCAGGAGTTCAAATTTCAAAATGCAGACAAAAATTGTGTAGAGTCATTTAAAAAATCTATAATCACATTGATTTGGCATCTAAAATATAATTTCTGAAATATTGTATTTAGCTCTAATGGTACCATGAATCACCCCTGACGCATCTTCTTTCCTCTCTCAAATTCTCCCTCCTGTGTGGCCATATTCATAGGGTATCAGAAAGCACTTTTCAAATGTGGGTATAAAGATTACCTTGAGTCACCAGAAATAAGTGTAAGGGCAAACTTACTTTAAAAAAAAACCCAAAGAGTGTGAAGGTAAAATTACTCTGATCTTTTTTTTTTTTTTTTGTAGTCAAAGAGAATCAATTTTACCAAATCTTTGAGGGCTGCTAATGTATTCTAGGAAACAGGACTTAAGACTTCTTATTGCCGTTCGCTAAATAAGCCAGATGACACCAAAAATGTCTGATACAACCAATTCTTCATTTCAACAGAAAAAATCAAGTTAAGAACCCAAATACCAAATAACCATTTGGGCTGCAGGACAACAGCTCTGTCAGTTTCATATCCCTAGAAGGTTAATATAGTTCCATTTTCCCTATTTGTACTGTTTCAGAGTTGTAGGGAAAAAAAGTTGATTCTTGCTAAATCTAGCAAAAGATTATTATTTCATATTACATTAAATTCTGTGTTTCACTCTGCCCAACTAGTAGTTTGCTGGGAAAAAGGTTAATTCCAATTATTTTACAGTTTCCAATAAATTCTGCAAGGGAGTAGGAGCATGACAAAAATAATGACAGCATATTGTACTATAGTTGTAATAGTAGCAGGTAAAGAAAACATTTTCTTTGCTTGGCAACAGCAAATAAAATATTTTCATTGCAACTAAATATTTATATTTAAAATGCATTGAAAAGAAAGCAAACTGCAGCTGCATATAAACAAGGCAAGAGAAGACACAGTTAACCTACCATTACTCTACGCTACACTATGGCACAAAATGCTACTAGCAGGAATTAACTGAGATAGGAACTATGTAAGTATGTTGGATGTAGCTATGTCTTCATCCTCTGCTTTTTCTCAACTTTGCACTAAAAAGTAAAGCATGTGCCATCATTTAGACAACATTAATTCTTATGGCTGCTTTCAATATGCTTCCAAAATGGAAATGGAACATAAAAGCTGAAAATGTTGATTTTTTTATTCTTCAGAGGTCACAGTTTTCTTTGAGCAATCTGGAAATACGATTTATTGGGTTGCTGCTCTGTTAATTGGCTGAGTTCTAATAATTTTTATTGGACGGCAACAGTTTGGGCATATATCCAAATGTTATGTAGTTGACACAGCCAGATCAGCCTTTCATCTCATTTCAGTTGAAGTTTTGGCTGAACAGAATACAAAACCATAGGCTTCCTGTAGCTGGTTGCTGTCTCCAGCAGTGTCCTGTACAGTGCTGCACTTTCTGACATTAAGCGAGGAACAATCTATGCTTGCTCCCTCTTGATTGCCTTTGTATTTCTAGGCAAATGTAGAAAATCCAGGGTGCTGTCTCTGTTCCCTGCTTTAAACATCCCTGTCATTCCACTGTGGTCACACATTTTGGTGTGGCTCCATACTTCATGCTGTGTGTGAGTGAGTTTGCCGCTCCTCAGTCCACTGTCAGTGGGGGAAACATTCTGTTGTAACACAGTACGCTATAACCTAACTTATTGCACTGTAGGTTAGTCCAGCTAGCTATCAAGGACAATCAAATAAGCATGGTTTTTAAAAAAACACTTGCAAGGAAAGCATAACTTTTGCCAAGCATAATTTTGAAAAATCAGATGTTTTCCCCAAAAGTCATGAATGCATTCATTTGACCAAAATAACAAAACCCTAAATTTTTACTTACCTATGATATAACATGTTTCTCTCCAATATTTTTGTCTGTTGCAAATGATTTTTTTTTAAAAAAGGAAGGGAATCTTCTCCAATAACAGAAATATTTTGGCCCACACAAAACAAAATCTTTGTCCATACCAAATTTGCACTTACCAGGCACAGCAATGATTCCACAGCAAGTTTCTATCCCCATGGTGTTTCAGGGGAGTAGATTACATGTGCCTGTAAACTTTAATTTTATATCCCTCATTTCAGTCATTAACAAGTGTCTAAAACCCCTTTTCATGCTCAGGCTTCAGGATCACAGGAAGAGCTATTTCAGATCAAACCAGTGGTCCATCAAGACTGAAGAAGGGATGGCAGGAAGAAAGAATATCCCACCTGACCACATGCTCTTTGGTGAGAAGAAGAAAAGAGATTTTAAGTGGAGTTTAAAGTGAAATTTAAGGAAGGAAGCTGTAAGCAGACACCTCAATATACAGATTCCTTGGGGACAGAAACACAAATTTAAAATCTCAGCATTTTCTCTGGCTGTGTTGTATTAAGAGAACCCAGTTTCTAGCAAATGCAAAGAAAAGAAGAGTGCCTTTGAAAAACAGAAGCATGGAAACAGGCTGGAGAAAAATTCCAAGCTAGCCTGGCTGTGAAAGGATGTTGTAGTGAGGTGGGTATCGGTCTCTTCTCCCAGGTAACAAGCAAAAGGACAAAAGCAAATGTTCTCAAGTTGCACTAGGGGAGGTTTAGACTGGTTATTAGAAAAAAATTATTCACTGAAAGGGTTGTCAAGCATTGGAACAGACTGAGTTGGAAGTGGTTGAGTCACCATACCTGGAAATAATATTTAAAAGACACACAGATATGGTGCTTAGGACATGGTCTAGTGGTGGATTTGGCAGTTCTAGGTTAATAGCTGGACTCAGTGGTGTTAAAGATCTTTTCCAGTCTAAATGGTTCTATGACTTTATGGCTCAGGTTCAGGGTTAGACCTGCTGCCCTCCACTCTAGCGTCTGTCACTTATATGTGTCATTTGCTCACTAACAAAAAGTGATAATGTCTTAGCAGACAAGCCTCTGAAGTGCACCATGCCTGGAAAGAAATTACTGTACTGATTTCAAAACCACACTGCTAAGATATTTAACTAAAGACTTTCTTTGAGGCATTTCTTCTTTGAGACTTTCTTCTTGATGCTACATACAAGGGGCTTTCTAATATGCAAAGACTGGATGCCTCAAATCCTTGGTTAGAACTACTCAGAAGCTTTTGCTTCTGGAAGTCTGGCTTGGAGCTACTTATTATTTTACAGCAAAAGCATAAAAGGAATATAACCACACACTCAAGTAAGCAAAAAGAAGCACTGTTGTAGAACTTCTTATAGTATTACAGTAATACTAAACTGAACAGTTCAGCCTGAAGCCCTTCTTTCCAGCTTTAGTCTCTAGAATTTCCTGTCAAGCCAGGATGTGTCATGCTTCAGGGACATACCACTAGCTCTGGTTCACAGAAAGGTGAAAAATCATCTGGAACACCAAGTCCAAATGAAAAATTCTGTTCTGATCTCACATTGGTTAACAGGCTACTTTTTGCACAAAAGCAAGCCTTAAAAGCAAAATGTGTATGTTGGGCAATTAAAAATAAAATAAAATAAAATAAAATAAAATAAAATAAAATAAAATAAAACAAAACAAAACAAAACAAAACAAAATAAAATAAAATAAAATAAATTATTTCAAGCATTTGGCACCATCAAGTTTGGGGCACTGAGCTGTACAAGTTAACTATATATATAAAACCAAAACTTTTAATCTGCATTTTAATTAGACTGCTTTTTCAGCTTCCTTGAATGCCCATGCCTTCCTTTATTACAAAAATGAGTGAAAAGGAAGCCAAGTACATATTCCGTTTTATACATGTGCTTTTGGATACCATTACCATTTGGTACCTTCATTGAACAGTTGCAGTATTTCATGTTAGGGGAGCACTGAAAATTAGTATCAAAAAGCTGGAACAAACATAAATCTGCATTTTTATTATGCATGTTCTCTCCTTAGATAAATTAACTTTCCTCTTGGATCCAGACTCTCTGTCTGACTTGTTGTCTGTGTACATTGAGTTTTGTACACAGAATGAAGGCAGTGTAAGATCTGGCCCACATTTGCTTCAGTTTTTTGCACTTTAAGCTTTAGAGCTTAATGAAGTCCACACTCTCCCTCCCATCATCTAGGTGGAGAAAGGTGCAAAAGAAGCCATCCAATTATTTCTCTATCCCATGGTACCTGCAGATGTAAGGAAAGTGCTTATTTCCTTCCACTTCTGTCACAAACCTGAGTCTGCTGTCCAGACTGGAAGGGGCATACGACTGGCCCTCAGAGTCACCAAAGCAGCCAGGCCAGCTTAGATCAGCTTCAAGTGCAACAAATGCAGGCTATTGCGGCAGCGAGTGCTGGTCAGCCAGTCCTAGCTCTGGAATGACCCCAGGTACTCTCAGTGTGTCGGGAACCGCACTGCATGGAGGGGAGCAAATCCCCTGCTTGCACCCCTAAATCCTGCAGTGCTCTCAGTGATGAGATTGGGATAAACAGGATGATTCACACCTTTCCAAGGCACTAATTCTGGCACTTTGTATACCGAAGTGTTGGTTTGTTCAGTTCACATTTTCACAGCCATCATCACCCCACAAAGTGGTTCAAATGACGCCTATCTATTCAAGGGCCCCTCAGCAAGTATACTGTATTAGATTCAAGATGCAGATTCTGCATCAGTTTTTCTTCTAAACATTTCCATTAATTTGTACTATATGTTCTGTAATCAAATCAACAACTGCTGTAATACTTTGTGGTTTTCTGAATTTAAGTTGCCACTCGTCAAACCACCTAAATGAAGATACTGGCACCTTTTAAAAAAAAATCCAAAGTAGTTCCACGTATGGGAATTAGCACTTAAGGACTTTTTAGAGATAGTGTATACAGTTGATGTATGAGAAAGGAGCGTATGGCACTAGCTTTTTGTTACTGTTAGTCTGTAGAGTACTGTAGTATCCTGAGGTCAGTAATGCATTCAAGGACTTAACAAGTAAGTCACTCTAAATGTGTCTGCTATGGTCCTACACTAATAACTGCCACAGAAATGGGCTAATGGGAAAAATAACTGTCAGCATTTAATTTATACCTGTAGTAACTATTGACCTGTCCCTGCCTGTCATGTCAGGCAATTGCTGTGTATGGAGGCTAGACACTTCAGGCACTGGAGAGAAAACTATACCAGGAAGGAAAAGCCTCTGGGTCAAGCAAGAGAGCATGGGCAGCCCCAGAGTTTGCCAGGGCAAGGGAAAAAGTTCCAGACTGTTTGGCCAGGAATGGAGAGGAAGAAATGAACCATGAGATGAGTTCCCAATGATCACAAGTTTCATCTTAGAGTCGCGCACAAAAATCTCAACAATTTCCAGTTGCTCCAGAACTGCCTGAATTCACATGTTCAGTCTGAAATCACAAACTACTTTCACACCTGTTGTCAATTCCCTGAGCTATCATGTTCTTCCATGTTCCTGATACAAGGGAGAGTGAGTACTGCTTTCCTCCAAAGAAACTATGCTTGCTTATCAGTAATTATAATCTAGTGAATGTTCTTTTCAGGTTTATAATTGGGCACTTTGTGCTCTCCAAATTACTAGCATTTCTGTTACTCAAGGAAATTAAATATTTTTAAATACATTAAGGAAATACAGCAATTTATCATTTAGAGCACTGAAACATAGGCAGATGAACAAAATAATGTTTATGCATCCATATACATAGAGTAAGAATTCAGTATTTTGTGTAATGGTGTATCTTTCCACTTTTCTACTGACTATCTATTTGGTTAAGCCTCTTCAGTTTTGCGATCTGGTAGACTTCTGGTTCAATGAACTAAGTGGAAATCTATAATACCATACACTATATAAACAATTACAAAGATTGCTGAAAATAATTCACTTCCAAGTAATCTGCTTTCACATTACTGAAATATCTAAAATGGAAACAGCAATGGTCAAAGTGTTTGTACCTAGACAGCATAAAATAAATCCTCAGTATAAATCAAGCTTTCAAACCAGTGATTTAAAGATTCTTTCTTTACCTATTGGTCTTAATAAAAATGTCAAGGAAAACAAAAGCAAAGCTCCTGCAGAAACAGTGTTGAGAGAATATTGACAGAATATGGCTTTCCTACCACATGCAGAGAAACATGAATCTCAGGGCCCCCATTCTCTAAGGCATGTCTGGGCTCCTCTGAAGTTTTAGTGTCCCAGTCAGTATGACTTTCTTTGGTCAGGCCATTGGTGGACATAAAGAGGGGATTGGAAGAAGTCCCTGAAATGGAGATGGTTGGAAAGCCTCCCTGCCCAGGCCTGGATAACAGGGTCCCTTTTACCCCTCCTTCCCCTGGTAAACCCATACCCAGAGCAACTGTTACCCAGGGGCTGCCACCAGAGACTTTCTGCACACCAACAATTCAGTTTCCACACATCCTGGCAGCTCTGAAGGCAGTCCTGCCCCAGGCTCAGCATGGGAAAAGCAGGGGCTGGTCTTACCTCTCTGAGTCCACAGCTGAGAGAAGAGGTAACTGGTGGGTTGGACGGAGAGGAGTACCCTGTACGTTATGTCCTGAGGAAAGGTGGCTGCTGGGATGAGACAAGGACACTGCCCCAGTTGCTGTTCCACTTTGAATTGTCTGTGTACTGGGGAACATGGCCACTGAAAGCAAAAGGAGAGAAATAACCCTCATCAGGCAGGTGATAGCATTGATAACTGACCAAATGCTAACGGGTAATACCACCCGTAAAGCTATAGTGCCAATTGTTAGAAACTAACCGGTTTTTCTCAAATGTTTTCTGTCCAAAGGGAAGAAATAAAAAAACCCACATAAAAATAATCTTTGCTGCTCCCAAATGACATTTCTACAAAACAGGCGTGACATAGCTGTGCTCCTTGTCTTGGGAATTTTGTCTGAATAAGGCTGCAAATATTCTATAGCTTCCTGTTGTAGAAGAGGTGTCAAATACTTCCTAAGATACATATTTTTAAAGCTAGTGAACACAAAGCACAGTTTCATAAACAGTAAAATATTTTCTACATTTTCCTCTCAGCTGCAAAAATCCCAGATTTCTTGAAGAGGTCAACCCAAACTCAAATATTGCTATTAATGCCCCCAGCCTACCCAATAATGCACACAAAAATTTTAAACCAGCATTAATAGTTTCATAATTTTCTGTGACGTAGCTCTTATGTACATTCCAAATAAGGAAAGGTTCTAGATGATTAAAAAAAAAGCAATACAGGACTCCCTCCAAATGTCCTCATTAGTTGACCCCAGATCCTGTAACCTCATTTTCAGAAGTTCTAGAAATCAGGCAGCCAGAAGGTAATTGATTACCAAATCCCTCGTAAAATCCTGTTTCTTAATTATTTTTAGTGACATCTGTGTCAGGTAGCTTACGTTGATGTTGAAAGGCAGCCAAATACATGCTCTTAAATATTTATGAACTCTGAGAATAAACTAGATAGGCTGTCTACCATATGAAAATGATCTCTCACCGGTTGTCATGTCTTCCAGTTTCTTTATAAAAAGTATTGTTTAGACCTAGTTTACAGAATAAAATTCTACCTAAAAAACATGTGTTGTTTTAGTGAATATGTTGGAGAAAATGATTCAAATTAATTTATAAAATCCTAGAATTCAAACCGGTTCCCCAAAGGGCATTGCCATTGGTAGAAGACCGCTCTAGACTAAAATACCTGCATGGCTGCTGCAGTCCTAGCAGAACAAACACTGCTTTAGGAGTAACCCCCACCTTAGATATGTCTTCAAGAAAATGATTTCACAGGTTACAAGTTTAAATGTTGCTATCCAAGACCAAAAGGGTAAAAAGTCATCTCCCAAGTCCTCAGCCTGTTTCTGGAAAGCCTCTATTGATTCCCACAACAGCCTTTGTGACACACTAGATATTCACCGGGCTAAGGCAGACTTAAGGAAAGGTTCAGGAGTTTAATTATACTGTAGCCTCATTAAAGAGCAGTCCTAGACATCTTTCAGCTGGTGATCACAGACAGTGCAAGATGATAGATAGGAAACCACTCTGTGAATAAACCCACCTAATAAAGATGCTGCAGAGGTAATGTCAAAGCTTAGGGAGAGTTGCATGAGCCACACTGGTGGGCAAAGCTGAAGGAATGGAGGCTGCCCTATCACACATCCAGGAGGACCAACAAAAAAACCCTGTGGCTGCCCTTGGCACTAGCCTCTACTGTTTGCTAATTCTCATATGGACCAGAGCCTTCTAATCGCAATCCAAGTGACAACAAACATCTGACAGTAGAAGGCATCCCAAACCTTAAGAGAGATACAGAGGATGAAGATCCCACAGGGAGATGAGACATCACTTAAGCTAGCAGCATAACTCACTAAGAAAGGGTTGAGGAAGACACCCCCTAGGACAGATAAAGGTAGCTTTTGTTGTTTTTTCACTTTGCTCATGCACCCCAAAAATCACTCTCTCCACACCAATCTCTCAGAGTAGCATCAAGACAAATTCAGAAGGGAAAACAAAGGAATGACCTTTTGAAATTATTATTTTATGCTTACATGCAGTGTGAAAGAAAATACTGAAAAAAACCAACCCCAAATGCACATTGCAGCAGAATAAGCAGAAAGAATATTCAACGAATCAGTACACTGTAAAGGAAAACCCTAATTACCTAAATAAAAACAGAGACTATTTATATTATTCCTTGCAAAAAAAGGGTAACTTGCAGTTTTCCATGGAAAAAACATTAAAATGTGTAAGAAAATAAAATAACTTAACTTTTCCAATACTGTGACCTAAAACAAATTTATTCAAAGCTGTGTTTGAACAGGAGTAAAAAGGCTGGACTATGACCGTGTTTCCAGCATAAAGGTAGTAAAAGTTGGTTTTCCCTGTCATAGCTGTTCTCTGCCCCAACCATGATAAGCATTTCAGGCAAATACTTCCTAAGTTGTGCTTGCACATTTCTAGCTGGTCCAGGCTGCAGTGGTAGCACAGGTTCCCACAGCACTGTCCAAGACCTGGTGACTGTCCCTGGGAACAGGTCATCTGCAGCCAGGCATGGGCAACCTCATCTGTCTTTTCTCTGAACTAGAGCAACCTGAAGCCCACCGCAATATTTACCATCACAGCAGTATCTGCTATTATAGTACCTTTTGGCTAGGTTTCCCAGCAATTTCTCTCTACATTTTTTCTGTTTCTGATGAAGAGACAGTACACAGTGTAAAGTAAGAGCTAACTATGGCAGGGACTAGAGGGGCAGGTAGGATATTTAAGGAAGAAAAAGCATACATACTGTACAGAGGATACGTTAAATGATCACAGCATGATAGAGGAGTGTAGCTGGGCTCCCGCAGTGCCTGGTAATGAAGCCTCCAACAGTAGCACCACAAATGATGGTGTGGGAGACCACGTAAGACCGACGGGCAGTGTCTGTGCCACACAGAGGTACTGTGCTGACAAAAGCACCTCGGTGGGCACACCCAGTGAAGTGAAATTACAGGGCTGGCAGCTGCTTCCCAGTGGAAATGCTACTAGTAAAACTTCTTAGTGTAGACATGGCATTGGTCCAAGCTACTACCTGAATCTTTCAAATACCAGTTGAAGGGAAACATTGTCAGCCACTGGCAGTCTACAGACTACGGCAGTCCACAAATACTGTCAGTGACAGGTCCATTTCCCTAGCAGAGATAGTCTTAAGAGACTGACAGAAAACTTTGGACACTATGTAAGAAACTGCTAGATAACTTGATTACTTCTTCTTGGGAGCTGTGTGTGCGGCAAGGTTTTCTAGTGGTTTAGCTGTTAAATGTGAGTTGCTTGCTCAAACTGCTGGCAGGAAATATCCACACAAAGAATGTCTTTGCAGTGCCTGATCCCATTAAACACCTGATTTGAACGGTATAAACCTGAACAAACTTTCACAGCAACCAGCATGCTCACTGACTCCAATATACCACCACTAGGTAGGTACACACAGAAAGATGCAGAATTAAGTGTAAATATCACTTTACAAAAAGGCTCCTACAACAAGGCTTTTCTATCAATACAAGAGAAAATACACTTAAAGTAATTTTCAAAAGATTCAGATATTCTGAAAAAAAACCCACACAAAAAACAACAGAAAAACACAAAACAAAGAACTGCTGATACTGCTCCTCTGTGTCCCTTGAAAAGCCCAAGCTACACCATGATTTACAAGATGGATAAAACATCTTAGTCCTGAATGTGAACATTGGATTGAGTTACGCCCACAGAGTTACAGTCACAGAAAAGGAGGATCCATGTTTTCATTTCTGGAGGCTCACCACAAATCAATTTATCAACACATAAGTATTTTCCATGAAAATATCTCTGTAAAGGCTTCTCAATGAGAAGCTAAATTCACATGCATTCTCATAAAGCAATAGGAACAAATTAGGTGGTTGGAAGAGAAAAAGCTGATTCTGAATATGGTTCCTTTTTTTAAAAAAAACAGAAAAGTAGCATTTAAAAAAAATATGTAAAAATGCATACTTTTTTCTTTAATGGAGACAGAAACCTGTAATATCATGGAACATTTTTAAATGCAGAAGAATCATCCTCCCCTTTGCATATTACTAACAATGGTATCATTTACTTTGTTGGATTTATAACTGTCAAAACAGCACTCTTGTCAATCTATTTCTGCCCAAAAATACCTCTTCTCTTACCACTGCAGGCACGAATTTGGAGTACGGCTGAGAATTCTTTCCATATAGAATAAAACAGTGTGAAGATTTCATTTTGTAACTCAGTCAATTGAAATCACATACATTCAAGAGTAGTTTTTTCTTAATTACTATATTTAACCTTCCATTTCTGTAAGGAATATTTATGCATATCTTGTAAACAAGCAATTTACTAGCCGAGAAGGAAAAATCTGAAATCTGTTTTGCAGTTGGGAGCATCACCTCCATGTATTCTTGCCTCTCACCTCCTCTAGGGAGCCCATACTTCCCTGCAGGATTTTGTGGCCAGGAATATGAGGACATGTGCTGTGTTGAGCCATAAATGGTAAGCCCAGCAAATGTAAAACATGCTGTCTCTGTTGCCTTGATCCTGCCCAGCTCATCTGTAAATCTGAAGACTCCAGTGTGCATGGAACTTGAGAAGTAATCATGTAAGAAATAGAGTAGAAGACAAAATCCCATGATGAAGATAATAAGCCTCCAAAGCGGGTCTGTTGCATGGACCATCTGCACTGATGGTCTCTGTATCTTTCTTCAGATGTTGTGCAGGCAGGTCAGAGATACTGGAGGCATCCAAGTACTGGAGGCACCTAAAAAGCTGAAGGGTTTACAAAGTCCACCCACTCAAGACATTTGGGCAGAAGAAGAAAACAAGTCTAGGAAAGCACTTTGTACAGTAATCTAGCTTCTTTATTTGGAGATCTGTTTAATCAGTGTCTGTCTTTTGAGATCCCTTGCCTCAAATATTTAGAAATCTAAACATTTAGAACATAAAGTGGGTTCTTTGGTAAATATCTTCCACATGTGAAAAAACATCCTAAGACACCACACCATCTACTAGTAATCTTTTTCCCCTACTCCACAGGTCAGAAAGTAGGAGAAGAAAATTTAGAAAGTAATTGAAGAATTGCCAGCTGAGTTAGAATAAAAATATCAGAGTTAGTTTATAGGTAGTTATAGGCCTCTGATAAAAATGGTAAAATTATGCTTGCTAAAAGCCTCCCAATTGCTACCCAAGATATTTGCACAATTCTGTGACACCAGGGGATACCACTCCATTTATCACACACACAAATTACTAAGCACAGAGAAAAAAATATAAAATGCTCGCATGACCCACTGAGACACCAGTCTAAGGACAAAACTGATTTTTCAAAGAATTCAGCCCCATGTACCATACTGCACACTCAGCTAGCTTGAGCTACAGCTACAGCTTCCAGGTCTTATGTGGAGGTGCATCTAACAGAGAGGTACTTCTAACACAGGGTCTGGGTAGGACTTCCAGATATTTCTGTGCCTAGTCTCTGCCTGTGAAAATCTTCATTGAAGCACTGATGCCACCTTTGCAGCGTATCCCCAGTGCTCTGCGCATGTTCCTCCTTTCCCAAATGCAGGATGCCCATGGCAGGAGAGTTGCTGCGCCCACCCTTGCCTTTCTCCAGAAGCTGGCTCCCCTGCCTGCCCATAATGCTGCCACCAGCACTGGAGCCTCACTTCACCTCTGAACCAGTTCTTGCTATTTTGCAAGAGCACCTAGAATTTGAGCCCTGACCACCAGCTGCCCCAGCCTGCTTTTAGGCACCTGCAAACTGAGCACATGGTCTCCCCAAACTGGGCACCTGCAGTTGGGCCTCTACAAAATGCCCATCTAGCACCGCTTCCTTTAAAAATCTGTGGCATAATTCTAGGCACACAAATTACAGGTGGTACAACATTGTTGCAGAAAATAAAGTCAGCACTGAGTATTTTCCCAATGCCAAAGGTAACTGTGCAAGAAGCAGGTAATGGTGATTGTGCTTACAGCCCGTCAAGCACCCAGGCACAGGGATGCGTGTGAAGAGGACAGGGTGAGAGACCACCTCAACCAGCAACTTCCACCTTGGGAACTTTTCAGGCACTCTTTCATGGCATAAAATTATCTTCATCTTTAAAATGAAAAGGGAGGAATCCCCAATTCCCAAGTAAGGCTGCTGTGAGAAGGAGACATGGGGTGTCAATGCCAGCACAACAGCAGCGCCAGAGCAGGGAGTGGGGAGCAGGGAGCAGGAGCCAGTCCCTCCACGGGCAGGTGGGCAATGCAGCACCTGACATTGCCCATGGGCACCAGCAGAGCCCCCCTGGCTGCCCCATTGGGCAGGGCACAGAGCTGTGACACCCTGAGCACAGAAAAGCCAGTGCTTCAGTGGGATGTGCGTTCAGCTCTGAGGCCCCCAACATAAGGACATAGACTTGTTAGACTGAGTCCAGAGGAGGCTGCAAAGATGATCAGAGGGCTGGAGCACTCTCCAGACAGACTGAGAGAATGGGGTTTTCAGCCTGAAGAAAAGAATGCTCCAGGGAGATGTTATAGCAGCCTTCTAGTACTTAAAGGGAGCCTTCAGGAAAGCTGGACAGTGACTTTTTACGAGAGCATGTAGTGACAGGACAAGGGGGAATGGCTTTAAACTGAAAGAGGGTAGATTTAGATTGGATGTTAGGAAGAAATTCTTCTCTATGAGGGTGGTGAGGCAGTGGAACAGGCTGCTCAAAGAACTGTGGACGCCCTGTTCCTGGAAGGGCTCAAGGCCAGGCTGGACGGGGCTTTGAGCAACCTGGGCTAGTGGAAGGTGTCCCTGCCCATGGCTGGGGGGTTGGAACTGTATGAACTTTAAGGTCCAGTTCCTTCCAACCCAAATCATTCTATGATTCTATATACCCAATGCAGCCTATATTTTAATAAGAAAAGGTGTGTGGTTCTAATTCTTGAACATTCTTTGATCTCTTCTCTGAGCTGGACATGATAAAACTTTTTCTAGTCTTCTTGCTGGATACTTGCAATGATGGGCAGCTGGACTGATTATTGGTTGAGTAAGGTGGCCACCCTGGAAGCACCTGTAGTTTCTGAGATTAAGAAATAATTAAATCCCTGAAGCAATAAAGTGGGGTCTGGATTAGGATTTAAAATTGTTCCTGCCATGACATCTTTACATCACATCCCTGACTTTCAAGACAGATGATTTTCTTTCAGTGTATTGCAGTTTCTGAATTTCTGTTTTGTCATGAAGAAAGGAACTATAAATGGTGCAATTGCCTTGTTACTTACAATGTTTGTACTAATTCAGTAGTAAATGTTCTCTTCTTCACAATGTGAACCTAACCATTAAGTCAATTTTTGGACAACCATTAAGCTGTCTCAATCTGGAAATTATGAACTTAGAAGTAAAACTGGTGAATAAAAGGACAAGTCTGAAGGGAAATAAACTATCCTCCTTAAAATAGATAACATAGTAATATTAACACTTTTCTGCCTCCTGCAGTGTGTATATGGTCCTACCTGGTAATACATCAGATTTAGCAGGAATTCTGAATATGTCTACCATAGTTAAATTCAGCCAAAATGGTGACAACACAGATTCTCTTGATTGTTGGTTACCCTACGTGACCTCCTCTTTTGCATCCATTCCCTATGTATCAAACACAACTCTTTTTCACTGCAATGGCCATCTATACCTCAGTTCTTCCTTGGCATTTTTTTTTCTCCCGGTAACGACTGTAACTACTTACCAAGGCTGTTAATATTAACAGACTGCTTTTTTCTTCAGACATCTCTCACACTGCCTGTGGTGCCTGATGGTTAGGGACCTCACTCACTGGGTTGATTGCTTTAATAAACTTCTTTCATTTTTCCTGTATGAGTCCTCTGTCCTCTACCTGCCTGTTGTATCTACCTACTGCCCTAACGTTATCTTAGATATAAACTACTTTGGGAATAAATTCTTTGTTACTATGTGTGTAAGAGCACCTAGCTCAGTACTATTTCATTGGGGAAAAAACCCCACACAAGGAAAAGTGTTACTTAAGTAAAGCACATCTTAAGTCATAGGCATAAAAGTAGTTAGGTCAAAGTTTCACAGTACTGGAGCATAATTATTTAAAATACACTTAAAATTGCCAAACCTTCTGTAACTTTCCTGATGTAATTTTATTTTCCAACTTGCAAAGAAAACAAAGCACTTTACAAGCTTTAGTCATATCGTTTACTTGTTCTGGAGCAGAGCAAAGTGTGACAGTAACTATTTATAAAAGTATGGCACATTCCAGTTTATTCTTAAATATGGAACAGTCAAATTTTAACCAAACAGCACAGTAAAAATATTTTTTTAATTGCATTATTTATGATTTTTTCAACTTTAGGGATTTTTTCATCCTATCTAGGGACTTGAAAAGGGAAAGTGAAGTCTTTTTCTCTTTCTCAGGTTTGTGCATTACAGTGGGTAATGCCAATAAAGTCTTTAAAATTTCCAACTCCCTGTCAAAGTATAACATAAAATAAGCAACTGTAACCAACCCAACATTGCTAGAGGTTCTCTGGCCAAAATCAGATCTTTTTCTGACCTGATCACAAAACCTGAAATTTCCTTTAGCTTTCAAAAAACAGGTGCTACACTCAGATGAAAGCATTTAAAAGTTAACAGCATACAATACCAAGTATTTTATAAATTAGGATACAGTCAATCACAGCTTTAAATGTCCTGATTTTTGTCATATAAACCTACATCACCACCAATTTGTGTGTAGCTCACAACAGCCTTGACAAAGATGTATCGTAGAATTCATAGGTTTACAAGCCTCGCAGTAAAACAGAACCACTTAACTGAAGTGGCCACTACATGTAAGGTCATTTTCAGCACTACATATAACATTCAGCCAATTCTTTTGCTTCCTACATCTCGTTCTCAATTAAAAGTTGAACTGCTAGAAGACTTAATGCATTCTGCCTGAAATTTAAATACAGACATCCTGCGTTCAAAAATGTTAACATACTGCCCATCATTGTCTTGAGCTTTGAGATGTATTATCACTCTTAATTTGTCAAATGTTTCAAATTTAGCTGAAATGTAAACAGCAATTTTACATTTTGCCATGTATGACAGTTAGGTATTTTAATAGGAAAATCTCAAGATACTTAACTGAAACAATAAAACAGGATTATCACATTTATAGCATCAACGGCATATTTATAGCTTATTAGTGTATTTACAGTCATAATATGAGAGCTCATAATGCAGCATTTAAGTTCATTACTGTAGATCCATTGGAAAACTGATAGGTGATCTATGAATAAGGAAGAGGAAAAATACTCTGATTTTCAATGAAGCTTAATGTATTCAAGAAGTCTGCAAGGAATGGTACAAGTGAATTTCTAGCAGAAGTCAAATGCCTATAGAGCAAAAACACTGCTCTTTTCATGGATAAAATACGGTTTGTCCTGCCTCCCTTCAAAAAGTGTAAGAGTCTGTTAAAAATCTATCTTTTTATATTACTTTGCAGGTTCTGTCCTCCTCATGAGATAGATAGAGATTTCAGAGTACATCCTACTCTGCAAAGTACAACATACACTACAAAATTATCCTAATCTTAAGTGAACAATAAAATAGCAGCCTGTTTATCTGTCTTTTCTATACCTGGGTAAATACCATGAGCAGACCCTGGGCTGTGTCCCGGGGTATTATCTGCAGCATCATGCAGTAATGGGGCTGGCTGTAGGGGCTGGATTGCAAGACAGTCATTCAGGATGTCCTGGCCAAGTTCTGAGCTTGATTGCAACTGAAACACAAGAGATAAAAAAGGAGAAATTATTATAACATGGACAAAAAATGGAAATAAATCACAAAACCCCTCAGGACACTGAAAATTTATCATGCAGAAATGTTGAGAGGTTAGAGAAAGAAAAGGAGCAGAAGCAGAATTCTTCTTTTTTAAATCCTGGCTAAACCTTCCATTATAGCAGGCATTTTTCGAATCTGAAGAAGGAAACTCTTCCAGATGCTTAACAAGACTATACTCAGGACAAGGGCTACTTGTACTGACAGGACCTTGGACAGATGGACTTAAGTGTGTTCTCTTGTCATACACTGTAAAAGAGAGAAGTGTCCTGATTAATGGATAATGGAGATTTATCAATTGTCTGATGTGTCGTATCAGCAGAAGGCTACAAAAAAAAATATAAGTATTTTCCTTCTAGTTTAGTGCCCTGAACCGGCTCACTGAAGGATGAGAAAAGCAAAGGTGCTGTGGCACTGGAAACAAGCAACTGGCAGCAAGCAGCCAGGGCTGGTATCACTCAAGATGGTCAGGATGGAAGTGGTACCACTTTATATGGACCAAAGTTTTCTTGTGACCACATTGTTAAAGTAACTAGGATTGCATTTCTTTCACATTATGGGTGAACTGATGTGAAAGTCAGTACTCCACCACTGCCACTAATCCCAGCTGCATGCATGGCCACTTGGCTGGTACCTGATCCATCAACAGAAAGTCTGTTTATCTGGCTGATCCAGCAGAAATTTCACTAAACAAATTCATAATAAGAGATTTCTTTCAGATGAAAGTGGATGAACAGTCTCATCCTGAGGCGACAATACAATAAAATAATGCCTTTTTTAAAAAAAAATCCCCAAACTAAAATAAGGAAAAGGGAGAAAGCCTGCTGCAGCATCCTGATACAAGGCTGCCCTAGCTATAACACAAAATTGCATTCTCAGCTTTCTGGCAGATGGACGCTGCTGCAGGCTGCTGAGACTGATGCCTGTCTCAACTCCCTGCCTGATGTCACTGTTGGATATATATATGTATATTTTTGTGTATATATATATATATATACACAAATATTTGCCTGTTATGGCCATTTCGGCTCACAGGTTGGTGTATTCTTTCTTTTGAAAGCATGAAGGAAGGTCTGTGCTTATATGCATGTGGGCCACTGCAATGGCTGAGATGCAGACAAATATCCTGTTCTGTCACCCATGCTGATGAAGGATAGCTCATGCATCATGACGGACAGAAACCTGACCTACTGCAGTAGGATTTGCTGCACTCATGCATCACAGTCCCGAGAAGCAAATCTTACAGAAGCAACTGGGGCTTCTCCTCTCTGTTTGGTGCCATGAAAGATAAGCTACTAGCATTAACTAGAACTTAACTAGCACCTCTAACAAACTCCTAAGGAAAGGTAGAGCAACAAGAGAAATTTCTGTCTATCCTATACCCAGAAATGAAGAAAAAAGAGTAAGAGGGAATGATTCTGAATGTAACTGTAGAAAGTCCCATTACTGTGCCACAAGATACTGATAATCATTCAAATGACTTCTGACAATATGCATTAGTATAAAACTGATGCAACAGAGTTGAGAGTTGGTCTTACACATCATAAGAAGCCGAGGCAGGGTGACATAAGAGGTATATGCAGCCTATGATACCTATGCACACTGTGCGTGCTGTACATTATTCCTTCTCTTAAAAATTTAGGGAGTCGTCATTAAGCTCAAAGGTACACTACATTTGTAAGGTATATTTGTTATTCTAGAATTGTACAGACAGAAAAAGAATGGGTAGAGGGGAGAAAAGAGAGAAAGGGAGAAAGGAAGGGAGACAAATCTCTTTCATTTATTATCCATATTTACAACTTGTTATAACTAGAAATGTTTCTTGCCCTGTACTATGTATGGCTGTCTATTATCCACTAGTTGTTCTAGTTTTACTGCTAGACTACTTTTACACTAGTAACATGGCTTTTTCATGAAATTAAGTGCATGTGAAATTAAATGACAGATGTATCCAGATTCAAACTCTTATCGGTTACATTATTAATAAGCATAATGTGACTTTAAATTTCTATAGAATTTAATATGAAAGTAAATATGGAAAACATCTGACTTCTATAAAAAAATAGGATTCTATCAAACAAAATAGAACTTTAATGAGGTTGCTTGTGCCATTGGTTGGGTTTTTCTGTAAGTAAGAAACTGATCGATTATCTATGATTGGATAGCACTTATATGGATGAAACAGTAAGCAGAACAAGGAAACAAGAGCTAAGGATTTACAGATTAGTTACACTTATTATATAACAGCAACAGCCTATTTTACACATTGTTCACTTTCGCACTGTTCAGGAGGTTTGTTTGGCATTTGCAAATTTTTTGATACTGAGAACAAATCTATCCTGACAACCTATGCTGGCATAAATTTTCTGGCTTGCCCAATAGTCAATGCTTATAAAAACAAACAAAACCCAGGGTCAACAACAGAAAACAGGGAAATAAACACCGGGAGACAGCTGTGATCTGATTTCTGAAGATAGTTCTTAATCCATGCACTCATCATTTGCTCATCATTATTGATTCATATTTAGAACCACAAGGGCTAGAAATACAAATTTTATAAACTTACATACTCACTCACATACCTGTGTTGTATATCATGACAAGTAATATTAGCATGACCATATATGTATTTAAGATACATACAATAAAATATCCTGAGCAAGAGGTAGATATTACACTGACTTATGCAACCGCAGGCACACACTATTAATTCAAATTGCCACTAAAAATACTACCACAGGCCTTTTATAAGCCCTCACCAGGTAATAGCTGCTGGGAGTAACTTTAATGCAGGGTATGTACGCGAGTTGGCCTTTAAGAGTAATTACTGTTGCACTGTTGGAAAGGGTAGGGAGCAAGGGGTGGGAAACCTCTTGTCTACTGCTGAGTAGAGCAGAACCAGAAGCAGGCAAGCTTCCTTTAGCAGAACCAGCCATTAAATCACAGCTGCTTCCCAAACTAGACACAAGTTCTGTAAAACTGCATACCCCACCACTGCTCTTTTCTCTTAAGAGAGGCAGTAACCATGCTTTGGTTGCTGGGTCCTTCTTCCTCTGCCATCTAAAGGTCATTCTCTCTGTGTAACGTTTTTTCCAGATCTTTCCTCTGCACCACTAACAGGGCTGGCATAAAAGCTGTGGCCTTTTGGGAACAACATTGAGTGCAAAAACCACACTGGTTCAAATATGGCTGATCAAGGCATTGCTTTTCCCTGTAAAGACATTCAGGTCAAGAAAACAACCTATCTCAGTCAAATATTTTTGCATATTTTATAGAAAACTTTTAATAAAAAATTTTATCTGAAACCAATGTTTTTCATTTTGTCAAGAACAGGGAAATCCAAGTAACAATTTTTCTTTAGTACGTGAAGAAACACAGAACAGACAATGAAAATACAGATGATCTTAAAAACAGGCAAATAAACCATCCATTCATTAAATCCATAAAATTTTACCTTCAGTTAAAAAAGCTATAAAGGAGAAAGAATAATTGCCCAGATCTAACTGCTGCAGTCTGATTCTTGCTTTGCTCTAATGACAATGCATTTCTTTTCCAGTCTAGACTGTAGACTAATCAACCAGCTGTAAAAGACAGTTGACACTTTCTTTGACTTCTGTATATAGATCATAGCCCAGCACAAATTTCCCAGCATCCTGGCTGTAATACCTTGCTTCCCCCATGATCACGTTGCTTCCTTCATGATCACTCAGCTGAGCACCAGTACAATCACAATGGGACCAAAAGCTTGCCAATCAAATATTTTTGAGAACTGTAAGGTTAGAAAGGTACCTGGCTGAATGACGCAATCAGTAACTGACAATTTTGCCATGCTGAGCACAGACATTTTCTGTGTGCTGTAACGTAGACTAAATTTATGACTGACCAAGGGGCAAGTTAACAATCAACTGCTCAGCTCCATTATAACTTCCCTGTACGAAATATTTGTTCTAAATAATAGATTTTCAGTGTTAATAATTCAATTGCATGGAAGACTTGTGAAGTTTTGTATTTGGAAATCTGAGACATTCCTGTTATCACAATGTGGCAGTTTTTTTCTAATACACGAAACAAATCACTGTCAGTCATGATTTACAATTGTTTTACTTCTGCAACAATCAACTAATATTTATCAGCTTTCAGGATAATAGATGGAAATTCTACTCCTGTTCATTCTAGATATGATTAAATAATTACCCAAGATTAAATGAAACAAGCAGAACTAATTAGAAGAGAGTAAGATTCTATATTCTTTCATTTTCAGTTTCATTATATCTGAATCCAAGAGCAGAGACATGCTGTTGATCCGGTACGTGACGTAATTCCAGAGAAAATGTCTCCTTAAAAGAAAAGATCATTTATTCTATATTCTCTAACCAATGTGTGTTTTATCTGACATCTGCATGTTTTTGTACAACCTGGCTATTTTATTCAGCATTATTCCTATTCAATAGAAATCAGACACCATCAAGGAAAACATAAGAAATGTGTGGTTATGAATACACTTAGTCAGAAGCAAAGTAGTTTAGAACTCCTCAAACATGATCAGTTTCCAAATCACATGAAATAGGAACTCTGTAATTTCAAAACCTGCCTATATGTACTCAGATTAACTCTAGCAATTCTTCGTCTAAGTCCAGACTCCTCCAGCCATTCAAACAGGCCATTTTGAATCTTGCTTTCATGAAAGCAGGCTTAATGGACTGTATGTATTTTGTGCACCTAGTTGCGGCGAATGAAGAGACGGGATGCAGCTTGATGCAAGCAAATGTCAATTTATTGTACAGAAGCACGAGTTTATATACACTTTCAGAAGCTGCACGTTTTAAACAGATTGGTTCTTGAAGCTAAGCATTGCAGGCTAGGCAATCCCCGATTGGTGGTTAACTGCCATCAATTAACAGCAACGTGTTACCTTTCCTTGGCGCCATCCTTGTCGCCATCCGTCCCCCACTCCCCTGTGCTCTGCAAACATGCCTCATCATGTTAATTGTTGTCTAGACAAGCTCGAGCACATTCCCCTCAGCTAACTGATTGCCACGCATGGTCCTAGTTTCCAACCTGCTCCTGCATCTCCCCCTTCCTGTTGCACAAAAAGAACCTTTGAAACCAAACGAGTAAAAACAAGGTATAAGTAATAGAACAAATAAAAAAGGCAACTAAGACATATTATCAGTGTCAAAATAACCCACTGTCTCTGTTCTGTACAATTTTACAATTTCCCCTTTTTGTTTTTGAACAGCTAGTACCAGGTTTGCCATGTTCTGCAGGGCCCTTGTAAACATGACAGCAACCAAGGCAATAGCAAACAAACAATACTGCCAATTGAGTGAATGGATGCCAAAAAGGCTGACATTTTCTCAGATTTTGATAACATGTTGCTGCGTCTAAATCCACGCAGCACATACCATCAAAATCCTCTCAGCCATGTCCCTGAACCAAGAACAAAAAGCAGTGGCAATTTTGACTCACATTCTTAACTGCCTACCAAACAAGGTGATTTAACTCTTTAATGCTTTCCCTGCTGTTACTCCGGATAAGAGAAGAACCGCTGCGACACGTTCCCATCACAGCCTCCTACATTAGCATCTACAGAAAGACAATTATCGACATTCAAAGTGTAAACAATATCATCATCTTTTGGATTAACATTATACATAGGTGGAAGGGCACACCAAACAAGAACTGGTTCAGTCAAAAAGTTCGAAACATCGCATGCCTTCTCTGAACATACCTCTGGGGTCATTCCCTTCATTCCCTCTCTTTTTTATGCAAAGAGAAACACTTTTACCATTACAGAGAAGCCCCTATTTACATCTCTGAGCCCGGACACAAACCGCAGCTGTATGCTCCACCAGGCTCAGGGCAGAAATCATTCATGCAGTTACACAGCTATATATCACTACAAGCATGCAGACACCTATTAAACACTAGATAACCATGTTCATCTTTCCTATTCTCCTTCACAATACCTAGTTGTTCTCTCATCCCTTGTTAGGTCAAAATATTCTCCAGTTTCCTCTCCTATCTCTCTCTTCAGACATTCTCTATCCTCCCCTTTTTTGCTTGTTAATTGCGAGGAGGCAAAGGGTGTGTGTAGCTGGGTGACCATGACCTGCTTTATGTTACAATCAACTAAACACTGAATACAGAAAAAAAAAAGCATGGGAGACATAAGGCAAACATCAGTAAGGTGGTTAAAGATAATTATAATAAATCCTGTAATACTTTTGAGTCATGGCCCAAAGTTTCCCAGCCGTCAGAAGAGACCAAAGGCATCCCGTCCCTGGCTCTGTTGCAGATCTTTGTTTCAAGGCTTTTGAGTTTTGTATACTTTTGTAAATTAATTCACAGTGGTCACTCAGGTTCACGTAACATCCTATCAAAGTCTTCAGACTTGTGTCCCTGTGCTAATAATAAAAATCAATAGCAACTCGGTTCTGTAGCAACTATGATGGACAGAATCAACATCTGTTAATAAGCCAGAAAAAAAAATAGTATTTGTAGTATTACTTTGTTTAGCAAGCTAGCAGCCTAATTTACTAAGTAAGTTAAGTGTGTGTACTATTCTTACAGAAGAGATTAGAGAAGCAAAAATCTGTTATGCTGCATTCCAGAACTCAGCCTGAGAATTACAGTCTGCTGTGAGTTCTGCATTACAATCATTTGACACGTTGGGGTTGCGATTGTGAAAGCTGCCTGTTTACAATTTTCATTGGCATTATCACAGCTAGTTGTTTTAAAAGCAACCCTTGAGCTTCCTGATGTTCGACTTGTTGCAGAATATTCTGAAGCCAATCAATAGTTAGTATTACAGTTAGTGACTCTCTAGGACCCTGCAAGACTGTGGCAAGACTCCCGCATCCCGACTGCCTTAATAGCCATCTCATTCATTTGCAAACAGTTGTCCCTGGGATACCTTGCCTGAGTCACAGAATCGGCACAGTTAATTTTCTCCAGCCAACTGCTCATAGTTAACAGCAATTCGCCGATTAAGGTTTTCAGTCAAGGCCACTACACATAGCTCACAAAAATCAAATAACCACATCATATACTGTATCAGTTAGTACCATACAAAGCAATAACTTCCAATCATGCAGTGTGAGTGTATAAGGCTCTGCCATCACTTCAAGAAGGAACATAGCAAATGTATTATGAATCCTCCCTTCCCGCACTGCTTTGCTTAACTCTTTAACAGCCTCGTATTGCACAGGCTGCCACTCTGCAGGTTGATTTGTCTGACAAAATACTGAACGTGCCATAGCAACTCCCAAAACCCATCACTTAAGTGTTTCCCACTTGCATTCCTGCCACCAATCCCTCAGACTCCCTTTCACCCTCCCCAAAAATACCATCAATGCATCGGGAGAGATGAGGGGGTGGGGAAAGGTCTAGTTCCTTTTCCAGATCTATAGGACCTGGATCAACAGGTTTATCAGTGTCAATAAAATCATTGTCCGAGTTGTCCTGTTCCCGTGCTTGCTCCTGTGTTGTGAGGGTCGCTGCAATCAGTGACAGAAGCTTTGGGGGCAGAGGAGGTGTGGACGGAATCGCCATCGCTGACGGTGTCTTGAGAAGAGTCGCGCTGTCGGTGGAATTTACAGCTTCCTCTGGTTTAGCACCATTAGTAGAATTAGTCCACACTTGGCAAAGAGTAGTCAGAATTTGCCACCAAGATGTTAAATGCATTCCCGACACGGAGCTCCCCTCCGCGGCAGCATCATACAATTGGCTGCTATATGTACACACTTTCATTCTTTCAAAGTCTCTAAAGTTTCTTGGCTGCTCACCTGTCTCGATGAGTACAGGTGTTATCCTCGGGGTTTAGGTTGTCCGCCTGGTCCAGACAGCAAGTTCAGCCAAGCCATCTCCACCGGAACGCAGCCCTCTTCCACGAGCTGTCTTTTTTATCGACCAGGTCCGTCCTTATTCTTCCAAGGCTTCGGAACACCACCATAGGGGTCACCATTTGAGGAGACTGAGGCATGGACTCCCTGATCTGACTAGAAGACCCTTCATGAGTCCATATACGTCTCTTTCTGGGGACGAAGCCTGATTCCCCATTACGGATTTCCCACAGCTCACCTCTCAACTCCGGAGGGATTTAAGGCTGGCTCCTGCTTCCTTTCAGCAGATCATTCAAAGTTCTGTGGGATTCGCTGCATGTCACTCAGACAGGCGATTCGAGAGCCCTTCACGTCAGATCCTTAAACGCATCACGTCGGGGTCACCAATTTGCGGCGAATGAAGAGACGGGACGCAGCTTGATGCAAGCAAATGTCAATTTATTGTACAGAAGCACAAGTTTTTATACACTTTCAGAAGCTGCGCATTTTAAACAGATTGGTTGTTGAAGCTAAGCATTGCAGGCTAGGCAATCCCCGATTGGTGGTTAACTGCCATCAATTAACAGCAACGTGTTACCTTTCCTCGGCGCCATCCTTGGCGCCATCCGTCCCCCACTCCCCTGTGCTCTGTAAACATGTCTCATCATGTTAATTGTTGTCTAGACAAGCTCGAGCACATTCCCCTCAGCTAACTGATTGCCACACATGGTCCTAGTTTCCAACCTGCTCCTGCACCTAGTAGAGTATTTCCATATGTAACGGAGCCATTGGTTATAGTCTACTTATCTTGAAGCAGGTAAGATCTGTGTCTGCTATCTTTAAAACCAGCAAAAAAACCCAAACCCTAATGCTGATACGTTTCATTGAGAAGAATTGTTTTACGCTAACTGTAATAGCTTTATAAATGTGTTTTGTTTTATTCACATAGTCTGTGTATTCCGTTTACTAAGTCCTATTTGTCAAGCAGAGAACAAGCCAGTAGTCTTCTTAAGTCAAGTTGGCATGGGGAGAGGGAAGCATGATCTGTCTACATAGCGCTACATATTGTACTAGCTTTCTTAAGGAGTAGCCAGAATTCAATATTTGCTTACACAGTTAGAATAAAATTATGTCCTGTTAACATCATGGTATTGACAGTACACAGATGTGACCATTAGAAAATTACAAGTTCAATATGAAGCCAAGGTATGTGACAACGTTTACTCATATTATAGGTTTATTTGCTAGATCATCCCTTTACTCATGCAGATCAGCTTCAAGCTCCACTGCTTTCTTGGACAGTGCTAAACTTTTTTGACAACAGACAATAAAAGTTTATGCTTGCTAAAAGCTTATGGTTGCTCAGTGTTCTAATTCTTGCCTCTGGAGGCTACAGACATTTTGGGCAAAGATGCAATGCAGACAGAAGAAATTCCTCAATAACCTTTGTTTCCAGTGAGTCATCTGGGCAGGATTTCTAGAGAGCCATAGCATTCACTATTCTGCTAATTGTCTACCACAGCTTTCAGATATATGTGCATGTTATTTTCATCTGCCCCTAGATTCTGTTTCAATTAAATTTTCAGCTGGGAAAACCCAACAAATTTCAAGTTAAATTAGCCTATCTGCACAACAGGGATGTAAGGTTCTATACAAGAAACAGTTACTTTTGCTCCTCTCAGAGTTTTACTACAAACATTTGAGTTCAAATACAAAAATGGCTTCCATCTTTGTGACCTAAATCAGGAAAACATACCATAAATGTTTTTCAGCCTCCTGCATTAAAAATCAAAAGGACCTAGAACCTACACAATCAGCTAACTTTGGCAAATGTCAAGTCAAGAAGAAATTCTGATTTTGAAACAATACTACAAGAAGAAAACACTGTTACATTAAAATTGATGACCGTGAAATGAATTCTACTTTTATGGCATATAGAACAGAGAATGTTCATTTGATTGGTATTATTCTAAAATTAGAAATACTTTGGGTTATCTCCTCATAAAAATTATATAGAACACCAAGAACATCATTTTATGGGGGAAGATTGCAGCTGGGACAGATCTGAAATGAAACAAATTAAAAAAAATCAAACTGAGAATCTTACTTTAAAGAAGGGAAGTACAGTTTGAATGAGATGTATTCTAAGTGGCCATTTTCTGAAATAAACAAAAAAGCTTGTTTGGTCACAGTTCTGTTGAAAACTGATTATTATTTTGCTCTACATATTTGGAAGTAATGTGTTTTAACACAGAAGACTCCTAAGCATGCTCCTTGTCATGACAGCCACTGTTTTGGAGAAGTCCACATTTTCACAAATTCTGCTTTTGTTTCTTTCTCACTCCAGAACTGGAAAGCACCCATAGAGATTCAAGTGCGTGCATGTGCGCACACACAATTACTTCTCTCCCTGCCCCATACCAGATTGCATCAAATCTGAAAACATGCAACTCTTATAAAAAGGCATTACTACATTAAAAAACCAACTACATTAAAGCTATGGTACTTTCTCTTTCATCCTCTCTTTCTCACAGTTCTAAGAGGCTTTTAGGTGGTTTTGATGTGAACACCAATCTAAGAGCTGAGCTGCGCGATTCAAAAAGCAGGGGAAAAATCGCTCTTTTGTGGTGCTTCACTTACCACAAACATATTTTTTTTCCCTGTCACAGCTTACCAAAAATTGCCACTGTAGATAACATCAGCAATTGTTAGTATACAGAAACAAAGATTTTCAGATTTGACATTCTTTTTTTAAACTCTGAAGCATCCTTTATATAACACTGGCCTTCACTTTAAACATTTGATTTTGTGTTAATTTCCACTGGAACTTAAGTTCATGCATGTATCAGTTCCTACAAGGAAATATTCACCTTCTCAAAAGAATACCCTGAATACAGCTTAAGGCTAGACCTGGAAAAACTGTGGCAGCTTTACTAGGAAAAGATCCAAATAATCTGCCTTTAGGTGTATGATTTTTACTCTTGCAAAGATTCCTTAGGACAGTTTCATCCACTGTCCGTGAGTTGTCTGTTTAGTGTGTTTCCTGGCTGGATGATACGATGTGCTGATTAGGCTGGCATTGCTAACTTTCAGAGTTCCTGCAGCCTCCCATTTATTATGGGTCATTTCTGTTTCAGGTTGGGCTTTTTGTTGTTGCTAAACCCTGATTCAGTTTACAGTGCAGTCTCACAAATGACTGTGTCAACAGATGGGGTGAGCTCTGCAGCACCAGGAGGAAACAAATGGGCAGGTGAAAGCGCACATATGGGGACTTCCAGTGAAGCCAGTATATGATTACTTCAGGAGCAGTACTGAGGACTCCAAAATCAGTACCTGCCAATGCAGGCTAGTTGCCAATACCCACCTCCAGCAGCATGAAATCTGCATGTCAACAATGGATGCAGAAGAGGTCCCAGCTTGGAACAGGGACATTCAATGAGGACAGTCATAAGGACTTGAAGGGTGTTTAGGCTGCTTCCAGGTGGTTAACTGCAACCTTTTAGGCATCCTTTACACAGCTTCAATACTGCTTGCTCAGATGTTGGTGATGCTTAAGTAGCATCACAGACAGGATAGCACATTTAATGCACAGACTGAAGTTGCCTGGGTAATAAGAGTCATAGAACTATAGAATCATAGAATCATTTAGGTTGGAAAAGACCTTTGAGATTATCAAGTTTAACCGTTAACCCACGACTACCAAGTCCATCACTAAACCATGTCCCTAAGCACTGCATCTACATATCTTTTAAAGACCTCCAGGGATGGCGATTCCACCACCTCCCTGTTCCAATGCTTGGCCACCTTTTTGGTGAAGAAATTGTTCCTAATATCTAATCTAAGCCTCCCCTGGAGCAACTTGAGGCCATTTCCTCTCATCCTATCACTTGCTACTTGGGAAAAGACTAACGCCCACCTTGCTACACCCTCCTTTCAGGTAGAGAGCAACAAGGTCTCCCCTGAGCCTTCTCCTCTCCAGGCTAAACAGCCCCAGTTCCCACAGACACTCCTCATAATAAGACTTGTTCTCCAGACCCTTCCCCAGCCCCTTGCCCTTCCCTGGACACGCTGCAGCCCCTCTACGTCCCTCCTGCAGTGAGGGGCCCAAACCTGAACACAGGGTTCGAGGTGCAGCCTCACCAGTGCCCAGTGCAGGGGGACAGTCCCTTCCCTTGCCCTGCTGGCCACACTGCTTCTGACACCAGCCAGGGTGCTGCTGGCCTCCTTGGCCACCTGGGCACCCTGCTGGCTCATGCCCAGCCGGCTGCCGACCAGCACCCCCAGGCCCTTTCCCACCAGGCCCTTTCCAGCCGCTCTGCCCCAGCCTGTAGCGCTGTGTGGGGCTGGTGTGACCCAGCTGCAGGACCCGGCACGGAGCCTTCTTGAACCTCATCCAGCTGGCCTCGGCCCATCGGTCCGGCATGTCCAGATCCCTCTGCCGAGCCTTCCTACCATCAAGCAGATCAACACTCCCCCACAACTTTGTGTCATCTGCAAACTTACTGAGGGTGCACGCAATCCCCTCATCCAGATCGTCGATAAAGATATTAAACAGGACTGGCCCCAGCACTGAGCCCTGGGGAACACCACTTGTGACCAGCCACCAGCTGGATGTAACTCCATTTTTTATTTTTATTTGGGCTCAGCCATCCAGCCAGCTTTTAACCCAGCGCAGAGCGCACCCGTCCAAGCCATGAGCAGCCAGCTTCTCCAGGAGAATCCTGTGGGAAATGGCGTCAAGGGCTTTACTAAGTCTAGGGAGACAACACCCACAGCCTTTCCCTCATCCACTAGGCAGGTCGTCTTGCTGTAGAAGGAGATCAGGTTCATCAAGCAGGACCTGTCTTTCCTAAACCCATGCTGGCTGGGCCTGGTCCCCTGGTTGTCCCACACATGCTGTGTAATGGCACTCAAGGTGATCTGCTCCATAACCTTCCCCGGTACAGAACTCAAGACTGACAGGCCTGTAGTTACCCAGAGCCTCCTTCTGGCCCTTACTGTAGACAGGCATCACACTGACTAACCTCCAGTCTTCTAGGACCTCCCTGGTTAGCCAGGACTGTTGATAAATAATGGAAAGCGGCTCAGTGAGCTCTTCTCAATACCCTTGGGTGGATCCCATGTAGCCCCATAGACTTGTGCATGTCTAGTGTGGCAGGTCACTGACCATTTCCCCTTGGATTATGTGGGCTTCATTCTGCTCCCCGTCCCTGTCTTCCAGCTCAGGGGGCTGGATCCCTGAAGAAAAAACGGGCATACTATTAAAGACTGAGGCAAAGGCAGCATTAAGTACCTCAGCTTTTTCCTCACCCTTTGTCAGTAAGTTTCCCCCCACATCCAATGAAGGATGGAGATTCCCCTTAGCCCTTTTGTTTCTAATGTGTTTATAGGAACATATTTAATTGGTTTTTACAGCAGTAGCCAGATTAAGTTCTAGTGGGGCTCTGGCCCTTCTAATTTTCTCCCTACATAACCTCAGGGCATCCTTATAGTCTTCCCAATTTGCCTGCCCCTTCTTCCAAAGGTGCTAAACTCTCCTTTTCCCCTGAGTTCCAGCCAAAGCTCTCTGTTCAGCCAGGCTGGGCTTCTCCCCTGCTGACTTGTCTTCCAGCACATGGGGACAGCCCGCTCCTCTGCCTTTAGGATCTCCTTCTTGAAGAACGCCCAGCCCTCCTGGACCCCTTGGCCCTTCAGAACTGCCTCTCAAGGGACCCTGTCAGACAGGCCCCTATATAAAGAAGGGTTCCTGCTCTCTCAAGCCCACCTTCATGCATATGCTGTGGCAGGGAAGTGAAAACTCATAACCGGAGAAAACTATATTGTTTGCTGCCAAAAACGAACTGAGGAATACAAAATGCTATGGGCATGCACTACAGTTGTTTACAGAGTTTTGAGACAATCTGGATCTTTTTTTGGCATGTGTGTAAATGCAATGAGGGTGACAATACTCATTCCTTCTGGTACACTTTTCAACACGTCATACTGCCAAAGCTCACAAGAGTACAAGCCTAGGGTAGAAAGCAAATGTAGGGAGGAACCACCATGTGAAATAGCAAATGTTAACATTAGTGAACCAACAATCTCCTGGTTATAACAACTGCCACAGCTGCCTGAGCACCACGAAAACCATACAGGGGCTTTGGTGTTTCCGCCTCCCTGGAGAGCAGAGTTCTACATGCACTGCTGGCAAAGCATATCCCCCACGATGGAGCTACCTTGCGAGACATGCCTCCACAGCGCACTTTGCTGTCACTGCAGCAGCTGCAGGGGAGCAAGTCAGTCACAGCCAGCCCTCCTTCATTTTCAGGGTCTGTTTTCCCTGTTTCTCACCAATCACACTCAAAACAACTGGCCATTTGTAGTTTCAAAAGTTTTCCAACAAACTGAATGATTAAATTCCTTAAACACTGCTACCCATTCCTAATCCCTTTTTGCCAACATCCCTTTCAGGAAAAACTGCTGCATCCCATGGTGCCTGATTTATATTTCATTTTGAAAACAGGAAGTAAAGGGATGAAAGTCGGGGATTAAAACACTTGGTCTTTACAACATTTTTTTCTGCAGAATAGTTTCTTAGTTGCCATGGGCACTGCTCACCGACCCTTAGCCCCTGAATGCACTTCTTTTTGCATTCATGACATCTTTTAAAAAGACTCCATAGAGAACAAATGAGGGAAAACATCCTTATGTTCAACTGCTCTCAACGCAAGAAATTAGATTTGCTTCTCTTTCAGTCTGTTCTCTCCCTTTTGCAGTTTTAAGAGTGAAATCTGAACTAAGAGTTTGAATAAGGGCAAGTGAAACCTGAAGAACACAGAAGCAAAGTGGGCTAATACTACAGCATCTGGCTGTTTGCTCCCCACAAGGCAGGTGTTCACAAACAAAGAAGTTTCTGCAGATTAATATAGTCACATAATGGACAATGTCACTGGTAACCAGCTTAGTGCCCAAATACCAATGATGTAATGCTTTAACCCTTCTTGGCTCCCGCTTCCCTATCAATTAAATATTCTGAGTTAGAAAACAGAAGTGAATTTATTTCCTGTAAGAAACACATTAAGTATTGTGTTTCTTGATTCACAAGAAAGCCTGGTTCAAATACTAAGAAATCAAAGGAAATGAAAAGAATAATTGGAAATAAATATTGCAAAATTAAATAGACCAATAGCTAAAGAAAATCGCCATTGTTTTCTGTTCATGTTCTCCACTAAATCTAAATGCTGGCATAAAATTTCGTTTATTCCAAAATCTTTAAACAAACTGGTAGCTTCACTGATTGTGCCATAAAATCAACAAATAGTCACAGTAAAGAAGCCTGCTTCTCCTATAAAGCAAAATAAACAATGAATGATCAAGAAGTGTGCAGCCCTGTAAGAAGCAAGAGCTCTGTATTATTTTCCTGATGGAATAATGCATTTGCTGACATGACCCACAAAATAGAATGGTTGACAATCTCTCAAAACTTTATGGAAAACTCTACATTAACCTGCAATGAAAACACTTGTATGACTTATGTCCAGGAAACACTGTTCAATAGGGGGACATCATGTCTTGGGTTTTTTCCCATTTCTGTTAACATTTTCATTGTAAGATGGACAGGTTTATATATGTTATGCATAGCAGGGCTCTAAGAGAAAGGAGGTGATCTGTTATAAAAGGTATATAAATTGATGAAGCTTCAGAAGAATTAATTTATTGAGATCTGCCTTTAAAGGTGGAGATTTTATATCCCTTATTTACAAGGGGCTGAGAAGTGGCAGAAGTGCAGTATCTGCAGGATCGTAACTAGCTGTGCAAGATGGCTTCTGTAAAGCACCCTCAGTTCAGATGCGAACCCTTGTCAAGGTCAGCACTCTACTACAGTCCAAAGTAAGCATGGATATGGCTGTGATGTCATATAGCTTTGTTCATCTCAGCAGTGCACTGTAGCATCTTTTTGCTTTATTGCAATCAGGAAAAGTATTTGGAAAACTTCCTGCCATTGCTAGCTGATCAGTTTTTGAAAGTGTAATAAATGCAACAAAAGAAACCATGCACAAATAGCAGCAGGATTGGAGAGACGCTGATTGCCTGTCCTTTATTCCTCCTCAGAATAGTAACACCTGAAAAGATCTCCTTCCAACCAGGTAGCACAGGAACAAATCCTGGAGTCCATCTTCTTTGGGAGAGTGTTTTGACAGCTCCCCAAAAGCCACTGTTCAGCCGTCATTCTACAATTGACCAATCTGTGTCAAAAATGAAGATTACCAGGCAGAAATGAACCAAGCTGGAAGTCTGGGCATGTATCCCTTATCTCCTGAAGTTTCACCCCCCCTTTTCATTTCTTAGTGATTCAGTAGATGTACCATACACACTACAATTCAAGAAACCTTCACCAAGTGCAGACAACTTTCAGAAATGCCCTTCAGACTGCCTTTCCCAAAGCTGTGCTTCCATGATGTTTGCTTTCTGGCAGAGACAGTATAAAACTTCCGTCTCAGAATAGGCCAGGAAAATAGACACAAGCACAATTGCTGTGTTAGGCTAATACTAAGTACAAATCAAATAAAAAAAATAAGAGGCAAAATATAGTTAAGACTAAACACTGTATGCCTTAGCTGATCTGTACTCCTCTGCATAGTATTGAAAAATCCGGTAGAGACCTAGGAGTACCACTTACTGTGTTATGCATCTGCTAAGGTGTTAAACTATCTGGTCATCTGAATCTGTGCATGGTTTTCTCAAGACCAATTTGAATGAACTCAGATGATGCAGGTTTCCAGGAGACAGACAGCTTCCAGAGGCAATTGTCAGGTAAGCATTCAATATCTCAAAGCGTGTCTGTATTATGTATCTGATCCGTAACTAATGTACACAACAAGACCAAATCATGGTCTGGGCACTGTTAAAACTGCCAAAGAATCAAAGACTGATCAACTAAAATATGATATAATTTGGTATAAACTGTCTGTCAGTTCAGGGCCCTGACTAAGACTTTTACATTCCCTTTAGTTGGTCTTGTTTATCTGAATTGCTCAAATTATCTTCTTTTTTCCACAAAGCTGCTGGAGCTAACCAGTTGTATCCTTATCTATTACACTTTTCTTTAATCAAATGGAAACGATCTTTTAAATTTTTCTTCTTTTTTTTTTTTTTTTTTTTTTTGGCAGGACACACTGGCCTAAAGAACTATTATATATGACAACAGTTGTTTACTGGTATAATCATGGATAAAATTAAAACCGCATCTAAAAGCATAACCACTGCATTGTTCAGATGATAAGGTAGATATTGCTGAACTGATTCTGTCCTTGCCAAACAGCTGTACAAAATCAAAGCAATATATTGTCCTTTTTTTTTTATTATCTCTTATCTGCTTGAAAATGCACTTTTTTAAAAGAGAAAAGATCTACACAAAGACAGTACAGGGTCCATTCCGTTCACAGTGGGATTTGCACTGTAATATTAAAAGTGACTTAAATATATATTTTAGATTTACAAATACAGACTCCTTCAGCAAGACTTCTGCAGAAATAGCGATTTGTTTTTCATGGTATACTTGTATGATAAAGATAATGTTCTTATACTTGTACAAGGCTGAGTACTAGCTTGCACAACAAATAGATCTTCATGAAAAGCATAATGGTAGTATTCACATTTCAAATCACTGGATATGTAATAGTGCAGACACTGGATTTTGTTAATGATATGTTGCATACTTTAATTTTCACCAATTTCAATAAAAAGACTTACAAACCAGAAAAGCTATGGATTCATATTTTCAAATACAGTATTAACAGTTCACAAATGACAGAAATTTGCTTTTTTCTGAAAACACAAAGTGGAACCAACTGAAAATAACTTACTTGTGTCAAGTAGCACCCTGTTTTTTGACTAGATACTCCACAGGATGACTCAACAGAACAAAATTACTCCGCCCTGTTGAACCTTCTAAAGCAAAGCTTTCATCTGTAGCCCTCCTTATTAAAATTATTCTCCAAGAAAGAACTATAGGATCTAATAGGCATAAGGATTCACCCTGACTTCACGTCGACAGTATTTCTACCAGTAACACCTGCACCTAGTATTATAGGCTGGCAATTTTCAGAGCCATTCTACTCAGATCAAAAAGTATCAATGCTTCAAATATGAAGTCAGAAAATAGTGTTTTGTAAGAAGAATAATTAATATGAAGATTAGCTGAAGCAAATACCTGCCTCCCTCATCCTTCTGTTTTCCTAGACTCTTCTGATTCTTTGCACTTCCACAAAGCAAGAAAAGTAATGTGTTGGTTTTACTGTGTATATGGAAGAAGAAATGAAATAGCGATTTCAGCCCATGAACTTTTCCTGCTTGTCCTTCTCTTTCAAAAATCCTGCATGTTTATCATTGATTCTGGGAAACAATTAGTTTAGGCTGTTGTAGCCCCTCTTATTAGAAAAGCTGCTAGTACAGGAAATTATTCAGCTGGAAACTTGCTTTCTCTCCTTTCTAGAGCTTCCCAAAAAGAAAAAAAAACTCATTCACCTCTCTTTCTGGTCCTGGTCTGCCTTGAAAATGCATGGAAGACTGAAAAAGCTGAACAGTTGTTAAGTAATTATTGATGTGAGGTGATTCACGAGATCCTAAACTACTATGAGGTCCAAGTTAGCTAAAGATTAGCAAACACACAGCATGTCCGGTGTTTAACTGGCATTTGCCTTTATGTACCAATAGGCTTTCTAAAAGGAAAATGTAGTTGAACTCTACATGGAAAAAAATGAAGGCCAGAAACAGAAAGATGAGAGACTATAAGAGTATCTGGGGCAGAAGAAAGTCCTGGGAGTGGTCCTACCGTGGCATATGCACCTCAGTTGCCTAGAGATGTTCAGTTTAGGTTGCATATCCCAAAGATCCAAAGCTACAAAGGTGGAATTCAGAATAAGTAAGGAAACTGGAAGAGTAAAGGATTATAAAAATTGACTGAGAGAATGAAAAAAACCCCAGGAGAATACAAAAAATAAGACCTGAAAAGCCTGGAGGTTATTTTAAAGTATCGATTTAGAAGAAGATGCTTCTTCCAGATCAGGCCCCAAGATCCATCCAGACTGCACACTGTGCCCGCTAGCAGCTGGCATTTCAGGAGAAAGAGTGAGAACCTACAAATAAGCAGTACAGAGTGACTGCACTTTTTCCTAATCTGTTTTAGCTTGATGCTAACTTCTCCTGAAGCATGATCTTGAAGCACCGATATCCTTTGTAAATATCATGTTTATTTTTAACACTGTCTCATTACCCACAGAAATGTCCAGTCCCCTTTGACTCGCATATGGCTTCTAGCTTCCATTGTATGTTGTGGTAATAACCATTTTTAATAATTACCACATGGTAACTGTTCAACTCACCAAAAAAATCTTTAAAGTTTGTTGGCCTTTCAAAGCTGGAAGGAGATGACTAAGAAAAGGACAGGTTTTAAAAGTAATTTTAGTCTAGAGGCATTTTGTGCATTAGCATTCGTCTCAGCATCACTTTATGCTCTGATTTTGGATGCTCTCTAGCTTTCTGTCACTGAATTCCCTGCTTAGAAAGATCTCCATCCATCCTCCCCAAGGGAAAATGAAATCCAGACACAGTCCACATTTTTAAAATAAGATAGGAAGCACTGCTTTTTATCCCACCAAAATATTTTAAAAGTACAGACTGAATATTATGATGCACAGAGATTATACGTAAAATGTTTTGCCAGACATTTTCAGCATCTGTTCCCAGGTGTTTGCAGGCTATTTGTGTACATGTTTGCCCTCAAGTTTATGAAGAATTTTACAAATTACACAAAGATGATTAAAGCAGGCATGGGTCTCTTTATTATTCTGCTTTCCTTTGAAAAGTAAATGAAAGTTTGTTGTACTACCTACTGAACTGCTTGCATTAAATGTATTTGTGTTGGGATCTTCTTAGTTGATAGGATTTCATCCCATTACCCAGACAGATTCCCAATTAAATGTATTCAGTGGATGGCTGGAGGCTGGGGTTTGGAAGGAGAAGCGGAATAGTGGCTGCCTTATAAGATTTGCCAAAAAGGTATTTTTGTCTTACATGGTAAGCCATAAACATATATCAACAAAAGTTGCTTAAAATAATTCAGAGATGGAAATTTATATCACATTGCATAATCTGGCCTTACCTTAGAGAGCCAGGGAAAGGGTCAAAGCTTTGAAGACGGAGCAACAAAATCTGGGCTGAAGACTCTATGTAAAGTTTAGCACAGCAAATAGCTGATTCCACTTGTGAATATACTTCATCATGCCATTTTAAGTCTATGTAACATCAAAGACACATTTGCAGGTACAGTCTTGGGGAGCCAGCAACTTAAGACACCACAATAATGTCACTTGGTTTGTAGGGGGAGGTTAAAAGGAGGATTAAAAGCAGGCAGGCACAATATATTAAATGAATCCATGACTAACAGGGTGTGACAGCAAAGGGTTTAATTCATTTCAACAGAATAGATTCCTAGGGCTGCAAGTGTTACTCCACTGTGCCTTTATCACCTTGGAATTTTTATGGTTATTTTTTCATTAATTCACATTTTTTTAAAGACTTTTTTGACATTAAACCAATTTTCACTTTTAATTAAAGTCATAAATAACCTTAATTCTGCATTAAAAGTTTTATTATTACTTTTTATTATTATTAACACCAGGAAATATTTCAAATACCAAAGCATGATGTTAATTAGCAATTATAAGTTCTCAAAGGTCCAGTAACTATTCTGTACCTTGTAAACAAGATACATTGCAAACTTTATCTATGCCTTAAGTATCTGGCTTGATAGATGCCACAATTTTTTGTTTCTTTTTATGGAGGTTTGGCTTATTTATTTTCCCTTCCATATATCAATGTGACCAATGAGCAGAAATAAATCCTTCTCAAACAAGGATTAAGAAATAAGAAATTTTAAGTCTAGAATGTGCTCACAGAGTCAAGCAAGGAGTAAAAAAGGACAGTTTTCAACTGGCACAAAGAAGGAATGGAGAATGAGCAAAATCAAATAGTGAATGAAATGCAGTAAGGAAAATCCCACATAGTACTACAATCTGACAAAATGAGAGGAGATAACAGTTTAATACCTCTGTTCAGGCCCATTAGGCTAGTTTAGTTGAGGCATCACACACAAATCACTCAGAATGCAACGTCGTGATTGGCATTTACTTCACATGCTTGTAAAAGTGTCTGGATGGCTGCGTTGCCTCCTGGGATAGGCACGACAGGGCTCACAGACCTCCTTTGGCAGTCCTGCCTGTGGGCAGGATGCCCACTAGTAAGGGAGCCAAAGCATTATTTATTAAGGTGAAAATGAATGCTCAGTCATTTCACCTCTGATACAGGAGTGGCCACATACAACTTTAAAGGAAATTCCTCAGGAATACTACCGGTCAGCTCCTCAGAGGCTGACATGCTGGTCTCTGCTGCCATGTCCTGCTTCAACAAACCACAAATCAAAACTTACTCTTCAAATTTGTATACTGTAGCTTTAAAGACTGCCACTTAGTGCTTCCAATGCTGTATGAAGAAAATTTTTTGCTACTTTCTATGAATGAATGCTCATTTAATTTTAAAACTTCTAAACTATGACTTTTTCACATGGGACTGACATCTCAAACATTTATCTACCCCTATACCAGTTCATACATGCTCCCCATTTATCAGGACAACTTTCCTTTAAAATGAAAGCTTACATTTTTATCCTCAATGATTTAAACAATCTAATTAATTCATAGAAGATATGATAAAAAAGCTCAGAAAAAAAAATCCCTTAGGTCACAATTCAGCTTTCCAAGGATATGTTTATACATATAAACAACTGTTGACTCATGGACTTGACATCCACAGGGAAATGGCATCATGAAATCTCCTGGTATTTGGAAGTGTCTGGTACATGGAAATATAACTTAAGAGTTTAATCTCAGATATTGTCCACCCGCCCTCAAAATCCATCCTTCCATCTGAGATTGGCGAAGTAAACTGGATTTTGTATTACTATGTATTTACCCAGTGGCAGAACTTTAAAACCAAAAATTTCTGTTTCCAAAAATTATTTTTTATTTGCCTCATTATGTATGTTTAGTGATTCATCATCACATCAGAAAATAAAAGCATTAAAGCAGGCAGCCTCATTAATTCAAAGATGAAATTATCGTCTACATAAACCCCATATCTATTATCTCCCTTTAGCAGTTTTTCTACTTAACAGTCTGAAATCAGCACAGGTACTTGAAGGAAACATCTAATATTAAAACACCTACTTCTCCACATAAGCTTTACACCAGTCAACATGGCAGAAAATTTACCTTTTTCCTGACTTGTTGGTCTTTGGAAGAATGGGCTTTCACATGCTTTCTCAGGGAACTTGGATCTGTGTATCGTTTAGTACATCCTGGAATCTGACATGCATAAGGTTTCTAAGTCAAAAACAAAAAGGATAAAGCAGCTGTTATATCACAGATTATTTTAACCCAAGATAATCTCTTTTGAGCCTTGGGATGCTGCAAACTACATTACTAGAGAACACAAATGTTCTACATTATTACAAGCAGAATGCTCGGTGATTTATCGGAAAGGGAAAGGAGAAAAGTAAGGCTTATAAGGAAGACAAATCAAAGGAAAGCTTTCTTTATGGCACCTTTCATTGTTACCTTTTTTTTTTTTGTAATCAGTACAATGAATGTTGTTAGTTATACTCACAATGTTTCCACCCTCAGAGCAATCTTTGACTTAATCAGAAATTACATTCTTTAGTGAACCAGGTAAAGAAACTGCAGTAAAGGCCCAGACAGACTGTTTAAGATTATAGAAGAATCTGCTTCAGAAAAAGAGAACAAGAAAAAGTGTTAGTCTGCTACATTACAAAGAGAGCAAGCAAAAACCAGAGCAAGCATTGAATATCATTTCAAACATACTACATACAAAAATACACATTTTAATGCAAAGTACAAGACAAACTTCTTCAGCTCACATTTTCTAATAACACATAATTTTAGAAAGGTACCAGTGCTATAATACCTTTATAGTTTTCTTAAAAGGAAGCCAAATAAATCTAATTCACCAAATAAACACTCTCTATAAATACCTCCTTCTGCCTGTTCTAACCTGTCTGTCTTCTCTGAAGACTCATAGGTCCACAATACTCAGTATTAAATAAACATTAAGTCCAACTGTTTGCTGAAATTAGCTACTTTGCAAGTTAGTCATTTATGTTTCACAAAGCATTTCTGAAAACAACTTGTACAAGTGATTAATTTACCAGCCATACACTCGACTCTTTGAAACAGATAATTTAAGCTTGGTGACAGCCTTTTAATTCAAATGACATTGTTCTTATTTTCTTTCTGCACTTCTGCCCTTTGGAAACTGCTTGCTTCTGATGAAACACAATCTTTTGTTATGAAACAGAAGGTTTTAAACAAATTTCAGCTGTGACTCAAATTCAGAGGCAACGATATGTTGACACAAAAATTTTTAGATCTACAAAATTCTTCTTCCTCTCTTGACTTGCTGGTACATGCTCCAGCCTTAAGCTTAACTGAATTTTTGTCAGAGAAAACTCAGTTAATCACATTTTTTGTTGTTATTATTATTATCATCATCATTATTATTAATCAGTTATTATCACAGGTGGCTTCTGCATCTTTTCAGAGTGACTTCAGGTTCCCTAAAATCACCTAAGTGGGAGAAAGTTACTGCCTCTACCTGCAGCAAAGCTCATGGAGCTGTAGCCTTTTTATCAACTAGTTTGGCCCATCTTTCATCCATGCTTATATTACTGGGTCACTTCTGAAACAGCTTGAACAGCCTTATCAGACACTTCTCCCTTCTATCTCTAAGATTATGGGCCACCTGCTACCACCAAGCTGGAGGAAAAGGGCACACGGTGTAACAGAGAGGGGACCACAGTGGGGCTTCTGCTTCCTTACAGTGTCCAAGTGTGTCCTCTGGTGCTTGGCACGGTCGCTGGAGTTGCTGAATGCTTTCTGGCAGCCAGGGTGCTGGCAAAGGTACGGCTTTTCACCCGTATGGCTCCTTAGGTGAATCTTGAGATTTTCTAGTCTGGAAAAGGCTTTCTTGCAACCCTCAAACTAGAAAAGAGAAAGAAATTGTTTGAAAGGAAAGCACACACTGCAAATTGCAACAACAAACACCACACAGGCGCCTGAAAGGACTTTCAGAGACCTCCAGACTGCTATGGCTGGATGCTTCTCCAGAGCTGAGGAAAGCCTGTCTTCTCAGTACAGGTGTTACTGCAGGGCTTAAACCATTTACACCAAAAGCATGTATTTATCCTACCTGTACATGGCTGAATTAGAAACCTGTGTCCTGCTCCCACTTTACAGATGGGACACTGAGACCCAAAGGGACCAGTCAGCTCAGAGTGCAGCACCACTCAGCACATCTGGGAAACAGCCCTGGCTGATGCTCCCAACAGCACACAGGAAGGTTCTCAGGTCCTGCACTAGCGACCCTTATCTCAGCTCTGGGCTTGTTTGGGTATTAGCAACTGAGCCAAACACAAGCATCTCCCAGAAGTACCAGCCTAACCTGTGAAGCAACAATAAAATCATGCAGGGAAATGTCAGTCTGCTCTGCCCTGCTGTTGGTGAGTAAAAAAAATTCCCTTTCTGTCATGAGTAAATGTATGGAGGTACCAAAAGTAATGGGAGCCCACCAGAACTGGATTTAATACCTACAGATAACCAAGAATCATCGGGCACCGTATTTCTAGACAAAATCAAGTACTGCATCAGCAGAGAAACCTACGTTTATAAGAGCAGAAAACCAGTTCTTCATCTGTCATGTTCCCATAGTATACTTTATCCTAAGGGAAACTAAAAACCATCAGTTCTAATTGACGCCAGCATTTTAATGCACATCTGATTTCAGCTAGAGTATTTATGAATATTAGTTAGAAGTACAGGCTTTTTCAATTCTATCAGTAAAGATCAATTAATCTCATTAGCTTTGACTGCTGCATATTCCACTGTGCAACATCTAAAGCATCCGCTGCATAGCATGCTAGTTTGCAGTTCTTGTATAAAATGCAAAAATAATAATGCATAACAGAGATGTCAAACATTTCTAATGCTAACATGAAATTTTCCACCATTTCTCTTCCTAAGCATTTCACTCACTTGAAAAAAACCAGGCCATTTTTCACTGATGTTAGAATAACACAAATAAATTTTATAATAAATTATTCAGTGCATATATGTTTACAAAAACACAGGTAGGAAAATAGTGATGTAATACTGAGCATAATTAGCATGCCTTTCTTACAAATCTGTAAGAGCCTCAAAAAAGAGAAAAAACAGGATATAAAACTGTCATTACTTAATTTTAAAGTTTGTTGTATTAATGCAATACAGAGTTACAACCTCAAAGAAGAGTGTAATATGTGTTACCTATAAAATAGCAATATTGTTTAAGAATCTAAAGCTTGAGAAAGGCGATGAACCACCCCCCACTACATCATAACTGTAATTTTATCTTTCACCCATATCAATTTCAGAAAATTTCTTAACCATGAAGCTTTTTAATTATATCCCATCCCTTTATCCAAAGCAAACTGGCAGTCCTTTTCAGATTACCCAGTTCTCATCACTAAACATTAATTTATGCTTGTACATACAGTGTTTCCTTTATGTTTATGAAGGTTTAGTATGCAAGCAAAACACTGTTGTAGGTGTATAAATATTTTTACTTTTAGGGAATTATTATTTGAGAACATTCTAGGATAAATTAAAAACAAAACAAAAGACATATCTCTTACAATTGCCTGGGAAAAAATACTACATTTTTTTAGGAAAATGTAAGGAGTGGAGAAAGCAGAAAAAACATGAGTTAAATGTCTGCTATAACAATGGTCTTTGAAAAGCAAAGTAATTCAAGAGCAGCCATGTTAAAATAACAAAGAAAACTAATGATTAGCCCATCTTATATAGACAGTTGTTATTTCTTACTAAATTCATAAAAGAAATGCCACCCTTTCTAATGACAGTAAGCTGTACAGAAGTAAGAAACAGATTGAAATATCTTAAGCAAACTTCAATTTCATAGGATAAAATTCAGCCCATTGAAAAAGCTCTAAAAGCAGGCCTTCTCATTTTTTTATTTCACAAGTTATTAAACTTCAATATGAATCTTCAGGCATGCAAACAAAATTCAACATATTTAAATAATTGTTTACATGATTTTAAAATTAGCTTTCAATTTAAATGGGAAAAAATGTTTCACTGAGCAGAACTGGGGAATGTTATCTTACAGGTTTAAAAGTTGTGATTTCTGCTGACTCTGGCATTGCTGACCATAACTTAAAAGCAGATAAGATAATTTGAATTTCTTTCTCTCCTCCACAGCCTTAAATTAATGTGTGTCATACTCACATGGCTACATATAGTCGTATATTGCAGAAAAGGTCACGCTAGCAAAACACAGGAACTACAAGCCTGTATTATTAGAAAGACCATCTTTACACAACACTTAATGAATGTTTACTCTAAACACCAGACTTTTTGAAGCCTTGGGCATCTCTGATGCTTAAGATAAGGGAATGAAAAACTATTCTTTCCAACAACACAGAACATATATTCTTTGCTGATAACCAGATTTCAATGAAAAGTATTCCAGAGAAGACATGATTACCTATGGGGGAAAAAGTCAGGTGGATGGTTGTTGTATCTTGAAATGGAACTCTTTGTAGTTTCAAAATTATTAACTGTGGTAGAAGAGGAGGATGTAACACATTACAATTAGTCCCTTAGGGACATGGCATGCATCAGGCATTCTGAAGCTGTTCAATAGTTTTAAACATACTCCTGATTAAACCAGATTTTTTTAAAGTATTATATGTAATTAATTTTATAATAAACTGTTCCTAAATTGCAATACCAAAATCATAGTTACTGAGCTTTTATCTTTACTATTGCATGCAAATTGAAACTGTTAAGTAGCTCATAAAGAAAATGTCCTCTCTGTACTTCCAAAACTTGGGAGTTCTTTTTAAACCATATTCACTGGAGTGTCCATATCCATGTTTACTATCTTTTTATAAGGATAATTGTCAAAAGCTAGAAACACAGCATTTACAGTGAAAAGTAAAGCATGTCAATAAAAAGCAAAAGCAGTTCTATGACTTAAAACACTTGTGTTCTTTTAAGTGTACTGTTCATCTTCGCATACACAGAGACGGTGTTCAGTGTACCAGGCAGCCATCCTGTAAAATCACAATATAATTACATCGATTTATATAAAATAACCTGCACAGCAAGTAAAGCCTTGCTGCATGACCGTGCATTTCTGAGCCCTGTCTGGAATGAGGCGGCAACCTTCATTATGAGATACATTTAGGCTCTTAGGCTGTAGGAACAGCATGGTAATTTGTGTGAATACTTACGTTAGCAGCAGATGTTCAGTGGCCAACTGTGTAAGAAATTAGTCAGTTTTCACTTGTAAAAGGAACTGCTCTGATTATCTGAGTTGATCACCAGTGTAACAAAGACTGAAGACCTCGCTCAGACAATACCTGTCTGAGATCTGACCCACTGACAGAAGAGTATCTTGTCTTGATTTTAAAAGTTAATGACAGACAGCCCAGCTTCTTCTTAATCCAACTATCCCCTAATACTATCTGGTATCAAAAACCTTCACTTTTTTCCTATCTGAATCTGTTTTGCTTCAATATCCAAACGGTGTATTTTCTTCTGCCTTTTTCTGCTATATTAACGTGATAAGTAATGTAAGAGGTAACTTCTGAATCTCGGTATTTTCTGTTATCAAGTCACTTAACTTTCTCCCAAATAATTTTATATATATATTTATATATTATTTTATTTTATATATAATATATTTTATATATATATATATATATATATAAAATTATTTGCTTTCTCAGATGAACAATGCTTTCTCAGACCTACTTTGAAATTTATTCTAAAACCAAAACAAATAAAATTTAATACTATTAGAAATACTGACACCTGAGCAGTATTTGATTTTATGGTACTGTTTAATCCAACGCACAACATAATGTTACTCTCTTATACTGATACTCTCACATTTAGGCTTTTAGTATCTTTTTTTAATTTGCATCAGTTATACAGTGATCCTCAAATATTTTTCAGCAACATTGCATTCAGGTGAGGATCATCTTTTGTCTTCTAAGTGTGAAGGATAAGCATTTCCCTAGTCTGTTACTGTGTGTGGGGAAATACTAATGGGATATTATAATGAATACATTTCATTACATGGTCCCAATCTGGTCTGTCTCTAAGGTTATGGGGAGAGGGGTGTTTTTCCTTTTTAAATTTGACTTTGCTAAACATCAGCTTTCCCATAACCACTAAATGCAACAGATGGCTTTCTGTGTATTCAAGAGCTACCCACTGTCAACACAGTCTCAGTAACAAACCTAGATATTTCAGTGGCCGAATACATTTTGTTCTTCAGTAAAATACATGCCTCAGGCAAGAAGCAGAAGAGACAGAGACCCCCTAGGAGGCTGTGATATAGGGAACTGATAGGTTGAAGTACACCCAAATGATATCAGAAAATTAACTGTGACCTAAGCTTGATGGAAAGGTGAAGAACTGTCCCAGTCTCTGCCAAACTGACTTTGAAGAAGCCAACCCAACCCCACGTATGAACCCACATGTTTCAAATACATTTCTATACCATTGTAGAATACCAGTTTGTTTGACTTATTAACCTATGGTGAACCTTTGATGGTGCAAAAAGAGAAGAAAAAAATGCACCCAGAAACTAAGATGCATATCAGAGGGGAGAAATTCCTCCCGGAATTTACGAGATCAGTAAGGTAAGAGGCTTCACCCTAGCAAACATGTTTTCATGGAAAGGTATCGAAAAATCAACATCTCTACCTTCCATGCCTTTTCTTCATTAAGCACAATGGATGCTACTTCTGGTCCAAGGACACATGGCATCATAACAGTGTAGGACTGGGCCTTCCCCACTACACCCGTACAGGTAGGAAAAACAGCAGTTTTAGACGTATGGTTCAGATCAGACCTAGCTCTTCCCTTGTTACATAACCCATGTCTAACCTTAATCCATGATTGATTGCTCATGATTACATAGATGCATACTCTAAAAACTTTTCACACAATATGGTTTGGTTTTCCATTGATACTTTCTGTGGTCCTCTTCTGACTACCACTACATTCACCTGGTAGTCTCACCAGTTCTAGGCATTCAGGTAAAGTGACTTTTCTGAATCAAACCCTCTTTTTCACTCATTCAAGCATGATGTTAGCCTTGTTTAAGTCATGGCATTTTACAATGGGTTTTCATTACAGTTGGTATTACTGAATTTCTACTTAAGACTCACTTTTTGCTACGCACAATTTCTCATCTTGTAAATATAAGCTACATGTCTTCATTCCTGCTTGTACTGCTTTGCATTTGGCTGTTTTACAGTGCACCTTTTTGTAACACAGCACTTCAGCAAAGTCAATGATCATTTGTAACTGTGATATCCTCAGCATTTGTAGCTCTGCTAGTTCCTGTTAAATACACAAAGTTTACGTACTTAGCAGCCATATTTTGAGAACAAGTGAGGCGTTCTTATCTATGTCCTACTAATAGAATTTAATTAAAAAATTAAAATCATAGAATCACTTAGGTTGGAAAAGATCTTTTAAGATCATTGAGTCCAACTGTAAACCTAACACTGCCAAGTCCACCACTAAACCATGTTCCTAGGTGCCACATCTACATGCCTTTTAAATACCTCCAGGGATGATGACTCAGCCACTTCCCTGGGCAGCCTGTTCCAGTGCTTGACAACCCTTCTGGTAAAGAAAGTTCTCCTAATATCCAATCTAAGGCTCCCCTGGTGCAACTTGAGGCTGTTTTCTCCCATCCTATCACTTGCTACCTGGGAGAAGATACTGACACCCATCTCATTAGAACCTCCTTTCATGTAGTCGTAGAGATCTCCTTCCACATAAGGTTCAAGAATGTCATGTGGTTCAAACATTAAAAGCCTTGGAGAAACCTAATTACAGTGTACACTGTCTTTGTCAGAGAGAACTGCAGGCATTTCACCTGCAGCATTTTATATTCCATTGCACAATGATCCCCATCAGCACTGGGACAAAATTCAGTGCAAGACCTCCTTTGGAAACTGTATTATCTGCCTGTGATTCCACATCTGAATCTACTTATAATTTACAATTGTATTTAATATTTATCTCAGTAAAATATCGATACAGAAACAAAGTAGTAGTTTTCTCCCTTTTCGTTCTTCCATCCCAGACTCTAGAAGTAACAGCTTGGTAACACATGGTCCCCGAAAGAGCTGATAGATAGGGGAGAAGAAAATGAAACAAGTGGGACTCTACAAAGCAGAAGGAGGACTCCAAAATGTTTCATAAAGTCTTCTGAGTCTTTGGAAACCGAGTGGGATGACTTGATATAACACGTGCCAGAAGATCCAAACTGGCATGAGTCTGCCTGCTTGAGAACAATCTAAAACGTTGCCCCTGCCTCACACAGATGTACTGTCTGGACATCGACCTGATCCCATTGGCAACAGCAAGTTACCTTCTCAGATTACTTTGACAAGCTGCTTGACTTCCTTACTTTAGTAATATCCATAAACTAACCATAAGCATGACAAATAAGAGTTTTAAATCCTAAACCTTGGAGAAAGTTATCTGAATGAAAATATAAGCCATTTCTGAATTTTGGGGAATGCTGTTATACATGAATGGACATTCATCAATGGAGGGAATGGTATCCCTAAAATAGAGAGGAAAAAAACCACAAGGTAGCATATACATAAGGCCTCAAACCAAATCTGCAAATTGTTCAGCAGTCATGTAGCATTTCAAAAAGATTTATTATCAGATACAGGGCAAATTAATTATTTAGCAATCCACCTGTGAATCAATTTTAAGTGCTCCGATACACTGACCAGGTAGGTTCTTCTGTGTCAGAACCAAGGCAGGTGGTATGAAAAGGACAAAACATCTCTCCCCAGCTTTGCGTTTATCACAAAGATGTAAAAGCTGTTCTTTATATGGCTTTCAAAGAAGAACAATGCATTTCAAGCATTAATTAACAGTCTTTTAAAACATTTCCCTTCTTCAACAGCACTAGCAAGGTGCTGCTCTACAAGAGATGTAAGGGCTTTCAGAAAATTGAGAGTAAGACCTCATGTGAATATCTTTCAAATAGGTTTTTATTCCCCCAGACTCTCCTGCCTGGCAGTCTTGTGAATGACACATAATTAGTGTCAGACATCATTCAAACTGCTAACATGAGGTGCTCACCAACAAGGAGGCTGCACGCCACACCTGAGATTTAAAAGCCCTGGTTTGTTTCATGTAGAAGTGCTGTGCTTTTAACCCTTCAAATGTTCAAATGGGGAGAAACCTAGCAATCAGAGCAGCACTTCATTATAATGCACCCATTTCTGTCTGAACAGAATACATTTTGTGACACAGTTACCAAATGCTTTGGTAAATGCACAGTGGTTATATGCAAAGGATGGGATTTATTTTCTGATTTTACAGTTAAGCTTATGAAATGATACAATGTATTGGAATACTTTGCTCCAGTAAATAATGACAGAGTATGTTTATGTGTTGCACATAATTATAGTAGATGCATGTTTCCCAGCCATTCAATAACAATTGGTCCAAGTCCATGGGTAATTACTTTCTTTTTTTCCCTCATAAAAAAGGTTTTCTCTACTACAGTATCCTCACTTCAGGTATTTCTGGTAGATTCCATTAAAATTTTACAATCCAGCACTGCCTAAGTATAAATGCAAACAAAAGATAATTACAGACCATGGCAAAGCCTAAATTGTTATTTATCTTCTTTGTACTTCCTACTCAAAACTAAAAGGCTTACTATATTCAATTTATGTACCAGAAAGTTCATATTATGAGTCAGACATAAGACTTACTGGACTAGTTATTGCCTATGGCTATAAGGCTCCTATTTTCAGAGCTTTTGACTAAGGAGCACATAATGCTTTTTGTGTGTGCGTGTTTATAGAACAAGATTAATAAACTATATCCCAATCCAATTGCAGTTCTCTAATACATCCATCTCTGGGTAGATTTTAAGTAAGAAGAGCTATATACTGCCACTGTAACTGAAAAATGCACTGAAGTCAATGGAAAAAAAGGAGATAATTAATGCAGAGCAGAGAGGTACACATTGGTTAAAATACAGGAAATTGAACTGGGCTACTCCTTCAGACAGACACACTAGACAGGCTAGTCTCTTGCATTCTCTTTGAACAAAATCTCATTTTATTAGTCATACTGTACACACTTGGCTGCATATTTCCATATGTAGACTGATTATTTATCAATAAAATTGAATTTTAATGTCCTTTCCAAGGAGATTAGTATTCACAGAGAACACTCTGCTGTTGGTTCTAGCAGGACAAACAGGAACAGTAAATTAAGGATACCACCAAACTGCAGTAAAAGGTGGAAGAAGAAAACAGGTAAGGAACTATCCCAACCCACAATTCTCTTTTTATTGTGAGATCTGTCTTTACAGGTGGCTCTTTTTATTTGTGTGTTCTTGGTAAATGTAGCATGCTTATTTCTCCCTTTCATTTCAGTAATCTGGAGATCTTCATACTTCTCACATTCTAGAAATCTGCACCACACCACGTACTCTTACTTTCACCATGCCTAAAGACACAAATACCTCAGCTGAAATGAAGCACAGTACATTGAGTGTTATCCATCCCCTGAAATAATGGTGTCAAGAGATTCACTCACCATGGAAATGTCTCTTGTTTTCACTAGTTTTAGTAAGCATGGCCATTTCAGCCTTGGAAGCTATTTCTGTTACTGTAGAGAAGGTAAATATTATGACAAGTCCCTTCAAAAGAAACTGTTACCAAACACATCAGCTGCTACTGATTCAAAAAACATATGGTACAGTAACCATTACAGGAAGAACGGACAATTTGGGAATTCTTTCTTTGCTTCCTTTTGGAAGACAGTACTCCTGATTTTTTCTGGATTTTCTCCTTTCTTTCTATTCTTCCTTGGCTTTTCTAAAAGGCTGTTTGTGACCCTCTTGTAATTGAGGTCACCATCTGTATTCATGAAGCTTTCTCTACTAAATGTCAACAAGGCTCTAAAATTGTTCACTGGTAAAGCAGCTACTATTATTACCAAACCTCAGAAGTCACCCAGATTTGAACACTTCTTCCTTCCAGTAAACTTGCAAGAATTAAATGACCTTTTGTCAAGTAAAAAAGCAGCTATTTCCTTGCAGGCATTAAAAAAAAAATATATGCAAGAATATTATCTTCCCCTCCAACACAAATTCAAACATGTAGCTACATCACATTTCTGTAGTTCAGACCTCTATAGGATCTCATGCCAGAGATATGTTACAAATTGAGACCATAGGCTTTCAAACATGGAGATGAGGAAGTGTAAATCATATTCTCACTGAGAAGCACCCGTTGTTTTAGACCATTTTGCTCTTTGCAAATTTCACAAAGGACTAGATTTTGATCTCTACTACTCTAGGGGGTTAAAGGAATAAGAGATCAGTGAACCTGTGAAACCAAATGGGTTTGAAATGCCCTAACGGGAAAGAAACATGAGTCTAGTGGGTTCTTCCTCACCAAACGCCATGTCCAAATGACTATTCATGATTCATTCTATTTTCTATAAATAGAAATAGAATAGAAATAGGAATGTTCCATTCTGTTCTATTCCATCATATCCTAGTCTGTCCCATTTACACACATGCAAATTGGGACTGAAAAATGCAAACAAACATGCAAGCTGTTCTACAAACACTATTGGAGCATTTCTTCTTACAGTTATTTGAAAATAAATCACTTGATTGCCACTTTTCACAGACACAACGGAATTAGAGAAAAAAAAACAACCCACCAAGACAACCTTCTAGACTAGAGTATTGGTTACCTCTCACATTTATGGTACACAGCTCAGAGCTGACACTTTAAAAACTTTAGCACAGCTTTTTAAAGACCTCAGTATGAGGTTCTTTCTAGCCCCAGCACATGGACACCAGGCCAGCTGCTATCTGGCATGGGCTTTCTTGGTAAACTATTGTTTACAGAGCCAAAATTACTTTTTCTTACAGGTTTTGGTTTTTTGTTTTGTTTTGTTTTATTTTATTTTTTAACTTGAAAAAAGACATATAGATCACTGTCAAGAGCAAAATAGGCAGTGAGAGATCCATTTGACCTTCCATGACTGTAGCACTTGCCTAGAGAAAATATGCTAGAGTACAGTAGAGTTCATCTATAAACACTAACTTTGTGACCAAAGAAATTATGTATTTAAGTTATCCTGGAAAAAAAAAAAGAGCTCAAAAGAAAGCTCCAATTTTGACAAACTTACTAAAGGGCCATGTTAAAGAGGTTTTATTAAAGCAAAAGCACAAGGCATGATTTATTTGGCTGCTTGTTTATGTAACGTGCTGTTCAACTTAAAGTGCCTGACACAGAAAAGCCCGATGCACCATCAGAAGAAAGAAATATGCTTGGCAAAACCTTGACTTGAATTTAGAATTTCAAGGTTCACTGGAAAAATGCACCAAACAATATACTGAAAAAGGCAGCTCTCTTAGTTTTAATACAGCATCTACATACCTGTTGCACTTTTTTTTCCTGACAAATTGGCTCAATTGTATGTAACTTCTTATATAAGCACAATTTTAATTTACACATATAAACAGAGTATTTTATTGCTAAAATAACAGAGGACTAAACTGTGCTGCTGTTCCAGTTCGCAATGGTGTGAGGAGTACCTTTTTCTGAGTAATCTGTCTCATAGGTATACACAGAAGCACACCATGATTTCAAGAACTAAAGTCTTTGATTCTCCATAATGTAACAACAACATCATCAGGGGACAGAATTTTTTTGCAATTTCATGACAGAATTTATTTGACCTTTTTTCATCAGGGAGGTAATGTTTCTTGAATGTCTCTTGCAGAATTAATGAGAAGTTCAAGCCACTCAGTCCATGGTGCATTCATGGTCCACTCAGTTCATAACGTGGAAAGGACTGTTTCTGTTACACTCTGGCAGAACCAAGATACATTCAAAGAGATTTAAAAAACTCTTGGAAAACAGTTGGCGTTTTTTTCCCCCCTCTATATTATTAACAATTTATAAAATCACATCTGTGAACCAACCAATCTCACTCAACTGACAAAGAAACAAGAAAATTAGAACCATCCCAAGTCTATGAAAAAATTAAGGCTAAAAATAGGATTTTTTTTTCATTTTAAATTGTATGTTTTGGAAAAAAGAATATATTTTCTATATAAAAAGGAAATATCTTATCATAGCACTAAGTCCAAAGAACAGCTTCCCAACCTTCTTCAGCTAGTTTCCTCAGAAGGATAAGGGAAACTTGAAATCATACATCCTTTTCATTGGATGCAAGTCTTCTTCTTTTGTTAGAGTATTTAATTCCTTTTATTTATTGAGTAATTCAGGTGTTTCACTATTAAATAGAAAAAGGAATTGAGATGCAATATCAGAGCCACAGTGCTGTTTTAAGGAAAAGTCAATCACTATTCAGTTGTAACATTTCATCACACAGAAGAAAGTACTTTTGCACAGTTAAAGGGAGCGGGCTGGAGAAGCTTTCCTTTAAAACAATCTGTTCACACACACCATTATTTTTTCCCAAAAAAGACTGATTGCTGAATCATAAACCAGAAGAAATTACACCTGTATTTTCAAAAGTAATATTTTAAAATTGAGTATAGCACGTAACCAACTCCCACACAGGAACTTCAGGTGTCTAATTAAATGAAATGTATAGTTTCTTTTTCCAACGTGCTTAGCATTTTCCTTGTAAATAGCATTTCAAATGTTATTCTGTCAATTAATTCCTCCAATATCTAAGTGAGAAAAGAGGGAAAACATTACTCTTGATATGCTCATACAGTGGGAGTGAGTATGTATAACTAAGCTGAGCAACCTTATCTCTGCCAGTAATAACATTTTATAATAAATGTGCAGTGGTTACCAAAAGGTTGCAGGGGTTGTGGTCCCAAGATAAATCTCCTTTTAAATAAATTATTCCAAAGTTTTATTCCATGTGCTGCCTTTTAGCAGATTTTTTTTTGAAACATAATCTATGCAGCTTTATAGCTAGGGCTACCCACTGTCCTTGGATATTTGGCTAAATTAATTACTTGGCTATCCTCTACATGCTATTAAATACTAATCTAAAGTATTATTAATTTTAAATTTCCATCTGTTTGGGGAATAGATGTAACACATACTAGTTTTTTCTACCTCTGTTTCATAATACTCACTCTCTACCATGATAATGCTCATCTCATGATTTTTCATAGGAGATTTTAATCCTGACAATTGTACATAAACAGCAAACAAAAGTATGTTACCTTGTGACACTTCTAACTATCTGGAGGCATTTAAAGCATACAGAAGTTACACACAAGGCCATATTCATCAGTAAATATTCAGCATTTTCTAGCAGTCCAAGTGGTTAATTTGGGTTTACAGTTGCATCACATTCACTTGAATGTTCTGAGACCTCCAGAATACAATCTGTGGTACTTCAAATCCAGACCACCCACCCCGAAACTACTAAGAAAAGATCGTATCATAATGTTAATTTTATGAATTTCAGAAGTTTGAAAAGCTACTTGATTAAAATTTGGCAATTTTCAAAAGAAATGTGCTATTGCAAAATAAAAATTGAAGTTTGATATTGAAAGTGTGAAAATTATGTTTAGACTTTTCCCACTGTTTTCTTCCTAATTCTGCTGAAGCAGTTTGCTGACTTTGACATAAATCTGTTGCTTTAGCTAACCCTTAGCTGCATTTCCAGATAAATAAAATATTCATCAAAAATACTAGCTCAGAAAGAACAACAACAATTTTTATGGACACCAAAGCGCAACATCTTTTGCCAAACAGTTTTCCTCCAAAGAAAAAATGATAAATAAATGCACTAGTTTTACATCAGATTAATTGATGATTTATTAAAAAGTGTTCAGATTAGTATCTGTATGGCTACAGAAAAAAATATGGAACAGAAAACTCTCCAAAAGTTACTATTTAGCAAAAATTTAAGCAAATAAAAATTGAGCAAATGTGAATTCTTAAACAACCTTAACATGGCTGTATTACTGCCAGCCCATACTATAACAGCTCTGTCATAATAAACAGGTCCCAATTCTATATTCCTAGAATATGCACCGCTTCCAGTAAAGTGAGTGGGAATTTTGGATATGCAAGGAATGTAGAATTAGTTTCTTAATCCTGAGGCCACAATCCATGATAATTATAGTGCCTCAACTCAATATTGGTGGCTGAACAGCTCTGCAGCACCCTTTAGGCCATTAACAGTAGGATTCTGCTGATTTAGTCTAAAAATCATACCAGGACCTTGACTCTGCACTCTTAACTGTAATAAGTAAATTAAACTAAGCAACCAAAAGTTTAGAGTGAAACGCATTTTGAGCTGTTTAGCAAAGCAGCCTTGCCTCTTCTTCCCCATTTCTCCTTGTTAAAGGGGAAATCAATAATACAACTCAGTATTTAAAATCCTTACTTACACCTTTCATGCAAAGCACAGGACAATATTCACCTCACAGTTTGAGAGAAGGACTGAAGAAAAGAACAGTTGTGGAAAACGAGGCGAAAGTGCTTGCACTGTAACCAGTGGGAGTTCATCACAATAGCCAAAAGCCAGAGGATGTTTCTTTCTTACCCCACAAGTAAACCACATGCAAATTTCCAGCAACGTTCAAAACGCATTTCCCAGCTCAGTAAATGTTTTCTATTCTTGGCTGCTTAGCACCCTCAGCTTTTTTCAATTTGCCCTGTTTGTTTAGTTTTAAAAAAGAAGAAGGAAAAAAAAAAAGCCCTTAAGAAAGGATTAATGCCCTGTATCTCATGGAGAAAGAACATAAATTAGAAATTCTTTTCGAAAATGGAATATGCATTCTTTAATCTTCTGCCCTGCTGGGAAGTGTAATAAGAATAAAGGCAGAAAGAAGCTTTTTTGCTCCATTTGATTTGTTCAGCTCAAAACATGCTTTTGACTATCTGCAACTAAATCTCAAAATTCATGACAACTCAGACAATACTCCCACATGTTATAAGCCTGTGAGCTAAAAAGAGAGCTGGGAAAGCTTGCAGAAACCCACCTGGTGAGCAAGCTTTCCAGATTCAAAAGGGCAAGACAGAAGGCCACATGGATGTGAAGCAAGCAAGCTGTGATTCTGAGAAGATGGTGATGAGATTCTAGGTGCTGGCAAATGCAGTTCTCCAGTGTGGTGTGGCCTCAGAAGGAAAATAGTTTTCAAAATGACCAAAAGATCTGACTGACGGTGATGGGTATGAGTTATCTAGGGATGAGAAAATCAGTGGAAGAGGCCAGCGGCTGGAAAAGTGTTGCTTACCATTTACCATTACTTTGCAGTACAATTAACTGAAATCTAATTGTTATGCTTTGAATTTAAAATAAAAATGAAGAAAATCTGAATAAAGAACAATAAAAGTAAAAAAAAGAGAATGCCAAAACCAGAAATAGGTGCCTTCTTTTTCAGGACAGAAAATCCCCTTGCCTGTATGTTGCATGTCAAATTGTTAAAGAATTTTGCTGTGATGCCATGCCAGTGAAAGCAGCAGCAAGACGAAACTCTAGAAGCTGTTTTCCTCTTTTTGGTGCAATGTACCCAAGTGCAAAGAAACAAGTACAAATATACTAAAAGAAAGAAAACAAGGCTTCTGCTCCGCCCCTTCCTCTTCCCTCTTAACATCAGAAAAGACACATTAAGGAAGCAGCATGATCTTCAGATAATCATTAGGGTTTACAGCTTTCTGACATACCATTTAATGCCACCAAAGTTCATCTTTCAGTTCCAACAAACAGTTCGTACTGCATCACCTGCAACTCAGTTTATGTGCACAAGAAACCCTGACCTCTTGCAGCCACGCCTTGCAGCGGGGAGAAGACAACGTTTGGTCAGCAGAAACCACACTGTGAGAGCCATCGGGGCTGTATTGCAGGCAAGCCCTGCTCAGAGCAGGGCCGTGAGCCTGCATTAGGCCATGGCTGCAGTCAGGCTCTCACCAGCGCGTTAAGGCTAATGCCTGAAATAACAGTGCGATGCAGGATCTGGGAGGGCAAGTCTTAGGCCTGGACCTTGGTCTGGAAGCAGGCAGGACCACAGCTAAATTGACAGGTGTGCCTGGGTACCAGGAAAAAGACCAGGGGTTCAGAGCAAAGGCTGAGCACACAGGACATGACCTGAAGGACCAGGCAAGGACAGGAGCTGGCCATCTTCTGGCACAGACTTGTTGTAAAACTATGGTTGGGGCACAATATTTTTTTTTCTAAAGAGCTCAGCAGTCACCAGCTTCTAATGGCTACTGCTGGTCTTTTCTGACTCTACAACATTGGTATTCCTCCTGCCACACAGACCGTACAAAAAGCTTCAGATTCCCCAAACCAGAAGATAAGGTAATGCAAAACCGATGTGGGTCCCCTTGAAAAGCTGCACTCATTTAGGTCACACATATAGGGGCTTTTGGTCCCATCTACTGAGACGCTACCTTATGCAAACAAAATTCCTGTTGACAAAAGGCCTGTTGTGGAGGGAATGTGAGGGATTAATGTAAAAGAGTTTTCTCAGGGTCAGCCAACAAAGCTGCTCACCTCTGAAAAACTTAATACAGGGAAAGTTGAGGAATAGGCAAATAAAGATACTATGGTGTTGATTTTTTTTTCCATCTTTGTAATACAGTTAAATCACTCATACGACATTGCAGCCCACAACCAAACTTCAAAATACCAAAGACATCTACATAGCTTAATAAAGCAAACCTGTATTTATTTCATGTCAGGCACAGCTCAGAGGTGTACTGAACTCTTTCCTTTCCCTGGGGCTCCTGAGAAAAGTGGCACGGCAGTGATGCACAAAGAGAGTTACTAAGTAATTTACGAATAAACCTGTTTCTCTGCTCTAAAGCACAGACCTCCAATGCATCTAGCAATGCGTTTCTTTCCCCTGAATGTCTAAGTAGATGAGTCTCTTGTACATCTTACACATGGGTGGTTCTCACCATGCAGCTGGGGCTTAAGCTGTGATAAACCTCAAGTGATCATTACAGAGCAAAGGCAAGAAAGAGTAAATAGAGGAATTCAGTAATAAATGTAGGGTGCTAATGGAAAAATCATAAGCCTTGATGAATCTAGTAATTTTGTTCCCATCATGCAACAGATGTCATTTCTGAGGAAAGCCTTGAAGGTTTTACACACTTTACAGAAGCTTTGGGAATAAGTCCAAGGCTAGGATGAAAGAAGCCAGTCCAGAGCATGCAAGGCCAGGCAGAAAAGTGAGATGCATAAAATAGGGATAGGAAGAAAAAAAAAGATTGGTAAGCATGGCATATTACTAAAGATAAGTACATATGCCTGTTCCTCAAGAGAAGTGTTTGTTCAGTGAATGAGTTACAAGACTTTTTTTTTTATTTATGTGGTATGTCTGGCATCACAACTGGTTGTAGAATACCTAGAGAACATGTTAGATAATAATAGATTAATGAGTACAGCCCAAAAGAACAAAACCCGAAATACCTGCAGGTTCAGAAGCACAAGCAGGGGATGAGCTGTGCAGTTTTCTGAGGGCAAGGATCAGCTTTGAATTTCACCAAAGAAAAATAAAAGGATGACTCAGTAAATAACCATCATTAAAACATACCACCCATGCATAGGGTTAAGGGTTGTTTTTTCCCCTCTCGGTAGTGGACACTGCATTCTTCTTAGTATTATCAACTTAACATTTACCTCATTTACTGTGAATCATTACAGCATTCAATAGTCCTTGAAAAAAATCTTTTTCCACTGTAAAAGGATGTCTTAGAGAACCTACAACAGATACCAGATTTATTTTTGCACTGTTGGCCAAAATCATTGTGTTTGGGTTTTTAGCTGTCAATAAAAACTTTTTTTTTTTCCTACTTTAACAGTCTGTACCACTAAGTCAAAGCCAGATGATAACAATACAGGTAACTGCACAACACAGAAATAAATTGAAAATGAACAGCAGATGAAGCTTACGTGAGCTAATGGAAACAGAAGACTAACTCTGAGCCTGGATTTATGCCCACCTCCTAATTAAGTGCAATGCTAGAAGTGCAGGTTGTTGTGCGCCACAAAACCAGCCGAAAACACAGCAGAATGGTGCTCCATTGCACTTTACCTATCAGGAGTTTCTGTTTCAAAATAACTTTATGTTTACACTGCTATTGAAAAGGTCAACATCTGGATAGATGTATGTCCAAATGCAAGTTAAGCAAACCTGATATCTGTATTATATTTTAAGACAGATTTGTAAATCTGGCAGGTGTTAGTTATTGATGGCTTTGTACAGAGCCCTGATGATCTTCGAGTAACAACTTCTCTGTTAAGAGTGTGTGGGAAGGAGGGAATGATGAGTGAGGGGAAAACTGGCATGGTTTCAGAGACTTGGAAGAACAAAGAAACTAAATTCAATGGGTGATCTCAGGATCAATCCTGCTGGACTGAGCGCTTAACTGACTCCAGTCACAACAGCAACATCTGTATGCTGTTCTTTCCTTTGCATCCTATGTAGCATTAAATTGTTGAAACTGGAATGGTTTATCTTTGAAGATCACCAGAGCTTCAGACCTCAGAGGTGATTCAGGGAGGGCTCAGCGGAAGTTCGGTGAGTACCACACTGGCAGAGAACTGTCCACTTGCAGAAAAAATGAGGGGTTTACTTATTTTTATAGTTAGTTAGAGGGGCAATCAGAGCCCAGCAATGCAGAAGGATGATGGTAATTATGATAGTGCTGTTAAGAAGGTGGTGCTACAGATTTTTTTCCTCCAGTAGTCTTAGCTCATATCTAATGACTCTTGCTAGCCCTGCTAGCAGTGACCTTTTGATGCTTACTAACAGCACAAGCTGTAATTGCAAAACCAACATACATTATGGGATCCTGTTGTTAAGGCTATGCCTCTATAGTGATCATATTCGCTTTATGAAAGTATGTATAGATCAAATATTAAACGTTCTCCATTAAATTCATGTCAGCTGTTACTCTGTTACCTACATTACTTTATTACTTGACTTTGTCTGCTTTGTCCTACAGTCTGAAAACCCGAGGAAAACCTGAATAAGTCTTTTGCATTTAGCTAATTCAACATACATATATATACACACTTACCTGAAACACTACAAACTACTATTGTCAAAAAAGGTCTAAAGGGCTCTTAGAAGATTTCCCTTAGATTTCTGCTTCAATTTATAGTATGAACACTGCTTGAAAGGCTTGTTTCCTTCAGTGTCCCGATGTCCTATCAAACAAAACTGAATTGATTGTAATACAGCCCATTGATGCTTTTGTATCACTACCGAAGCTGATGGCAACTTTCCACCTCTTTTGCTGAATGGCATAATTGGCCTGCCAGAGAGGATTTAGGATTTTAGCACATTCCTTGTTTGGCTGAGCTAACCAATTATTCTGCAGTTGCTATCAAGGCTGCAGACTTTCCTTCATTGGGGTCATTAAGCTTGTCAAAACTAATTTGTCACCACAACTGCTGACCCTCATTGGCTCTGACAGCAGCACAAGTGTCAAATTAAACAGGCCTTTGCATTACAAGAAAGTAAATGACTGATCAGAGCCCACCAAGAGTCCTGACCGTATGCCACAGCCTGGCCTTCTGACCCCACGAGAGGTGGAAACAGTACCAGCTAAATGACATGGGGTCACCAAGTGACACTACTAATCATTTTGTAGAATAAGTAAAAACAGCCTCACACAGCTAAAGTGAAAGAACACTTGAAGGCAGTATGCGACCTGCAATGATGATAATAAAGTTTTGAGTTGTTTTCCTTTTAATTAAGAAAAGACAATGAAACTCACCCACTCTGAAACAAAATTCTGTGAAAGAAGGGAAGACTTCCTCTCAAAACATTCCTAACCATCTGAGGCACCAATTCTGGAAGGGCCTTTATCTCCAGTACTGAGAGGTCCTACTTGGTTCAATTAAGATGACTTCTACTGCCATAAGCTCATCCCATGAAAAAATCTTAGCAGTGTCATGACCTTCACTTATACGCTGCCCTGCAGTACAAGAAAAGTTCTGTAAATGCAGTGACAGCAGGAGGTGTTCAGTTTTCCCCCAGAAGCCTTCAAATGCCATCATCTTTTCTTCATACTTTTTGCAAAGCAGTATTTTTCTAAGCCTTTGGAAAGACACCCCTTTAATGAAACCAGGCAGATGCAATATACTTCATCAAACAGGATCCAGTCTTAAGAGACAATGACTGCTGGGTTTTTTGACTATGTGAATTACACTCATTTAAACAAGGATGAGTGGCTTATCGTTCAGCAATGTAATGACTTCGAACACCACTTTTCCCCTTTAAGAAAGGAAAACTAAAGAAGGAAAAGGAAAAAAGACAAAGGAGAGAGAACTGGAGAGTAGTGCTGTACAGGATCCCAGGGTTTTGTTCAGTCCTAATGATGTCATTATATATTTAATCTCTGGTCACAAGGGTTTTTTCCCTCTTTTCAACAAGAAAGCAAATTCAACATTAACAAAGCCCCGTATCTGAAGCCAAGATTGGATGTGAATCTTAAGTTGTTCCTAGCCCTCTCTATCCCTTCCCCTGGACATAGAATAGCCACAACTAAAAAGATACGCCTAAAAAGCCACGTAATTCTTTTTAGCTTGTTTTTAATTTATATTTGAGACAGGGTCTTACAAAAAGGCCATGACATTCATTGACAGGAGAATAAATACAGACAATGGTCATTGTGGTATGAATAATTGGGGAACTGCCAAATATTGCAACTTGCCAAGCATCAGAAATGAGAGCTTTTAAAAATATGCACATTCTTTGACTAGAATATTTTGTTGTTAAAATCAGTTACGGGTGAACCAATCAGAAGAGGGGAAAGGGAAAGTAAGAGTACAGAAAGAAATGGGTATGATAGTCTCGATATTCCCTAACCACTAATCACTTCTAGAGTGAGACACTCCTCATTTAAAACAAATTGCTTTATTTCTTGATGCTTTTATTTCATGGAAGAGCATTAAGAGTTGGTATATACAGAGAAAGGGGAACGATTTTTTGTTTCCTTTTGTTTTACCTAATGGTTAGCATCCACAGGTGGCTGGATAAACTGCTGCTCTCATGAGAGCTGCATAAAAATTTTACGAAGCCCATGTGTTTAGATGGGTCCAGTAAATACCCAAAACAAGTATTCCAAGTTTACATCAGTGAAGCTTAATTCTGAATGTTTTATGATTGTCCACTAGCAGCCTAAAGCAGACAAAGTTCAATGCAAAAATAGTGGCTGAGTGCATATGAACAGTTCTGCAAAGGTTCCAAGTAAGGGAAGTGGCTCCTTAAGCTGCAAAGCAGATTTATTTTTTTTAAGATTCCCACAGAAAGGAATAGAAAAAAGAAAACAATTAATACAGTTTTTCTTCTCCATAAAATACGGAACTATACCCACTAAATGAAGATTCTTACCATACTAAGCACAATTTACCTTATGTCATCAATAGGTGTCAGGCACTGACAACATGTTCCAGAGAGAAAGGTGCGCCATGCAAAAGATGCACAACAAACCACCTACAGGCCAATAAGCCTTAGTCATCCTCTCCTAACTCCCCTAATGTGCCCAGAACACACAGTTACAGCCCCAGGATCTGACAGGAAGGAATCACAGTTGGTCAGATTACTGCCACAATTTCAACCAGAAATCTGGGACCCATGACTCCTGAAGGCACAGAGAGAAAAGGATAGCGGTAATGAAAATACTGCAGCTTGATAGTAACTTTTTCAGACCAGTCATTCGTCCCAGAACTAGACTAACCAAGTTAAGTCTCCTGATCAAGTTGCCATTACCTAATTAGCATCCTGCAATGTAGAAACGCTTTGTTTTCTGTTTGTATGGGGATAAAGAACATATTTTCAGTTTTAAACTTAGAGATTTCTACAAATCCAACCCTTTACTTGGTATGTGGATCTATATTTCACTATAGGAAAGCCACACTTTACAGATGTCAGAATGGACAGAAGCTGACTAAAACTGTAAAGCTGTGAAAGACAGCGCAGTTCAGCTACACATAAAGACTGGGAGTTAAGTTCTAAAGTATTATTTCTACTCAAGTTTAAATCACATCTCTGTTCAGCCTGAACATTCCAGTAGTCAACATACTTTAACAAAAAGATTTATAAAAAGCAGATTTCAAAGTGACATGCATGAGTACCCAGGGAAAACAAACTTTTATCTGGATATCCCTAATTATTTGTGCTATCCATACAAGAACATGAATAATTTTAAGTAACAAAATACAGCTTGTGTACTGGGTCAGAATCATGTCAATAAGATTTAGAGAATAGGGCCCAATGAAAAAGCTTAGGATGAGTATGCAGATATGAGTTAAGAGTGAGTCAGTGCTGCTCTTTTATACAGAGAATTTCATGAGTGAGAAATTGATGTAAATTAAAAAAAATCTGCCTATAAAAGAAGTGGCATCTTGCATTCAAAGGAGCAGGAACATTGAGAATCAAACCTGAAAATGCATAAGAAATATTACCTAATATTCCATATCACAAAATACATCTGAGTCTATGACATGTTATAGGAATGTGCTGTTCTATGAATACAAAAAAAATACATGTGTGCAAGGTATTCTATTCTATACTTAGTTCTAGCTATATAAGAAGAACTATATCTACATCTGTATTTTTTTAGAATTATTGAATCATTTAGTAGTGATTGCACTGAAAACAGTTAAAGATCTTGGTGAAAAATTTGTCATTAAATGTACTGTTTACTAGTGCTTATGGAGTCTAAAAATTTGTCTAAAATAATACTAGGATTTTTTTGTTAATCTTCATTATTTAATAATTCAGTCCTTCTCATATGAAAACCAAAAAATGTTGCTGTTATGCTCAAAAGAAATCGGTAGGTTGTCTTTGATTCACCTTTTACCATTAACAAGGGAGGCCTGCCTTTGACACACAGTGAATTTCAAAGGAATGCTATTCCAGTGAATAGTCCTATTTAATAGCTACTGCTGATGCAGTTGATGTATTTAGTGGAAAATGGTATTTATTTTATGACTAGCAGACAGATTTTGCTTATACTACTATCACAAAGTCGAGCAGTGTTACATCACTGTGAAAAGCATTTTTTTTAGCAGTGGGGAGGTCAGAAAGTTCAGAGAATTTAGAATAAGGCTTAAAAAACAAGTCAGAATATTTATCATATATGGAAAGCTAAAGTGCAGACTGTAGGTGAATGAGTTCTTGGAATCTCCGCTTACAGGTTTTTAATGTATTTGATGTAAAAAACCCTGAGAACATAACAGCAAAAGAATCTAATTTACTGAAACAATTCCACTTTCCCTAGGGTAAATTAACTGCAGTCTGTTTATTTGCAAAATAAAGTGTGTATTTTTCCAGTCTTTTCATTATCAAAAGACAGCTGGAAAATCAAGACTAAAACAAGAAACATTAATTTTTCAAAACCAGGGTTATAATAACTTACAGATATTTTGTTTTTCTCCATTTAAATTGCCTAAGATATGAGAGAATAAAGACTCAGAAGATTTTTCTCATTACTATTTAGACTATAGAGCTGGATTGCACATCACTGTTTTCTCTCTGTAATGACAAGGCAATGGAGTATTTACTTGATGTGGGGCTCTCACTAACAGGAAAGGGTTATGCACTGTGCATCAGGTATATTTCAGCTAATAAAATCACTACCTTAAATAGGAATCTATACGGAAAAAATACAGCACTTTCTGGACAAAACTGGGCTAGATCTCAACAAGCTAATGCTGATGATGGAAGAAACGCAGTCTTATCTCTCTAAATCGTATTTTCCTTGTTCACTACTACCTTAACAACCCACCACAGATATTCTAGAGTTTGTTTCTAAACCGAGCTTCTTCCAAGATCTATGGCTTTGGATACTCAAGTCATTAAGAGATGGCTGAGTTTTGCAAAATCTGCCTCAGTTTTCAGCTTGATTTGGCTGAATGGTCTCCCTAGAAAAGCATGCTTTTCATTAAAAGTGAACTGAGAAATCTGTAATTACATTTATGTAGCACTGCCAGGAGGAATGACAAACAGCACTGCTGTTGGTTGCTGCAAAACATCCTGTGTGAAAAAATTATTTAGAAATAAAAATGGGAACAATAATTTATAGTCAATACTTCAGAGTGACAGGTATAGCCCATCAGGGAGTGGGACAGACATTGCAATGTTCTGTTACCCTTTCAGACCCAGTGCAGCAGTACTAGGCGTGATAGCAGCACAGAAAAAGTTATCTCCAGTTTCCTCTTGGAAGTCCAGTGAAACCTGTATAGTAACATATATCAATATAGCTTATGTCAACACAGAATTTATTCACCTTTCTAAACTACTTCAGAGGCACCATTTTCTCTCTTGATTTTTTTCCATACTGGTGTAGTCTGTGGTAAGGTTTTGTTTGGTTTCTTAAATTTGGTTGCCATCTTTTTCCAAGCAGACATGGATTTCTACTACAGTTTCTAACTGTGAAAAGAGTTGATGTATTTTTGGGAAAAGTAAAGCAAACACTAAATAAATTTCCCCTGCAATTAAAGCCAAAACAAAGACACTGTCAAAGAACACAATACCCGTAGTTCCAGGGCCACATCAGCCACTGGTTCAGGCTAGATCAAACCCCATAATTTTAGCTTTGATTTTACAAATTCTCTTGGCTGATTGGAAAACAAGTATGAACATGTGTTTCATATTTTGCAAAAACACAGAAAATATTATTCTTAAGCTTGAATATGATGAAAGCAACAATCCAAAAGTGTATTTGCTACTAAAATGTATTTTAAACTGTTTTAACTTACTTCTTACAAGAAGTTTTACAAATTTTGATTTTATACTTATTTCTTGTTTTTTTAATTACTGCAGCATCTCCTTTCTCATGATGGAAGGATTTGAGGTGAGCCTTCTGAGCCTTCAAAGGACAAAGAGCAGTTGCCCAAGAATGAAGGGGGACAACAACTCACCAGCTGATAAAAAGGAAGACCAGAATAGAAGGAGGCTGCAGAAAAAGCTCATCATGGGGCAGGAAACCTCTTCCAAGGCTAGACAGTGTGGTTACAGCCACATTAAAAATATTTTTAGGAGTAAAAAATTTTATTATCTGGATGGCTCTTGTTTTCCACAAGTGAGCAGTACAAGCTTGGCACTGTTGAAAATTTCATCCATTGAGCATACACCTCAAGAGAGTTTACAGTATCTGTGGAAGATTAGCAGCCCTAGAAAACAAACAAGCCCACTGCTTTCTGTAATTTTAAGTCTGTTTTTGCAGCTATGGGGAATCAGGAGCTAAAACCGTTCACCGCCACCACCACACCTTTGGCAGGGAAAAGTGATGCACAACGCCAGGATATCCATGTCTAACCTGCACCTGTTGGCTCCACGTTGTGCTGCTGCTGCCTATGCACTGGCAGCAAAGGATGCTTCTGTGAACAGCTTTTGGAGAGTCTAACACAAACAGAATGGAGGCGCTAATATCTGCTGTGAGTACTAAGTTTCATCTTTTCACTGCTCAAAGAAATTCCCCTTCCTTTCTCAGAAAGTATGTCCTGCATGTTTGTTTCATTCAAACCCATTAAAACCTAAGGGCATAGAAATCATTGCAAATTCCTACTAACAGTTGATATTTTTGAAATTATCACAGTGACTGTAATGATAAAGAATCTGATGCTTGGCCACAGTATCTGAACAATAATTACACACACTAAATCACAGAACTGAAGATGCATATTCCAAGATAATTATCATTAGTAAAATGTAAATGATACATGTGAATAACTGAATATCAAAATGATAAACAGTGTTATTCACAAAACATAGACTAAAAGCCTAGAAAATTCAGAGTTAAGGTCACAACCAGCAAAATAACTTGATTCAGATACAAAAAAGAGTAAACGTTACTGAACTTGAGTTCACATAACTAAACATACTAGAAATTCATAAAACATACAAATGTACTAAGAGGTGCACTCTCATTCAAATGAAAAAGTATTTAGGAAACATGTAAGATGTCACAGACTTCTCTGGCAATAAGAGTGAATGGTAAGAGAACCTTCTTCATTTTCTAGGATCTTCTAGGAGCTTTACAGATACATCAGTCTGCAAATAGAGCTGAAGTCAGTCTAGCCTATTCCTCAAGGACATCACCATGCAAAGTTTCTTCAAGGTATCAGTTATATAAGAGACCATAATCTTAGCCCTCAGTGAGATGCTTCCAGCACAATACATTTTTGACTCCTAGCATGTATTATGGACATAAGCCTAGAAAAATTAATAGGGACATTGTTCAACAGCAGTTTAACTCTCACCTTGGCCATCAGAGAAAAATGAGGGTCAATTGTTTGAACAGTATGGAGTACCTGTGCTATTTAGATCTGCAATCATAACATGATTTGTACTTGATATCAGAAAATAGAATGATTCTGTAAAAGCCTGGGGTGTGTGCGCATCAGTTCAAGAAAGAGTATTCCTTAAATCATGCTCTGTAATCAAGTCTGTTGAAAATGGGTTCATGCAAAAGTACTACCGACCCTATCTTCTGTCTGAATTGGTAGAGACTGTCTGCCTCTGTTGCTCTGTTTCTTCCTTGCTTGCTTTCGGAATTTTATTCTCACTTCCCAGTAACCAGCTTCCAGCAAATCAGCTAATTGAATACCACAGTGGTGACAGTGAATTTCAATGAGTACTGTGTGATTACTTTGTGGACTCTCGCCAGACTTCTAGCTCAGCCGACAGACAATTTCTGCACTGTTCAGCTGAATCAAGTTCATCGTGTTTCTGCACATACTGCCTACTGACCTAGTAAAAGAAGGACTGGCATCATACTGCATGCTGTTATAAACAGGGTAGCTAATTGTCCCTGCAAGTACTCCCAATAAAGAAAATAAGCAATAAAGAAAAGGGTATGGCATATGGGAAGAAAAATACCACTTTTGAAAAGATGTCAATGTCATGATTTTCATTTCATAAAGACCCTTCAGTAAGGGAATAACCTGAAGAGAAATAAAAACAAAGGGAGAAGGCTAAGAATATAATGGAGCAACAACAGAGGTAAAGAAGGGAAGACTAAAGGCAACTTTTGATTTATGCAGGGCAGAGAATATGCAGGGCAAACTCTCTGTGAAAAGATTCTCTCTTTTAACTGTTTCAGCAGCTGCTTCTATCAGTTTGAGTATTTGAATGCCACTTTTGAAGTAGATATGTTTAATTTTTTTTCTAAATTTGATTTGGAAAAAAGCTGTTACCCAACATTGTGTCCTCAAAGTGGTGATATATGTCCACTGCAGGAGTTGGGTTTAGACAACAAAGCTGAGGGAAAGACAGTCCTGTCCGAGTCATGGTTTACTCCAAATGGTCAGCACTGCGGTGGAAGACCTAGAGAAGATCTACCTGGAGACCCTGCAGTCCTCTGATACCAGATTTCTAAGTTCCAATCCCTGGGAAGTGTTCACATCCAAGGCCTTGTATAAAGTACCATCACAGATCCACCCAACCAGACATGCTGCCTACAGGTTTTAGGTGTGACCTGGTGTCCAGCAGTACTGTTTGAGAACACTTCCATAATTTTTTAAACTAGCAGGAAAACAGGAGTTTAAGGAGATAAGATAATCAAGACAAGCAAAAGATCCCACTCCCAATTTCTTGGTCAGATATCTGGGTATATTTATGAAGTTTAAAAACCCAATCAAACACACAAAACCAGTTAAGGATAAATTATCCCCAAGTTTCTAATGAATTGATATATGGTCTTCCAAAGAATCAATGCTAAAGTCCCATGTATGTCATTATACTATGAAAGCATAATACTTAGATACTCTGTGTGCCATTAGCAGGGGCATATTATGTGTAGGGAGTAACTGCAGCTTTAGGATTCACAAACAAGAATCCTCTCAGTCAGAAAGTATGCATTGCCCCTTCCAGGGCTCCAATTTTAACACTTCTGACGACAGGTCTTGGTACAAGTAATTTTGCAGCTGAACAAATGAGATCTGAATCCTTAAAATTATTTCTTTTTCTTTGCAATACAATTGATTTGTTCCTTGGAATTGAAACAGACCTTTGAATGGCTTCTCTAAATAAATACCTGAGAAGTCACAGGACGATTTTTTTTACATGCTGTGCTTGGAGCATATTGCTGTGCAGATCCTGTATCACCCTTGCAATTACTGTTTAAAAAGAGCTCCCAAGCTCCTAAGCAGACAATATTAGTGCTCTTAACTGTATTCCTGCCATGAAACACTGACTCATGTTCCTTACTGTGATTCTTGTAATTTTAAAACCAGCTTGTGAAGTTGCAGTTTTTCTTATCTTCTAACATGCTGTACATGAAACCAACTGGTTTATTGACACTGTGCTCAAGGTATACAACTACTAGCAAAAACAATTTATCATGCAGACCTTATCAATTTGCAGTAATGTTTTCACTGTAAATTCTCCAAAATCGTTTTTTAGGATGTTTTGGATAAACTTTATATAAATATAATTATTACTATTACATGTCAGTATCATATGCCAGTACTGAGTTCTTTGAAAAGAAGTTTTGTTACACTTTGGTCAGGATATATAGACTCCTTGAAAGGCTATTGTATTTACTTCTGCAGCCATGCTCAGTAAAAAAGCCTCACAGATTTGCAGTGTATTTCCTGGGTCATTAGTATGATAGGATAAGGAGTTCGTACATCATGGATACGTCTTCATTTTAACAGAATTCAGAGTATAACTGAGAGAGCGAAAGAGAAACACTATGGTTTGGCTTTGGCATATTTATGAAACACTCATGGAAAAAGAGGGTCAATATAGACCCAACTTAGGGTGAAAACAGTCCACATGAATGGAGTAATGTCTTCATGGATGGAAAAAGTCAGTGATACCGGTCTAACTTCGGAACGAATATACATTTAGACATTGTGATTTAGCAGAATCAGCCCTGGAATGATTGCAAGAACAGACTCCACATTTAGTCATTCTCAAAATACCATGTGTGAGAAGAACTCTCCATTTGGTATCCACCAAGGATCAGCTTTTAAGCATTTCCGGAGCTTTGTTCCAGTACCCCGCTGTTCTAAATCAGTGATACTGGGCTCAGTGTAAAAACCTTAATATTTACTTCAACTGCAATACAATTGGTTTTTTGTTGTTGTGGGTTTTTTTAAGTTATTGTGAATAGCCTCTGTGCATTCAGTACTACTTTACAGAATAGCATACATTAATTCCTTTGTTTTGTTGCAGAACTATTGTATTTACTTGCTAATGCAGAGACAGAAAAGGACATGACATTCGCAAATGCACTCTTTCCCATGATTTGTTCTGCCTCTAACAGCAAGTAGTAAGACTACTCCGAATTTTAATAGTGTTGCATAAATAACAAACTAAAAATGTTTACTACAGTATCTGGATGGATAAAATAAGAAGAAAAGGATAGCATATTAATTACAGCCTACTTCCAGAAGCATCTCAATTTATCATTTGTTCTTGCCGTAGAAAGTTTAAACGTTTGCAAGCAGACATTTTCTTTAACACTAGTAGGTTTATTGCCTTCTTTTCCAGTGTCCCTTTACAGTGTCAGCCTTTTCTCCTGTCTCTGTGGGCCTCTCCTTGCACTTATGGTACAAAACTGATTCAGGAAATTACAAAAAAATAAACCATACAAAAGCTTCAGACAGCTGAGGAATTTATCTTCTGGAGAGACTTTGCTGATGGAACATATATGTATAAGTCTGAAGTAGTGTAGGCATCAGGTCTGGATTCACAATACCGTTAGCATCCTAAGAATCTCTACAGTCACTACCCAAACCATAGCTAAGAATGCTTTGGTCTGAACACTGATCTGCTTTAGTGCCATCAGCTGAAATGCATGGCTTTTCCTTCTAACTCCTATGCTGACGGTGCCCTTGTGTTTTGTATTTTTAATACCTATAAAATTAAAAAATACTAGCTTCTTCCAGTATTCTTCAGCTTAATTTTGTTCATGTTACAAATACACAAATCTTTCTAAATGGACATTGTGAGGTCTAGTCTCCTTGGTTAAAATATTAAATTGGTTTGCAACTGCTATAGTTATGTTATAAAAACGTAACTCTTGTGCTTAAGAATAAAAAGTATTTCAATTAGGTGCATAATTTGTAATCTAAAGTGAACAGAATGCAACAAATTTCTATAGTTTAGCTTAGTGCTAAATATCCGCTGTCATATCTCGGACTAGAATTGTAATTTTATACAATTTTATTATCATTCCATTTTAAATCCTATAGCTTGTCTTTAGCTTACAAATCTGAGGAATATTAGTTCATGGGAAAAGGAAGTAATTCTTCATGGCCTTGTAATAATTTAGGCAGGAGACATCAGAACTGCTAAAGCGCTAAAGACAAGAGTCTGGTTTGAGTATAGGGATACAGGATGTGAAGTGAACAGCACAGCACAAAAAATTATTGCTTATACGGGCAGGCCAGTAGAGTGCTTTTGTAAATAAGCATCCTCATTTGCCAAGATGTTTCACCCAGATATTTTTTTTTCCCTTCATCTCCTCTCAGCACTTTGGGTATTACTTCATGTGCCTGTGATGACCATGCCTTCCCCTTCTATCTACTCTGCCTTATCTCTTCGGCCCTTCCTACAACTCCAGCTCCCTCCCATGACCTGCTTCCCACCACTGGTGGGGCAAACAGCAGGCTGTAGCACAGCAAGGTTGGAATAAAATGCACTGTCTGGACAGAGTGTCTCCACCAATCTGAATGAATGCCTTATAACTGCATTTCCCTTGACAGAAGTAATGATTCAGGCTCCTAACGTATCCAGTGAGTTTTCTCACAAGCTACAGGAACTTCAGATATGCTCCAGGACAGACCCTGCCCTCCTTGGTCCTTCTCTGGATCAACAGAAACTGCAATAGAGAGGCTTTCTTCTACTGAAGATGAGAAAGAAAGAAAGAAATAGTTGAGACAGAGTGAGAATGACAAGTTCAGTCTACTCTCAGATTCATGAAATTTCACTTTGTGTATGTATGAGATCTATCTGTTCTCCTTCATTTAGGCTGTATACATCTTAAAACCATTTTAGTTACCTGCAGTCTAAGGATTTTTATCCTGTGTATCAATACCAGACCATTATGAACTAAAATGGGCATTTCTTTTATGGTGCTTTCCAACTGTGGTTTAAAATCTCTGTATTTCTTGGAAGCTACAATGCTCATTAGTAAAATATTTCTTTATCCTCACAGTAACATTAATTACTTATTGAAGGCTGGCTTCCATAGGTTTAGCTTACCTAAATGAGGTTTTTACTTCATCCACTAAATTTTGCTTGCTGAGTAATGACAAATCTTTATTCGTACAGGTAACTGCAGGATGTGATCTTGCAATATTTTAGTATTCCTTCCAGCTGTTCTTTCCGTCTCCTTTCTCACCATGAAGAAGTCGCATGGCCTGTCTCATTCTCTCCACTGCAAGGGGTGATTCCAGAAATGTGTACAAACAACATTTCACAGGCATTTTCTTTCATGCCATGTTCAAACTCTCTATCATTATGATAAGTGGCACATTAGATTTCTTCAGTCAGGGCTGGCCTGGAAAAAGCTACTTCAATGAGTGTACCCTTTGCAGGGGGTGACAGAACAGGTGGCAGAAGAAGTACGGAAGGTGCCTATAAGACAGCATTTAATGCTGTCGCTACCAGACAACACAAACTTGCAGCTTCTGCTGAAAAGTATTGCTGGCTGGCATTTAGCTATTTTTGTCAAAGGCCTCTAGATCTACCATTGCATAGCTTCTGCTGGCAACCTAGTCCAGAAATTCAGTGCAAAACTTTTCTTACCGATATTGTTTCCCTAACAATCCCTCCCTTCCTGAAAAGAAGTCTCTATATCCATGACAGACAGATCAAGAAGAATAGATTGATCCTTTTCAATAAAACTTTATGCACTCAAAGAATTTATACCTACTTTTCACTCCTCTTCAGTCCTCCACTCCTTAGCTAAAGCTAACACAGCCCTTGCATGTTGTCTAGGTCATGTTTTCTACATTTCTGATCATTCACACTGGTCTTCCTGGACTCCAGGGGTGATGCCTTTCAACTGGTCCATGTCTACTTGAATTGCAGTGTTGAACTGGACAAATTATCACTGGACCAAGAATAAGCTAAGGGATGTATCCCACATCTTACAGACAATACTTCTGCCTGTAAGTTCCTGTGCCCTAAAAGTCTCATTTGCAGCAGAACAGTATTACTTAATGATATTCAGCTTGAGGACCATTATTGTATTCTTTCGTTTCCCCCGGAAAATCTGTCACAGGGCCCAATGTTATTTAGGCCCCTACAAAGTTCATTATTCCTGCGCTGCAATGCCCTATACTTATTCTTTCTCAATACTAACTGGAAAAAATATTTCAAGATGGCTTTGTATTCTGATCCTAAACCTTCAGGATACACACAGTCTTCCAGCTTCATCTGCAAACTGAATAAACAGGTCAGACTGCTAAACAAACTACTGACTAGACATGACAGATCACTTTGAAACCCACTAAAGATACATCTCTTTCTGACACAAATCTTTGGGGTCTGCTGACAGGGTACCTCTGGGAGGATTACTCAGCCTGTTTGGCATTCAGCCTTCAACAGTTCTGTGATTACATTTCTCCAATGCTTATAGTATGTATCACATGCAAACATGAAAAGCTTTCATAAAGAATAGTCACAGTATCTATGAACTCCTAAGTGTCCTCTTGTAAGTGCTACTGGGCTTAGGAAAAAACCTCAAAGCACATCAAGCAATCACTCTTTAGAATGAAGCTGTGCCTTTAATAATAGAGCAGGTATTTGAGAACAAGGATGATGTCATGGACGTTACTCAGTTGAGAGCATCCAAATTATTTCTTCAGCCGTCTGACTGAAGTCCTTATTTGCACACACTGACTCACAGAGAAAGGAATTTGTGGAGTGAGGAATCAGTTGAATCATGCAGCCTGACTCAGCATCATCCATAGAGCTACTCACTGTATTTTCCTGAAGTCTCAGCTCAACTGTATTTACATGTCTGTAGTGATAACCTCTACTGCTCCCTTGCCTGTCTAGACTGCTACCACATTATTCATGCCAGCAGGATTTTTTCCTACCTCAACATCTGACACCTAAGTAACAGTGACCAAGTATATGAGTCAAGTTCTGTAAACATATTTTCACTCAGTGTCAAAACACACCTATCCAGTGTCAAATTACTAGCCTATTTTTGGACCCCACACATTTTCAGATAATTTCTTTTTGTTTCTAAAAAGGAATTTTTACAATTAAAAACTCAGATGCTTAACAACCACTGGGAATAATGAACACCATGTACTGGGGACACTTCGTCAAAGAAAACTTTTTGGACAGCAAAATGTCGTCTGATTGGCCAACTAAGATTTCCATGGTAAACATGACCATGTCTGTTGCCTCTGACTGGACCTTACAATGCTATGTGAGACTGGAATGGATGTCCGTAGTCATGGTTCACCATAAGTGAATGTGACCTGCATTCATTTATGTGTACTATTTTTTGGTTTGGTTTCTGGTTTTGTGTTTTGTTTTTGTAGGTTTTTTTTTTAATTTAGCTGAAGTTTCAAAAGCACATGGACTGAAAGTGTAAAAACAAAATCGCTTTTCATCTTCCTTAGTTTTGTTGCCCCCAGGTTAAACACAGGTGCCACCAGCAAGCCCTGCCTCATATGAAGACCGGTTGCAGCTAAGTCCAGCACCAACACTGTTTAAAATTGACTACAAGGTTTGAAGCTCCATTTCATACACTGCAGTCCTCATATGAGGTAAGCTCTTGTTCCTGACTACTTCAGAGCTAAACCTGTGGCTAAACCTGTGGTATTAGAGGCTTGATCCAGGCACTTTCCACCTCACGAATCACACCATGAGAAGTAAAGAGATAATGAACTCGTAGTTGCCTGCTACTGAACAGCACCTATCACTGAAGGCAAAGAGCTTATAGATGAAACCAGTACATCATCACTCTGGGAATTAAGGGTCTGTATATTCAATAGACTCAGACAGGATCTTCTGCAAACCATGGACACTCACAGCTCAGAAGACAACTCATCTCTCATATAAGAGCTGGAAATTGGTATCTGCCTGTAAAGTTCAAATAAACTGTTATTTTTACGTATTCAAAGATGAAGAGGATCTTGATCTTTGACAGTAAAACCTCAAATATATTACAAGGGAAATTCAATGACCAAGAAGCTAGGCCATAGATTTCTAGATAGTTAAATAATTTTCTTCAGTGTTAATTTAAGAGGAGAGCCCAAGCTCAAATATTAAGATTTCTCAAAGGTTAAAGAAAAACGCCAGGGGAAATCAGAACCATAGTAGACCGTGGATTAAGGATCAACAGTTGCAGAGAACTGCAGACCTTCAAGATGGTCTTATAAGACTAGTCTAAAGACTAGGCCTAAAGGCATACAAGAAAAAGAGCTTATAGCAAATACTAATAAAGTTAGTTTAGAAAACAAACAGAGCTCAGAAGGAAGCTTATTATAAAAAAAAAATAATATATGTTCAAGAATGACCAAAGCAGTCATTAAGCTGTAATTCTGTAATTCTTTACTAGGAGTAGAGAGACTGAATACAAGTAGCATGAACACCCGGGGTGGGGGTGGGGGGGAATAATATCTTGAATAGGCAATAATACCTAGCTAAGGTATCATATACAGCATAATGCATGGACTGCTTACCATAACAATTGTCTATAAACTCTGAGCATGGGAAGAGCAGTTCAAGGAAAGGACTGAAAACCCACAAACCGGACTACACATCTGCAGGCTGTTTAACTGTGCTTTTGCAATCTTACATGTCTTCCTGACTGCATTATCTGAACACCATGAGTTCTTCATACTGCTTAAAAAGAAGTTTGCCACTTTCTAGTGACTTGCCAAAATCTGCACTGTGATTTAGTGTCACCTATGGATTTGTCCTGATAATTTTTTAGAAACTTTGATATATATACATTTTTCTTACATGACCACATGGGCTGTAATGTTAGCTCAGGAAAGAGTAATGCACCTGCTCTCTCATACTCAACCCTGCAAAATTTTGCCCTAAGCACCCGCAGGTTTTAACAGGATACACAAATGCAAAAGAGGTACACAGCAAGACAGGGTTTTTCAAGCAGGTGCTATATGCCACAGCGACTGACCTCTGCAGTGTCTGGGAAGCCTAGCTGTGACCAAAGGACACCCCAGCCATCCCCAGCACTACCACCCAGGCATGGGGATGCGGTGATGGTGCTGCTGCAGGAGGGGCCCCAGGCTCTGCGGTCCCTGGGGCGCTGCCTCAGCTGATGATTACAGGCTTGCTGTCCCTCTTCAGCAACCCTGCCAGCAACGAAGAGGAGCACCAGTTTCCAAGAAGTGAACCAGACATTCAAAATACCCAGCTTCTATTTCTGTTGTTTGGGTGTTTGTCTTTTCTTTAAATGAAATCTCAAAATGAGACTGTGAAAGGCAAAGGCATACCTCAGTCCTCCGAAATGATGACAAGCCCCAGAGGCACCTGTGGGAGCAGCACAGCTTGCCCCAGCCTCTCTCAACCATGCCTCCTGGAAGGAACCTGAATTACAGCCTTCAAGTCCACCCTGGGCAACATTTCTGCTATGTGGGTGGGTGGATGGATGAGTGACCTCTTCAGGCAGCAGACTAAAATACGGACCCACTGTAGTCCGTTACAGTTTGATTTAAAACTGCCACTAATGGAAGGAGAGTAGAAAAGGCTACTTCAGCAAGGACGTTCTCTCTGCTGTGTTTCAGCCTTGCACGCTGGGCCTCAGCCTGGGCTGCAAGTTTAGAACTGCTTCTGTGTCTCACTTCAACCAGGATGATCAGGAACATCATAGAAGAAAAAGCCAGACAATGCCAACTAGCCAAAACAGAAACTTTTCACGAGAATAAGCAGTTCTGACTACATGCTTATGTGGAATACCCACTTTTTCCAGTTGCATACACAGTTTCCATATCCTCACACAGCATTTTTCCATTTTCAGTTTGAAAGTATGTACTATTGAATCATTACACATGTAAATGGGAATACCAGAATAAATGTTTAAAAGTTTAAGAACATTTCAATTTACTGAATTTTAAATGTTCTGCCTAAGCTCTCAATGCAGCTGCTCAGCAAAACCATGTCATCCACTGTAGTCTGATATAGACTATAATGGGTTTTGTGCTGAATTGTTTGTGCAAAGAATACATACTTTTGGCTTCTAAGCTACATTTCTGGCAGCACAAAACACTGGCCAGACTATGTAAGCTCTGTCATCTCAGCCACAAACTGAGTAGGCTAATCATAGCTACTGTAGTGCTGTAGGTTATATCTGACAGAGAACATGACTAAGAAGCCAGTTCTGGCCTGGAAAGTCAACAGAAGGGATCAAACAGCAGACAGACAGCCCCCTTCCCTGACCTAAGTACAGGCCCTTACCCCAGCATAGGTGTGGACCAAAACACTAGCTTAACCACTGACTATATGTGGCAAAAACATGGATGTAAGAACCACACCCCTAGCCAGATCCCTCTGCTCAAATCTAGTTTCCAGGAGGGTGCTCTGAAGAGGTTGTACTGCCCTGCAGTGCCCAGACTGGCAATATTTTTTCCACCTGTACAAACTTTGCTAAGGAAAAGCAAATGCTTGGCCCCCCTAGCTTGGCAGCATTGTAATGGCTTACTGGACTGTGAAACAGATTAAATAATAGGTGCTATACAAGTCACAAGCATGAACTGAAAAAGTAAGTATGCATTAAGTTTGCATGATGCTGCTTCATCCTACATGAAAAGACCACTAAAAAACTTTTAGAAAAATCTTTTAAAGAAGTGCTATCCTGATGAGGAACTGAACTCCACATAAAAAAGTAATGAACTGCTGCATGTCACTGTTACACCACAGCTCTCTTAAATTCTGGCAAGTGAGTCCGAACATGCACATTTCATTACAATTTATTTTGTGGGCCAGAGAAGTGCTTACGAGGTGCATGACACATGAAGACTTGTTAGGTTCCTGATAGACAGAAGGAAATACTTGACCTCTAGAACCTACAGTTCTATTAGGAAGTAAGAGTTGATTTTCCTGCATCCTAGACAGGGTGCAAGAGACAAAATTAATACACTGTACTCACAATTCACACACGTTCAGAAGAAGCCATGTTTTGTTTTAGATTCAAATTTCAACAGCATTCTGTCAGAATTTTTAACCAGTCTTCACCAATTTATCTTGATTTTAACAAACATCTCTGTTACTAAATATCTAATTTTCACCTCCATGCATGTGGTAAATTACTGATTTGACTTGTTGCTAAGGCTTACAGTACAGCATATATACAATACTAAATTAATTAAGCCAAACAATATGTGTTTGCAAAGCTAACTAAAATAAAAAAATAAAATCCCACCCCATAAACAGCTAAATACTGGCCTCAGCTCAAGGGTAATGTGCTATCTAGGTCCTCCTTTCAGCCATCCCTTCCTTCCTTATAGAAAAAGCTAAGGTGCAGTTGGGAGAAATGTTCTGGGATCACACTCAGTTCTTCACAGGGAACAAGGATTAATTTTCCATTTAACTTAAAGGGCACAGGTATGCAGCCATCAAACTGCAGAGTTTTTCTTAGCCAGGGGCGCACCAGCCTCTGCGCTTGCTACTGTGCTCATATGCAATGGCCCCAGCCCATCCTGTGGCATCCCTGTGCACAGCAGGAGGCTGCAGGAGCTGACCTCTCTAGCACCTTCTTGTGTCTAGTTAGGAAGGACTCCCTTCCTCCTCCTCCTCCTCCTCCTCCTCTGTTGCTATCACCTGGCCCACTGTTACCTGTTGCTCCAGCTCAGCCCCTCTCCTCTCAGACAGGCCTAGTCAGTAAGGCCAGGATACAACTAAGACCGAAGCACGTGTCTGTGCTTCTGTGCTGCTGTTCACTGGTTAAATCCCCACACAGCCAGTTCTCTGTTAGCACTTCTGTGGGTAACTGTTCAGCCTGAGACTCAGGAAAACAATCTCCTAATTAGCTGGTCATTTTACTTTTTGATACAAAATACATGAAATAAGGATCCCTTGTTAGTGCTGCTTTTTTTTTTTTTTCTGTGCTCAAGGACCCAGTTAAACCTTTATAAAGAAAGCGGCGTGTATGTATTCTGCAATGAGAGAGCAAAATCCAGGCAGAAGGTTACAATGTGGGCTCGCAGCATTACACTGTACCCCTCAATTTAAGCGCGGACCATCCTTCCTGAGAGTTATGTGGTTCTGTGCATACTTCAGAACTCCCACAGAAAGCTGTGCTGAACCACTCTCCCCTTACTAAGTGAAACATTGAAGATGTTTGGAATGTCACCACCATATAGAAACACTTAAAACAGTGGAAGGGTTGACTGATATCTCCATGGTGGACAATGTCGCTCACAAAATTTTTTGATATATCATCTGCAGCTACAATTCTCAATAAGCAACACTTCTATTGTTGAAGAAATAACATACATGAGCTTGCTCATATGGCCACATTATCTAGTCTTGAGATAAAGACCAGAGCTTTTTCTCTCCCTTAGGAAATACTATGCCATTTCAGTGTTTCCCTGAGTATTTCAAAGCCACGTATTCTCTTACTAAGACTATGTGTGCCTGAGAGAAATACATGTCTTTGAATCATTACTATTTTTCACACATTTTATTTGCAATAATATGACCATTTTCCATAAAGACTGTAAACAAGATACACTAGTGCATTTAATCATTAAAAATAATTAGATCTCAGACCTTCTGTAGCTTTTTTTTTTTCTCAGCAGAACTGGTCATTAGCTGAATCTGAATGGTTGAGACACCATGATCAGCACAAGTCAAAAGTCAAAATCTCATCAATCCTAACCTTGAAAATAAAATATTACTGGACACTGAGCATGTCACTTAGTACTAAATCCAGCCAGGGACACAAATACCTTAACAATTTCAATGCTAAGTTTTGGACTTCTATTGTTACATGCAATGCACAGGGAAAAGAAGGGAGCCAAAGCAGCAGCTACCATTGCATTTTCTGCCTGACTCATACACAGGTACGATTGGTATTCCCCAAAAATGCCAGCTTGGCTAAGCCCTCCAGGAACAGACAGAACATCTACTATCTGGACTTGACTGGGAGTTAAGAATGAAAACAACAGGGCTGAGTCACTCAGCTTTGTCAACACCAAATACCTGCACACATCCTAAAACAGAAATGTAGGTGCCTGTGGGAGTTCAAGGTCAAGAATTTGTATGCCTATGGACCTGCCCAAAGCCAGACAGTAGTTTACCAAGGGTTTTCAGGACTGATGCCAACAGGGAGACAGGGTTTCTCCTTCTGGGTCTGAGCCACTTGTTTCTGACCCTCTCTCTGTAACAGAAAAAGACTTGCCCTCTAATAATGCTCTGTGCCACTGAGTAAACACTTCATAAGCTGCACTGGAGGGTGGGTGACACAGCATTTCCAACCCATAAAGAGAAGCAGTTTCCTTCCTGCCTCTTCCTCCATTCCACTGCTTAAAGTTGATATTTCAGGAGTCAGGCTTAGGAGCTAACTCTCCAATCATTTAGTAACATGGACAGGCAGAAGATAAAGACAGTCCTGTGAATGAGGTAATTACCACTGCATTAGAACTGAAGAAGTCATATATAAATAAAACTGCAGACATTTCCCACACAAAGCAAGAAAGGGTGAGAGGCATATAAAAACTGCAAAATTGCCATATGTTGGCTAGTTTACATGGACAACCAGTAAAAGACTAAATTATGTTTACATAAAATGATACCAAGAATAGCATAATTGCACTGTTTTGCCCTTTACAAGCAACAGAACTCTCAGCTATTTCTCCCTGGAGTAAAAATTTGTACTTCTACAACAAATTCTTTTCAAAATCTCTCCCTCTATGCCAATCTGTCTTTGCATCTAATTATCAAAAATGCAGGTGGACACCAAAAAGTACATGAAGATGGGAGACTACAGAAGCTGTTCAAAATAATAATCTCCCTCAATTTCAGAAGGGAAGCTGCAATTGCACAACATAGCTTACACATAGTTTTAAGCAAAGGGTTTTGTGTTTTCATGTAGAGAATACCTTTTACTTCTTAACTGAGTGTAGTGATTAAAAACGGTTACAGTTAACTTACCAGAAATTCCCCTGAAAAAAACTGAACTAAATCTTTGGGAATTCAGCCTCTCCCAGACACACATAGACACTTGCAAAAGGCACATACATTAAACAAGATCACATGAAAAATGGCAATTACAACCAACCTATCAGAAATTTTTCAAGAGGAGAAAAATACTTAGAAAATACAGATTGAAAAATTGGAAACTACTGGGAAAAAAGTATCTTTTTTTACTAAATGAATTAATGTTCTAAAAAATCCATTTGGTCTCAGCATTTATTTCATTATAAAAGCTCTGTCTCAAGTGTTAGAAACAATCTTCTTTATTTCAAAATTTTTATCTCAACCTTTTAACTTCATTACTGTAGGTTAATTTCCCTTTTCAAATGAACTTTTCATCTAATCTCACTTCCTACTTCACATGTTAATTTCATGAGTATTTATAGATTTTTTTTCCCACATTTCTGAGACAGGAAATACAATTTAAGTCAGAAACATTCTTGTAAAACAAGCCAAAATAAGGTTTTGTGATTCACTGCTGTTACCGATCCCTTTTCTGCACTAGAAAGGACATGGGACCATGAAGCCCTTACTTTGAGAAGCTGGATGTTTACCCAGTTCTTGTAGGAGCTCATACCTTTTAATGACACAAGCCCCCATTCAGTTATCACTAAGAAGTAGAAAAACCAACCGGTCAGTATGGGTTGCATGTTCCTTTTGTGACCCCCTCTAGAGAGTGATCTGGAATTAAAGAACTCAGCTGTGTGACAAGCTGTAAAGACTCACATTATGCTGCAGCATTCCCCACACCAACCCTTGTTGCAAGTGATGGCAGCCCTCTGAAAAGCATAAATAGTGGCCTGCGCCTTCCAGCACTTTAAATCTATTGTTCTAATTAGTATGAAACAAGTTTTACAAGTTGGCAGCAGCAGCAAATTAATAATAGCAGCATCACACCAGCAGTAAATAAGGAACAAGAAAAGATGCAGAGAAAATCTGTGCCCGAGTATTTTTATCCTAGCTTGGACAGGAGCTTTGTTATAAGAAGAATGGTCTAGAATAAAAAAGCACATTAAGAGCTCTTTTCCCCTTAGCTGTTCAGTTCCTCTCCTAAAACACTGAAGCATTAGTAGCAAGATTAAGTAGTCACAAGAGTCTGATCACTTCTGTGGGCGGTGTAGGAGCAGTGTCCTGTGGATGGTTATTGTTGTATCACGCTCACACAAAATTATAGTAATAGGTAAGCTCAAAAAGCTACCAGTTTATAGCAGCCAGAATCTCCTCTACCCACTTATTTTCTGGAAAAAGTTAGCAGAGACACTGCAGAAAGCTCAGATGTCCTAACCAGTGACTGTTTTAGGATCAGATGAATCGCCCCTTCGGAAATGTCTGTGTCTGCCTGTGTGTCTCCCTCCACTGAATTTGGAGAGCCTAGACAACTTGCTGAGACAAATCCCACCACTGGCATGCAGAAATTACAACAGGCCAAGAACAAACGCAGAGCTGCAGACACAGTCCACATCCCCACGCCAGCTTTCTTCAGCATCTGTGTAATACAAGAGCTCTGGTTGCAAACAACTATAGATTTCAAGTTACAAAGGCAAATAAAAATGAGAAACAGGTTTTAAAACATACTAACCTACTGGTGCTGCTTCTAGAAAAGATTCATCTACTAACAGTAAGCCGACCACTCGCCATACATTTTATACTTGCTTTGGAGAAAGGCCAAAGTGCACCTATTTCTGTAGCCTAGGAAGAGTATCAGTATTGTTTCTATTTGCACATGATATTTTGGGAGATGCTAAGTTTATCTGAAGTTTTTCTGATACATTATAACTATATTAAAATTTGAAACAGTGTTTAAACTTATATAAGCTAAGCTAATAGGAAAATCTAATATGGTAGAAGAACGTGTGTATTAATTTCAGATCATACTGAGAAACAAACACTACAGTCTACTACTGTTTAGTATTTTATGAACCCTCTTTTCACTTTCTAAAATGTAATATAGTTCTGGCAATCCAGACTTTGGTGAACATTACAAAAAGCGATGCTGTTTTCTTCATTAATTGCTTCAAAAATACTTTAGACAAGAACAAAGGTAGGTGGACAAATCTTCGTTTATGTAACAGCTGACTGGCCCTGCTGAGGAATTGAATTTAGTGCAGTTATCCCTCACTTACGCCTGAGAAAATCAAAGAGATATCAGGCTTTCAGGCTTTCACATCCCTACATGCAGGTAGTTGATTTTACAAACTTTATTGTTTCAGTTCCTGCTGACAGGCTGGTACATCACTGCATGCACTTGAGAACAGGACAAGTTCTGCTTCACTTTAAATGGAAAAACACAATGTTAATGTTACCAGGAGCCTGGGCAGGCACAGCACTCACTCAGACTAGTTACCACACGATGGAGCCCAACAGTTAACTGGTTTCCTGCTAAATCCAGCCTGCTTCCCAGTAACGCTAACCATGTTTTCCAGAGCCTGGGGAAGTGGAAGCCTGTAATCGCCGGTGCACAGATCCCTGGCTGAAAGCAAGGGCAGCTGGAACATCACAGTAGCTGTAGAACTGTGGGACTCAAGAAGAGCCTTGAGAGGTGCTCTAGGATTTCCAAATCTGAAAGTGAGACTTAATAAATCATGTAGATAAAGAGGTCTCTCATAATGTAATTATAAGCAAGAGTATTTTCTTTTGAGGTGATTAACATGCAGTCATCTTCCAGTGTTGACATTCCATAAATATTATTCCTTCATGATTGTTTCTCTTGAAGTTCAAAGAAGTTACACAGCTCATTACCAAGCAATAAAGATTCCTTTTGTGACACTCACGGGAACCTCTAATTACATGAGTCAGTGGAGGTTTACAACTGAAAAAACAGTTAGGAAAACTGGAAAAAATTAACAAAAGAGATAATATCTGATGCAAAGTGTGATGCTCAGCCATTTACTCATGTCTTACATGAAGCATCTATTTACAAAGGAAATAATTATGGAATGTGAAACTGATGAGATCCTATTAGAACAAATTGTTTGGGTACATCCATCAATGTAATAGCATTGTATTGAACAGTCTTTAAAAAACAGGTTTTTTTAAAAAAGGCATCCCTTGAAGTTTTTTTACAAAATGAATGGCATATTCTTACCAGAAAGCCCCCTTTTGCACTCAGAAATCTGTATTTTGCTACTCTGTGAGCTGCTTCTTTTACTCTTATGCTGGCCCACTGTTTTTTTATATCTTTAGTCTTGGCCTTGAGAACCTGATACAGCATTTAGCTTCAATAACAAGTTTGGTTTAATGGCAGAAATAACTCAAGAAATATTTCCTGAAAACTATTTGGGGTTACGTTGTGAAGTACCTGGATCTTTTTCCTTACTCAAGGAAAAAATAATAATTTATTTTATGCTAAAAACATCCTTAAAGAAAACAGAGATCCCATTATGGAAAATTGGAAACAGAGACTCTAAAAGCCTGTATTTTTCACATGATTGGGTATATTCTGATCACTTATGATTTTTATGTTTTACTGTCTCCTCATGCTTGAACTAGCCTCCTTTAGGAGAAGATGCCAAGAGGGTCACCTCTTCTCTGGCATAGTAATTTCTATCAGTCCTGATCGTAAAAGTGTTCCATCTGATCAACCAACTAGCTTCCTAGATGGCTTTAAATCAAGGAAGTTCAGTTACCTTCAGAAAACATGGTCTTGTTATTTATTAAATCACATTAATTCCTCCTTTCCAGCTCCTCTTGCTTCTATTTTCATGCAAGCACGGAGTACATTTCTTCTAGATATAGGAAAGCATTATAAGATTCTCAATTTAAAAAAAAAAACAAAAAACCACCAACCAAAACCCAAACATATTAAGGGGCTGAATTTTGCTGGTGTGTATTATCTACAGCTGGGCAAGACAGACTATAGTCCGTCTGAACTGCAGCTGGGTGTTCTGCTGCTCAGGAGCAGGAGCAACAAGCTACACCAGAGGTCATCAGCTAGCAAAGAATGAGGTGGGAAGTAGGAAAATGGAACTAACGTCAGCTGAGATATACTTCACTATAAAAAAAAGGGGCATACAAAATGGAAGTTTAGACAGGCTACACCATATGTTACATGCCACATTAACGGAGCTATTGCTCTCAGTACTGTTAGAATAAAGGCATTTCTGTACAGAAAATCATGCAATATTGCCCAAAGTCACTGTTGATTTCTGGTATCCAGTTTGAGTAATCTCAAATTATCCCCATTCCCAGGAGGCCAGAGAACAATCCTATGATAATAAAGCTTCTTAAAAGAGGATGTAGTTAGGTACTGAAAAACCAAGGCAGCTCAAGCCATCAGGTATTACTTGTCCTTCCTACACTGCCAACAGAAGCGTAAAACACCACAACACGCTGTATGCGAAGTGCACACCAGCACACTGTGGCATCCTGGTCTCTTAGCCAGGAGAGAGACATAGGGTCCTAGGTTAGGAAACAGAATATGCCCCATATCCTTCCCAGACTGAAATCCCAGGAAATCAAAGTGCTGGAGTACTACAGCGGGACAGGCTGATCCAGATGGAATACTCCATTAAACTCACTGCCTACCTATTGTTTCTTGCTATGAGACTGGCATTAACATGTCAAACTCATAAATCATCATGTTATTCTATGGCAATTAATGTATTCTCAAAAGCATTTCAGCCAGAAATATTGCTACCCATGAGTTTATTGTATTCAGGCTACTGAAACAGTTTTCAGGATCATTAACATTTTCTGTTTTTTTCAGAATGCCCTTTGTGGATACTTCTAAAGTCTATAATAAAAGTAGTTAGTCAGTCTTCAAAGCCTGTTATTTTCTACTATGCAATTCCTATTTATTTGGTGGATTAATTTATTGTAGCCCATACAGCTGTACAACAAATCTGATAAGGATTTTTAACCCATTTGTTTGGCTTTAACTACATTTTGAAAGCTCTACTCTGGCTGCTATTATTTACTTAGCAAAAGAAAACCCCACAGACTGGGTTGATATCTCTTTTCTAGTCAGAAACTTCTTAAAAAATATGTCTCACCAAAACCATTCCTAACAGTATCAACTTCATTACCCATGCAGGTGCTGAGGAGCATATGTACTGTCTTTCTGGAAAACAAGGAGTACCTGCTGCATGATCCAAACCAGCCTAACTTGTGATCATTGCCTTGGAAGTATGACTGAATTCACTGTGTAACCTAGGCGATTTCCTTTCCTGATCCCACCATGTATATTTCTCTTTTTTTCAGACAAAGGCACTCTTGGATTATGATGACCTTTGGTAATGACAAAAGGATTTTCCTCTTAAGCTTTTGCTGAAAGCTTCCATTCCTCACTGAAGTATCTTCCTTCCCTCCTACTTTGGACTGGCAGCTGCAACACCATGATATTTGTAAGAGGGCAGCCCAGAAGTTTCTTTGATGCTGTAATGGGTATTCACATGTTTTTCACAAAAATGTCCAGGCTTACTGCCCTGAATGGAGAACAGGAGTCCAGGAGAAGCATCCTTCCTAAAGTACTCTTATGTCCTGAAGACTGAAAGAAAATTTTTCTGAAGTAAGCCCTGAGTAAAAAAAAATTTACAACAGCATAATAATACTAATACTAATAAATCTGCCAGAATTATTCATTATTTCCATAGTTTCTAGCACAACAGGCATTGTAATGACTGAAGAAATCAGTGTAACAAAGACAGACACTACAATGTGTTTGTACTTCTGCATACACAGGCTTAGCTGAAGATCGGGAGATGTGAGTCAGTAGCTCCTATAGTAGTTTTCAAACCCGTGTATTTATGACCATTACCAAGCAGGAGCAGCAATACAGTACCAGAAAGATGTGAGAAGGTGTGGTTGAATGGATAAATATTTACCAGGGACATCCTCTAAGACATATAAGCAAAATACAGCAGAGGAATATAATATCCGAATAGAACAGAGTATCTAGGGTGCATGTGTCTATGTTGGTATGTGTAATTAAATAGAAAGTTGAAAAGGAATAATAAGGACAGAATTCACCATAATTGTGGCTACCACCTGCTAAAAGAATACTTAGGTTTTATGATAAAAATTCTTCAATGCTTCAGCTATTAAGACATTTCAGGAAATTATCATGTCCTTTCATAGAATTATAGAAAAGTTTGGGTTGGAGGGGACCTTTAAAGGTATGTAGTTCACCCCCCCGCCATGGGCCAGGACACCTTCCAGATTAGGTTGCTCAAAAGCCTTATCCAACCTGGCCCTGAACACTTCCCAGGGATTGGAAACATGATCTTGAGCTTTCTAGGTAAAGATCCTCTGGGAAATGTAAATTACTAGTGACAGTGTTTCTTTCAGTGTCTGACTGCACTCTGTCCCCTCTCCATACTTACATTATTTTCTCCTTTGTGTACTAACCACGTCTTTCTTTTTTTCTCTTTTTATTTTTTTTTTTTTTTTTGGGGGGGGGGAGGGCATCTGTAGCTATCCAGCAAGTACCTACTCTGCTTGCAGTGTTGAATATTAAAGAGATTAATTACACAAGCTGCCTTGCCATTTCTTATTTAAAATTTATTTTCCATGGTTAAATATGGAATAAGTTTTAATGTCTGTCTTCTCATAGTTTTTAATGTCTCTCCAACATTCTCAAGCGATGAACATACTTTCATTCTGCCTTCTCAAACATATACTAGGACTTAAGAGCTTGCAGAAAGTATTCAATTCTCTTCAAGAATCAGTTTCTAACAGACTGCACAGAGGAAATAAATGTCAAATTATTTGCTCTTTACCATAAGATTGGGATGCATACTTAGCAAAGAGTTACCTCACATACCATGAACAGTGGATTTAATTCCTACTTAATGAGAAAGGTCAAGATAAAAACTCCTATTTTTATGCAGCACAACCTTTAAAAAAGTAAGTTTGTATAGATGCAGCAGACAAAGTCCTAGAAGAGATCCTGGAGGAACTGAATCGAGAATGGACCTGCCTGTTCTACTAACTCACATCAATAGCAGCATCTCTGTACTACCAGTAGCCCAAGTGCATATCTGCAAGTGTGTACATAAAAAAACAACTGAAGCGGAAAGTTTTCTGTGTGTTTCCTTAATGAAAATAATCCCTGTGGAAAATAACATTGTAGGTTATAACTGAAGTCTCCAGCATAAACAGAATATCAATGATTTATGCAACACCATCAACTTGGCCAAGCAGCAAGTCCTGCAACAGAAGTAAAAGTATGTGTATAATTAGCGCCTAATGTATTACCAGGGAAGTCTGGAAATTAACCAACTCAGAAATAATTTGCATAAGCCATTATCACATGTTCTCGCACAGACAGATATTCTGAGCCAATAATTACAGGATATACTTTCAAATATCGATTTATAGTTCAGAAACTGCACAAATGAAGTCAAAATGTTCAAACAGTAATAAAATGCACCTAATTTCTAGCTGAATCCTGCTCTCTTAGAGTACCTGGATTAGCTCATCTGTTACGAGCCAGAAGGGACTGGGAAGTGTTATGCACTTGGGAATCAGCTCTGGATAGGAAGAACAGACAGATGTGACCTGTAAAACTTCGAAGGGAGAACTGTCTATCACAGGATCTTGTTACCTCACCACATTTTTAGGTATTAAGAGAATACTACTTTTGCTCCATCCTATTAAATGTTCTTTCTGCATTCACTAGGCTTGTGTTGTTCTGGGATTACAGCTGTGCTGGCCCTTTAAATAGGGCATGTGAAAAGAGAGCAAGGTATTCATGTTCTTCCCATACAAAAGCACACACCACAAAGGGGTCAGGGCAAACTGGCATCAAAACTTGCTAGCCTTTTTTGGAATAAAACTATAAAAGTTTGGGTTTGGTTGGTTTTTTTAAAATATTTGTTTAACTGTGTGCAATATCAGCAGGTCTCTGACATATGTCCATTAATTCTATTAACATTACTTTCCCATTCAATGGGGTAATGCTGTTAGGACAAAGATACTTTTACACAAACAAAGTAGTAATTTCAGCTGAGGAGAGTCTGGGAAGTTCTGTAATGGGAAAAAAACTAAAACATCTCCAGTTTACCTGTAACAACTGCAGCAACAACTTTCAAATTTGTCAAGCAAAGCTATCAAAGGCAGAAGTTTCGTAACTGACATGGAAGAAATGAACAATGGTAGCATTTCCAATACACAGACTTGGTTAAACATCCTGCAGAAGAATCGTGCCTGAGTGACAGTTATGTGGCTTCAGCTCTTTGGGAGACAGCAGGAGCCAGTTTAAAAAATAAGAACAGGGTGGGGGGCAGCAGCACACACATACACACACACACATGCACGCACACATGCGCCCGCACACAAACACACCTGATGGAGCAGAGCACAGAAAGACATGTGGGGGATAGGAACCCAGCTGCTTCCTTATCCTTTTCTAAACAGTCATTGACAGCTGATTATATTTGCAAACCAAGATGAATATATACTTTTCCAGAAATTAAGCAATCACATTACTTTGTCCATCAAGTAGAAATAGCTACTTACGAGCACTGCACAATTTAACTCAGGTGAACACAGAAGGTAAAAAAAACAGTGAGCTTTGACAAGATACAGTAAGTATGGTCTATGCTGGCTGGGAAGAGAACACAAGATTGGAATACATTTAAACAGGCCAGCTCTTTGGGAGTGTACTTCCCAGTCTCTGTATTTTGGGAGTATGCTCGGGAGTTCAGGTAGCTGTGGGTGTTCCGTGGTACTACCCACAATCAGAGCAAATGTTCAGCTTTCTCTGGGAATCTATGTCTATCTTCTGAGGACCAGAAGTAATCTGCAGCAATAAGAAGTCTGCAGCCATGAGGAGCACGACTTTCTGCAGCTGTACAAAGTGGACAGCACAGCTGGTGCAGAGACCAGCACAGAGCCCAAAGGCAGCGAACCAAGTTCAACAGCAACACCGGGATAGTGTTGCAAGTGCAAAGCAGCACATCCCCTCAACTTCGAGAACCTGGGTTTATTAACATGATCTTACCTCTGAAGTGATGTGTCAAAGATAGCTGGGTGTATGGCAGTTTACTGCTCATCATTGCACTCTGTAGAAATACCAAGCAGTCCAAGCTGAAATCTCAGCTCTGTGGAGCCAATGGTTAAATAACTGATAGGGAGCTTGAGCTGCTCTGCAAAATTGACTGTCCCTTCATATGTAATTTTGCTTCCCAGTTTGTTGATATGTTGTCAGGCAGTGGTCTTCTTATTTGTTCTTACTAATACTTCAACATGCAGTAATGTAAAACTCTCTTTTCCTTGTGCTGCCAGTACTTTCCATCACATACGAGGAAACAAACTGAAGATGTGCACTTACAAAACACTTTGGTGTTCAATGTAAACATTTTATAGTACCCAAAATATGGCTGAGGTTTATGTATTTTATACGGATGTTTTCATAATACACATGGGGATAGACTTCAAATATTAGTATTCTGAATGTTAATTTTCTGACCCAGCCAGTTTCTTTCATGCATGTGTGAACAGACATAAGCAAAGACTAATGTTTACAGCACCACTTGAGTACTAGTTCCACAATTCCTAGTTTTTAAAGCATGATGGGACCATCACCTGCATATACACTGGCATCGTGAATAACACAATGCGCAACCAGTAATTTCTTGAGTATAAGAAATTATTCATGCTCACTTTCTAAGTAAAATTTGCATATTCCATTAACTTACGATTTAAGTAGAAAATAAGTTTTAAAAAGACATCCAATGTCAATGAAGATGTTGGAAATGAAAGCGGAAATGAATCTAAACAATCGTATAAATAATTTTCCCCATTGATTTCCAAATTCATTCACTTCAGAAGTGAAAGCATAAATTCTACTTCCAAAAAGGTAGAATTCCTCATGGCATATTTTTTGTTATTTATTTGCTACCTAATACTGACTTACAGCATTGACTATGGGCCACAGCAAAGATGTGAAAGGGTCAGAGCCCACTTTCCCACAGCAGGGTTTGTTGACGTCACTTCTGCCATCATTGCAGGTAGGCACTGAAAACTGTCACTGGCCTTGCAGATGGTACACAAAGAAAGTGGCTTTGAGTTTTTCCCTCACAATCCAAGAGGACATAAAACGGAACAGAACTGTGCACCTAAACTCTGCTTCATGATACCAGTTGTACAGACGGAGTTTGAAATGCATAAATATGTGTCACATTACTGGGCCAGACACATCTGTGGTGCTTATAGATGCAAATATAATAGCAGCTGTAGATAAATTACTTGGCAAGTGAAATAGCAGTCGAGGAGAATACAACTGGAACATTACAACACTTTCAGGGAAGGTGCTCAGTGGATACAACATACATCATTAGGAACAGAAGAGGACTGATACAGAGAACATTATCAGGAAACTGTAAAGCCACAAGTATGGATAATTAGGGCCTGTGCTGACCCAGCCGTCCTACAGGCAGCCTGCCCTGGCAAGACCTCTACAGAAACTGAACTAGCACCACTTACAGGAAGGATGTTAAGGGAAAGAAGAATAGGACTGTTTGTCCTTCAGATAAATCCCATCTCCTTTCATGGTAAGGCACCAACCTTCCACAAGAACAATGAACATCACATTAAGAGTTTTGACCATGAGAATTAACATATTTAGCAACTCAAGTCAGGATTTTGTAACCATTCATTCCTAAATTAGTGGCAAGTGTCACTAAGCTAACATACCCCATAAAACTCTCTTATGAGAAAAGTCTTTTTCCAGCAAATACAAAAACAATGGAAGATTTTCTATTTACTGCCAAAAAGCAGAAAAAATAAGCAATGTGTCCTTCAATTAATTAGATTTACCCAGTATGCTGGACTTCGCAACACCACAAGCAGTTAAACTGCACAGAAGAATAATATACAATGATATATTACAGTTTCAGTTAAGAGATATACCTAGTGACCAGGCCAAAAAAAATCTTGATAGGCAAAGCCTTCTATGCAGTAAGTCAACAAATAAGGAAGGCCACTGTGTCTATTATAATGTTCTATCAAATGAAAGTATGTGTCAGTTGAAGATTTTTATACCTATCTACATTGTCATCATGCAACCTAAACAGAAATCATGTGATTAAAGCAGCTGAATGGAATCTATTACAAGGCAAACAAGAAAACCATTCCAAAAATACCTGATATAACAGCACTCAATTTTTGTTTGTTTGCATGGTAAACATGGGGCCAAAATCTTACCCTGGATATTCCTTCACCACCATTTACATCAACCAATTTAAATAGTATGGTAGTTCTAATGTAAATTTAACCACTCAGACTAAGAATGTCACATCAGAGCCATATATCACTCAAACCTGTGTAACCGTAATAGAAGTCAGTGGGTTTATCAGGAGCTTTTAAAGTTTGGTTCCATGATGCCAAAAAGCTAAACAGTCAATTATATGACTGAAGAAAAAAATCCCCCAACAGCCCTCAGTAACACAGCCTGTGGTATCTTGGACACAGTTTACAAGTATACCCTGGGATTACTTACGTTTTTCTTGAACATTTAAAATCTATTTTAAACATTGTTTCAGAGGTCAAAGCATTTTAAAATTATCAGATTGTAACTTCACCTTTCAGGTAATGATATAATATTGTTAAACTATGCTTAAAATGAACGTATTTAGACAGATGTTATAATATTTTCAGAACAATACTATTGTAAGTAAAGAGAATCAGACATGAGTATCTGCAGTGACAATTACAGAAAACTTGTTATCCCTCCTGAATGATCAAAGCACTCTTTTTAATAATAGACTGTAGCCCACATATTTTATTTCATTGAAGCTATTTAACTGCTTGAAATTTTAATTTCTTCAAGAAAATTTATTTTATATTTCTGTAATAAATATATTTGAGTAAGACTGAAAAACATTTCTCTTCAGCTACCCCATACAGGACTAGTAACACAATACAACACTTACTGTGAGGTCTTAAGTTCTTGGAAGTATTTACTTGCTATTTAAAGTACACTAGTTTGGTCTTAATGTGATTGATTTAGTAGTAATATAATGTCCAAAAGCTGAAACTATACAAATAAAAATTAGGAAAAGGGCACAGTTTTTCCAGTAAGTTTAATTAACCATGCACACAAGCTACCAGCCTAACTGCTGATTCCCATTTCCTGAGATTTTAAAGATTGAATGCCTTTCTGTAAAGGATATTTAGATTATCCATAAGTTATTGGTTCAAAGTTTAACCATATAAAAGTCCTTAGTATATGGTTGGGCCAGATTACGTAACAGACTGTTTTCACTTCACTCTCATCCCATTAACACTCTCTCTTAAAATAAAGTCCCTCTCACCAAAAACAGAAAGATGTCCCTTTGGTCCTGTGGTCTTTTAATATTTACTCATTCATTCGAGAGTCTGCTGTATTGCTTCACACATGTGAATCATTACTGTATCACAGAAACAGCATTTACTCAGAATTTATTGAACCCACCAGTTGCACATCAGCTTTATCTCACAAAAAAATCCTTTGTTTGTGGGCCATTTCCAGGTTTCACTGAATGTTAACAGCAATAGATCTGTTCATGGCATGATAAAGATCGATATTCTTCCTAATGTTCTTAAGCAGAGTAAGAATTTAAAATATTAGGGACAAACAAAGATAGGATTTAGTTTCCACCCCCTTCCACACTTTCAGATTGCTATGCTCCTATGCCTTCAGATGTTAAAAGTATTTTTGGTTTTAGACCACTGGAGTAAACTACACACTAAGCATCCTGAAAATGTAACTCAGCCTGTTCCCTTTCTGAACAAAAAAAAAAAAAAAAAAAAAAAGGCATGTTAGACATTAAGGAATTTAATTCAACAGTCATTTGTGATGCTGAGTTACAGCATTTTTCATTTCTATCTGCTCTGAGGTACAACTGCAGACATTAGTTTTAATGCTGCTGCTGCTTTAAGTGAGACCTTTAGAAGCAGGCACACACATACACTGGCCACATTAGCAAAAATGTAATAAAAGCACCTAGGTTCTCAGTTTGTATGATTCCAATTTGAAGTTACAGTTACAGCTTCATTCGCATTGCAAATTTTCCAGTGCTGTGCATGGTCTTCTTGGGAGCGTGTGATTACACATGCATCTCTACTGATATATCCCATTAAAGTGGCTTCCTCCTCACATAACTGATAGAGCATAACTGAGACAGTACCAGGTATCAATAGAAGTGAAAAATACTATAGCCAGTAGTTACACACAGCTTCTTTTTTTTTTTTTTTTTTTTTTAATAACAGCTGTCAATTCAATACTGTCCTAAATCCCCCTTACAGTGTGGAATCCCCAGTCAAGGCACCACTGCAGACCTTTGGTCCTGTCATCATGTCTAAAGAACTGCCTTCAAGCTGAGAAAAGTGTCTCATGGCATGAGACTAAAAAGCAAAAGATGCTTGAGGATCTAGTCCATTAGTTATTTAATTAACATAGCAGAAAACATTCTCACATACAGAAGTTAAAAAAATCATGTTAAAGTATGGCATTGCCTCAGAAATAGCATAGGGTTACACAAAATGTCACCAGATGGCACTATTAACATAGTCTTCAAGTTCTTTCAAGCCTGTGAGTGAGCTTTTAGCCTTAAAGAAAGCACACCTATTTTTTTGTTGCTGTTCTGGTTGTGAGGTACCTGGAGAAGTCACCGCAGGGAGCAGCCCCTTGCTACAGCCTGGGGAACACGGTCCCTCCCAGAGAATTAAGCAATAGCAAAGAGGCAGACTATGACTGCTGGGTGCAAATCTTACGCTGTTTAGGGAGCGACGCTTCCAAGATTTCCCTGAGGAAAATCCTCCCTTACCGAGGACCACAGACCTCTTTTCAGAGTCTTTCCAGAGGGAAGACTGCTGTCCTCAGAGGCATGGTCTGTTGTCAAGGAGCAGCTGCGACAGCAGGGCTGAACTACCACTTACGCCAAGGCAGCTGTAACGGCATTGCTTTTGCCCATATGAGTAAAACTTAAAATGAAGTACACACAGACTTTCCTTCCCCCCATCTCCTAGGAAAGACTGTATTCTTTTTATTCTGAACATGAAATTCTAACAGTGACAGAGAAGAAGGTACATGCTTGAAACTCATCTAATTTTACACAACTTTTGCAGTGATGTCAGGTGTACAGCAAACCTTCCCTTAAAGTGACATAACCTGGTGCTGCCAGTCAGTGCACAGGCAATTCATGTACTTTAAAAATTTAGAAGAGACTCTGGAAATTATAGATCCTGTTCTTTGCATCGCTTGCATGATGAGTCCTAAATTATCCTGTTTATGCTGAAGGAAAAATATAGAGCAAAACATGTTCTATTGGATGGTGCAATGACAATATTTCACAGAGCTCAGATTTTTGTCTTAAAAGCAATGTTGACTCCTGGTTTAGTATTTTATTACCCTGAGTCAGAAACTTCGAAGAGGAAAAACATCAATGAATATCCTGCAAGCACAGTCAGCTACTGTTCCTTGCCTCTTAAACACCTTTGCATAGTGGACTCTCCTGGAAAGATACTGCTGAGATACCAAGTTTTGAAAAGATTTTTTTTTTTTTTTAATCCAGACTACTATATACAGTAATGAAGACATGCAGAAATATCAGGTTACCATATCTGACTGGGGGTTATTCTACATGCTTCAGATTTATTACAGAAGTCCTGAATCTTCTGACAATCCCCTCATAGAATGTGCTGAGTATAATGAGTAACTCTTTGCATTAGAAAGAGTCACAGGACTTTGATCAGTGTCCCAGGGAAGCATCAGGTCACAATGAACTGTACAAGCTGATTAGGGTCGGCCATCATCAGTCTACATGTAAGCGCTGCTGTTGCTGATTGCCAAGTCAACCGTAGCAAAATATACTCAGTAATAACCGTTCATATCTGATGTGCTAACTAGGAGTTTAGCTACTTAATTTGTATTGAAGTAATTGTGAGATTTTTCAGCTGTCAAACTAATTCCACAGAAAATTAAATCAAGCCATAATATCTTGATAAAAGAGACTGTAATGACTTGTATGTTAGCGGTTCATTTTGTTGCTTGTTTCATAAGAGAAGCTCAGAACTCATATCTGAAGCTAGCTGGAAAAATTTTTGCATTTTAAAAATCTGAATCAACAGCCATGTGCATTTTAAAGTAAAGGACATACTACTTCCATTTTTTGATTTTTCTCTTCCATTCCATACTCACCCCGTGAGTTTAATTACTGAGAATGAATTAAACATATGAAATATTAAAAAACCTTGAACCTACCCATCTTCTCTTTCTCCCTCCCCAATAAAATGGTCTAGTATTTTTATTATATTCTGTGTTCTACCTATAACCTCTTACTGTATGCATCACACTGAGAATACACAAACCTGTGCAAACAGTACAGAGAAATGGGTAAGGCACATGTCCTGTACAGTCCCTTCTCTCTCCCTGGACTAGGCTCTCTAAAGAGTGCAAACCACTGCAGCAAAGCATAGTTCTCAGACATCCTGAGAAACTGAGGTCAAGGTGAAAGCTACACTTTGTCAGAAAACTTAAGAGCCTCTCAAGAAGTTCTCTCTGCCAGCGCTTTATCTGTCCCAGCCAGGCAATCAGTTACATGACACCACATGGCAATGTCTCTTTTTTAATTAGGATCAGCCCAATCTAAATAAAATAACCAAGATAGAGTCGGCCACAGCTGTGCTCCAGTAAATCAATACTCCCAGAGATAAAGAGCAAGCCTATGAAGCTGACAGAGTAGCCTGGAACAGCCAAGACACAGCTCATAGGATACAGCCTCTAGGCTAGAGCGAAGATGCTCAAATCTGATCCCTGCTTGCCCTGCAAGTCTTCATCCTGTATTGGACAGGAATCAGCCCTGTTATAGTTACTGCTTTTTAACCATTGCCCATGGCCTGCTTAGGTTCCCATTCTAGCCCAAATCCAAATTTGCACCACAGGGCCCTCAGATTGCTGGTTTCAGCCACTGGATGCCAGACACTCTTGACGAGGTTTTTGAAACAGTGCATTTCTCAGCTTTGACCTGGAACATAATCACAGCACCCAGTCCTATGGGTTACTGTTGCCTAGGTCTGACCACTAGAACTGACTGTCTATTGTCAACCAAGGTTACCCACTCACTTCAGTTTTTTTAACTTCAGGGACAATATTATGCTTTTATTGCCTTTTTTTTTTCTCTCCCAACTGGAAAAATGCACTTTTCTCTTGTTTCCCCTGTACTCAAAAACAACCGACTTCTGCTCAAATCTGAACAAACATGAAAATTATAAGCATAAATTATGAATGTTGTTGATGTATCTACTCAGGCATGCATGAAAAAAGATTCTGTTTCTTGCTGTATTCTGCTTTCCTCTGTATTCTGACATTTTTTATTAGATCCACTTGATGTTTCTGTAGATAAGCACCACTGCAAAAGACCTTTGAAGTGCAAAATAAAGCCCATTATATTATAGAAGCACATGGCAGTCTGATCTATAAGATATGTGGATGTCAGTTTGGTAGAACACAGAGTTTAAAAAGAAACAGAGACCACTAAAAAAGGGAGCTGCCTCTCACTGGGAATAAAATTCTTATGCAGCTCACATCACCCAGCTGCAGAAACATTTACGGTTTTGGAGCAATGACACATGCCCTGACATAATAAGTTTGTTTTCAACACACAGAAACTTCTGGGGCAAGAGTGCAAGCTGCTTATGCCTTTCCTTAAGAACTGGACTTTTAGCTTGACGGCTGGACCTTTTCTTCTTCCCGCCCCCCCCCCCCCCCCCCCCCCCCAGTGGAGTGTGTAGAACTATTTAATACTTCACTGTTTACAAAAGTGAAGTCACTCTGTTGTTAACAGGTGCCTTTCCTTCTTTCCTTTAGTGTACCAGACACCTCACACTTCCCACCACTGTTATACAACTTTTCAACTGGGATAACACAGGACTGTTCGCTTCTAAAGTGCTTAAAATTAGACAGCTAAAAACTGCAAGCCATGGCCAGCCCTTTAGGTGACTTAGTCCTGTTGCACGCCAAAGCCTTTTGAACTTCAGATGCAGTTCAGTGGAGCCAAGGAACAGTCTTCACTCAGCATCTTTCTGCAAAGAGCTAAGCATCGTATGGTATGCAGCTCAGAGACTTTAGATTGTTCATTTACCTAACTGTGAATTCCTATTTGTGAGTCAGAACTGTTCAGCTTGAAAGCCGCTGTAATTAAGCTGACATGCCATTCAGTGACCTTGGCATAATCCTAACGAGATCTAAGTCACAGACAACGATTACTGGAAAAATAGAGGTATGGTTCAAACAAAGGAGAAACTACTAACATTTTCCGTGAGCAAGACCAGTGTACTTTACAGCAGAGAAATATAATAAACTGCTTTATCAGCTAAGTCTCTTTATCCACCACAGAAAGTGGCTTGTACTATCCAGGTAGCAGAATCAGGGAAACAAATTACTCCAGATTAATTGACTGCAAACTGAGTCCCTTATAGCGTTCCTTTCAACAGAGAAAAGACAATGCAGACATGCCTTTTTAAAAAGTCAGCAATCAATAGTACTTCAGTATCAGCTGAGTTCTGTAGTTACTGTTGTACACTGGCAGGTGAGGAAAAGCACTTATCCATGATGCTGTCATTCCCATTGATGGTCTCTAGCCCAAAGTGAGGTCAGTTTTGTTCTCTGTTTGAGAGGTTATCAGCCCTTTAAATACAGATGTATTGCATTGCCTTACAACAAACTGAAAAATGCATTTTGAAAGAAGGTTACCATTGATGGATTTGTATAGCAACACTGAAAAGCTTCGATGTTTAAGAATTGTTTTATATCACTGATGGCAGGTTTTATATTAAAAAAGGAAAATATATGTTTAATGTCCTAATAAAACCAAGAGTTGTTAAGCTCAGAGATTAGTATAAAAATCTAATGAGGTTGTTAAGCAATAAAAGCCATTTTTATTAGAAAGAGTCAAATAGACAGGACAGCATATGCTGTTCCATTATTTTGGCCTTATTTAAAATCTACAAATCCAGCTGTCAACTGGAATTTCAATGCAGGTTTAGCTAGATCAAAGTCTTGTTTACAGCTCTAGCACAGTCAGCTTTAGTTATTCTTAGAGGGTATGGTGATACCTGGGACTTGATTTCTGCTCAAATTATTTCTGAATCATCCAGGATTTTCAAAAGGAATCTATTATTTCTGTGAAAGAATTAGTGCCTTGCAACTCAGCTATCTGTAGTGGCCTAAACCTGTGTTACTTTCCAATGCACCTCTAGCGATCTAATTAATGTTTTGCCACCTGTATGCCAGATGGCATAATTCCTCTAATGGATGAGAGAAGAATTCGTGATGCTCCCAAACATCTGGGTATTCTGAAAGATTACCGCTTAAACTAAAGGGCACCTACACTAAGGCTAACATATTTTTATTACCACAAACTATGAAGACTATATACTTGTTGAGTAGCCAAGACTGAGATATTTTGGTTGCTGTTCTAACAGGCAGTAAATTGAGCCAGCATGTTTTACACAAGAGATATTTTATGAAGAGATATTTATAACAAACAAAACCTGAGCTTTCTGAAATTGCAGTTCTCAAAAATCAAAATGTCTGTTTACATACACCTTATGAAGCAAAACTAAGCAAACCAGGTTTCAAACAGCTTCTTTATATAAGAATGTGATTCATAACTATCTCCAGATTCTAACACATACACCTGTGTGGAAAGGCAACGAGGCCAAACTTGACATGTGCTGGGACGGGTGCCCTGTGAGATAGGTGTATGGGCCATGTACTATATGTACCCTTGCATGCCTGTCAGGATGCATGTCATTAACTTTTCTTGAATAATGAAACAATGGCATGTTAAAATCCACCTGACCTCCTGAATACCACCAATAAGTTGTTCCAAGTGCTAATGACATTTTCCCTACGAGGCCACATTCAAGGACGGTCAGGTCAGGTGTTTCACTGTGAAGTGCTTCAGGCCCTACAGGAAATACAGCAGAAACACCCTGGCAATCTTTGTTGCAAGGACAGTGATAAAGCTCTTTGCTGCTTCCCTACCCTTCCATCTCATTTCACAGTTCAGCCACAAAGCCCTTAGCAATGATCAATAGTTGATTTATAGTAAGGTTCAGTTTTTGCACCATGGGAACCAATGTATAAACTTTACAGATTCAAGTGCATTTTACAAGGTCTTGATTAACTAGGAAAAAATACTTCCAATTTTTAACAGTTTGGGGTTTTTTTCCTAGCAATTACAATATCCTCCAGAATTCCTCCAGTTCCTATCAAAAACCAGGGCTAATCTATAAAAATTGCCATACATTTTCAAAAGCAGACTTACTGAAAATCACCCAGAATGTTTTACAATTCTGACAGTTCCTTCTCATACGTAGTCAACAGGTACACTTGCGAGCCATTGAGATACTAATACTTCACAAGTTACCACCTATTAGTTCAGTTGTATTAACACTATATTTATATAGCCGGTCTATTCCAAATGCAAAATAAAATGCATTTCTGACCTTAGGAGCTGTAGTGGACTAAGCGTTCAGAAATCATGATTTACCGTGCAGGTGGCGACTAACATGAAAAACTCTGATAATACAGTCATTTGAAACTGAATGCCTGTATCTGTACATTAGCTCACCTTCTGACACTACAAAACTTTGTGTATAATTATGTCAGCAAATGAAAACTACCGTATTTCTTCCTAACTTGAGAAGTTCATTAGCTTCCCATAGCAACAATACTAAGAAGCTTAGATGATCAAACATTGCTAGCAACTCTGGTATGACCAGAACCAAAGACAGAATCTCAGAACAAAGCATTTTATCTTATCCCTCAGGCTAATAAAGATGAAAATATTAAAAGAAAATAAAACAAACAAATAAATACAACATACTGTGTCTGCTCCTTACCAGAGACAGATGTGTTTCATTTACTGTTTTAGCTTTCCAAAAACATAATATTATGTGTCTTTTGTACACAGGTCAAATACTTTACAACTTCCTGTACAACTTTAAGTAACATGTTTAAATTATTTTCTTCATCTGCATTTGTTTTTGAAGTGGTGACTGTTTGGGGAGGAGGGTGTTATGGCAATGACACAATATTTTATCAGATCATTACCCTGAAAAAAAAAAATTACTGTAAATTTATACAATGGACAATTGTTTTTCTGGGACTCAAGTCAAAAAAGTCAAAACATTTTTCTTTCTAAAGAATTTAATCAAAAAGGAAAGTCTATCTGTTAATAAATCACGTTCACAATTCATTAAGAGAAACTGCATTTTGTCTAAACTTTTAACTTCAGAAGGAAAAAATATGCAGTTTCTGGAAAGTCTACTGATCAAGCAAGCCAAAATACTAAAGAGTTAATGCAAAGTACCCCGAGTGACATTAAAAAATTGGAAGAGTTAAGCTATTTAATTCAGCTTACTCTTACCATACAAAAGGATTTTAAAAAGTAGTTCTTTAAAAAAAAAATAATAATAAAAGCCTTTCAATAAAAATGAAAATTCGTGCAATACATAGCACCACAGGGTATATATACCAAACCCACAGCAACGAATCAGATTCTAAAACACTAACAGAACATTTTTTGTATCTTCTCCAAGCTCACTCCAGAGGTAAAACAGAGTAACTGAGTTTGTGATTTTCTTCAGAACTTAATAAAGATGACCTTCTTGTTTGTATGCCTTACATCAGGAGTTCACTGAGGGAGGCTCTAAGCATCACTAAGATCATACCTATATGGTCTTACATAGACAGAAGTGAGCTGCCTCTGCCTAAACTCTGAGCTTGCCAGATTCATGCCAGAATAGATCCAAATAACATATATCCATGATTAATGCTGTGGACTGCTCCAACTCCACTGAATTTCACAAGGACTGTGAAAAGAAATCTTCACAACTAATACAAAATTAACTTAATCCTGTCTATAAAGGTTGAAAATTGAAAGAAAAAAATGCAAACTGCAGGTATTCATAAAACAAGAATAGCCAAAATTGGTACCTTGCCATCACGTATGATGTAAAGCCTGCTAGCCTAATTTTCTTCTATTCCTTGTGACACCATGTCAAAGTCATACTACATACTCAACTCCTTCCTCCTCATCCCCAGAGAAACGAGCAGCAGCTGCAAGAAACACCCCATGCAGTCAGCAGCCTGTCTAAGAAGACACACCACAGCACCTGTTTCCAGTCTCTGCCACCAACACAGTCTGCTGTAGAAATGCTCTACATCTGCACACCCCCAGACATGCTCTCTGTATCCTCACCTGAGGTGTGACTCCTCCACCTAAAGGGGAACACGCAGCTGCCTCACCCTGCCGCAACCTTGTATTGTGTGCTGGGAGCCATTAAAGGCCTCATGCCTCACAGTCAGATTACATGTTACTGATACAAAAAAACAGTACCTCAAGCTAACGCCAAAGAGACAGATAACCTACTTGCTTTTCTCATTTTCTGGGAATATACATAGAGCGGGTTTGTCTCACTCTCCTTCCTTTATGAAGACTGCATATTTACTGCAGCAGCTTCTCATAGTTATTTATCCTTAGTAAAGCAGTTCCTTCCCATCTTTTGTTCCTCTTCACAAACTCCTAACATTTTTAAGCTAAATTTGTATCAGAACTTCACAGTCATGGAAATCTCTAGGGGCTGGATGAACACAGTTCTCCTTCATATAAGCAATCAAGAATTCTCCTTACGCAGCTCACTTTTAGTCTTCTCTGTCTCCCTCAAGTTCAGAGAGCGTCCAGGTATACTGTTTCCTTGCTGACCGTTTTGATACCGGTTTTGCTTGATGGTAATGTAGGGTCTGTCACACCAGCAAAATACAGCATAAATAAGAAGGATATGAACATTTTAGCTTTAATTCAGCAAGCCCATAGTGATGGATTAAGTGACCCATCTCTTATACAGCAGGAAAAAAATAAAGTGCCCAGATACTAGTATGATGAAAGTAGTGTAAGAACTGAAGTTAGTGCTATGATGATTTCATTTTTGCTGTCTTCTAAGCCTTGCAAAGACTATCTGCAACATATGACCACTATGCATCTTGCACTGGTAAGCATAAAGTAAATTTAAAAATAACTCCAAAGCTTCCCCATTGTGTGTGGATGAAAGATGAGGGGAGAAGATATGTTTCCAACAAGGCCACCACTGTTTTTCAAATGTGTGATGATTCACACTCAGTATTTGAGATTAGTGTTGCATTCAGTGATCCTTCAGCAACTCTTGACCAGAAGCAGAAGTAGCAGACCTCTGCCTTCAGAAGAAATGTCAGCTCTCGGAAATATACATGACAGACTTTTGAGAACCTTATCACAATTAAAGCAGATCAACAATCTTGCAGATGGCTTACTTTTAATTTGGAACCAAACTCTCCATGATGCACTGAAATGCCATGTTCACAACCCAAGCTTCACAGAGGTCTATTTAACTGAGTTTAACAGTCTGAGTCTAACTGGCAATATATTTTATATTATCAATCACCCTGCCTGCAGAGCTATCAACTATAATGATTTCCACAGTATTTGCTCAATCTGTATGTCTTTCCTTTACAAGTTATGCGATAATGGACCCGCTTCACTGGTGCAGACAGAAAATCAGTGTCACAACTTAGTTAATTCACACAATGGATTCAGACCACATTTGTCCAGGCATTCAAAACCCAAAGTCCTTGTGAGTCAGTCAGAGCTGGGCAGCCTTGTTTCTCAACAGTGGCTCATTTTTTAAAAAAAGCACTCTCAATAATCTTTGCAGTCTCAACGTAGATATTCCTTAATACAGTTTACGCACAGCCCATTTCTTTAAACAAACAAAACAGACCTCATGTTCATGCCATCTACCAACTTCTGTAACAGATAGCCATCAAACACCTTAAACAAGGTTTAAGAAGTGTGTCTGAATCACTTGGAAACTGTAAGATCACAGGACTGAAACTTTGTCATATTAATTATGTAAAGCCACTGGAAAGAAATCCATGCATTTTTGCAAGCAGGCAAAGCAGGCTTTTGATGGAACAAAAGAAGCCTTGTCTTTTTCTATTATCTGATGACTCCTAATTAGAATCAATGATGTTTTATTGTTGGCCCAGATAAGCTTGTTTGCATAGCTGTGATTTCTTACAACAGAAATCCGAATGTTTCTAGGAAAACATACATACATCAGCAGTATGACAGACCTTGAAGAACAGTGGCATTGCTTGATGTTTACATCTGAATAACCTTAGAGGCAATTCTGCAAATGTTAAACAGTAGAGAATACAGTAAAGCCAAAGCAATTTAATGTTGTTTGATTTTATTTATAGAAATGTACGAAGTGTACCCATAAAGGCATGCAGTCATCTTTTCCTTGACCTTGTGCCAGCTGATGACCAACAAAGCATTCAAAGAGGGAGAAAACAGAGGGGGGGGTAATTATTTATAACAACTCTTTGTATCAAGCACACTGCTTCATGGACAGATGAGGAACATCACATTTCAACATTTCACGCAGAAACAGCTCCTAAAAAACTTTCTTGACACAGTGTCATCTCTCTAAAATGATTCACTTGTGATTTTCAACTTTGTAATGATGTGTGTTAATTCTCAAAAGCTGAGTACTTATAAAGTTGCTATATATCCTAAAAAACGATGGTAAGAAAGTATCAAACCTAAATCGAAGCAGTCTTTAATAGACAGGAAAAACAAGCACTCTGAGTAGATAAAGGTGGTATCAGAAAACAGTCACCATGTGGCTATACCAATATTTATCAAACCTAGATGCATTGAACAGAGCTAATTGAGTCCCATGGCAGTTCTAGAAAACACAGTCACAGCATCCTCACCAGCTTCTCTCTGAATTTCCTTTTCTCAATTAGTTCAGCACTCTAACATAGTCACAGACTGAACCTTCACAGTGATCACCTCTAAAAAGACCTCCCTGTTTCCATGTGGCCTTGTTCAGAAAGGTCTGTTCAGCAGTTATTCAAGCCCTGTTAACACAAGATTAACAGCAACTGCATTTCTCTAAGGAGGACTCCACCGCACCAGCTGTATTAGTAATATCCCTGTTCAATAAATCATTTTTAGGGAGAGCCCACTATAAGCATGTTATGAGCAGTGCTTAATCCTTATACTGTCCAAGTCCTTTGGAAACCTACCCTGCGAGCACCTATCCATAAAAGTAGGCAAGCTTTTAGCATCTGATGAATGCCACCTCAGCTCACTGGGACTGCAATGGCAGTGGAACAGAACCGCTTCAGGGCTCAGAGCATACCAAGCCAATTCTCGACCTGCCTCAGTGTTTGGGATACTGTGCTGAGGCTGGGAGGAGACCTTACTGCTCCCTACAATCACCTGAAAGGAGGATGTAGAGAGAATCTTTTCCCAAATAATAAGCAATAGAATGAGAGGAGATGGCCTCAAGTTGCACATGGGAAGGTTTAGACTGGATATGAGGAAGAACTTCTTCACTGAAATGGTTGTCAAGCATTGGAACGGGCTGCCCAGGGGGGCGGTTGAGTCACCATCCCTGGGGATATTTGAAAGACCCATAGATGTGGCACTCAGTGACATGGTTTAGTGAACTTGGCAGTGTTAGGTCTACGGTTGGATTCCATGATCTTTAAGGTCTTTTCCAGCCTAAATGATTCTATGATTCTAAGTAAATATGTGTATAAAGCAGCACTCAAGACATGGCATTGAAATCAATGGAATCACTGAGTTTGTGTCCTGACTTCAGGATTCTGCCTGAAAGAATCCCACTGAAGTCTATGAGACTATGGCTGTGGAACTTACCCTTTAAAAATTCACAGGACCGGTCCCTTCCCTTGATCCCTTTAAACATGAAGTCAGTAAAAATATCTTAAACTAAATCTGAATGCTGAAAAAAATGTCAAAGAATATCTTAGCATCTCCAAAAATTTCAGAATATATTCATTTTGGTTTGCAACATATTTAACTAGTACAATTATATGTGCACAAAAAGGTACATGGCATTTACCCATTTCTTAATTACTCTGTACAAATAAACCCATGATGGTTCTATGATGCTTAACTATCAACATTTGTTTTTAAAGGCAAACCATCAGACTTAGATGTTCGGGAAGTTCTCCACAGAGTGCCAGAAGCATTAATTAAACCTCTAATCCTTAGGAAAACAGTGTCAATCACCTAAAGAAAAGCCAATAGTATGTTTATCTTTACTTAAAACTGTATTTCCCTTCGGAAAAAGTAACATTGCAATGCACAGCATAATCTATTAACTAGTTCCCTCTACTTCTGTGTTTGTTTCTTTAAAGCAGAATCATTTTTTTGGGGAATGGTTTCTGTCTATTTCTGTTGTGACTGTATCATAACTTGCATCTTGTGTTTTCCTGTGAGATATTGTTAGGCTTTTCTATCAGCAAACAGAAAGCTTTATAATTTACTCACTCTATTCCTGATAAAGGTCCAGTCATCAACCAAACAGGGATGCTGAAAATCAAAATTAAAAGTGGCAGAAAAGAGCAGAAGTTATCTAAAAAGAGCTTATGACTTAGGAGACTAATCAAATTTCCAATTCACACAAACATGCTCCAAAACCACAACCTGAGCATTAGCCCCCCAGTTTTGAATTTAAATAATTTTGTAATTTAAAACTCTAGTATTAAAAAACAAAACAAAATGACAAAATAAAAACAACTTCACATTTTCTACAATTGAAATTTTGGCAGATAAAAAGTTTTGATTTGGGATTCTACATTTCAAGTAGATGAAATTTTAAGGAGTTCATAGTTTTAGTTTACCATTTATTTATAGTTTGGCACAGGAATGAAAAAATCTCAAAAATGTTCCATTAAAATCCACAGGAAAATGAAAATAAATAAAATACAATCTTTGTGCCTATGCACAAAGAGGTAATAAATTAGAAACCTTTCCACACAAACACGTCTGCAATTAGGAATGTTCATTGTTATTTTTTGATACTTCACAGTCATATTCTGGCTTACAGTGAAACTAAGAAGATGCCTGTTTGAAAAAGTTCTTTAAAAATCTGTCTTAAATTTTCCAAATATCTAAGTCAAAAGGGAAGAAAAGCTGGTTCAAATACCTAACAGGAAAATCAAATTATTCATTAGAAGAACAAGCATAAAATTATAGGTTTCATAGATTTTATTCTGTAACATGGAATATTGTTCTCTGGCTATCGGTTTTCAACGTCATCAGTTCTACATCTGCATGTAGAAAAGAGTCTGCTTTGCATTTTTGAATGCATGAAGAGATGCTTTGATATTAACGGTCAGTAGTTTGGATAACATACGCCTTCAGGTGCTCACTGAACTCAAATGGAAGTTCTGCATCTTAAGCAGCCACAGGAAAAGTACATGCCATTACATTTTTAACTACAGATGCATTATGTATTTCATACTGGAAGTATAATATTAAAGAACATTATACCATTGCTGAGAGGTAAGATTTATTAGCTTGGGCTAGATGCCATCTGATGTGATCACATGAGTTTGAGCTGTTTGCGAAAGCACACCCACAATTCATTATTTGTTTTTCCTTTAAACAGCTAAAACATCATAACCAAAACCAGTAGGTTACCAAGATTGCACAAGACTGTGAGAGTTAGGAAGCCATAGCTTTATGGTTGCAAATTAAATCTCACCTTTTCTGTGTCTATACACCATGATATAGTCTAATTACTCCTACATCTCTGCCTTTTCCATGGTATTTCTGTTTCAGTTAGCTTACCGAACTGGTGACAAAAATGGGCAACAGGCAACTATAAACTTGGTGTTTTCTAACTTTCAGCAACTTGACTCTACTAATAAATTACTATTCTTTCACCATATTTAAGACTAGGTGCTCAACTGCTACTTTAGCATAGTGAAAAATTCTTCTGCAAGAATGTAAGCAAAAACAAAATAAAAAACGTTTATAGTTTCTATTTTTCTAAGATTTCAGCACAATATAGGATTTGATATGGTCTTTCTTTATCAACAAAAAACTGTCATGTGCTGTATAAAATATATAGTACCATACATATATAGTTCCAATATATATGCCATACATAACACACCATTTGAAGGCACACTGCTAAAGCCTGAAGATGGACAAGAATTCCCCATCATTTTTACAGAAGGCATTTCTGGTTTTAATCAAAATTTCATCTTGAATACCATCTTCCAAACACGTGTTCTTCAAATACCACACACACACACCCCTACCTAAATACTCATGCTCACCCAAAGATGTTTACTTGTGTCTCAAAAAAGTATTATACAAATGTTTTAAGTTTTATGTTATTTTTTTTTCTAACCATACCTTCTGTTTCACATGCTTAGTAGGTTGATGTGTTATAGGATGGTTTCAGATACGCAGCAGATGTTAAATGGATGTTGCTTCAAATCTGACAGGAATACTAGCCATTTTATTGGTTTGAATTACATCAAGCAGCTGTGATAAAAAGTGCAGTGTATGTATTACTATCCCATACGTTAAAATACTAACAGCATTGTGCTGAAGCATAGCTGAGATCTTAGAGAAAGCAAAAAGACTGAATGCAGTTTCAAAAGGGGAAGCATTCCTACTGCACCTGACTGAAACTGCAAAGAGAGGCTAAAATTTATCTCTAGCAACATGCTCTTGTTATTTACACCAGAATAAATATGTTAAGCTTACTGTTTGCACAGCATGACAATAAGGCTAATTAAGTACCTCTTATTGCAGCTGAACTTGAGAAGTACAAGAATACTCACTTAAAAGAAGGAACGCTGAGTAGAAAATAACCTCACAGGTACAGCCAAAGAGAGCAAAAGGTCACCATTTGCCAATTGCTACTGTGGAGTTTCCACAGCTACTGGGAATTCTCTTTTTTTCGAACACAGAGGAAATCTGAGGGAACCTCAGATACCATTGTATGGTAACTGCTTGCAAACGTTACAGGTTTTACCTCAACTACTCGTATACTAACTGCTTGCATTTCAACATCAATTCTTCATTCATTTTTTTTCTTTAACTTATTCCTACAAAGTAAAAGCTAATGCACAGATTAATAAATAAATACACAACACATTCAAACGTGCCATACCTACTTTACATAAATTTTAGGAATAGATACTAAATATATATTACCATGCCATGAACAATTTTTTTAGTCTTTAAACCAGGTCACTGAAAAGAAGAATGCATTCCAGATGTAGTAAGTTGGAATAGAACCTGAAAGATATTTTAATGAATAGTAAGGTAGCCCAATACATTTTAACGGCTATTTAATGAATTCCTATTCCCAACAAGTCAACCTCAGGTGAGGCCTCTCGCATGCAACTTCACGCAACTCACATGCAACTCTTCAGCTTCACAAATTTCTATGTAATAAAGAAAGGCCAAGTATAGTCACGTACTTTGGCTTCCCATATAAAAGAAAATACAGGACTCTATGAAATTCATGCTTTTTGAAATTAAAGTGCATTTTTTAGAACAAGAACCAGTCTTCTGCAAATGGGCAGCAATGAAAAATACACCATGGTTTTTCAGTACACAGAGAGAGTGTATTGGATCAAATTGCCAAGACCTAACCTAAACATGCAGCTTCAGCAGCAAAATTCAGTTACAGCTGGAAAAAAAGAGTGTGATTCACAGGAAAACAGCAATACAAAACAAATCTATCAGGACTAGTATGCAATTATTTTCTACTCCACCCTACTTACCTTTGTACAGAGGGACAAGTATGTTCTAAGTTTTGACCTTAAGAATGCTTGCCTTTAAGTTCGGATCTCATTATCACAATCATCATATGATTTTATGTGCTGCTACCTCATTAATACTCACTCTACAACACTTATATCTTCCAGAATTGAAGACTGGTCATCCAGAACAAGAAGGAACTAATGACTAGACTATCACTTGTAGCTATAATTCATCACTTCAAATTTTTGTTACATAGATAAAAAGAAAATAGTTCAGATGTGGCAAAACAAATGCTGCGGTCAAAGGAATATTCTGTGTCTGCATGGCTCTGATTTGAACTATAAGCACATCAGGTACTGCAGTCCTAGTTGTTTTTCAAGTCTTTTCTCAAAATACATGATTTCATTATCACAGACCAGTAACAGAGTATAATAAAATGATTTTTGAAGTTCAGCTTATAATTAGTTGTGCATCTGATTCCATATAATCTCTATCAGTGTTACAAGGATACGACTTAGAAGTAACCCTGACCTTGCATTACTAAAACTTGCAAAGCTTGCTGAACTGTCACAGCAGTCTATTGGGATATACAACACAGTATTTACTGGTACACTTTCAACACTCATCTGCACAGAAACAAGTACTGCATGATAAATATACTGCCTAGGACACACTGCAATATAAGCTTTAAAAAAAGAGAAGGTTGCCTCTTGCAAAATGCTAGAAACCAGTAACACATACAACGCTCACACAGTGACTATTGTGTGATGTTACTAGGGTGACTAGTGCAACTGGCTGCCTTTGAATACAGGGTGTTTGACACGTCACGTAAGATAGTTCTTCCCGAAGACCTATTACTTCTGCTATACTCTCTGCAGTAAATCTGGTTGGATCACATAATAGGTGTGTATTTGGCGTTTTTCCTTCCTTTCCTGGTCTACTAGACTGCCTCTTATCAGTCGGCAAGCTACACTGGATGTAGACTTCTACTTTACAAAGCTTTTACAGAAAGAGGCATCCTACACATAGAACCAGAAAATAAATTATAGAAAGACCCTAGCTGGACAAATAAAAGTTTATGAATGGATTGTTCCGATTTATCACTTAAATGCATAGATTGATAAAGGTTTGGTGAAAAGCTTCAGATTTATTTTGCATACTTTTTTATTATCTTTTATTATCTTGCCCAGAGTGTTCTCCCTAATACCTCACATAAAGTCTCAGCTTAAAATGTTGAATTGTATTGATTGGATTGTGAATTTCACTGCTTGGTGAGAAAGGTATGAAGTCTGGCTGAAGTACAACTTCCTAAATATATTGAGACTTCCAGTCCATGGCCCCTTGGCATTAGAGAGCCAAGTACATTTTTCCAGATTCACACCATTTATGAAATGGTAAAGGATGAAAGCAGCAAGCTGTTTCACTTAAACCCAGCTAAAGAATGCTATTTCTACATGCTTGTTCCAGGAAAGGGGGCCTATATTCCATATTTACACCCATATTATGAGTGTAAATCATATCACTCTGAATATTTCTACATTTCATTACACTTCCAAACATGAAAGCAAGATAAGCATGTGACTGTTGCTTCTGATATGCAGACTTCTTGGCACTATACACGAATACTAGCTGAAGTTCAGTAAAATTAATTACACTTTTTTAATATTTATGAAAGCAATCACTCTTTGAGAAGCTAATATAGACACCTCATTTTTTTGTGACAAAGCATGACTTGGCACAGACTTTACTTTAGGTTTAGTGATATCAGAAACATTATCATATGAAGTACCCTATCTTAAACATTAATATATTTATCGCCACTGAATGATGATTCATTCCTTCAAAGCCAAGGACTTCTCAAGGAAGCTTCATATCATGAGACGGTCACTGTAAATACTGTTTCTGAACAGGCAGGGCAGGAAGCACAGAGTGCTGCTAGCAGAACTTTTCCCCAGTCTTACTGGATCCCTCATTGTAATTTTCCTAGAAAGCCCCTGGGTACTCAGAATTACTCTTTTTTCAGTGCTCTTTCACCATTCCTTCCCTCTTTTCTTCATACTGTTGCCTATTCTCACTCATCTGCTGACATCTGTCTCCATCTCTTTTTTTCCATGTGCTATTCCCTTGAAAAATTACTTTCTTGACTCTCTTTCCCCACAAAGCTGATGAGAAATCCCTGAGGAGAAAGTGAAATTAATGGTAAACTCTACTCCAATACAGCTGGAGAGCAGAAAAGAGAATATTATGGAACTTAAAAAGAATATTTGGAGTTCAAGCTCTGGTGTGACAAAAGGGAAGGATAAAGAGTCTTCCTTAGTGTCATGACACAATCTCTACCTGGTCCTTTTAATTCAAGAGAGAAATCTGGGAAAACATCCACTGTTTGTGAAGGAGGTTGGCCCTTTGAAGTGACAAAAGTGAAAGAAAAGAATTTCCTCTATCTATTGTACAAGCAAACGTCTATATCATGATAAGAAAATTACACAACTAGGCACACACTGAAAAGACTCCCAGCACCAATTTATATTTCACAACATGTAAACAATTTCTTTTTCAAGTCAATAGTAATCAGCACTTTTATTATTCCTAGAAATTATATACTCATTGTTTTGCTATGTTACACTGAGGATTGGAAACAGCATAGGTGAAGCTGCTTTCTGCTGACACTAGATAAGCACTTAGCAAGGGTAAACTAATTGTCATCCAAAATACAGACTATATGTGACGCCAATCAACGGTCTGAATTACAAAGATGATGGATGGTTCACTGGAGTCTAAACACAAACTGATTCTAGGGTTTACTGGTTAGATTGTTAGCCCATGTGATACATATATGACTGACTGACTTGCAGTCACCCTCAGAAAAACAGCAAGAAAACAGGGGTTGGACACTCACTGCTAGAATCTGTGACCAGATAAACTGTTACATGTTTTATTCCTACTGTATTCATGGAAACAGGGCTGTGGGCCTGTTTTTTCTTAGTAATTAAACAAATTTGCCTTAAAAAATACCCAGCCCTTCTCAGTTTCTCATGGTAACATTATGCAAGATCCTAAAAATTCCTCATGTCAAAAAGGAGTGACACAACTAAAGGATATTTCAAGATAAATTGTGCCATTTATTCTGTAGCACTTTTCCTGCATATATCCTTCATGGAGGTACTTAACTACTGATGGAACTTAAGTTTTGCTTTATGAAGATCTACCATGTCACTTTTGCAGTCTACAGTAGAAGTTTATAAATCTAGAAAACAGAATTTTCTTAATCATATCTGTTAGTACATATCAAATTAAAGAACACCTTTCCTTTCTACCTAGGTGGAAAAATGGAGCAGTCATTCATTCACACAGACTAGTTAAAAAAGCACACCATTAACTAGGAAAAACACTTCTATTTTCACGGGTAACAGAGAGCCTTTTACTGGTAAGAGAGGCAACATTCACACTTACCGTGCATTTGTTTGGCTTCTCTCCCGAGTGGATTCTCATGTGAATCAGCAGTTTATAACGGGCATTAAATGGCTTGTACTTTCGTGGGCACCCTGCCCAGAAGCAAGTGAAGTCCTCTCCCTTCCTCTGATCTACATGGATCTTCTCTATGTGCTGCACAAGTTCCTCTTGCTGGCCATACAGCGCACTGCAGTCAACCCAGTGGCAGCTGTGCTTGCCATTGAAATTGTTTGGGTCACCATCTTCATTGAGCAGGGTGCTGGGGGAAGAAGGAGGCGCAGGCAGCAGCTGAATGAGACTGGGGAGGCTGTGTGGATGCTGGTGCTGCTGAGCATGGTACGGTGGGGGTGGCCCTTGTGGAGGTGGTGGTGGCAGCAGGGGTGGAGAAGGCATGTTGACCGTACAGCCTAAGAAGTCATCCAGGTGTTCGTTTTTCAGGATACCCACCACCTCGTTGTCTGCAGGTGGAATGCCCTGCTGGATTGCCATGTTCCGTGTGGTGGCTGCCTGCAAGCTGGCTTGCTCCAGCTGCTGCATCCGCTGATACTCACCAGCCTCATTCTCAACATACCCTGGAAAGGTGATGTTGCCATTAGCCATGAGAAGGTCTTTCTGGGCAGTTGGAATGGAGCAATTTTGGGGTATACAGCTTCCTCTCACTCCCAAAAAATGTCCATAGACCTCAGGCTGTGGGGATACATTTGCTGGTGATGTCCTGGAGCTGTTGATGTAGGCCACCAGAGAGGTTGGGGATGTACGGATGATTGTATTGAAGTCAATCCCAATGCTGTCAGACAGAGGAGACAGAGAGAGCACTCTCTTTTTGGAGCGGGCTGCTGGAGACCAGGCTGAGGAATGGTGAGGACTAGAGCAAGTGGAATGCTTATTTTCCATTCCATGTAAGTAGGACGGTAATGAGTTAGAGACGCAGTTACTGGACACAGATGTTCTGGGTGAAAAATTTAAGAAGTCCCCCAGCTCACTGCCATTTTGTAAACCTTGGTCAGGAGGAACAGAAGGAAGTGCGCTGTACCCACGCGACCACTCTTGCTTAACACTCAGTGTGGACTGACTTTCTGACAAGCTTAACGTCGTAGATGCCAGAGACTCACACGACAAGAGCGACCTGCAATAAAGTAAGTAAGCAGTTAGACAATTCAGTGGTGGTTCTTCTATCTTCATACGCACATAAAATTAAAGAAAGGCTACATGTGAGAAAATCTCTCCCTAATTCCTTGTACTCAAGTTCAACACTCTCAGTTAATTTAACAGTATGCATAAATGGGCAATACATATATAACAAGGTCACTTAGGAAAACAACTTTAAAACTTTAACATTTTGAAGAAAAGTTGCTGTAAAGGTTCCTCATACATCAATGCAGAAATCAATGCAAATTTTTTCATCAGCTGTGGTGTAAATAGGTTTGGGCCTCTGAAGCCAAAGCGTTATGCTCCTGCCTTGTATGAAACTTGTATTTATTTGAGTTGACTATTATTTTTACTGGCTAAGAACAGGAAGAATACTGATCAATAAAGAATAAATATTTAACGAATTTGCCAATGGTAATGCATACAAATACAAATAGTATTCTCTACAGAAATAGCTCAATTTTATAAATACAGATAATATCTAACTCTACAAAACAAACAAAATAAATGAATAATGTAGAAGAACCAGTTGAAGGGGTTTATTAAGTTTTAATCTGATGATGTATCTGCCTCCAAGTCAGCAATCCAAATTTTTCAAGTAAGTGTAATCTTGCTGTTATCATTGGCTTTTCACAAAAATATTATGAAACTTGTTTATGCTGCAAACGTCCTACTGGTAGATTTAAAAAAAAAAAAACAAAACACTCATAAGGTCTTAAAAACATTGTTTTCTACAGAAAGGTATAAAAAGGGAAATACAATGACATCAGGCTCCCTGATTCATGGCTGCAAATGTTGGGTAAAGGCCAAGTGGATTTACGTCTTTATGTTTCCAGTTCACATCTTGGCAGACTTGAATTCCCTATCGGTGTATTAATTTCTATTTTTAAGGGGCCCTAACAGTAGAAAGAACCCGGTATGTATCTAGATAAACTTGGAAATCTCACAGACACAGAAGCTTCTGCATCTTTTGCTCTGGGGGTTAATTCCTGGGTTTATTCTTTTCACAGTACACTTTTGAAGAAGCATAGAATTTCAATGGTGGATCAAGCACACAGGAAATCTGATTTCTCATCTAAATCTAAAATGCATTTTTTAAGATGAACAACTCAACACTGCAGCTCAGCTTCCCAAATAAAAAACAAGATAGACAATAGCTCATCCTATCACACAAAGACTTCAGGAGGTCAAATTAACTGAAAAAACACCTAATAAGTGCTAATAGGTACCTTAAATACCAGGTGTTGAAAAGTGTTTCTTAAAGCTTTAAATAAACAATATATGAGATATTGACATGCAATAATCCAAAGGAATTGTCATGTAGGCAAGCAATAATGTATTCTTACTTACAAATGTAAGTTCAAATGTATAGTCAAATTATGTATAGTCAGTTATTTATAACTATTTTACTGCATGTTTTTGTATGGCTACAAATTTCAAATTTCTAAAAGAGAAAATATGCACTGTAAAGAAATTTAATAAAATAAACAAATCTATCTCTTTCTTGATACAAACACAGTTACAGCAAACACCTTTGAGGAGGCACTTCTACCTATTTTACTTGCTGCTTTTTTTTAACAAGGAAGCAAGTTTTGATATTTACTCAGAGTAAGCAATATTGCAGTTGCTTGCGAGTTCTGCAAGATTCTGCACTGCTTCAGGAAACACAGATCCAGTGGCTCATATTTTTGTCATATGTCTGCACCACAGCCCTACTGCAGCGAGTCCAGCTTCAGCAGAGGCAGATGAAACTACTTAAGAATTGGTGGTAGGTTAAAAGTGGAGATCTGAATCCCATTTAAAACAACATCAATCAACCCAAGACAGCAAGAAGAGATCCTAAATGATGATTTTGGTGATATTTCCAGTGAATATGGCAATATTTACCACATTTCCATCATTTTTCTTGGGAAACTGACTTTTCACCTCTGAGATCTGTGGACTAACTTACAATTAGATCAGCAATGTTGAAGGAATATATGAAAACACTAAGTTATTCGAGCAAGAAAAAGGTATATAGCTTTCCACATTCAGGTCTAGCTAGAAAGGTTAAAGCTGAAAAATCACAGTGTCTTTGGTATCACTCCCTGAGTGATGGGGGGTTTTCCTACTACTTTATATTACAGCATTTTCCACCACTTGAGAGTCAACCAACTTGAATTAAGAAAAGTTGTTTTGCAGTGACTTTGGTTTAAGGGCTGGATCACGCTGCCAGAACACAGCCCAGTCATTCCCTGGGAGCTGGAGGAGGGGAAATAGTGCTCAGGGCATCCTGGCTGCCCCTCAGCCCCCTTTTGCCTAGAGGGGAAGCCTGGCACAGGCTGAGGGAAAGAGGAAGCAGTTTGCAGGTGCTATATCTGTGCACTGAGATAGATCACAAATAGTGAAAATGTGCCTTTACATATCACCCTGCCTTGCTGTGGTGAGCTATGGGGTAAACGGGTAAATGTTCCTACGCTAAGATACTTGCTTTGTAATGGACGGTGGTTGATTTGCTGTGTCAGAGTAAGAAACACCCTGTTCAGATTGAATGTCAGCATAGGGTACTGCTGTGGAGGTCAGGTTACTCCAGCAGGGTTTAAGAGGCACTTTCAAAACATGAAAGCACAATTAACATGATGACTAAAGTTTTCATTGAGAGAAATGAAAAAAAAAGGATTGCTGTATCAGGTCAATCTTGTGTAAAATTTAGCGCTAAAGGGATAATCTTTTGTGGAAAAAAAAAAAAAAAAGGCTGTTGGGTCTGTTTATCAATGGGCTTTGTTAAAGCACAGTTCATTATAGGCCAGTTAAATCATGTTAATGTGCTGTGACCCCAAATATAGATCTACAGTCTTTAACAGAGCAAGAAAAGTAAGGTTTGATTTTTCCATGCTGGGCTACATATATTTATATATGGAAAATATAAAGGGGGGGGGGGGGTTTGCCTGTTAGATTATTTAGATTTTTGTTCTCTCTTTTATAAGTAGGGAAAAAAATCATGCATCAATATAACGTCTGTTCTTGTAATGTCACAAATTTTAATCAGATGCATAGTAGGACCATATCATTCAAAAAGCTACTAATGCCTAACACAAAGGGACATATCCATCAGTGAAGCTGAAGAAAAACTGCATTTTAGAAGTCTCATAAGAGGACAAAAATCAAAAGTTGTCTCAGAATGTCAAGTATGCAATAAAAGCCAGATAATCTGAAGAAGTTTGGTTCTCACTTAAGCCTCTAAATTCAAAAGTAACAAAGTTTCCAGCTCCCAAAACAAAGCAAATTTCTTCAAAAGCCTGCCCACACTGTGACTATGTAGTTTTCTGTGGGAAAATAAATATGCCTAATAAGAAAATGAAGGGCCAGCTATACCACTGTGCCAGATTCTCAGATGGTATTATTTGGCACATCTGCTTATTGTAATCTAAACCGGCTTGAGTTTGGACCAGATTTTTCATTAACATTTACAAGAGATTACTTGCAATTACCTTCTGTCCTCTCTCTGCGTAGAGGCCAGTGTCAAGGATAACACAGAACCTTAAACATAAACATGGAAGAGTGAAACCCATGTTTTCTTATCTTTGTGCATGGTCTTCTGTTTTACTAGCCAAGAACCCTTTGCTCTTTCCTGGGTTGTTTTCTGACTTGCCTCAAAGTAATTGCCAGTTATTACATATGGTTTCAAGCAGTATAATGGAATATTCTGGAAAAGTTTTTCAGAAACTCTCAAAGAAGATGGGCAAGTTTTTATCCATCATGGTCTATATACCAAAATCTGACGTTATCTGTGGCAAAACTCCAAATCTGCCAATTTCTTTTCCTTCTTCCATCAGTAAAAATCATAACAAGTCATTTTAGTTTGTGTCAATTCAGCAAATACCTTGGTTTGGATTAAGCTGCCAGAACACCGTTCACGATGCCTGAGAGATACAATCCAGAGAAGGCATTCAGCCCATAAAGAATTATGGAGGCATCTTAGGCAATCAATTTAGGCAAATGCAGATTATTGCGGGGGGGGGGGTGAGAAAAACAAAAAAGTGTTCCAATAATCTGTGACTTAAAATCTGACTTTAAACCTGTTTTGCCCTATAAAATAGTAAATTTTAATATAGTATATTTTGAGGACAAAATTGCTGAAATGGACATTCTTCATGTGACAAACTGATTTTAAAACATCTTCATTATTAAATCGTTAGAAGAACCTCCCGAGACACTACAGCCTTGATTCTGCCAGTTTCAAATTCACTTCACCCTTAGTAAATGTTTCTTCAAAATAAAACCAAAAATGTATAACTCAGTACTGACATAGCACAGCCAGCCACATATTCAGATAAAAATAAAAGTGTTTGGAACCTGCTCAGGCACACCTGAAACCTATTAGGCAAGCAATAATTACTTCATGATATCTTTATTTCTGCAGTTTTGTACTGTCTCAAAGGCATGTGTCTGGATCTGTCATTTGTCATCATCTTAGCACTGAATGGTTTTCCCTGACACACTTACAGAGGAAGCATAATTAATTTTGTAAATTGTCCCAGGGGACTCAGTCTTCACAAGCAAAGAGAGAAATGTCACAAACCACCTTACAGTAAAGCAAGGTTTTCTTCCAGTTACATACCAACAATTTTAATTATTTCAAGAATGTTTCTTGGCTTGTAATAAAGTGATACAGTAAAATGTAAACTGTTTTGAGAATAAAGGCCCTTGTGGCCTGTTGTAAATAAGAACAGTTACATTTCAACTCAGTAGGCAATTTTTGCACGAGTCACATCTATGAAAGTGGGAACCAGCTTCTGAAATAATACACCAGAATGTTTTCTCACTGTAAGTTTAAGGGATGTGCTTAATGTATTTGTACGGAGGTTGTCAAATAACTGTTTTCCCTTCATTCATTTTTGTCAACAATATAATCTCAAAAGTTAGTTAAGCATTTAAAATTAAGTACAAGTATTTATCTGTGATTTAGAGATATAAAAAGGCAACATTTACAGGGAGGCCATAGTTTTTATTAAACTACCCACCAGAGATAGGAAAATGGACAGTTTTCCAGGGACACAAGTTACCTAACAGATAAAGTTAACTGCTGGCTCAGTGCACACTAGGAACAATTGCTCTGATTAACTTGATTATGTAAACAACAAAACAATTCGAAAGCAAAGGCATTTGATGAGGAGAGAGGAATGTTACCAGGGGTCATTTAAGTTTATTTTGTCTGACATAAGCGTTACTTGACAGGCACCAATATAACACTCTTAGCACTACAGTAAGCTTAAAACAGGTCACTGCTCCCGATGTAACAGGTGGAGTATTTCTGCTATCATCCTCCATAACATTTCCTGTCCTTAGTACAAAAACATATTTAAGTGACTAAAAAAACCCTACCAAACACAGAAAATGTGTGGCCAAATTTCACTCATGATTTGAATGATCCAAACAGTATGATTATAGCTGATGTGAATGAAATTACATTTAATTAAATTTCTTGTGGCATGGCAGAGAATCATTTAGGTCATTTTTAATCATCAGAAAGGTTGCATTTAAATACTCTCTTTTTGAAGTAGTGAATATAAAAAGTAACTCAGGACCTTGTATCTGATGGAGAAGCACTCAGGCTGGATGCATTCATAGACCTCTGTAAGCTAGGGCTGACCTGGTTGCATGCTGTTGAAACCTGATTAGTAGGAGGTGAAACAGGTCCCAGCTGTTGAACTGTCACGGGGCTGCTGGTGACTATTACATTGTGGCAGCTGCCTTTTCCAGTGGACTTGCCCTGGGGTCCATAACCAAGACCTCCTAAAAATAAACAAGGTATGTTAGTATTCACCTCCCACGAACCCACGATGAGGCCACAGAACTCACTTCACTTTGCAAAGTAGGAAAAGTGACTGGAATTGAGTATCTTCAGGTAAGGACAAAACAGGGGACCAATACAAGGACTTTGTAAACTTCACCAGGCACTGAAAAAGCACTATTCTAAAGAAGAATTAATAGATTATGCATGTTTAAAACATGTGCTGAAGTACATAAATGAAAGACCAGGCATCATGAATAAACATCTGAAAAAACACCACTGGAAGAGCCTAGGTAAAAATGCAGCCGCCACCTGACAGATAGCCAAGCCACAAGCCCACCTGTCTCTGAAGAAGGCAGGGAGAGAGAACCCAAGCATGGTGCAGGAACACCACCATGCCTTGAATCATACCAAACCCCACTGCTCCAAGCCACTGCAAGCCCTTCCATACCACTTGCCATCCAAAAGGCAAGGGGACTGCAGGCATGCATGCTAATCACAACACCTCCAACAGGGCTGGTGTGGCAAAGCACAAAGACTGAGTAGTTTCCCCAGCAGGAGAGAGTTACAGCTGGAAGCCAGCATTCTCCAGAGATCTGGGGAGAGGAATTTGAGCTGCATCAAGCAAAGCCTTCTGGACTTTCTTTAAAAAGCTACAATCTGCTTTTAATCCCTGCTACCATGACAAATTGATGGCTATTACACAGTAGCAGATGATTACAGAGGCAGCGGGCAAGTGGGACGTAGCTGCAAAACGCTCTGCATACTCTTGTGTTCTGATTCAGGTCACAAATGGTGGTTTACAAGATCCCCTGCATTGAAACACATCAAGACGAAAAAGTTAAAATGGAAGTTGTTGGATAGTTGTGATGATATTCTCATCACAGTTGGAAATTATTAGGTGATTCACATTTCAAACTGCTTCCCCGTGTTCAGACTCAAAGCAGCATCTCCAAAGCAGAAGAGCAGTGTCAAGACAAATAGTGAAAAGTGCATCAATTTAAACCATTTACTAAATCAGATCTACTTTTGACTTGATTGTACAAGTCACAAACTAGCTTTTCTCAAGGATGTTCAAAAGGTTTGTGAACATCACAAAGAAGTATGTTAAGGCATTTATGGCCCTCACAGCCACAGAAAGAAAATCCAAATCCTTCAATCTCCTCCAGATCAGATAGGATTATCTTAAAAATTTGCAAGTTGCTTTAGAAATTTCAAATCATAGCTTGTTTTTAAGGAGAGAATAAAATAGGTATGTTTATACTTGTTTCAGAGGTCTGTGCTTTCCTTCCGAATTACTCTTCTTCTCTTTAACTTATTAAGTATTATCTTACATATATATGAGCATACATGATTCACAGTCTACTGGGATTCTAGGTGCTTTGTAAATTGATGTACAGATGTTACAAGCTGACTGCACAATGCACCACCAAAATGTATTCCTTAGGATAAAAAATGGCAGCCCTTTAAGAAAAACAACTTACTCATTGCTGCTACTTCGAAACATAAGTGAAGAATGCAGCATGTGGCTGAAAACTCAAGGGTAAGGAAGGAAGAAAATATTTAACCCATCCAGAAATTTAGCTAGAAGGACTGGAAGTTTCCCAGGACAAACATGTAAGGAGAATTCCTTGTACCTTGTATTCCTTCTGGTACCATTGTGGGTACCAGAAAAAAAGGCTTTTAAGCTTTGTGTGATTACTGTTTGCTCTCATTAAAGATGTCTAATCAAATAAAAAAATAAAAGATGGCATTTTATTTTCTTCCCTGTGAATCAGTTTGTATTTTGAACTTACTAAAGCTGAATCAGTGTGCTACTCAGCAGTTGTTTTTGTAATATTAGAGAGAACCATCCGGCAAAAATCAGGCAAAAAACATAAGCTGTCCATGCTAATAATATGAATGCTACTCCTCTTAGCAAATGACTCGGCGAGGTGAAGTTAAAAATTTACATGACACATTCACATTATATAAAATACATAATACTACATAATATGCCCATATGTGCATGTAAGTCACGTATGTTCAGTCAGGTTTTTTTTAGAAAAGTCTCTTTAGTATGTAGAACCAATGGCTTCTGCACCAAAGGATATAAAAGACAGGGAAGCATGCTATAACGACATAAGAAATCCAACTGGTTTTGACCCTGAAGCTTTTACAGCCTATATATATAGACTAGATGTAAACCTATTATTTAGCATTGAGAAAATCAGCTCTGCCACAAAAAATGTACCAAATAGGTACTGATTTTTCCCTGGATAACAACATAATGCCTTTCACTCACAAGCCACTTCCAACAAATTTCAATGGTAACAATAACATCTACTTTCATCATACCCAGGAAGTCAAGGGCTGTGCACTTTTAAGATTTTCATTTAGGGTCAGACCATATGTCAATTCAAATAACAGTCTGCAACCATAGATTGAAAATGCTGTTTATACATGTTTAAACCTAAACTGCTTGGAATTTACATGTCGAGGACTGAGAAAAGGCGTGTTTTGGAGATACTGTGTTACTGGGATGACAAAAGTAATGCAAGACTCCCATCCTGATAAACATCTGCCTGGGCACTTCTTTAATGCAGAAGTGGAAGAAAAATATTTTGTTCTTTTTATCATTGACAGACATTTATGGTTATGGGGATAAAATGACAATTCTTCCACTTAAAGGGCTGGTGGGGTGGGGAGAGAGGGATTATCAAAAAATAATCTATCATCAGCTCCCACTGTTGAAAGAGACTGCAAAGTGAAAGACTACTGCTATGAAAAGCAAAGTTACAACATTTTATCCACTGTTTCATACAGGTGTAAATGTGCCAAAAGACCATCGTTAATACCTCATCTGTGCCCTGCAGGTCACTGAACAGTATTAATTTGATCTGAATCAGGCATGAGCATACAATCACATCTGCTGAGCTACGCCAGAGCACAAGATAGGAAGCTTATGCTGACTTTGAGCCAGCTGAAGGTGAACTGACCACATCTGATCTAGCATATAGTTCAATGGGTGCAATATGGATATCTGACCTGGCACAAGCCTGCTGCTAAAAGGCAAGCTGTCAGGAAACGGGTTTGAAAGCACTGAATAAATGTGAACTGGCAGAATGACTGTTCCACATCAGCATTTGACATCATATACCCACAGTGTAAGAGTAGCTCTCAGTTCAGGTTTGCTGTATCATTGACCCAAAGCCTCAAAATTTCAGGACAGTGAAAGGACAACCAGGAATTCCTTAATGTCTTGAATCCACATCGGCTGAGATAAATAGGAACCTCTTTGGAGGACATCAGTACATTTTGGATGAGACTACAGATTCTAAGAAAAATAAATGGACCTAATAAAATGAGCAAGTGAAGAGATTTCTTTTCTTATATACTAAGATACAAATCAGAAGGTAGTCCAATAAAGACAACAATAGTTGAGGTGGTGGAATCAGTCCTGAGCTGGCTCACATGAAGAGCCATGGTTGATTACCACATCATTTATTCCAAATAAACATATTACACATAAATCAAAACTGCTCTTTATCCATAACTAACAGTAATTGTTAACGAGTATAAACAGTAAAAATATTTTATGAAACTATTTTATCCATTCACTTCCTCATTCATTAGTTTGCCCATTTTCTCTGTTTATTCTCTATAGCTGGTTAATAGCTAAGCCTCACTCATCCTTGACATGCAAAAATACTTCACATATTGTAAGACAATAAATACTAAAGAGAACACAGGCCAAAGCAGTAAGTAAGACTGTGTAGATGTATTCTCCACATATATCAGAGGTAAATCACCAAGGCCTTTTCAAACCAAATCTGATCTTCTTTCACAACATGGTGAATCTTCTGGATGTTGCAGTCCGCAGCTACTATGCACATCTCTGCTGTGTCTCACCATATCTGCAGGGTTGTTAGCAGGCTCCTGAGTTGGAGGGGCTTTGCAGTAACTGCTGACTGAACAATATCAAAGGTTTGCTTGGAAGACTTGTTTCCAGACGGGAAACATTCCAGCCCCTCTCACCTGGGGGCTGTCAAACCTTTCAGGCTTCCCCTCCGCCCATTTTAGTTGTATTGTGAATGACTACTAGAGAGCTAGCGCTTGTCCCTTTGCTGTTAAACACTGTGGCCGCTTTTCTATTGCTTCTACAGCCAGCTAAAAGGCGCTACAGAATGGCACACCAACTATGTAGACAGTGACACCAGATGCAGCACAGTGGGTATCAGACCCTTTCAAAACCTCTTTAAGTGCATTAAACTGGAGCTTCAAAGGGCAAAAAAAGTGCAGAATAGAGGGGACGTTGCCACTTGCCTCTATTAGCATAGGACCTGCCAAAACCCTTGTGTGTTTGGGAATAGACTGTGTTTCTTCACACTGCTACCACCCTCCGAGCCCAAGTTCTTTTTAGAGAACTTGAGGCTTGTAAGTGAACTACACAAAAATTCAGTCAAAATTACACTAGATATGAACTATTCTTCTATGGCAAACAATTTGGAATTTTCCAGGGTGCAAATTACTAAACTATGGCTCAAAAAGTTGTCAAATTATGATTTTTATTGCAAGCCTTATGAAATATAGTAGTTTCTCAACTACATTACACCACACAGACACTATCTGTAAGTGAAACAGTGATTCTCAACCTTTTCTTAAAAAAAAAAAAAAAGACCAAAAAAATCAAGGCTCTGTGGTCAAGGAGGAAATTCTGAAACTGAGATCCTAAAACCTCACTGGTTTTAACCTCATGGTTATAATCTGAGCTCATGATTTTCTTAACACTTACAATTAGCAATGCCTCATTAGCAAGAAATTTCCTCCAAAGCAGTGTCCACTCTGAACAGCGAGTTAGACAGACCATTAATCTCACTAGTTTGGCAATTCCCATGTTCTTAACTGTTTGCAGAAACTTAATCTTTACTATCAAGAAAAATAATCTGCAGGAAATACACTAAACAGAATTATAGGACCACATTGTATTATGAGAAAATACTATGTGTGCACTTTAAAAGCTCTCCATGCTTTGAATCTTGAAAAGGCAGTTTCTTCACTATCAGAGTACACTTGGTAAATTAGCTTGCTCATTTCCAATGCTATTTGCCAGTCATTGTATGAAGTAATCAAGCATGTACTTTCAGCAAGACAAAAGAGGCTATCAAAGCACAATGAAAAACAATGTCTCCCTTCAAGTGGAACCAAGGTAAAAAATTATCCAGAACTCACCCGTGAAAACAATACCTCACAGGTGATTAACTTAGCTGGTTTAAAGCAGACAGCAATGAGATCACCTACCTCTATGGAACACTTTAACTACTAAATTTAAACAAATGAAAACAGTGGTCTTGTAATGACTAAACTAAGAATATATTATGAAACCGTCAGGTTCAGGAAACTTCCAGGAGAAAATGCACACTGTGAAACAAAGATTTTCAATTAGATCTGCAGACATTTATAATATATCAATTTTTATTCAGTTTTACTTGTATCTCGAAGGCCTCCCACTTATTAAAAAGCTATTTTGAAAGCTACTTAGTTCTCTTATTTTGTGTAAAAAGTAAGAAGTTATCAGTTAACTACTGCACAGACCTGTAAATGTTTAACTGAACTAAAATATAAATGTTTTGGTTGCAATGAGTAACTCCTTATTTGTTACCAGTGACATTAGGTAACTTCTGCTTTTGTCCTTGTTAGGATAACATACAGTATGTGCTCTTCTATTGCAAAAAACACACAGCTTTACATCTTTGGTTTATGCTACCACCTCTCTATAGTATTAGTTACTCATACCAGCTTCTGCTAAGTTTCTATCTACAAAACTTAGCCTCACCATTTAGTCTGTATTTCTGAAAATTTAATACATTGTGCAAGCCTCGTGCTCGTCTCAAATAACTGGTATGAATCAAGAGCACCTCCACTAGTAATGTGATATAATATATTACTCGACTGGTACATTAATGGTGAATAATATCAGGTGAAAAAAACCCAAATTTCATGTTTTAAATTTCAGTATTGTCTAGCTCCTTAAAATACCATTACAATACAGACAGAGAGAAAATTATTATTATAATCATAGAATTACAGAATTATTTAGGTTGGAAAAGGCCTTTAAGATAACCAAGTCCAGCCCTACACTTAACACTGCCAAGCCCACCCCTACACCACATCACTAAGTGCCACATGGTACAGTAAACCAAAATGGAAATATACAGATATTTGAAAGAACCAAATACAGTTGTGTTGTAATTAGAGAACACCTTCCAGTTCCAGCACCATTAGGAAATTAGTGCTTGAATCTGACCTAAATGAACACAGAGCATACATCTGTGTATGTGTAAGAGCACAGACTGTTATTGCAACTGACTTGCAAGTGGCATTACTTGAGGGGCAAACCAAAAAATAATATTGTTAAGACTTCATCATACATTATGAATGGTAAGACTCAAATGAAATCTATAAAGAAATACTTTGTCCATTAAACAGTGTTGCACTCAACGGCAAAATAAGCAGATTCATTCTGGCAGTGTTGTTGGAATACTTCTCTACGGATACTACCTGATTGCAATGCAGAACAGCCAACTACAGAGGGGCAGTAAGACAACACTCTAGAAAAATAATTTTCTGGACTCTGTAACACTCCATCTCCCACATTTTCTAGCACTGTTCAGCTTTCACTGCACATTTGTGCTTTCTTTCACATTAGAAACACGTATGTAGCATTTTTCCAGCAATTCCTGAAGGTTTCTTCCTCGATTTTAATTAAAAGATGCTCAGATCAGATAATTTTTTATCTGAATATCATCCTTACTGTCTTAGAAAATACCACGCAGAAGCTTTGCTATCTGTAACCATGGGCACATGCAGACCCATTACTGTAAAGACTTTATCATTCCATATTCCAAAACAAGGCAGCATAGCAATGATGAACCCTGTTAACACAGTAATCTCTGATTTCTTGCTGTGTTCACCGACTACTGTCTAACACAGAGGCAGACCTCCTTGTGCACACCTTATACTCACTTCTGGTTGTGTGGGCAGTGAGTAATGTTGGGAAGAAATAAGCAGACCCGACCTATTCCTTCCTCAAGGCCCCAGGCAAAGGGAAGATCTTTTGTTAGACACAGGGATGCTAGCTCCATCCACCAGAGCACCGAGTAGCCTGACAGGCTCTCAGCAGGTTCAGGCCATCACGACTCCAGCGACAACTTCCCCCAGCAAAACCTGCCCCCAGCTGTGCAGGAGTCCCGCATGGAGGACAGAAGAGCGAGGAGGCTGCTCTGCACCTCCAGCACGGGCCAGGTCTCAGTCTTTGCACCGCAATGCATCAGTGCCAGGCTGCATTGCAGGTAACAATCCAGCAGAAGGCATCTGTTCAGCAAAGAAGCATGTGCTAAAGGCTTTGTTCACTATTAGACTGTATCACCATGTGAGGATCTATTTATAAATCGTTATCCACTTAAATTAACCCAAGGTATTTGACCACTGCTTCTAAGAAAAGCATCTTTCCTCCTTTAAGAGACCAAAATGCACAAGCAGGAGGAAAGAAGAATAAATGCCAACCTGCGGAACAGCGCTACTAATTAAGAACAGGTGGCAAATGTTAACATGGCAAGAACTGCAGAAACTGGCTTTAGCAGTATGCAAGCAGGAATGCAACTTGCAATCATATTCAGTACATTTTTGTTTCCCAGATAAAGTCCACTGTTCAAGGATACTAAAAGCTGATTTTTAAAACTGCATTGTCCCTGAGTTTCTGAGAAATACAAACAATTTTCTTATTTTCCTTGCATTAAAAACAAGGTACTGTTTATTGATGTTTCTGTTAAGAGATAATATGAGAATGTTATCCTAGTTGTCAGTTTAACCAGGCAGAAATAACAAGCATACAGCCCACATAACACATGTATTCTAAGAGGCTTTATACTCAGTTAATTAGTTTAACTATTGCTTTCATGGTTCATTTAAAAGTTTCATGCTTCATTAAATATCAATGTATTTTATCACCTCAAAAAACTTTTCAGTAAAAATACAATTGTCTTTTCAATTCATAATCTTGTTAACTGATATATACATCTCAAGCATGTCTATCAGACACTATCAAAGTCTGAATTGTTACAGTAGAGTATCTCGAAGCATCATGCAAATCTCATTTCACACACAAAGATTTTTTTTTTTGTCTGAAATGGAAGTACTTTGTCGAGAAAAAGAAAATGTTTTTGACATTACTTTCATCAATAAAAATGTTCCCACACTGACCTCTGGTTGTTCCACCTTCACAACAATCATAGCTTGGATTGAGCAGTTGTGACTGTTTTGTCAAAAGTCCTTAAGTTCAGAAAGTCATAAAGTCATGTCCTTAAGGAAGCATAAAGATCAATGAAACTAACAGTTGCAAAGATACAGAGCCCAAAAGCCAAGTGCAACTCATAGAAATAAACTTCTGTGGTTAAGAGAGCATTTTTTCTACTGAAAAGGTTTACTTACTTAGGCAGAGTGTGCATTTTCTCAGTTCAGGATCTAAGATTATCACAGAGCAGTTTAGAAGAACATTTTCCAGACTGGAAACTCCACCTCCATGATTACCACAGCTCCCCTGAAAATTTCTACCACTTTCTTCAAACGCAATCTTGTTCTATAAAGTATATGGTCAGTACGGTGCATTTGAATAAAATGACAGTAGTTCTAATTATTTAAACTAACTTTTAAAGGAGACCACTATCAGCATCCTTCATGTTACAGCCTAATTTGATTCCTTGAAAGCTGAAATATTATTTCATCATGGTCCAAACAAAACCTTCCACTTGTCTTTCTACTCTTCAAGTCAATGTGAGGTAAACCCTGGGAAAATTATACAAACAGCCGCAAGTATTTAAAAGCTGCATTGTCACTACATACTTCTACTCCTCTCAAAGCTTTAGACATTTTTCTTTCAATTTTGTTCTTTCAAAGCATGCTAATTAATTGGAATTTCCTGGGTCTCTTGTTGTTGTGGCCAAAAAGAAAAGACAAAAAAAAAACCTCATTCCATCTTGTTAAAGTGAGTCCATCTACCTTCCACAAAGCCAGAGTAATAAGAGGGAGGATTAAGGCCACTTGAATGGCTTAGGCCCCATAAAGACAACTCCAGGTCCTGCCCTTAGCCGTCATTCTTGCCAAAACTGATTTATGGAGAATGACATCTTAACCACAGCTATTACTCCGTGAAGAGGAGGCTGCTATGTTGGCAGGGTCTGGCACCCGAAGTTGGCCACTGAGTAAAGTCTGATGCAAAGACACAGGAAACCACACTGGCATACCAACGCAGTGGGGTGTGTGCGTCTGCGAGGGCCGTCTGAAGGGCGGAAAGAAGTGCTCATGGACAAAGGCATAAAAAAAGGCAAATGTATGTGTGTTCTGCTGAGCCAAAGCACCTTTGTTAAAGGGTGGAAACCCACACTCCTAACGGAGACTGAAATCTTTTTAAGAAGCTGGTCATCTCAACTGTGTATCCCTCTCTCCTCCACACCTCTAAAAAAATCAAGCAATACCCATCTTTACATTAGGTTGACAGCAAGGATGTGCTATATAGCTAAGAGTAAAATATTCAAAACTGATTATGTCATTTTTGAGGACTTTGTCCCATTGACTTTCAGTAAAGTTAGAGTCCCAAGTATACAAGTCATTTTTACAAACAGAACCTGGACTAACAAACTGCTTAGGTAATTTTTCAAACTTCTATCATATGCAGGTGTTCAGGCATTCTCCTTAATACAATTTATTGTGTGTTTCTTTGGTATTCTGGTGCAATTTTCATTACATTGCAGGGATCTGATTCCTTGAAATTCAGGGATTGCAATTCCCTGAAGCTGATGTGAATGGGATATAAATCAGCACCTCTTATAGTCAGCTGTGGTTGTATTTCACCGTTACTGAAGTCCACGCTATTCTAAAGTATGTTTGCTTTGAAGTACTTCTGATGTGCACTGCATGCAAAAGATGCAAAACAAAGCCCATTGCATTTCCATAAGGCTCCAGGACACTAAACCAGGCCAACAGAGAAGAGTTGAAGTGCTTATAATTGAAGAAAAGACAATAACCAGAATAACAGTTATACCATTTTTCCTTTTATATGACTAGGTCCTCTCTATCACGCAAAGTTCAAGAATCAAGTCTGCACAGGCAGGCTGAATGAAGAAGAATGTGGATTTGCAATCTGGATTTGGGAGAGTTTTCCATGCCCAGATGGTGGGTTGACCTTGGCTGCCTGACAGATGCTCACCCAGCCAGTCTCTCAGCTTCTCCCCACCTTCCTCCACCAACAGTACAGGGGAACAAAATAAATGGGAAAAGCTCCTGCGTCAGGATAAGGACAGTTCAATAAGAAAAGCAAAAGCTGCATGCAGAGGCAAAGCAAATAAGGAACGTATTCACTACTTCCCATCAGCAGGCAGGTGTCCAGCCACTTCTTGGGCAGCAGGGCTTCTGTACATGTAGAAGTTGCTCAGAAGACAAATGCAATCATCACAAATGTCCCTGCATCCCTCTTTCTCTCAGCTTTTATTGCTAAGCATAACATCATACAGTATGGAATATCCCTTAGGTCAGTTCAGGTCAGCTGTCCTGGCTGTGTTCTTTTCCAACCACCTGCTCACCTGCAACCTACTGGCCTGCTTTTTGTGGGATGGTGGATGGTGGAGAGAAAATCTTGACACTGCAAGCACTGCTAACCCTGAGCAAAAATACTGGTGGTGTTATCACTGATGTGTTACCACCAGTGCATTATCAATTCTTGTCTAGTCACAAATGCAGACCACAGCACTGTATAGGCTGTTATGAAGAAAGTTAATGACAGCCAGCCAGGCCCGTTACGCTAGATATGCAAGAAATCCAAGGAAAAGTCAGGAGATTGCTCTGGGAGGGGCAGACGTGTGGGGAACCAGCTCCGTGGGGTGGGGAGGGGAAGCATTTCCCAGTGAATGTCTTGACTTCAGGCATCACTCCAGGCTTACTGCTCAAAACATCATCAGAGACCATTTGGAGAAGAGGCATGCTTTCCTGTTGTGATTTGATTTTTCGATATGTGAGAAAAAGGAAAATCAAACATTGGATACATATTAAACATTGTTTTCTGTTCAAATAAGGTAGTTGTAGGATTTCACAAGGCTTGCATTTTCAGGAAAGCAAGCCACTAGTTTCATAACCAGGGATGTCTTACTGGTTTCAGACAACAGCAAGAACTTTGAATATGATTACTTTCATTCTATTCACCCTGAATAATTCTTTGAAAGCCAATTTATGCTGTTAAATCATCATTACACAAAGTCTGTGGCTTTTTTAATCAGCAGGTGTTTTTTCTAAAAGATGTTTCTACCTGAGAAACCCAAGCAAAGAAGAACCTGAACTGAAACAGACAGGCAGAGGGACAGTAGCTCAACTCTGCAGATTCAGGACAGTGGGCCAAATGCAGTGGTGGGCTGAAAAGCTGTGACACTGTGGTGGGTTGACCTTGGCTGGACACCAGTACCCACCAAGCCACTCTATCACTACCCTCCTCAGCAGAAGGGGGGTGGGGGTGGGGATAGGGGAGGATAAGATGGAAAAAACCCTTGTAGCTCAAGAGAAAGGCAGTTTAATGAAGCAATAGCAAAAGTCACACGCACAGAAGCAAAGGGAAACAAAAGATGTTATACTCCCCATCAGCAGGTGATGTTCGGCCACTTCCCAGGAAGCAGGGCTTCAACACGGATCACAGTCACTCCAGAAGACAAACACTGTAAATAACGAATGCCCCCCTTCCTCCTCCTTTCTCTTAGCTTTTATAGCTAAGCAGACGTCATATGGTATACATGTCCCCTCCCAAGACCTTGCCCACCCCCAGCCTACTTGGCGAGGCGTGGGGGGGGGAGAAGGTTGGAGGTAGCCTTGGTGCTGTGTGAGTGCTGCTCAGCAGTAGTCAAAACACTGGTAAACACTGCTGTGTTATCACCACTTTTCTAGCTACCAATACAAAGCACAGCACTGTGAGGGCTGCTGTGGAGCTCAGCTGGACCCAATACAGATGTAAATTGCTCCTCCGCCAGGACGAAGAGGAAGACCCCAATCACAGCCTGTCCTCTCATTTGCTCCAGAGGACTTTAGCTCTGCACCACAGAAACAGGCGCAGGCTGTAAGGTGACAGCCTACCTCAAACAATTTACAAAGAGTAGTAAAAACTAGGACATAAGGCGAGCAGCCCAGAATAATAACTATCTCATAGGAATACGGATGTTTACAGGGGAATGTAAGCCAGCAAGCAAATTTCACATAAAACTTCCAACAATTGCTCAAAGATCTTCTCTTTAGGTCTGGCTTTACTTCAGTATAAATGCATGAAAGTACTAGGCCCACACCCCAGCTAGGTATCCTTCCTTTTGGTAGCTCTGACTGCCTTCAGGGTCAGAAAAGGACAACAGAGAATGCCCTGTTCCCTCTGCCTAACAGGCAAGGCAACTCTGACATAGTTCCTAGGTGAAAGGGGCAAAAGCATATACACCGAGACAGTTTCAATGGGCCTAACAACTGTTGGAGATGCTTTGAATTTGTCAGCTAAGACAACAACTAAGACAAGCCCTTTTACAATTCTTGTTAAAAGTTAGGTGCTGAAATCTGGAAGTCAGCAGCATTTTCTGCAGTGCCAAAAAAATACATCTTACACCGTAACCACATACATTACACTGTGATTTTTTGCTCTTAAGCCTAATCAGTTGCCTACTCAATGGTCCCTTTGATTTCTGGTCCAGAACAGGTACTCATCAGTTTCAGCTCTAAGTGTTGCCATATGCAATAATAGTACAGCTTTCATCAAATTATCTTTGGAAACAAGTTCTTGGGTCATTCTTTTAATCTCACACAAGAAGCCCAACATGATCATAGCCTCACATAACAAATACCTGTTATAGTAACAATGTCTTTGTTTCCTTTAGGTATTACACCTGGGCACTACTAAGAATGCATGTGAAAATAAACCATATTGCATTTTATTACAGATAAGCATGTTTCACCACCTAATGTACACATACACAGGGGCAAAAGTACTTTACCATGTGTCTTTAACTTTACCAGTTCTTAAATTAACAATTCATAAACAGGCATCTATAAAGTTGGAAGCCTTCATGCCTACATTTTGATCTTCTCCATGTTTTCTACTCTTCTATATCCTGTTATGGTCATCACAAACTTTTTAAGGAGATTGCCACCATGTTTTTCAAAAGGCTGCAGCTGGGAGGCAGAAAAAAACCCATAAATATTTCTGAATCTATTGATGGTTAAAGTAGGGTGCTTCACTGAACCCACTACACAATCTTTATGATACTAGTTTGAAAAGATATAATGGGATCGGCCATACTGTCTGGAACAAGCTATCTCACATCAGTAAAGGTGTGTAAATTATAAATAATTTATGGGGCTGACAAAAGTAAGCCTATACATTTTATTAACCTAAACAACTAAACCATATAAATCTCAATAGTCACAGCCAAGTTTTCTATTTTAAAGCAACAATGAAAGAAGCTTTATTGGGAACATGTTTTTTAGGATTGTAATTTAGCCTCTGGTTTCTTGTTTGCAACACTTACAAAATTATTTCTTTCTCCATTAATTTTTTAAAACAAAGAAATCTTCACCTAGCTATAACATGCTAGGTAATTGCAAAGGCAAAAAGATTATTATTGTCATTACGTTCAAGTCTGGTTTTAACAAACCCCTTGCAAAAGATTCCAGTATCTAATTTAAAAGACTCATTTCAGCAATCTGTGGGTAAAGAGCTATTCAAATCATTCATTTTGACCATTAATTTACTTACAGTTTAGAATATGGTGAAGGAATTCATGACAAGAGCAATCATGTGGAAAGAATCTGCTCATGACTATTTGTTCTAATTTTGCAGAACTTTTTTGTTTTGGTTTGGTTTGTTTATTTGGTAAATCAAATCAACATGGATTGGTACTTTCTGGTTTAACATACAACAAAGTGTCTTAAGTCTCTCCAGAGACTAAGGAATTCAGAATTCTTCTTGAACCAGCATCCCCAAAACTGAACATAAGAAGAAATGCAGAATGGAAGATTAACAGTGATTTTTTTGGTTTGCACAGATGCCATGTCCAAATGTTTGATGTGTGACTGTAGAAAATTAGGGTACTTGCTGTAGCACTTAGGAGAGCATTTTTATTAGTCAAGAATGGAAATGTATTTTTCTTGTATTCTCAAACCTTCCTAATCCTACTTATAAATCAATACCTCTCAACAAATGTCAATTTTTAGAAACACGAACCGGTAGAAAAAAGTTAAAGATCACAATCAACATATTGTTCACCACAGTAAAACACTAGGTCAGAAACATATTTTTTTCCTAAAAATACATACAAAGTTTCACACACATCTTTATCCAGATGATTCTGCTGAGTTACTCATTACACATAGAAGGAATGATAGAAGGCATTGCATGCCTCAAATGGTATCAATGACTTCACATCTATCAACTTTTTCAACCACAGAGCTGTCTGTAAATGTATTAATGTACTTTTTCTTTTCACAGTCAAGCTAAGAGGGAATGGCGAGGGTACTGAGAAGACCTGGCTTGACCTCCAGCCTCCACACCAGGCACACTGTCCCACACATTCTGAATTGCCACTTGGTATTTCCCAGCTTACTCATGCTCCTCCTCTACCTGCCATCAGCGGGCAAAACATCGAGGAACCTGACAGGAGTCTTGGCACGGTAAGCCACTCGTGTGAACAGAGGTCTAGACTCTGCAGGGACACACTGCTCTGAAGCCCACTGTGGACAAGCCACTGGCGGACAAAATAGGCTCCTTAACTCAAGTTTAGTGAAGAATAGCTTTTTCCTGGGTTCTAGCTCTTGCAGGCAAATGCCAGCACTGCTCTTCACAATATTGTCTAGGCTGAGAAAGCACGTATGTCAAACCATCTGCAAATAGTGGAAAAATCTGCAACCTGCTAAGAAACTACAACAGCGGCAAAACTTGTTCTGATGAGTTTATTCCTAATTTCTTTACCTAAAAACCGAAAAGCTGGTATTCTCAAAACCTTCTTTCCATGGTAGCTCATAATCAATGGATTATTACATTATTTAGAAACTGAAAAGGCTGTGCGGTAACTACGTGGTTTTGCATGGTGCCAACAATAGCAAAACAGACTTTTGTTTGTATATACGATTTTACAAACTACTTACATAATGAGTTAACATTTGCACAGCACTTATGTGTCTACAGTTAGTTTTTTTTCAAGAGTTGCTCGTGTTTATCAGCTGGCAACATATGAAAAACAAGATCAGGGTGTCTCAGCTGTACTCTGTAGTGCAAGCACCCAACTAAACGTGACTACTGGAGACACGTGTTTTCTACAACAGCAGGGAAATTGCTCAGCCCAGCTCCCTACCTACAGCTGCTCTCAGCAGCACTTCGGTATGCACTTGCCTCACACCTGCACTCCACTCAGTCCCCACTTCTAAAATGTAAAATCAGATTTTCAAGAAGTGCCAATAAGCTTTTTAATTCACTTTCAGTGCACTCAAACCTCAGGATCAAAGTGAGACAATCACTGGAGCTTTTAAAAAAGCCCATCAATGAAATGTGCAAGCAGCTATAGCAAATTCAAGCCCATCGTCATGTAGTCATTGTTTTCAGACTTCATTTTCCTGACAGTCCTTTGTGAAAACATAAGAAAGAAGGAAAAATCAAACAATTTCTAGGTGCTTTTACACCCCAACACTGTAAGAGTAAGAATTGTACAATGTGTGGTAACATTGATATTTTTCTGCAGGGTATGTTGTGCTTTATGCTGTTTAAAAGGAATAAATCAAGTGCAGGTTTTTGTTGAGGGCTTTTTTTTTTTTTTCCTTGCAATGCAGACATTCTAGCCTATTTCATTGTCTTTCCTTTATTCTTGGGTTCCATATAGAAATCGACATCTTTTTTCTTCTGAAGGCTATGGAGAATCCAAGTGCAGTAAGCTGGGTCTGGAAATACCGTTATCAGTGGTCTGTTTTCCTCTGTCATGTATCAGGCCACAGACAAATACAATTTGTATTTCAGAGAAGCAAAAGTAAGATGCAACCAGCAGTACCAAACTAACACAGCTATGCTCTTCTCAGTGCCCAACAGAACAACAAACAGTCCGAGACTGACCCTGCAGCATCTGGTTTAGACAATGGCAGACAATAGTGAAGTAAAAGTAAAGAAAATAAAGTATAGAAAAGATAGTAAAGCAAAACTACATCTTCCTGGTGAAAACTGTGAACTCTTAAGGCACAATGCTTCCCAGGTCTTCCCTTAGGAAGTACAGCTTTGCAAAATTTCTCAAGTCTCAAGGTCATTTACACAGATTTGGTACTTGGTGTTCCCCTTGACTTGTAGCAGGGCAATGAGCAGTGTACTCCCTTTGTCCAGCTAGCAGAATTATATTGTGATGAAGTAAACATGGGGCACGCACACTTTTGTTCTCCCTCTTCCTCCCACAGGTATTCCTTCACACGCTTTCAGCTCTGACACCCACGCAAATTTCTGTCAGTATCGGTCTTACCAGAAGTAAAAGGTAAAGTAATAAAAGAAATCTGCATTAAAAAAAACCCAAACATTCCCTTCTTGTGCAAGACAACTTCAACTGTTCACAAGGCAGATACTTCACACTGTAGCCATACCTGCTCTGTATCTATGTCTTTCTGTAGCTGTATGTATTTATTTTTAACACTAGAATATTGTTGCTTATTGTGAGTGCTGTCACAGTAGCTACTGGAGAATGGGGGCTGGGGTGTTAAACAGTGCTTTGAAAAGTCTGAAAATAAAAGGTAGCAACGATGGGGAAATAACCAGAGCACAATGAGGACTGAAGAAGACAGACTGGAAGCAAGAACACAATCACTGAGAGCTTAAAAGGGAGAGTTACACTTACCACTGCCCTCCACCTCATTTCATTTCACTGCATCTGTTAAAGAATCATTTCCCCAAAGAAGCTTCTGACATACTACCTGTTTGAGGAAACAAGTAGTACTAACCTGTGTCTACTGCATTACCAAGCCTGCCACGGGCACCAATTTAGAGGTGCTACTACTCAACCATGCTAGGAATTCACCCTCCATGTACAACTACAGGGCTAATGCAAAGAATCACATTGTCAAATTCTGAACAATTCAATGTTCAGCAGCATCTGGAAAATATTTGTCAATATTCATAGACCAGGTACACACCAGACAGAAAGACACATACTGAGGGCATATGACAGGTAATTAAGAGCTATGGCCACAGGCACTGTGCAGACATTAAGACACTTCTGTAATTTCCAGTTGTACATTTTTTTTACAGTCACAGCAGCAGATTTTGGCAGACACCTGTATTTGCAACAACTCAGAGTACCTAGAAGAGGAATTGCTAGTGAGAAAGCAAAACTGGAGATCACGGAAACGAATGATAACTTTCCACAAAAACAGACAAACAAGAATACGATACAGATATGTCGTTTCATGTGGGGTTGTGGGGATTTTTTCAATATATAAGGGGGGAAACTGGCATAATATCCAACTGCAATTAAAAAAAAAAGCAGCTGGTGTGTTCTTTTTGCTTTGGCGATGACAGTACTATCACAAATACACAGCAGTAATCAGTGGCCACTTTTTCTGGTCAGAAGTTAGACAGCTACACTATTTGATTCACTTTACATAGGAGTAAAGGAAGGTTTGCATCTTGTGTTTTGAATCTGTGTTGCACTAGTCATGAGCATATAAATTTAGGATGTGTGGCTATATTAAAATGTGAATAGATAATCAGCAGAAATACTGTAAACAATTCAGATATTCACCAGAAAAACAGATTAAAATAGTTGCTAAGAATCAAACCCTAAATCTTACCATACTGCATTAGGAGCAGTATTTCACTTATTTTAAAGAAGTCACCTGAACTTCAGATTGCATCTTTTGCAACCAAGTATTTGGTATGCATGAATACTGATGATCAGTTTTTTCTTTCAATAATTCAAAAGATTATTTTTAAAATGTTTGCAGCTGGAAAATCAGATGCTTTGTCAGTCTTCTACACCTTACTATTGAACAGTATCTTTTTTCTGTTCTAAAATAATCCAGGTCTTTCAAAAAGTTTAGAGAGAGGACAGACAAAAAAAACCCCAAACCCTATATGTTCTATTTCTCTTTAACTTTCAAAGCGAGTATTATTCCTTGGCAAGTGACTTATCTTTGGCAGTTCGTAATACAAACTCAATTAACTTTCCTTCAACACTATTTTTACCATATTAAGTTCAACAAAATCTCTCATATGAAGAATACCATATTTTGGAATTTAATTGAAATTAAATAAATAAATCAGTCTAAACCTCTAGAATCTAGCATAATGTTTTTTTCCTACACTTTCAACACATGCAGAAATACACAGTATAAGCATAGCTTTCTATTAGATTCTATAGAAGTCCAGCATTTTCTAATAAGACTTCTATGACTTGTCCACAAAGGCTAAAAAATAAACTGCTCCAGCAATGTTTCATTCTGAGTTTCAACTTCAGCCTTTGACAGGGAGAAGTTGTTACCATCTAAAAGAAATGCCTTTCCAGCTGCACAGACCCTACCAACTCTCTCAATACAAAAGGTTAATTCAAAAAATCTCCCAATTAAAGAAGAAATTCATGCTGGAGTCAGGGACTGTATATGCAGTATTTTCTGCTAATGAGAATGTACATACTCCTGCTCCCATGACCAACATGGGACACAGACATGCAGAAAGAACTTCCCAGCTCATGTTTCCAGAACTCTCTCAGACAGCACTGGGGCTGCTGACCTTCCCACTCACCAGGCCTTATCCAGGGTCACCAGCCCAAGAGGGTCTGCCTTTTCTCCTCAGTCCACTTTCCTAGTATCATAGTTATCAGTGCTTGTAACTGTTGTCTACAGAATGCACACAAAATAATTTCCTTTTCCTCTTCTACAACAACTTGTACATCGTGGTTTAGGTTTGAAGGCTGAAAATACTTCAGCCATTTGCCTTCCAAAATGAAAATCTTATTTTTTCCTGTTATAAATGGCGGTGCACAATAATAAGAAAATCCAAAAGTCTAAGCAGGTCCTTCACCCTAAAGAATATTGAGACCCAAAACTATGAAAATAGATTTACAAACCTGCACAAGAACTGAAGCCAATCTGAATGTGTACTTACAATCAACACAAGTGAATAAGCACTTGCTACATTTGAATCAAGAGCTGAATCAAGGTGTTCATAAATAGAATTATACCCACATTTGAATTATACTTTCAAATTCAATCCCAAATTTCAATTGCCCTACATACACCAACATTTTCATCTTCCATGGTCCAGACTTTACACAGTATTTAGTAGGCAAAAGGAGTTCAGAATCTGTTACTGCAGTGTTTTCCATCTTAGATAATAATTATGTCTCTCAAAGGCAAGATTTAAAATCAAGATCTGTTTAGACTTATTTTCCATATTAGATTTGTCACCAGAGTTGGGGATTTGGTTGGGGTTTTTTCCCTACAAGAGCGAGAATTCTTGCAAGAAAACGTTTTTTTGTTTTGTGAGAAAGGAATTCAAAACAGCCATAGGAAAAAATGAAAAATAATTAATGTTGTTGGTCCTACGCAAGATTCTAGGCAGAGTCAGCATATTAACAACATGAAGCCATTTTATGAAACAAATGCTTCCCATCTCCATCCAAGTTAACAGTAATAAACAGACTGACCAAAAGCTGACGGTCTTACTGGGTTTTGAATACTGCCCAGAGTTTGTGTGATCACAAATGAATGAATCGATGAGAATACAAAAATTCATGTAAAATTAATTTCCTCCTTCCTTCTCCCTCTCCATGCATTTCTAAAATGCTTTCAATGACCCAAAAATCTTTCATTATGACTTCTCTGCTCCTTCTCCCACCCTCACATAAAAAAACAAGCACGGTGAAATAACAATCAGTTCCACTGCAACTAATCAAGATGCCAGAAAAAAACATTTCCATCACGTGAATCCCAGTAATTTCAGAGATAAATAAATACTCATGGTTCAGAGCAGAAACTTTGCTATTCTCTTATGAACATGCACGATGCATTCAAAAACAAATGGCTTTTCATATGGAAACAAGAGGTATAACTATATTTAACACCAATGAAAAAACTAGTTGAGAAAGCATACATTAGGTGGGAAAGATGCCAGCACAGCAAGAAGTCAAAATAGAAAGCTACTTTAGGTGGTGCAGCAAAGCTAGCAAGAATTTAAGCATGGATTAAGCAGGCAAAACCCACCAGCCTTGCATTTCTCCGGACAAAGAAGAGTCAGGCAGCAGCATTAGCCATCCTGCTGCTCAGGGAGCTGGCCAGGAAGGGTACACAGGATATCAAAACTGCTGTTCCAGCAGGCCTTGAGGCGCCAAAATGAACAGTATTTCTCTTTCACTACAAAAGATTTTTTAAATATTTCCTCTTATTTGAAAGCCAACTCATTTCTAGCTACATGCTTAAGCAAATGAATATAGAAATACCCAAGTAGTCCTCTCTTAGGGCCAAAAGCATCAAAACACAAGAAACAGTGTGGATTGTGTCAGAAGGTACATTTAATTAATTGACACCAATGCTCTGTTTTTTAGAACATTTATTTGGGAATGTTGATTGACAGACCAATTACAGTTTGGTTAGCTGGAACTTGAAAGCCAGCCGCAGGTTTATTAACAGATGTTCAAAAAGCAGTACATAATAAATGTATGTTCAATCTAGATCAAATATGCTGCTGCTGAACTCTTGACCCATCATCTGAAATAAGCCATTGAAAACACCTCAGTAGAACAGAATAAGTGTGTTAAAGTGTATGTTATGCAATTAAGAACTATATTTAACTGCCAAAGTAACCTTCCTGTTTATAATATCAGCAATGATATTAGTTATACTATACTGGTATTTAAATAAAGCATGAATTAGAAATTTAGGGAAATATTAAAAGTTATTCTGGGTTTTCTCAAGTGCCTTTTTAGTATGAGTATCTATACTCCTTTTACCTCTCTAAGTCAAAACAATTAAACTCTATATAGAGATTTACATTTTTCTAAAAAAACTTTTGTGCTCAGAACACTTATTTTGGTTGTTTCCAAACCATTCATGGTAAAATTCTTGGTAACTCTAAAGCCTTTCCAGTAGCTAAATATTACTCAAGTCTCAGAAACAGGCAGATGGAGACAAACTCTATTCCTAAACAGGAAAGTAAAGCTAGGGTTTTTGTGTAAAAGGCAGGATATAACAGTAGTTAAAAGCACTCTGTTTAGCCTTAGATTCTGCATTCAACTCATAGGAAAGAAGTGAAATAAAGAAAAGAGCCATTCAGGTGAAACAAATGGGAATATTTTTCACCAGAATCCCAAGATCTGAGGATACTGAAAAGCAGAGACCCTTTTCATCACTGTATCTCCATCTTCAGTCCAGTCAATACTAAATACCACTTAAACATAGGAACCGGTGATCACCAGCCGGTGTTGGTGTTCATAACTAACAAAACCTGAATACATGACATTGTTAATAAAACATAATCCAGCCTAAAGATTCACTCTCCAATTGAATGGAACCTCTTTTTGGAAATTACATAGCAATTCCTCAGCTTTAGAGCTCCTAGAGTGGTTTGCAGGTGTTCAGTCCCACAGCTCCTGAAAATGCAATGAAGCTGTGGCAGCTGAATCAGACATTGCACCCAGACAGTGTTCCTAGAACCTTCCTGGGACTATTCAGCAGAGCTACACAACTTATGGATCACAGACTTGGAAATCATACCAGTCAATTTAGTCACATTTTTAGTATTATCTTCCACCAATAAGAAAAGTGAAGAACATTTTGGGGAAAAAGCGACTTTAAAGTTTGCCATTTCCAGTTGGCATTTGCCATTTCCAGTTTGCTAGCTCTTAATACTTGTCAGTGTTTTTTTAGCCACACTGAAAATTTTAATCTACTGGGGTTTTTTTATCCACTAGTTTTATTCTAATGCTAAATATTTCAGTAATTATTTCCCTGCAGATGAGATACAGTCCAAATAGTAATAGTCAAGCACCTCCAATGCCTTCTCTCTTTTTTAAATATAAAAAACCCAACCAAACAAAACAAAAAAACCCAACCAAACAAAAAACAAACAAACAAAAAAAAAAAGCAGGCAGACACTGCAAGGAAGTTAAAATAGAAAAGTATCTACTGATAAAGTACTGCATTCACCTGCAGGGCAACCTGTCATGCCAGAATTATTTCCACATTTTTTACAAGGGGGATTTTTTTCAGTAACTGCTTTGTTGCCGGGGAAGGCACATCTCTTCTGCTGACCTCTCAGCTCACTGCTGTGCTGTCCTCAAACAAAACATCAGAGTCACTGGCAAACCTGAAGAGATGGTGGTCTCTGCTTATTAAAGCATAATAATCCACTGTAAACAGACTCTCTTCTCATTATCATTTGAAACCTCTTATACCAGAAGGTAAAAGTTGGCAGATCAATACCAGACATGCAGTAAGTCACTTAAACCATTTTAAAGTAAGTCACTTAAACCATGTATTAGTATTACACATGCTGATACGCTTTCTCATGACAAACATCTGCAACTGTTGAGAAGACCAGTGATGGCATGTTTCTCACATGTCCTCTTCTACTTTCAGTAGAACTCTAGACATGTGCTTCCAAAAAAAATGCTCAAGTCTACAGACTGTAAGTTTGTATTGTGAAACAATATACCTGCATGTAAAAATACACGTGCCATGCTTAAGTGCCACCACTTGCCACCCACATACGAATTTTTAATCAATCACATACTAGCACACACATCATCTGAATGTAGCTTGCAAGCAAACAGCTGTAGGTTTGCACAAGAATAGTTTTCATCTGCAGCCTAGCTCACACCTTCAAAAATTTTAACTGCAACAGTTTAGGGATATTTCTAGGTACAGATGTAGGAAGATAGTAAGTTCAAAAACAAGGACTAGATCAGCGAACTCAGTTGCAAATGATTGATCGAAGAGGCAAACTTTTTTCATTATTTTAGAAGTATCTCAGCAACTATTTAGTTAACAAACTTGATTTCTCCTGAAGGTCAGTCTCTAGAAGTGTCATGTATACAAATGTACAATCATTTTATAGACCAAGGAGGAACTCAGAGAACAGAACTGATTATCAGATTCAGCTTCAGAAAGACCAACATAACTAAAACGCAAAAGAAGAGAATCTTATTGGTGCAGATATTTCCCACTTTTATTCACAGGGGAATAACAGAATCATAGAATCACAGCTTATCTCAAGGCCCCTAAGTATCAATGAGTTCAACTCCCTGCTCCTTGCATGACTATTCCAGGTATTCATAACCATGTGAGAACTCTAAAAGTAAATGAAAGACAGGTTTTGCACTTTGTGTACAGAATAGATGTCTGAAGAGCAGATTCTCTTGTCATTGTTTTCCATGGGTAAGGAGTAGGAAAGAGCAGCTGCAACAAAGCAAGCGGTTGGTATGCTTCCTGCTCACCATCACCGAACAGGTCTGCAGCAGTGGGGACCAAACGAAGGAACACATTACCATGGTAAAGATCATATTATAGCACTCTAGAAAAGGCAATATAGTTCCAGAAGAACACAATGGTAACATGCAAAAAAAACCCAACCCACCTGCAAAATTCAGTATTTGCTCACATCTATGCTTAGCTGTGCCCCAGACTGCTTTCTGGCCCTCTGCTCCTCCACGTAAACTCCCCAACAAGCTGTTCTTTCTCTGTAGGTGCTCACACAGCCCTGAAACTAATTTTGTGTTTGACAGCAATAAATTTCACTTCAGGTGGAGATCTCAAAGCACTATACAAACGTAAAAATAACTTATCCAAAGCTTGCCAATAAATAGAAGCACAACAAATTTAAATGATTAACACATATTCACACCAAAATACTCAAATCTCACTTCACTTAGAGGGAGAGGTGGCCTCAATGCTGTTTGCAGGAATTTTCAGGTACTGAGCTTCCAGAACTTTCGTTTTTCAGCTGGATTTTTATATCCCAAATTTCCCCTATAAAAAGGCAACTGAAACATACATCTCTGTATGAAAACGGATTTTGTTAGCGCCACCTCCTGGTCCTAAAACAAAACTGAAAAATCACACGTTAAGCTGAAGATTCAACGTGAGGTGAAAATGTAACAGTTTGGCCTGTTTTGGGTTGCTTTTTTAAGATGGTTTGACTGGAGGCATCTGCAGATTGAAGGATACAAAATTAATTATCCATTTTTAGGATGACATACGTGCAGATGCATAAGCATCCTTTAATCAGTGACAATAGAGAGAAAAAACAGAAATGCTACATTCCTGGAAGAGTCACTTCCCCCCTCTTCCCCCTCCCCCCCCCCCCCCCCGGCCCGGAAGGTGCATCTGCCTTGATTTTATCCTTTGGGAATTTTTCTGGGGAGGGCATTCAAAGGTATACTGATAACTCCATCTGAGGCTGCCCATGGGGTCGTGTCGCCTCCCCCATCCAGCCTGCCCATGCTTGCTTTGCGGTCTTGCAGCTGGATGCTCTCTGGATGCTATTGACAACAGCCAGCTGTCATCACGGTGAAAACAGATGTCAAAAAATCTTTGATAAATATCTTGATAAATACACCCAATCATCTTCAACTGGTTTGCCACACTCCAAAAGACTAATATTTGGTCTAAGAAAATCATAAAATATGAGCTTTAGTTAAAACTTCCCCTTCACTATACTGCATTTTGGATAGCTGTAATTAATTTTAAAGCTCACTGTCCAGGCCCACAAAGCAGAGGATAAAGGTATAAGGCTGGGTATGAGAGAAGTTAAATTACACTCTTAACACAGAATGGGTAAGTGTTGGCAATATGCCTAATACTCTTGAGGGATTTTACAGTTCCTGCGTAAAGTAGATCCTTTTTGGCATTAAGCCTAACACTCTTCAGGGAATTTTTATAAGTTGCCTGGGGCCTTTATAACACATAGTCCAATGTATGCTTTGGTATCACCAGAAATTTTTATTTTCTTAAAAATTCTGTTCCTCAACAAAATTCTGAATGCTTAAGATAAAGACTCCTAAAAGTGCAGAGCCGAAGTCAATGTATATCATTGCTTTCCCTCATTTGTGTTCAAGAGTTGCCTGAACATCCTCTACATTCAGAATTGAACCATGCCTGAAACGTTACAGTGAAAAAAAAACCTTTAACCTGACATAAGCACTCTAAAGGAATGTCTTGCAACAGGAATCTGTGCACCATCTCTTACATAAAAATGAAGTAAACCTCTTGTACATTGTACGTGCATTCTGTGAGAGGCATACCAAGAAACACAGTGAACCTTCTTAAACCTGACCCGGATTGCTGGTCATCCAGCCCCTAAAACTAACTAGAATTAAGCTTGGGGAGCCTCGTGTTCTCAGCTATGGCCTTTTGAAAAGTCCTAGACCAGACAGAGGAATCAACCAAGACTCATCCCTACTGTCTTCTGACAACTTCCAGAGCTGCAAGTAATGATTTCCTTGCCTTGATGGCTTCTGTGTTGTTTTTCAAGCATATCAAGGCCACTAAAGCATATGCAATGCTGGAAAATGTATCACGTTGGATGAAAACTAAGATCATTACCACTTAATCACGTTGCTATACCTCAACACTGTTAATAACTGGGCTTTAAAACTGCTGACAATTGATTATAGAAAACAACTGAAAAAGAAACTAAATCTTCGAGTCAAGCTTTCTGCCTAAGGAACTGGACAGAATACTGATGAACATCTTTTTTCATGCTGCGCCAACTACCACATTAAAACAGTACTAGAGAGCAAAATAAGTATGTTGAAAAGATTTCAAGTGTGGCTCAAGCTGCTTACTGATTAACACTTCTGCATGTAACACTCCTCACAGACCTGTGCAGTTATTGTTCAAAAGTGTAGTAAGGCTCTTTTGGCAACCGGAGACAAATGATCCTCCCTGACCAAGTTCACAGTTCTCACACAGCTTAGCACTGTTGGAGCTGCTTCTTCTTCCAGAGTCTCTGGGGAAAAAAATAAAAATAAAAATCCCAATCCCAAGATTTAATGCCTGTCAACTATTTCCAGGATAAGGGAGAGCCTTAATGATCTCAAAACAGGAAACATTCTCATCTTACACGTGAACATTAGCTAACTGACTGGTATTACTAGAAAACATTTTCAATCACATTTGCAATAAAATAGGAAATAAAATACGCAATGACTTTTCATTTCAGAGAACACCGCTGCAGGGAACCACAGAAATGGAAAATGACAGCTGTCTTTTCAATGGCCCTGGAAAGGAGATAAAAGGGGTCTGTGCCTATCTGCACAAGTTTCTGCATTTATTACTAACAAGTGTCCAGATTTGCTTCTTCAAGTCCCAGCTGAAGTATTTTCATTTCAGCTCTTCACAACTGCAACACAGTCACATACGCACAAGTCGACCACACTGGTTTTAGCAGAGCAGCCAGGGTGGAACAAAAGTCTAGACCGGTCTCCAAGGCTTAAACTCCCCATGTGTGCAGTGGCATCTGCTGCCAGGGAGGATGGGGGATGCCAGGACATGGCTACAGCTCTCACAACTGAGAGCTGCTCCCAACTTCTAGAAAGTCTTGCCAGTCACACCAGCTCAAACCACAATGACAGTAAGGAAGACCAGAAGCCAGGCTGACAGGCTGCCTCTCCATATCCATGATGGAGCTCTCTGCCACTCCACCCAGGTTATGAGTACAGTGGCTGGAGGTGCAGCAGCTGCACCACCTACCTCCACCAACACCTCAGCACGAAATTTTGGTTGCTGTGGAAATTCTCCATCAGCCAAATCCAAGCTGCTTTAAGACTACAATATACTGTCTTACAGAAAAGCCACTCTTAAACTTTGAATGAACTGCCGTAAGCATGCTAAGTATGATCACAGTGATTCAGACACAACGATACAAGTCCACCAGCAGGACCCTCCCCTCAGCAGTGCTAACAAATAATACCGAGGGAAAAATACACCTTCAGAATCACCACCTTCTGCAGCTACCTACAGGAGCAGGGATATGTTTAATATCTCTTGATGGACTTCAGAAACACATCTTCATTCACTAAGAGAGTAAGAAACATAGTTGTTGAACATATTGGTCCTTTCAGAAAAAGTGTTGTTTTCAGAAAGGTCTGGCATTTTTATTACTACATGGGAGATGACAACACTCAGGATATGCCTGAACATAGTCCAGCTCACACTCACAAGTCCATTGTCTGCACAGAGGAGTAAGTCAAGCAGTCAGAACAGTGACTAGGTTTTCTAGAAAACACAATACTATTCAGATGTGTATAAAGTGCAGATCTGCTGGTAATAAAACCTTGAATACATAACTTTTGGATATCACCACATTAGATCATAGTTCTAATTCAAACTATTTGAATAAAAATTACCTCCTTAACTTAATACTCAGTAGAAATATGGATTTTTTAAATTGTATTATTGTTCATTACATAACTCCTGTCAAAAGATTTGCATTGCTGAGAGAAGCTGAAAACCAGTACTGCCCTTGTGTCTTATGCCTGCCTTTACTGTTCTCACCCTCTTCCCCTTTCTGCTCATTCCTGCCTGATGTCTCTCTAGCCCACTTCCACCTCAGCAGATACTGTCAGTAAGATCTCTCTCTAGGCCCAAGTAAATCTAAAAGATGTGAAGCCAATTATTCACAAAATCAAGTACACATATCAAACAAAAAGAAAGACTGTAGATTTCCAATGCCAAATATATGCACTGTTATGCCTGCATTTTGCACTTGACTTCTAGATGAAAATATCTAATATGGGTACATAGAAGTGGACACTCCTAGAAAAAAAAAAAAAAACACAACAACAACAAACAGAAAACAAAACCCATTGCACTAGCACATTTTTCTGTACTGACAAAAATCTATCATGATCCTGTTTTATGTTTCATATGCACAACATAGTACTAGAAAGCATATTATACCATCAGTACCACACAGGAGGTAAAGTAACTGAAGTCAGAGATGTTCAACAGTACCCGTTCTGACTTGCTTTTTTTTCCTCCATACAGTAACACAGCACAATGTGCTTCAGGTTCACATCATGCACAAAAGCGTAAGTTTCTCTTAGTGTGACATATGCAGCATCCTTTCTAAAAAGCATCTCCTTTCAAAGTTTTGTAACATTATATAAGATGCAGAGAATTTTCATGCAAAGTGAAGACTGCATGTTGTGGTTACTGTAGATTATTACTGTTCTCTTTTTATGCATTCAGCACCACCTTCTGTCAAAAAAAAAAACCCAACACCCCTGTATAAAAAGGCGGCACACAATTGGATTGCTCAAAACTATTCTGTTCTTTCCTCCATCCCAAACTGAAGCTCCTGGGTTTTTCTTTAAACTGTTTTAGCCATTATTGAAAGAATGCTGGGAAGCTATTCCAAAACCACCACCAAGTCATTTACTTGTGTATCTTGCTGTTTTTACTATCCCATGTGTTTTAAAGTAAAAAAACACAAAACAACAAAAACAACTTTGAATAGTGAAAACCTCTATAACTGGTATTGAGACAACTGCAAAAGGAGAACTGTTGTCTTCTTGAAATTTAGGTTTAATTAAAATAACTACCTACCAAAATACGTTTCCCTCCATGTACCCACCACTAGAAAAGGACAAAATATGCAAGATCTACACAAGCATAAACTACATAAATAGCTTTATAAGGTTTACAGTCTTATTTGTATATGAGCCATGAATTATGCAGCATAGCAAGGTTCAAAGTTTTAGCAAATTATCTGGGCATGACCAAGTGAATGAGTCTTAGCTCTTCTATAGCGAGTACATTCCCAGTATGCCTGATCTTCAACCCTGTGAGTGGTCCTGCTAATAATAAGAGCTCAAAGTATGAGGAAGATACCCCAGTCCACAGAAACACAGAATCTGAAGTCCATCACATCAGAAGTCCACAGTATGTTGTCTAACCAGCACTGTTTATACATAAGCTTTCCTAATACCAGCCCTTCAGCAGAATTGTCTACTCACTGTCCCACAAAACAGCAGACCTAATCAGGCCAAGAAGGAAAGACGGAAATGACAGAAGCTAGGAACAGGGCAGTCAGGCACAGCAGATCAAAATCCCCAAACGAAAGACATTAAACTAGGTGATGCTCTCTTCACCCTGTGATGCTGCTCTGCAACACATACTGCAGGTAGATTAGCTATTATGTTGGGCTATTCCCAGCATGGATTCCCCGGTTTTAGGCATGTAATTTTGAAGATGGCAAGAACTGGGCTCTACCTGTAGTGAAAGAGATAGAAAAGTTCCTGCAAAGCTCATCACTTGAGGAGTCCACATCTCTTTGCTGCAACAGAAGCTTAAAGCTATATACTGCGAATACCACCACCACCAAAGCCAGCACCAGATGGGTGATCTCAGAGGTCACCTAATGAATATGCATATACATTACCACTGGTCTGACTGAGCAGAGCACTAAAACATGCAGTTAACTTTCAACTTGTTCTGAAATGATACTGGTTTGAAGCCTGCAAGCCTTGCAGAAGGGGGATGAGCTTCCCAAGTTTTCAAAGGGAAGCAGTGAAGGAAAACAGAAAACAGAGAGGACCACCTTGGAATAAAATCAGAAATCTGTCTCATTTTCAGCACTTTCAGTTGGATATCAGCCCAAGCTTTTCTTGGTATTTTAAACCATTTAATTCTTTTCTATGGATTAAATTCTTATTTCTATGTACATTCAGTTCCTAAAGTATGATACCAAAACTCCTCCTAAAGAGTATCCCCATCTCTAGCATGACCAGAATCAAGTAGTACTGAAAACTTAAAAGTTCTGGTTTGACTTCAAAGACCCAAGAGCGGACATCTCATCTGATGCACAAGCACTTACTCACAGAGGACTAACCTTCACATTTTGTGAGGGCTATGCATCATTACTTTCTACAGCATAAACAGTGGTTCCAAAAAATGGATTCCAAATCTATGATAGGGGCATGCTCCAAAGTGCTTTACAGCTTGTCCAGCCTAAGCACTCTAAAAAAAGCATGACTACATTGCTGCTTTTGTCAGTAAGCAGCTGTTAGTCACCAGTGGAAAGCTGTGTTCATGCATTCAAGAAGGAGTATTTCTGATAGCACTCACAAAATTCTGGTGCCACAGAACATAAAATGACTATCTGGATTTGTTGAGTCAAGAGGTTAGGTTAGCAAAGCAAAATCGAACTACACTATTTGTAAAGAATCTAAGGACAACTCAGGGATTCTGAGCAAGTGCAGTGTAGTACAAAGCCCCTGCAAATAATCAAACGATTAATTACTTTTGTGGAAAACAGCAAAACATTTTGTTTCAGTATCTCTTCCTTTGTAGTAAAAGAGTAGTAAAGAGACTGGATTCTGTCCACTAAAACCAACACCATCTCGGTATGTGATACTGGAGAAGAAATGCTATTACTAATAGCAATAGAAAAAGGAGTCTTACCTTCACCAGTGCATGGGGAGAAAGTATTTCCAAATTCTTGCTGTTTTGGTTTTAAAGACCATGAGGCTGACATTCCTGGGGGCTGTGGGACTTGTAATAAAGGCTTTCCATTTGTAACCACTTGTTTCCTGGGACTTAGAGCAGGGAGGTGAATAGTACTGTCAGTGACGCTGCTCTGGTGAGCTACCCATCCTCCAAGGGGCATCTTTAAGTATAGGCTGGCAGACAAGTTTCCAATAGCTGGGCCTGGGGTGTTGCTATTTGAAGATGGGCAGGGTGTTCCTGCATGAACTCTGCTACATGGGGTCTGCTGTCCACTGATCATCCTAGGTCCATGAGGAACACCTGTTGTCCGATGGCTCATACTGCAAGACCTCCCATTCATTTTTAAGAAGTTAATGTAATCAAAGTGTGTTTTTACAGACCCACAGCTATGACTGATATCAATCCAAAGTCTGTAAGTAATCCAGTGTATTATGCCTGTTATAAAAAAATACATAAATAAAAATAATTTATATTGTAGTAGATTATGCATGAAAAAGGACTGCACATGACTGTTAACTTTGTGACATTACTGGTTACAAGAAACAAAGTACAAGCGCTGTATGGTCTGTCAGGGAGAAAGAGGAAAGCCAAGCAATGACTTAGAGCTCTTACACAGAGAAAACCTGCCTCTTCAAAAGCTGAAGTTTGCAATAAGGTCAGCTGCCTTCACATTAGCTAAACCAGCCATGAAATTAAGTGAATGCTGACCAAGTGCAAGAAGGCAGCTCGGAGTGAAAAGAGCCTCTGGTAAGGAGTCAGGATGACCCTGGGAGTCATCAGGGTGAACAGAGCTATCGCCCCTTTTCCTACCATTTCCTCATTCTATTTATTAAAATGGTGTGAAAAGCACACACAGTAGGCCAGCACTATGCAGACACAGACAAAACAGGGAAGATATACCAGTTCATATTTTAAAGCATGTGCATACAACAAAATGAAGAGGGAGCAAAACCATAGAAATGCCTCTATGGCCCTTCAAACTCTGTGGCACTTCACAGTAGAAAGTATTGCAAGAAAGCACAGCACAGAAGTATTCATAAACATAACTGCAATCACTTCAAACGTGGATGCTTATTGTAAGCCTATAGATCTGCCACAATTTAAATGTAATCACACAGTAGCAAATCTTCAAGGACACCTTTCAAATTATACCAATAATTTTTGAACTCTGACTTTTTGTGACTTATGTTTTCCTGTAATTTAAATCTTAGAAGACAAGACTGGTAAGCGTTTGAGAGATCATCTCAACCACAACCTAGCCAAAGGCAGAAACAACTAGATCTAAACATATCCTGACATAAAAAAGATTTGTAGGCAAAAGCTGCACTTGTCAGTGTAAATCACTGGGCTAAGATATCACGCAGATGGGGTAATTTCAGCTCTAACTCAGATGAACAGCACATGCCCAACTTTCATCACTAGGTTTGTATGTTTAATATTAAGCACATGTTTAAGTAGTTTGTTCAGTCACAGACTCAGTGCCTAATTAACTTGTTCAGACAAACAAAATAAGTTGACAGAAATAAAACTGAAGTACGGTTTCAATTATGTTTTTTGTTCATGTATATACATTAAGGTTTTAATTAAGTATTATGATCTTGCTGAAGCAAAACACAGAACCACAGCTTTTACCTTCAGCACACAAGATTTTCAGCACTGAAGCCAGTAAGATTATAATCAGTACATTCATGATTGAATTTCATGTGAAACCTTTATACTTAACCCCTCCCGTACTATGATTCTACAATGTCTCAATTTTCTACATCTGTGAACTGTCAAAAAAAAACCAGACAAAAACATCCCTGTTTATTTTGCAAAACTGCATTCGTAGCACACTTCCAGATTAAAGTCACCCAACTGCCTGTATAGACACGTATGCATAGATATCCACACACACCCTCCAGTTAAAAATTACTAATAATGAAAGGCCTAAGCATATTATCTTCAAAGGCAAGAGCAAAATCCCTACTGACATTAATAAGACAGATATGCCCTAACCATACTTAAATGGTCATAAAAGGTTTTTTCTACATACTATTTTTCATTGTTACATTTTTGTTACAGGAATAAAAATTGTAAAGCACACCAATTAAAAGCAGTATTATTTATTTTCATGCCTGGCTGAAGCATAAATCACCCTCTGCAATTCAACCAAGGACAGGGAGAGCTGAATGTTCTTAAATTCTCAAGAGTTTGTTTTAAAAGCAGAATGTACCTTGACCTAACACAGGTGACTAGATCCTTAGAAAAGGGCATGCAATCAAAGGCAGTTGTTTTGCTGGCCAGCCTATACACCATGTCACTATAAATTGGCTACAAATAAAAATCATTATTGCCTGTAATTCTTGTCCACAATTTTAACTACTTTAGAAAAGTACTAATATAATCAAGAAAAATTACACATGACAAATGCATTAGCTTTACTCAACAAAAGCACCTTTAGCTTGATCAACAGAAGAGTATTTCTACGTAGCTTACACAGACCTACCAGCCCTATAAAATCCAGGTCAATATACAACTTGTGTTGTTAGTAGGTTGGTGTGCTTTTCTATTCTCTTCCAGTAATATTATATCTTACAGTAAGTAACAGTGTTCTCAGCTATCGTCTCAATTTTATCATTAGCTGATGCTGGGTTTATTTTACACTTGAAGGCAGGCCTCTGGATCTGTAATTTCTTTCCTCATGCTAGTAAACTGTATTTTCAAATAGAATGACCTGGAAGTCCAAAAAACAACCTTTTTTATGAAAGCAGAAACAATTTTTCTACAACTTCTTCCTGTAGTCTCCTTCCTGACTCTATCATGAAAATGTGTAACGCTAACATGCAAATCAGTGCTTCCTTTCTCCAAAATATCAAAGCACCTTGGAGAGCGTAACTTTTCCCATTTTTAAAAAATTATCGTTATGTGGTATTTTCAATATTACTTACTTGTTCATGAGCAGCCTTTCATTAATTAGATTTGTTTAGTGTCAACTTCCATCATGATGTCAGGGGTTGTCAAGCATTGGAACAGACTGCCCAGGGAAGTGGTTGAGTCACCGTCCCTGGAGATACTTGAAAGACATGTGAATGCAGCACTTAGGGACATGGTTTAGTGGTGGATTTGGCAGTGCTAGGTTAACAGTTGGGCCTGATGATCTTTTTCAACCTAGATGATTCTATGGTTCTATGACCTTCTCATATCAGAGTGGCCAAACTGATTCAAACCAAAACAACAGATTACCTAGAGGTGCATTAAAGTATATATATAACCACTAAGTGCCAACTGGACATGTATTATATTCTAAAAGTCTACCTGACTTTTGCATCAGTACATAAATAGCTCCCAATTATAGCTACCTGTAATAGTAAAAAGACATGATAAACTTCTAACCAAAGTGATCTTGGAAACTGTAGGAATACAGCAATAAATACAACAGCTTATTTAGAAATAAGCTTAGAAATCCTGAACAGGATTGAAGCTTAATGTGCTATGTTAAAACACAAAAATAACACAGAAAAGGATACTACCCTGAGACTGAATGGCTGTGCTGACAAATTACTTTGTTCTGCCAAAGGAACACAAGCACTTGCCACCTTTTTATAAAATATTTCTGTCCATCAGTGAGATACTGTAGTGACCTTTTCATGCTCCCATGGATGTTAAAGGAAATAAAATTACATCCACTGCTTCTAAAGTCTCTTTTTTGTAAGCTAACATTACTCAAAGCTCTATGAATCTGCATTTATCAACAACAGCATGACAACATGATTACTTAAAATCCATAACAATGATTCATAAATTCACTTGCAGAAAGTCATGTAGTAAAACTAAAATTCAAGGGTCTGAAGCCCTGGAAAAATCCAAACATTAATCCTTCAGAAAGCAAAACAAAAGAGGAATTCACAAATCTGTGCCTGCAGCACAATATGCCATATACTTTACTTTTATGGTCCAGATTTGAAAAGTAATCAGAGTTGGTTTACCACTTCACCCACTGAATTAAGTAGTAAGATACATTTCAACTTCAATAAAACCTGAATTACTCCACTGCAGAGATCAGTTTAAGGAATTGTAATAAATCCAGCACAGGAGAGGCTTTCACAAAAGTAGTTATCAGACACTGGCACTTTGCACATAGGGTAGCAAGCAGTATCCCAAGCCAAAGGAGACAACTGAAAGACAATGAACCGAACAGTCCCTCCTTTCTATTCTTCCACTGGAGACACTTCACCTCTACAACAACTACCATACACCACAGAAAGCCAACATGAACCATAACACCCTCTCTTGGGACTTGTGTGCTCGAGGCTATGAGTGCCTTCCCTCATCACCATGGCCAGGGACAGCCAAGCCTCAATCCATGTTCCCCTCCATGATCTCCTTGGCACAAGTCCAGGAAAGCATTTACCTCCTACCAGGGCTGAGCTATCACAAGGCCACCCAAAGCAGCTATCTCCCCTTTAAGCTCTGCTCTTCCCAGCCAGTCCTTCCCTCCTTTTGTGGCCATGGTATTTGGAGCATCACCTGTCAGTGGCACCACGGTGAAATACTCAGAACTGTCACTCTCTCCGCTATCACACCCCTGATGAGTCAATCTGAGTGGACACAAGGACTTCCATAGAGAGGGAGAAAAGACAGCCAGCAAGAGCTACAGGGATGCCTCACCTCAACCTCACTGACCACTCACTGTCTACACAAATGGGGCGCTGGAGGCTCAGGAGGTTTTTGTGTCTCACAACTGCTTGTGACAAGGACACACCCTAACACAGGTGTAAGCCACCTACTCAACAACTCAGTTTCTAAAAAGCACACACATACATATAGGAAGTGCTGGTATTACAGCTTTTTTACAGTTATCTGGCTATAGCTCACAGACCAAAGCATGCTAATAAATTTTTCTTTGGAAAGGAAAATGACACAAAGATTTAACTAGGAAAAAAAATTGATAGCCGAGAGCTCGAAGCTAGGCTTGGAGCAATATGCACATTAAGGATCACTGCTGCAATAAAGGAAGACAATGTGCCTTCAAACCAAAACTACAAAATAAGCTTTCCACTCACTTTATAGAGAATCTCTTCCCCACCCTCCATCACAGCCAGCATCTCAGAAGTCATGCACTAGTGAGAATAATAAATTCCTTGCATTAGCATCCACTGCTTTAGTCATTTGTATCCATTTCTTGACAATAGTACTCTTGGACTACCACAGGGGGCTTAATTCCAAACTGCAGTACTCTGAAAATATCACATTTTTCTTAGGCCCAGGTGGCCAGCCAAGGAAAACTAGACAAGGGTCACACAATCTGAGAGTTTCTAGTTCTCAAACACCAGCAGAATGCCTTGTTAACACAACATCAACAAGCAAGGCAAATGAAAGCTAAAGGAGGTCCTCTACAGCACTGTGAGATAATCAGTCCCCAAACATGACTGAGTTTCTCAGAGCTAGCGTAATAAGTATACTAATTACTTATTACTTGCATCACTATAATTCCTAGGAAGATTAGTCACAGAAAGGAATGCCTTTGTGTGAGGGACTGTACAAACACAGGGCAGAGCATAATCACTGATACTGCTGCAACTGCTATAAAAAGAGCAGCTGTTATCAGTGGACAGGATGATGTATATCCTAGTACAGTTGGGACCAAGCATTTTTACCATTCTGCCAGAAAAACCTCAGGTTTTTATTATGGTAATTAAGATCTCCTAGGCTTTTTCTGTATCAGGACTGTAAGTGTCAGAGCTGTGCTACTGCAAGCAATTGCTGTAACAGAACAGCATGAGCTTTCCAGGAGCAATGTTACTGTCGTTAGACCTAGCTACAAAGTTCAGACAAGCTGCTTGAAAAACCCAGTACCAACCTGGCTGCACAGAGGAACAGTCAGAGGCATGCTTTCTGTTATGCTGTCACCAGTAACAAAAAGCTCCTGCAAACCTTGCCTTGTGCACCTTTTACTCACACTGTTGTCCTGCTAGCTTTGCTTGTAATGACTTTGGTCTTTCCAGGAGCACAGCCACAATTGCTAATGTTGCAGCATCAGCAACAGGGAGAGCTTCAGTGCATGCAGAACACGGGAACCCCCCAACATCGTCCCCAAGAGAGGTGGGGGCAATGCAGAGGCAGAGGGCCAGCACGGGCACCTGCCCTGTCCTGGTGCCCTCGCTGTGACTGCTGCTTGTGGGCAGTGTGGGCACCCACCACACTGCAGGGCTGGCAGCCTGGGAGATACCCACCGCCACCCTTCATCACACCATGGCTTGTGCCACAGACCTCGCAGCTGAAGCACCAGCAGCTTCCACCAGGACCAAAGGCTAACAGGGGTCTCAGGAGCGGTGGGCACCGCTGAAAGCCATGAACTTCAAGACTATTACGTTTAAGAGACTGGAGTTACCAGCAAAACACACAGGCCCATGGATGGGGCAGAGCTGTCACCTCCCTGGACACAAGTCCGGGTTTTGTGCCCGCGGGGACACTGCCTGGATGATGACAGCAAGCCCCGGGCAAGACGCTGCTCGGCACGGGGGCCATGGGCCTGTGTGGGGCAGCCCCACCGGCCGCTCTGGCAGGCACCCCCGGCCGGCCCCGGGCCCGCCGCCCGCGCTGCCCGCTGCCCTCCCGCTGCCCCCCGCGCTCCCGCCGCCGGAGGGGCGGCCGGCGGCAGAGGCTCGCCGCTCGGCAGCCTCGTCCTGCGGGTACCTATCTCCGCATATTCATCAGCGGGATGACAGATCTCCCGGGCGGGTGTCTGCCCCGTCCTCCCAGCCAGCGCTGCGTCCTCATCTCCGCGTCGGGCGCGTCGGCGAGGTGAGTAACTGCGAAGCGACTTCGCCGCAGGACGGTTTGTTTTGCTCTTGCTTCGCCTCCCTCCCCTCCCGCTCCGCGCGGAGGCCGGGACCCGCCGACTCACCCTCTCCCCGCCCGGGCCGGCGGCGGGGGGCGCGGTGCAGCGGCGCGGCGGCGGGGCCCAGCCACCCCTCGCACGCCCGGACGGCCGGAACGGGCTGCGCGGCACTCACCTCCGCCTCCCCCGCCGCCGCCCCCGGGCCGGGGCTGCACCGCCGGCCGCGAGCAGCTCCGCGCAGAGCCCTGCCGGGCCGCGCCGGGCCGGCCCGTGCCCCGCGGCTGTCATGTGCCCGCCGGCCCCGCCGTTAACCCTTGCCGCGGCCGGCCGCGGTGGCCCGCAGCGGTCGCAGCTGCGCTGGGCTCCCCTCTCCCCGCGGAGCGGAGCGGCGCTGGCTCCGCCGGGCGGGGGGCGCGGGGAGGTCCGGCCGCCGGCGCGCCCCGTGGCGCTGCCTTGCCCCGCGGGGCGGGGGGGCGCGGCGGGGGCCGGCCGTGTCGGGTCTGGGGGACCGGCGGCTCTGGGGGCGGTAGAGAGGGACCCGGCGGGGTGGCTGTGCAGGGGCTCGTGGAAGACGCTGGGGGGGAAGCTGGGGGGCTGCACCGGCGCTGTAGGGGCTGGGGGTTGCCGAGAGGCTGGAGGTGGTCGCACGGGGGACCGCGGAGGGGCGGCGGGGGGAGCTGCGGGGCGTGCGCGAGCGCTGGAGAGGGGACGTGTGGGAGCGCCCCAGGGACGGCGGGCGGGCTGGAGGGAGCCTGGGGGCTTCGTGCGGGCGTTGTGGGGAATTGCGGGGGGCTGTATGGGGGCCCGCATGGGGCCTGGAAACTGTGTGGTAGTGCAGAGGAGCAGGTAAACACTGCGGGTAGTACCTTGGGGTGGGGAAGAGGGTGAAAGGGCTTGATGCCTGGTGTCACTTTCCCACGTGCATCTCAGAAACCTGGTGGTGAAGGCAGGACCTCTTCTCAGTTATAAGGTGAGGATCCTGCAAATACCAGAGGACTAGAAGTGGAATAAAGAAAAATTGAAAGGAAAATATTCAGGCACATCTGCTGCCTCCATCCCCAGGGATATTTAGCTCCCAGGCTGATGATCAGCCTCTTGCAGAGACAGTTGCTGCCCAGAGGTATGTGCCGTGAACAGTACCCGTCACTCGGGAGGAGTCTCCTACCCATTGAGAGGCATGGCCCAGTAACTGAAGTGTTGGTTGTTTCAGTTCCCATGGGTTTTATTCCCTGCTGCTGTAACTGGGGAACTGGGAGTCTAAATGAGTTGAAGACAAGCAGCTGAAAAGCCACACACAGACAGCAGTGGCTTGCCCCGTTAGTCTAATGGGCGTGAACACGCAAACCTCATGGCAGGGCACCCTGTCAGCAGAGAGTCTCCATGCAGGAGAGCCCACCTGCATGCATGGGCACTGGAAGAACGCAGCAGGCTCAGGCCCTTCATGCAAAGCAAGATCAGCCCAGCACTCAGAAAATACGTTAACTGCAGTTTTCTAAGAATGAGAGTGGCCCTGTGGCTGTTGTGATTGCTCCTCCCAAGGAGAAGGGGAGTCTGTGTCCCTGCTGCACTGCGAGGGCCTTTAGGTGGAGGGTTGTGGAGGGGGGACATGTCATGGTGTGCCCAGATCACTGGGCTCCTCAAGGCCAGCCTTGATCTCCTTAGCAGAATAAGCTCTTCTGAGCTAAAGCTTCTTTGCCATTCACTCATACTACCTCAATTTAATGTGACTGTGAAGTTGGTAAAAGAACACTGTACCCACCCAGAAAACAGAACGTAGGTTTCTTTACCCACCCAGAAAACATAGTGGAGATGTTGAGGCTTCAGGCTTTCTTGCAGAGTTACACTGCTTTCCAGGCTTTTTGTTTCTATGTGTATGGATGTTGAGGCAGTGAGTAACTTCTAAATAAAATTACTATAGTTAGCCTATTTATAACAAAAGTATTTTTAAGCTGTGCCTCACTTTAAAAAGCATATTAGAACTGATAACGGAAGAATGGGTCTTTACCATTTGAAAGCACAGAATTTCCTTGTGAGCCCAATGACTTAAGGTATCCATTGTGTTTACTGTCTTTTTATTGGTACCACATGTCAGAATTTTCTATGCAACTACATATTTTAATTGGAACTCATCACTAAAAATTTCAAGGATTATCCCTGGACTGACATAGTAGCTACTGTAATGATAGTGGTAGATTTACTCATACTGCAAATGAGAATACAGGTTTAGCCAACAAAAAGGCTCGTTAAAAAAAAAGGAAATTGTCAAAGTACTCATTGTAATTCAAATCTACCAAAGCAACTAAATAGCTTGCTTTAAATAAATTGGTTTACATAAACACTGTCAAGATTGTCAAAAAATGAATTTGACAGCCATTAAAAAAATACATTTTCTTTATTGAGTCATATCAAAAGCAGATTGCCTCAGTTCTTCAACTGAAACAAGTGCTGGATCCTAGCTAGCAATGTACCACCTTGAAAAACACATGGTCTAAAACACAAGGTAAAGGCAGCCTTTAAACACAGGATAAGAGTCTTTGTTGGTGTGGTTCAAGTCCACTGAGAAATATCTTGAGGAGGGGACAAAAAGGATAATCCAGATCTCTTGTTTCCAAAGTCAACATTAGACACTGCAACGCACATCTAAAGATCATCCTTTATTTTTTGATGTGCTGAAGAAGCAAGTGAAGTTTATACAAAATAAACCAGGTAAGACTAGTATATTAATAGTGACTACATATAAAGTTTTCTTAGTGGGTAACACCATTGCATGTTCATACCCATCAGTCTAAGCCCATACTCATTCCACACATCATCCATTTTGATGATGAAAAGGCTATGCCTTAGTCCTTCAGAAAGGACTCTATTACATCAAACTTGGTTTTCTCTATTGTAAATTTTCTTCCCTATAGTTAAAAGCATGTATCTAATGGAGCTAGTGGATTCAGAAAAGGACACATTAAAGTTCACTGTGTCAGAATCCACAGGAGCATCAGTGAAGTTACTCTGTCACCCAGCCAAGTCCTGAGGGTAAGAATTGCTTGTTGTCACTTCAGTCCCAACTACATTTTCTGAGTTCAGTAATATCTTTTGGTTGTCTCTTGAGGAAATGTACAGTTACATGCTATATGAAGGTACCGTGAGCCTTAAATCAAGCCTTCACAGAAGCATTTTTACGCAAAATTTTTTGAGGAAAAAAGTGCTCTAATTTTTCTGTGTCCCCCCCGCCCCTCATAGACTGCTGGAATAACACAGTCTTCAAAAGTTCTAGCCCAGTCTCTTTCTAGCCTGATTTGGGTTGCATTGTGCAGTCAGGTTTGTTGTCCAAAAGAGTGTTACTACCAGGCATACTGGAAAAGACATCTGCTCATATAATCCTTGTTTCCTTTGTCCTATAAAAAGACCATCTTTCAGGGTGAGCCCTGGAAGGAGATGCTGAGTGGCTAAAGATGACTGAAAAGAGCTTATTCAATGGGGAGAGAGAAACTGCATGAAGAGAGTCCTCATTTTGTTTGCTGGTATTTTTGGAGGGCTATTTGAACAAGGGAATGACTCTGGCCAGTGAAGCATGATTTATGGAAAGTCAAATTATTTCCTTCAGGGCCTGAGGAAAGTCATTGTAGCAGAGGGAACAGAGAACAAGGAACATGACAACCTGAGGATACGGCTGGTTTTAGTTTTCCTCATCTCTCTCTTCTGTGTACCAGCAGCAGTACCGAGTTCTTAGGAGAGAAAACTAAGCAGAAAGAATATAACACAGATTAATTTTGTTGCATTTCTGTAGCAAGACTGAGAGAATGTTTTGGACCCCAGTGCTTTGGAAACAGTGTCAGTCAAGCTAACTGGAGGACAAGATCACCTTTGAAAACCAGGAGAATCCAAGAGAGTAGCTACAGTACAATTATACTTGGTTAGAGAAAACTAACAGAACTAGAACTGTTTGCTTCTTGATGCCTCAGACAGACTAGAATGAATCTAAGTTTGAACATTCACTGCTCAGATGCAAACAGATCCACAGAAGCTTTTTCAATGTTTGTAGGGCAACTGAGAAAAAAAAATCTCACCAACTAACAATTTCAGTCTAATTCTTTAATTTTTCCTCAGATCTTCCATTTCATAGCTATTCTATTTCCATAGTTACTGTGTAACTCAAAACAGTATTTTTGGTAGTTGAGGGGACATGACAAAAAAAGTAATCACTTTTGCATCTTGAATAATATAATGTATAACAGGTATCTTGCGCTGACACTAATATATTTGAATATCATAGTATTGGGTTTTCCTGGTTTAGCTGTAAAAGCAAATCTTGCACCTCCCCCATCTTATCTTAGGCTGACTCCCTGGCAAGAAGGAGCTCTGCCAGCGTTCTCTGTTTCCCGTCATCCATGGTCCAGCATCTCAGGGCTGATACCCCTTTCTATTTAGTAGGAAGGTGCAGCAGAGCGGGTGGGATCTGGAGATCAGAGGTCTGGAGGAACAAGTTATGTATCGTGGGCATCAGTTCTGAGCCCAGTTCGTTTTTCTTCATCTTTCCAAACACAAGTCAAAGGTTGTATTCACCCACTCCTCATATGAGACCAAGAAGGGCTGTCTGACACCATCATGACACAGCAGGACCACTGAGCTTTGTTTTCTATGTAATTCTATTTCCCATTTCTATATCTGTATTTCATAAATAACACTTTTCTAGTGAGTTTTACTTGCTACACAGGAGACAAGGCAACATATTTCTCTTCCCCTATGCAATACACCAACACTATGAAAGGCATACTGCTAAGATTTCCAAGGCTCCTAACAGCATCTAGAGATCCTTGCAACAAATCAGTTCCTATCCCTGTAGCTCCAGCAACTTGTCCTGCACTGTGATGTGAAGAGATGTATGAAGACGGTTCCATTAACATTTTTGAATGTAAGCTGGCAGGTGGAAAGAAAGTTGTCTGTGGAATAAATACTAAAAAATATATGCATTCCACTTACCTCCTCAAAGAAACAGAGTTGTATTCTTATACAGACAAAACTGACACTGGTAAACAGGATTCATTTAACTAAAATGTAGTCCAAATATATATGGTACGAACATAGATGCAGAACTGTTTCAGGACAATGCTGTCACTTTGTGTAACAGCATCTGGTGATACTGCGCAGTTGTTTAAAGTCAGAAACTAAAATTATAGATGAAAATTAATTGCAGGGGAGTTCTAAGTTCCTACAATGTGCCTGAAGAAGCTGGAACTGGTTCTGATGCATAAATTTTCCAACTCTCAAAATAATGTAATCAGGGAAAAGACTTGATAGCAGCAATGCAGTTTAGCTAACACAGTCAGATGTTGGTAGTTAACTGACACTTTTCACCAGGTATTTCTTACAATAGTTCCGTTCACAAGGTGTGAACATCACATACATCAACAAATAGGTGAAGAGAACAGAGAGACCACATTTGCCTGGGAACCTCCATCCTCATGCCTGAACAGAATTTGAAGTCAAATTAAGTTTGATGTGGACCAAATTATAGTAAAACAAGCCTAATTTCCATTCAGAGAGTATAAAAGATTTCAGTATCAAGAGCTGGTATGACATATATTCCATTCCCTATTATCTATTGGCACTGCTACAAGTAGCATGATAGGTAGGATGCTAACTGAGGGTGAAGTAAGAAGCAAAGAAGGAAATTTCCCACGGTCCACCTAGAAACCTTAGAAGAAAATGCTGTGATAAAGTGGAGCTACTGTTTGTTTGTCCTGCAGTAAGATCTTCTGATATTAATAATGATTTCTTTTGTAGGCCCCAGCAATTTAAGATTGAACAGCTGATAAGTGCAATGTTGAAACTCACTTTTCTTGTTTGGAGAGTAAGCATTTTATTAATCACTTTTGTGGCATGTACATGCCACTGCAATTTTTATCCAACTCTTGTTTCTGTGCCTGCTCACTTCCACGCTGATTTTTCATGTTGAATTATACTTCATACCCTGTAATAGATACCTACACGTATGTAGTTAGCTTTCATCAGTACAGTGCCTTAGGATTTTTCCACACAAGGAAATAATGTAGTTCAGAAAATACTGGTGGAAAGCACCTTAAAAAGTAGGTCCTTCATCAATCAGAGGAACAATTCACTCCAAGCCTGCAACACCCACATGTATGGCTACTCATGGAGAGATCTGCTCCCTTTTTCCAGGTAATGGGCTTCCTGTGGCCATACTATACATGCAACAGCAACAGCTTTATGGACATGCTTTCCCCAAACCCTTTTTTAAATTACTTGTCATCTTTGGGAAGAGGCACACTGACTGCTGGAGGTAGCCCCAGATTTTCAGAAGTCTGCCCGCTGGCAGCAGGAGAAAGTTGTTATGATCCTTTCACACTGTCTAAGATATGTACAGTCTGACTGTGCCCAGGTAGCATAGGTTTTGCCTGAAGCCCTAGAGGGAGAACAAGAGTGGGCTGTCACGTCAGGGAACTGATTTGAGATGACCAGTCACCTTTCCTGTGTTTAAATACAGTAGGAGAGGAACACAATGATGTGTCATCCAATCTGGTAGATGAAAAATCTAAAAGGTGTAAAATTAAACTTTTTGGTGGTTTAGGAGCAGAGAGAGGTTAGCCTCATTATAAATAAATACTGTTTCTCAGGCTTGTCCAAACAAAGCTAAAACCCAAGTAAAAGGTGTCTTGACTTTGTACTTTCTACCATGTCTTTAAGAAAATTACCCAGACTCCCTTATTTTGATTGTTTAGTATGTGTCCACCATGGGAAGAAGTGCAATTTAAAAATAGCATGTGAATAATTTGATGCTACCTCTTTTTTGTTTCATTTTACATGCAATTGATTCCGATGGATTGGAAGACTAACTTTTTCCTAGGATCATGTCTTTCACTGCCAGAATTTGCTTCTCTCATGTCTTCTGCTTCTGCATGGTTGAATATACTTCCTGTATTTTTTATTTATATAATAAAGACTTCTGTAGTCTTTATTGAAGTTAAACCAAGTACCAGATATGGGGCTTATCACACAGTATTCTCAGAAGTTTCTGTTTAGACATATGATAGAAATTAGAAAGATGTCTACATGCTAGCCAAGTCTCAAAATACTGACTTTCCTGACTGTTCTTACAACAGTACACACTCATGTGCCCAGCACTATTTATATAACTGTGTAAACATACCTTAATATTTAATTAGCTTTATGAGTATAAGAATCTTAAAGTACAGGGATACAGTGGTTTAGAAACCCAGATTCTAAGTCTTGCCTTGATTTTTGCTTGATAAAGCAACACCAACAACTTACCTCTTTTCATCCATTTGTAGAATGGATATTAAACCAGCCATGGTGATCTAATATTACAATCTTTACTTAATTCCATTTTCATTTTGTATTGTAAGTTGAAATAGTGTACATTGCATAAAAAACATGTAGCTGTTGCTAATTCCCTATTATACTACTTTGTTCTTGTTAAAAGGACCCTAAACAGAAAAGAGTAAACAGGTCACATGCTCCACTCTTGCTAGGGATATGATGTGTCTCAGAAGTGACCAACAATCCACAAATGCACCTAAATTTATTAGTAAGCTATAGCTTATTTAGTGTGACATCAGTAAATTTGGTATGTTTAAAATTTAATACTGTAGTATTCTGCACTGCAGAATTGCAGAAACATAGTTTCTGTAAAAACAGTGAAATTAGATGTGTCGTCTTTTACAATAATTTCAAAAGTCCAAGAAACTTTCAGAAATCCATTATTTCCAAATTTTGGTTTTTTTTCAATTGCAAAGGCTTTCAGCTTAACTGTGGTTCAGCACATTTGCATTACAGCAAATACTGGAGATTAGATCCCACTATTCTAGTTTATATTTTCAGACTTCTACACCTATGTTCAGCCTATAACTCTGAGAAGCCATGGTGGAAAGTACTTCACAAGACTTCTAGGCAACAGCATGAAACCACATGTTCATGCAATGAACTTGAAAATTTATCTTAGTCACTTCAACTTTTGAATGCTTCCTGCTGCATTTTTACTTACTATTTCTTACACTACACGAAATTCTGGTTTATGATATGTCTATGCAATTCACTAACTTCTGTGAGCATGACAGTACAAATCCATAAGCATAAGTTATTTAGCTACATTTCTATCCATTTTCTCCATATTGCTAAAAACATATTCTTATCCCTCTAATATGCTGCTTTTTTATGTACTTAATTTATTCTGTAAGGACACTTGAAGCTCACTTTTAAAATCTCTTTGTTCAAAGTTACTAGTTTTCTGTGCTCTGTAACTGAAGGGGTTTGCATTTCCTCTGGCATTCATAGATTTAAGATGGATCTGACTTGGAAAAATGACATTGTCAGAAAAATTCTACAATATAAGGATTAGAAAAACAAATCTGGTGAACTTTAGCTTTAGAAGAAAACTCTTCCAAGCTCTCCAGAGAAGTGCTGTGATACTTAATGAGATATCTGATCTTTTCTGTTCTAGGTTCCCATTTATACCTGTAAGGAAGACAAGAGTCCTGACTTTCAGAAATGCATGCAAATTATTTCTTGTGCAGCTGAATTCAGACTGCCTGTTGTTTCTGGGTAAGATGCAAAGTGTAATACATGCTAAAATGGTTTTTTATTTCTAACAATTCTGACAACACACAATGTTGCATAGCCTGGGGACACATAAATTGTGGAAAGACTTGACCACAGAGAAACGGGAAGATTAAATACTAATAATCTTTAAAAACCATAGTGTCACCTTTTTCTTTCCTATTAGCATCTGAGAGCTCTGGCTCAAGCTATTTTTTTTCAAGAAGAGGTACTGTATCTCTAGAGGGAATATATACACACATATACACATATATACATTCAAGAATCCAATCAAAAGTATTCATATCGATATCTAATGCAAGCCTATACCCATTAAAATAAAGCAATAGTGCATGTCGCTAACAACTGGCAATACTTGTGAATGTTTTTGTTGCAATGCATTGCTAAAGTGCTGGGGTTTTTTCCTGGAATTTTCACAGCACTGCATGTTACTATTACTGGGAAATGTTTCTGAGACCTGAAGAAGTAATAGAATTGGTTTGGATTTCAATACAAAAATTGGAAAATATTTAAAATTAAACAAGTTTTAAATGTTTAGCTGGATTGCAGCCATGATTTTCTGTGCCTCACAAAGTAAAGATTCTAGCAAAGAAGGAAAATAAAGAAATACAGGCTAGCTAGAAAGCATGGGTGAACTGAAGGGCTTTTCTCAATCTAATGATTTTACAGAGCATTTATATTTATGTACTAGCATAAATCAAAACCTGACTTCTCAAGTAGATGCTCATTAACTTTCATTGCTGTGCCATGAAGGGTTCAGGCTGGTTCGGGCTCCTCACTCCATGGAATATATTTGCCCAGGTAGGACTGTCCTACAGGCCCTAATATTATTGGGAAGGAAAGACAGTAAGAAAAGGGCACCCAAACATGAGAATGAGGCACTGGGTCTTCCATACTGAGAGTCTGGCATCACATTTTTTCACTCAGGTCTTACCGGAATTCTTGAATAACTGTACCTTCAAAGACCATACCACTTCAGGGCTTAATAGAATGACATTTTACTCTCTCTTTGCTTTGGATGAGTTATTTTGGAAGTTGGCCAACTATTAAACTTCAATGATGAATCTTTTTAAAATTACAGATTGAACTGATAGATTAGTAATATAAACCACATGGTAAAAAAATCCCAGCCACCTCTGTCTTCAATGCCTGTATTGTAATCACAGGTCCTAAGATAATTTCTGTTACACAGCATAATAAGATCATTAGGTGATTTCTCAAGTTCCTATGATTATACAGCTCAAGACAGAGCAGCTGTTACATCATAGCTTCACTCTGAGATTGATCTGCTTCTTACTCTACACCCATTACTGCATGGACCACAGAAGATGGTGACAGCTCAAATAACAGGTGTAAAATCAGTGGATTTATTTTTGCCTGATATTCAAGCATGGCAGACTCTGGAATCACCCTTTCTTATTATAAAGTGGCTATATTCAGGTGTCTTTTTTCAACATTCTGCATTTCACTGTACATTTATTTTTTTTCTATGCTTTAAAGCAAATCAACAACCAAGAGGGTTTATTATTTAGAATCATAGAATCATAGGATGGTTTTGGTTGGAAGGGACCTTTAATGATCATGTAGTCCAACTCCCCTGCCATGGGTAGGGACATCTTCCACTAGGTTGGGTTGTAAAACCAGACCTTGGACACTTCCAGTGGCAGGGCATCCATAACATCTCTGGGCAACCTGTTGCTGTGTCTCACTATCCTCATCATAAAAAAATGGGGTTTTTTTATATCCAATTTAAATCTACACCCTTTCAGTTTAAAACCATTGCCCCTTGCCATATTACAGCAGCCCTTGGTACATTGTCTCTTTGCATTTTTCTTACAAGGCTCCTTTATACATTGAAAGGCCACAATGAGGTGTCCCAGAACCTTCTCTTCTCCAGGTGGAACAGCCCCAATGCTCTTAGTGTTTCTTCATGGGAGAGGTGTTCCATCCTATTGACTGATTTTGTGGCCCTCCTCTGGACCAGCTCCAGGTCCATGTCTTTCCTGTGCTGAGGACCCCAGAGCTGGGCACTCTACTCGAGGTGGGGTCTCACAGAGTGGAGCAGAGGGGGACAGTCACATCCCTCAGCCTACTGGCCACACTTCTTTTGATGCAGACCAGGATACAGTTGGCTCTCTGGACTTCAAGCACACACTGCCAGCTCATGTCCAGTTTTTCACCTACTCTACCCCCAAGTCCTCCTCTGCAGGGCTGCTCTCAATCCCTTCATCCCCCAGCCTGAATTGATACTGGGGATTGCTCCAACCCAGGTGCAGGACCTTGCACTTGGCCGTGTTGAATCTCATGAGATTCACATGAGCCCACTTTTCAAACCTGTTGAGGTTCCTCTGGATGGTGTCCCTTCCCTCAGGCATGTCAACTGCATGACTCATCTCCTTGACACTATTTTACCTTAAGTCACTGTAAGCCTGAATTTCATCCCGGACTGAGGCCTGTGGCAGTTTTAGAAGGCCAGAACCCAAGAAACCACATCTAGAAGGAAGTACAAATGTCCAAGGCATCAGCTATACATTTTCTGACTATTCTTGAACAGGTCTCTGAAATTTATGTACTTACATCCTCACAGGGAAATAAAATTACTATGGTTCAGTTTGTCTATCGTCTAGACTGTAGGGTCTTTAAGGCAGGACCACATCTTACTACACATCTAGAGTTTGATGAGGGCCACTCTGAGATGTGGTGAAGCTCTAATCCTAGGACTCATGCATGAGAAAACAGAGCTCACACAGTCTCTCCAAGCATGGGCTGCAGAGCCCCGTCAGGGCCAAAGCTGGGGCTTCATCAGCTCGTGAACCAAGAATGTGCTAAATCAAACACCACGAGACCCTAATCTGGCTTTGAGCCTGTATGTGCTCCTTTAGTGTAAATTTAAAAAAGACTGATGTAGGATGTAGACAGAAGCATGAACTAGGCTTTTTTCCTAAAGCTTGTTTCAGTGGTTTGGAAACACTGTTCCTAAAACAGTGTCATGGGAAAAGAAGCACCACATCTCACTTCACATGCATTTCAACATTGTAGATAAACATTTAAACACTCATCTGAAAACTAAACCCGTTATTAAATATAATCACATTGCTGTTAAGTGAGGGCTAACATTTGAAAGAAATTTTTGCTAAAATGCAATTTTGGGTTCATTCCAAATGTTGAAAGTGTTTTTTCAAATGTACTAATAGCATTTTTTCTAATTTGAAACCCATTGTTTCACCACTCTTAAATATTACTAAACAATAAAAAGCTTTCACCGGGAATCATAGAAACAATATCACATGTATCTTTGAAACTTCAAAGCTGCTTCAGGTAGGAGAAAATCAGAAATTCAAGATTGTGGGAGTTTTATTCTCACTTCAGAGGTCAGGGTCTATCTTTACAAAGCAGAATGAACTGGAGTCCTGGTGGGTTTTTTCCTGGCTCAGAGGAGTTTAGTCAAAACACAATGTTTGCTCATGTCTTGATCTCGCAGTTACATGGAATCTGTGTATTAAGAATACATTACATTTTTATTTGTCACTGCGCAAACAGGCACGAGGTATAAATACTGTTTACAGACAAAGAGCCTTCAGCCTGCATTCAGTGTTGGTGTTGTGGTATGGCTAAACGGCATTGCGGTTGTCTCAGAAGTGGGTTTGCAGTGACCTCTGTAGGATAGACCTGAGACAGGGTCCATTCATGCTCCAGACTCACTTTTGGGAAGTCATAACCATGCTGGAGACCACTGTAGCTTCTCTAGTCTAATCATGGTGCAGATCTTCTGCCTACCCATACCAGGATAAGAAACTTCTGATCTTCAGCCCATGATACCCTGAGTGCCTGACAACTCTGCTATGGCAGTCTGGCAGAGACCTTCCCACTGGTCCCTGGAGTCTTTAGACAGAGAAGTACCAGTTGTGACTACACTAAAGTTTCTAAAGAGGAATTTCTGTAAAACCACCTGTTTTTCTAGGTTTCAATGTTTACAGCATGCAGAGTTCTCCTGGCAACCAGGCTATGGCTCAGCTAGGACAGGGAGATACAACTACCAACTACACAAGATTCAATTTAGCCTGCCTGTTGGGATTATTTCTTTAGTAACTGTGCTGCAAGACAGGGACTTTTTCAGCAGGGTAAAGAATATTTTCATCTCTGTCCTCTTAAGCATTTTTAATAGAGCAACAGTATCTACCTGTTCCTTCATGTAAAAGTCAATGGGGAGAAAGCAAAGGTGGAAACATACAGTTATGACTCCACGGACTTCCAATCCCAGTCCCAGTTTCTAAATAAAGTGACAAAATTAATTCCAATATGTGTTCTGAGGCACAATCTCTTCAACTAGTTCAGAATTTGTGCTCCTCACTGGTCCAGACAAACTGCAATAGGTGATTATCTTCCATGACCACCCTATGCAGCAGTACAGCCTTAGGGTTGATCATCTGGGAAACAGCATTGCAGCAAAGAAGCCCAGCCACTTGGCTGTGCTGGCAATGGCACAGACAGCGTATCCAGGAAAGTTATCCTGCCCTGCTATTCACTCAGCACTTACGAGGCAGCTCTGGATTTCTGAGTCCAGTTTTGGATCCCCAACAACATAGGGAAGACATGGATACCCTGGAGCAAGTTCAGCAGAGGCCCCCAGCCCTCTATCAACCTGGAAAAGGGAATAGGGATCTGTTGCTTCTTCAGCTTCATAGAATCATAGCATATTTTGGGTTGGAAGGGACCTTTAAAGGTCATCTAGTCCAACTGCTCCTGCAATGAGCAGGGACATCTTCAACTTGGTAAGGTTGCTCACAGCCCTGTCCAGCCTGACCTTGAGTGTTTCCAAGGATGGGGCATTGTTACGACGGAGGAAAAACAGTCACTCAATATGAGTGACCAGCAGACTTCGTTTATTGTGCCTTACAGTCACCTTTTATGCCTTGTTATAATTAGCTCATACATATTACAAAAGTTAAGCTCATTATTGGTTAGTTGCCTAAATACCAAGCCCGCCCCTAGTTTCTCTTCTGTAGTTACCTGTTCCCACCTGCAACATTCTTTTCCCACCAAAATCTTCCTGTTATTGTGTAACAAGGACAGCCAAAGACAGTGTATTTTGCTTTACTTCAGATAAGCTGAGAGTGATGTGCATTTTTGTCCAGCCAGCTGGACTATATCTATGAGACCTTTTTCAGCTAGCCAGTTATCCACAATTCCCCCGTTTTTATTTTGGGCGACATAGGCCTGGTTGACCATTTTCAATAACAGCGTTTTAACACAGGAAAATACACAGCCAACTTATAAAATCTCAGTTCAGAAGGATAATTCCAGAAATACTTGAAAAATAAAGTTAGCTTGAAGCTTTAATTTAAGTGCTTTTTCTGTTCCAGTGATATAAAAAGTTTAAAAAATTCAAAGGTAATTTTAAAGTTCTGAACCTGGACTAATGCAAGCTCAAAACCCAAAAAGAAACCAAACTGATGTTTGACTAGGACTATTTGCAAATATTTTAGTGGAAAATCCCTGACCATTAACAATTTTCTGTCCAAATAACAACTGCCTTTATGCAACCAACCGGTCCATACATTTTCTGAAGAATACCTCATTGATATCAAAGAATTAACAAAGGGAAAAAATTAGTTCTAAGCTATATACATTCATAAGTGGATTTTTCAATAGTTACATACAGATTTACACACTAAGCCATAATGGCTCGTAGGTGATACACACAAGAAGAGTACGTTGCTTATCTGTCTGAATGTCTACGCTAAATTTGACAACTATGCCAGAAGCCAAGCCTACATGGATACTGTATGTTATGCACGTTCCTTAACAAACAGAAGTATAATAGACAAATTCCCAAGATGTAATCCCCAACCTAATTATATTATTTTGTAGCCAATTAAGGAAAATAACACAAATGTGCATATCTACATGTGCACACACCTTTTAGTTCAGAACCAATCTGTGATAAAAGGCCCTAGCCTTATGGCATCATTGAATCTTAACGAGTACAGTAATTAAAAATGCAGTCTTACTGTAAGTGCGATTTATGCTGACATTCCCTCAAATGCTACACGTGAGTACTTCTCACTCAACTGCCTCAAGTTAAAATAGTAGTATTTGTTAATATGTATTAAAAAATCATTAATTCTCTACAATAGCAGTTGACTTCCATAACACTATGTAAGCAAAAGAGACTTAAGATGGGTTTTCTGAATACTAACAATTTATTATAGACTGTCTAAACTCAGGTCTTGAAAGATTTCACTCTGCCAGACATAGAAACACTGTTGCACTCCAGTTGTGATATCCCTTTTCCCAAGTTGTCACATGCATATCTCGCTCAAACAACATTATTGTTAAAGTTTCTCTCTGCTACATAAAAGCATATTGCACTTGTAGATATAAAAGACAGCACCCTTACTTAGATTATTATGTTATTACCTCATAACTCTTAGTATACCTTGTATCTCTGATTTCATCACTTCAAAAATTCACCAGAAGCAGATAAAACCACAGCATCAGATTAAACTACACCTTAACTGCTGATTCAAATAAAGGCATTCTCTTCAGATATGCCTAATGCTTACAAATAATTTTGGCTGGTTTTGATCAAAAAACTATTATTACAATAATGATCAAAAATAATAATCCCGTTTGCAAAATGCCTTTAAGCCAGCCTCCTAGTCCCAACCAATTTCCACATTCAGAATACAGCATAAATACAGAATACAGAATAAATTATCTCCATCAAGGCAAAAAGGCTTCTTTTTAAACACAGAGAGTTCAAAGCAGAAACCCATTTCTTGTAGGTGACATCTGAAGCACTTTTTTTTTTTTTTTTTTTTTTTTTTGTGGGCTTGTAATCAAGTCCGTATTTTTCCTTGAGAACCTTAAGCTGTTCCACTTGTTTCAGGAGTGTTTCCAACTCTGAGTTGTCGAATAGGTCCGTATTTCCCCAAAATATCATACATTTCCTCCGCTGTGATTTTATACGGCAGGTTCCGAATATAGAGGATCCGATTGACCTCTGGGGGCAGCCAGATGTTAGCTCGCTTGGCCGCTTGCATCGCCATGGCGCCGATCGGAGGGGGGGGGGGGGGGGCGCCGCCTTGGAGAGAAACCGCGGCCGGGAAGGGGCCTGCCGGGCCGCGCGCCACCGCTCGCCGCTGCCGCGGGGGTCCCGGCTGCTATCCCATACGCTAACAACCCGGGTAATGCCTTTTTACAATCTATGTCCTGCACGCCCCGCTTTTCTAAAAAGCATATGAGCGAATCGTACGCCGCTTGTCTCTCCATACCTTCGTCAGCGCTGTTGCAGCCTTTGCGAGACTTCGGCGACGCGTGGCCGGCGGGACCCTCTGTAGGTGCTCCCGGGCGCGGGGACCGTGCCCTGCCGCCTCCTGCGCTGCTTTCAGGACCGGTACCCGAATCTCCGTCGAACCGTGGCTCGCAGGTTCAGCCCTCTCTAGGGTCCCTGTTCGGGCGCCATTTGTCGCGAGGGAGAGAAGACACAGTCGCTCAATATGAGTGACCAGCAGACTTCGTTTATTGTCCCTTACAGTCACCTTTTATGCCTTGTTATAATTAGCTCATACATATTACAAAAGTTAAGTTCATTATTGGTTAGTTGCCTAAATACCAAGCCCGCCCCTAGTTTCTCTTCTGTAGTTACCTGTTCCCACCTGCAACATTCTTTTCCCACCAAAATCTTCCTGTTATTGTGTAACAAGGACAGCCAAAGACAGTGTATTTTTGCTTTACTTCAGATAAGCTGAGAGCGATGTGCATTTTTGTCCAGCCAGCTGGACTATATCTATGAGACCTTTTTCAGCTAGCCAGTTATCCACAGGGCATCTGCAGCCTCTATGGGCAATCTGGTTCAGTATTTCACCATCCTCATTGTAGAACACTTCTTCCTTACATCTAGTCTGAATCTACCCTCTTTTAGTTTAAAACCAAGGTTTAAAACCTTGTCCTATTGCAACAGGCCCTACTAGGAAGTCTGTCCCCAGTTTTCTTATAAGCCCCCTTTAAGTACTGAAAGGCTGCAAAAGGTCTCCCTGGAGCCCTCCCTTCCACAGGCTGAACAGCGCCAGCTCTCTCAGCATTTCCTCATAGGAGAGGTGTTCCATCCCTCTGACCGACATTGTGGCCCTCCTCTGGACCAGCTCCAGGTCCATGTCTTTCCTGTGCTGAGGACCCCAGAGCTGGGCACTCTACTCGAGGTGGGGTCTCACAGAGTGGAGCAGAGGGGGACAGTCACATCCCTCAGCCTACTGGCCACACTTCTTTTGATGCAGACCAGGATACAGTTGGCTCTCTGGACTTCAAGCACACACTGCCAGCTCATGTCCAGTTTTTCACCCACTCTACCCCCAAGTCCTCCTCTGCAGGGCTGCTCTCAATCCCTTCATCCCCCAGCCTGAATTGATACTGGGGATTGCTCCAACCCAGGTGCAGGACCTTGCACTTGGCCTTGTTGAACCTCATGAGATTCACATGAGCCCACTTTTCAAACCTGTTGAGGTTCCTCTGGATGGTGTTCCTTCCCTCAGGCATGTCAAACCACACCATTCAGCTTGGTGCCATCTGCCAGCTTGCTGAGGGTGTACTTGATCCCACCGCCTATGTCATTGATGAAGATACTAAGCAGTACTGGTCCCAATACAGACCCCTAAGGGACACCACTTGTCACTGATCTCCATCTGGACATTGAGCCATTGGCTACTACCCTCTAGATGCAACCATCCAACTAATTCCTCATCCACCAAAAAATTCACCCATCAAATCCATTTCTCCAATTTAGAGAGAAAGACATTGTTGGGGACCATGTCAAAGGCCTTACAGAAGTCAAGACAGATGACATCATAGCTCTTCCCTTGTCCACTGATGTAGTCACTTCATCATTGAAGGTCACTAGGCTGGTCAGGGAAGGCTTGCCCTTGGTGAAGCCATGCTGGCTGTCTCAAATCACCTGTGTGTCCTCCATGTGCCTTAACTAGCTTCTAGGAAGATCTGTTCCATGGTCTTCCCAGGCATAGGGATGAGGCTGACAGATTGGTAGTTCCAGGGTCCTCCTTTCTACCCATATTAAAAATGAGTGCAATGTAGCTACCAGGGACTTCACCTGACTGCCATGACTCTTCCAGTATAATGGAGAGTGGCTTGGTAACTACATCGGTCAGTTCCCTCAGGACTCTGGGATGCATCTTGTTGGGGCCCATGGACTTTTGTATGTTCAGGTTCCTCTGGTGGTCTTGAATCTGATCTTCTCTTACAGTGGGAGGGACTTTGCTCCCCCAGTTCCTGTCTTGTGTGGGAAGACAGGTTGCCAGTGAGGACTGAGGCAATAAAACTATTGAGTACCCTAGCCGCCTTCTTGTCTGTTGTTACCAGTTTGCCAGTCGTGCTCATTGGGGCTATACTTTCTTTGACATTCAGCTCCCTCGTGGGAGGATACAGAGAAGGCAGAGCCAAAGTATTTTCAGAAGTGCACATTAGAAGATGAAAAGCAAGAGACACGAGCTGGAGCGTGGAAAGTTCAGACTAGAAATAAGTGAAAAGTTTTTCACCATGAGTGTGGTCAAACTCTCAGGAACAGAGAAGCTGCGGAGTCTGTCCGCTTGTACAAGGTTGTGAATAACTTGGTGTACTTGACCATGGAGGGTAGACAGGGTGATGTCCAGAGGTGCTGACCAGCTTCAGCCACTGTGGTTCTTTGAAATGGCTTCTACACAAGATCATGCCAGGAAATCAACACTGATTTTTTTAATTTGCTGCTCTTTAGCACAAACCAGCAAAAAGAAATACCTATGCAGTTTCTAACTCTAGATTCTGAGAACAGAAGTGCTGCACTGGCAAGTACCATGTGCCTCATGCTTGTGAAACGACAAAACTTCAGGCAACACTGAGAGTTCAAAGGCTATAAATAACTAAAAGAAAAAACGTTGCATACCTTTCCAGTTGTAATTATCATGAGCAGGCACTCAATTTCAATGAAGATATCCTCAAGATATACTGAATTAGGAAATGCGTATTGAACTGAGACATCTGTATCAATCTTGCTTTTACCTCCAACTATGTACCTTAAAAGGTAAGTCATATCAGTGCTGAAAACCCCTAGAGCTATTAGGTGTATTTAAATGCTTTTTCTGTTGAGATCACATCAATTAATGGCAATACAGGTGGTGAAAGGATGATCTGTATTTACAGGATAAAAGCCTGGCTGAGCCTGGCTGTATTTACAGCCTCTCTCAGCAACCTTAAGGTCAGTACTGCGGTCTTTGCCTTGAAAGCTACCAAGGAGCAGGTCTTCAGCAGTCACCTATAACATTAGCAGGAACAGAAAAAGCTAGGTTTTTTGCATCAGCACTTATCTTGCAATTTCACATCATCATGATTCACAAAGTAAATTGCTATTCCCACAGCCATTTGGGTGATCATAGGAACAGGGCGCACACAAGAAAGAAGGGCTTCCTGCAGCACACAGAATCACAGAACGGCCAGGGCTGAAAGGGACATCTGGGAGATCTTCTAGTCCAACTGCCTGCTAAAGCAGGTTCATCTAGAGCAGGTTGCACAGAGTTGCGTTCAGACGGGTTTTGAATGTCACCAAAGAAGGACACTCCACAACCACTCCAGGCAGCCTGTTCCAGTGCTTGGTCATCCTCAAAGTAAACAATTTTTTCCTCATATTCACATGGAACTTCCTGTGTTGCAGTTTGTGCTGGTTGCCCTTTGTCCTGTTGCTTGGTACTACTGAAAAGAGCCTGGCCCCATCCTCTTGACAATTTCTCTTAAGATATCTGTAGACATTGATAAGGTCCCCTCTCAGTCTTCTCTGCTCCAGGCTAAAGAGGAAAGGCTCTCTCAGCCTTCCCTCATAAGGGAGATGCTCCAGTCCCCTCATCGTCTTTGTGGCCCTAACACAGGAAACTAGTGCCTGAATCTTGTTGAAGACCCACGTATCTGTTCTTGAATCGAACCCTGTCTCTACACCTCCACAGACAAGCATGGCAATACCAGCACTGTCCACCCAACAATCTGGATTTCACAGCCCACCATGTTTTCCTTTCTGCCCAGCACCAACTGGGCATTACCAACACATCCCAAAGACCTGCATAATCAAACAGCTCTAATCTCCTCATCAGCCATCAAGGCAGAAGCCCACAATGACATCCAGTGAACACAGCCTACTTGCATGGCTTGTACATGAACAGAGTTGCTTCATGCCATTTTGTTCCTTTCCAGCCCCTGTACAGGACGCTATCTGGTCCCTGCCCAAGCACAACCCTATCAATTCTCCCGCTGGCAGCAGAAGGTGCTGCACCCAGCTGCACCACCGCTGAACAGGCAATAAGCTCTTCACACAGCTGTTGCTCACCTACATTGACACCTACAGGCCAGCTGAATAGTGGGGCTTTTTATCTGAATAAAATACAGGCCCATGCCTCCCATACTTTCTCACGAGTTAGTCAGGGCTCCACATACAAGGGCTTACTGGTTGGAGGGATGTTCCAGGTTGTACATGAAAGAAGTGACTCAGGAACAGCCAGACTCTGGAAGACGTTGGCAGGGATGCCACAAGGACTAGTGAAATAGAGGCAGGACAATGTGCCAGAACAAAAGATGCCCCATACGGTACATGGTGTTGGCATGACTAGGGTGACGTGGAAGACTTCAGGGGCTTCAAAAGTGAACACCAATTTCAACATAACGCATACTCATTGGGCTGCAGGTATGATTGGTGAAAAAAAGTGTGGACAGAGAAATGCGTCCAGGGCCATAACCTGTTAGCACAATTCACTTAATAGTGCAAGAGGTGGAATTCAGAGATCCAATCACTTTCACAAGTAATCTTTTAGTTTGTTTGCACACGACTGATTTTTAAAAGCTATTCCTTTCAGAGCTCCCGGGGTTTTTTTTGGTGGAAATAAAATGTTCTCTTATCAATAAAATGAAGTTACTCAGCAGACTGGGAAAACAACTTGGATCTCTGAGCATAATTTTCCACATTAGAACAACAGATCCACTAATATGTTATTCTACCTTAGCTGACAAACAAAAATATTAAGTTTCTAGTTTTAGTTCCTTTGACATTCAAATAGCCTGCAAGTAGGAATGCTTCACAAACAGCTTATGGTGACCATCATATCTGAGACTGGGCAATGCCTTACTCAAAGTTCCCACTGTGGAATAAACACTCGGCTGATCCTGCAGGAATTTTTCACATTAGGTTCATATCCTCTTTTCTGAGTGGTTGCCTACAACCCTGGGAAGACCAGAAGCCCTACCTGGCCAAGTATCTGAGGTCTGTCCCCTAGCCATGCCCTAATCACATTTATACAGTGCACCTGTATATGTTTCAAAACAGTGTTTTCACTTCCCTGCTGCTTCAAGCTACCTGTGAGACAGCAGTAAAGCCTTCCCTAAATGCTGTTAACTTTTCTTGAGCATCATTGTTCCCAGAGATAATCTCACACTTAATGCTCAATTTCACAGCAGATCTGTATAAAAATCTTTGTAACTTGTCAAACATTTAATATAAAAATTTTCTGTTATATGTTTTAGGCTTTATTCTTTTTTTTATTATTTTGTATGGAGACTGCGCTGATTTAATGGCTTTAAGGCTAGGCTGTCTTTGTGTGAACAGGTTGGAGGTGGTGTTAAATTTTCTTTACTCAGAAACTGAATTACATCTTAGATGTGGCATGAATGGGGATCCCTGCATGGGCAAATAGTGACAACACGCAGTGGCAGAAGTTTTGAGATATCTGAGATGGGAAAGACACTCCTGGCAGGTGAAACAGTCCCAGTCCCTTTGATAGAGTAGAATGGGGAAGGTGTCCAGCCTGGAGACTCATCTGTACTGCAGCAGCTGACCTGATACTCAGTATGCCTCTGTCAGAATTCTGTTGTGTCGTTTTAATTTGATGCTGTTCCCTTCATAGATTTAAGAAAGAAAGAAAAAAAAAAAAGGGGGAGGAAGAAAAGAAGACAAAACTTTATATAAGCCAAGTGTTGAACAGTTGGGGAGGAAGGTGTTTCCTTGTCAAGCTAGAGGAGGAGGAGAGTAACAGGAGAGGATGCCAGAATCTACCATTTAGCTAGAGATTTCTCAGGTAAACCCTCAGAGACACTCCTTTAGTTACGTAAAAAGTAACAGGAACCCAGGTATTCCTGACTCATTGCTAGCTCCTAGCTCTCCCATCCAAAAGGAAACACCTAGTACCTGGTGCTGTTCCATTGCCCTGCCAGGCAGTGTTCCCAGCCCTGCCTCTTCAGAGGGACAAAGAGCAGCTAACCACTGCAGCAGTTGCTTTTGCAGCTGTGAAGTTGCCAGCAGGCCTCACTGACTAAACAGATTTGGAAAGTAATCTGTTAGTTTTCAGCTGCTCTGACACTGTAAACATCCTGAGGTAAATTCAAAAATCCTTCGTACGTGGTTTACTGGCATTTCTTCCCTTGCGAATGGCACAGTGTGACAGGCGTAAGCAGTCAGTATAAGTGCTTAAATCTGTATGTGGGGTAACATATGCTATTTATCGTTCTCAGTGTTACATCTTTGTAGACCTTCAGCTTCTGCAGCTTTGGAGAGCTGCTGTCAGGCAAGGAGGAGCTGAAGGGAGCCATAAGGGTGTGGTGTGGCCCCATGGAAGCCCCAGCAGCTTCTAATGAGCATGATCTCTTGACCCAGCGTGCCTCAAGCCTTGGTTGCAATGGCCTGTTAATTAGGCAGGGCTAAGTGCCCTTTTAGCTGGTGCTTAGTTGAGGCTTAGACCACAGGTCCCAGGGTACAACCAATAGGCACAGCAGTTTGTAAAGAAGAGGGCCTCGGCTGAGTTTGTACCACAGCAACAGCCTCAGACATGGTACCGACATGCCACAGGGCGCTTTCCCCAGCAGATGTTGGAGTAGTTGTCCCTGGTAGGGTAGAAGCTTTGACACAGGCTGAGCTCTGGACGGCAGGTGGAGTGCGTCTCTATGATGCCAGGTGAGATGGTTCTCTTCCTGCAGGAGGTATGCTGTCTTGGAAGATCTGTGCTGCCAACAGGAGGAGTTACAGGAGGAAGTGAGCAGGCTGCACAGCATCAGGGAAGAGGAAAGGGAGATAGCATCTTCTCTGAGACTCAACAGCTTGAAGAACCACAACCCCTAGCTGCAATAGAGAAGCTGGCAGTCTTCACCCCTAATATTAAAGTAAGTGCAATCTCTGGAGAATGGAAAGGATGGAAGCTGGTGACATCTGGCACAAAAAGGAAGGCTTCTACCTCACCTAAGAGCTTGCAACTACAAAAGAGGTTAACCACACTCAAAGGTGAAGAGGAGCCTCAAGTGCCTTGAAGCAAAGGATCTGGCCCACCTGACCCTAAATCATGAAATACCACTAGATATTTGTATTGGGTGACTCCTTGCTGCAGGGGACAGAGGCACCCATCTGTTGACATGGCCTGTCAACTAGAAAGGTTTGCTACCTGCCAGGGGCCAGGACCCAGGATCTTGTGTAGGGACAGCTAAAGCTTGTCTGACTCTCTGACTACTGCTCCCTGTTATCTTCCATGGAGGCACAAATGATACCACTAGGGGAAACTTGAACAGTATCAAAAATGACTACAGAGCTCTGGGGTCCCAGGTGGTAAAAGCAAAAAGAGGAAGAAGGCACTAAGAGTACATGTCAATAATTGGCTGTGGAACTGGTGTTGGCGACATGGTTTGGGGCTCTACAACCTGCGACCCTGTTTGCAGATGATTCTCTGCTGGGGATAGACAGGATCCACATCGCTAAACAGGGCAAAGCTATTTTTGCCAATAGGGTGACGGACTTCATAAGAAAGGCTTTAAAATCAACAAAATGGAGCATAAGTGGGGTCACATCCAGCATTTGCATATAAGCAAGTAACTGCGGACATGCACAATTATGGAGTAATCCCCCAAACCCCTTCTCGGAAGTGAACATGTTGGGATGCCTCTCTAAAGTGCATACTTATGCATGCAGTGTGGGGAATAAACACAATCAATTAGAGATCCATGTGCAGTGGCAGGGCTATGATTTTGTTGGGATGACAGAGACATGGCAGGATGGCTTCCATGACTGGAGTGTTGCAATGAAGGGATATCAGGTCTTTAGGAAGCACGGGAAGAAAAGATGAGAGGCAGTTGCCCTTTACATGGGAGAGCAGCTGGACTGCATGGAACTCTACCTGGGGGATAGATAAGGAGCCAACTGAGAGCTTATGGGTAAGGATATAAGAGTAAAAGTAAAGATGATGTTATACTCTGTGTCTACTACCCACCACCTGACTAGGAAGACCATGTGAATGAGGCCCTCTACAGAAAAATGGGAGCAGCTTCACATCTGCAGGCTCTGGTCCTCATGGGAGACTTCTACCACCCTGATATCTGCTGGAAGGACAACACAGCAGTACATGAGCAATCCTGGAGGTTCCTGGAGTGCATTGATGATAACTTCCTCTTCCAGGTAACAGAGAAGCCAACAAGGAGAGGTGCTCTGCAGAACCTCATACCCACTGACAGCTTGTTGGGAATGTGAAAATCAAAGGCAGCTTTGGCTGCAGTGACCATGAGATGGTGGAGTTCAGGAACCTGAGGGGAGGAAGAAGGGTAAAAAACCAAGCTCACAAGCCTGGACTTAGAAGAGAAGACTTCAGCTTCTTCAAAGATCTTCTTGGAAGAGTCCCATGGGATAAGGTCCTAGAGGGAGGAGGTTTCCGAGAAAGCTGATTAATACTTGAGTGTCACCTCCTCCAAGCTCAAGAGTGGTCCATCCCAATTAATAGGAAGTCAGGCAAAAATACTGGGAGGTCTCTGTGGATGAACAAGGAGCTCCTGACCAAACTCAGGCACAAAAATGTAGCATACAGAGGGTGAAAGCAAGGACAGGTAGCCTGGGAGGAATATATTCTCCCAGAGAGACACATTCTCCGACCATGCAGGAATGAAGTTAGAAAAGCTAAAGTCCAATGAAATTGAATCTGGCTGGAAATGTGAAAGAGTGTAGAGGAATGAAGCTGGGTTAATTAGCATTGATAATGTACAACTGTGGTTTGGCTTCAGGGGCAGTGGGTTGACCGATGTAGATAAGGTGCAGGTGTGGCTGGTTAAGTTAAGTGGTTGAGAGCCAATGAAGAGACAGCAGCCAAGGAAGAAGCAAGAACACATAGCCTGGATGAGATGAGGAGAAGGCAGCAGAGGGGCTGTAGGGAGAGTGTGTTGGTATGAGATGGTAAAAGACCTTGCTGTAGCTTGATAGTTTGGAGAGAGCATGCTGAGACAAAAGAGTAAGAAGAGCTCCTGTAAGTATATAGGTGACAAAAGGAAGACTCTGGAAAATATGGGCTTATTGATAAGTGAGACAGGACTGGTTACACAGGACATGGAAAAGGCTGAGGTACTGAATGCCTTTTTTGCCTCAGTCTTTACTAGCAAGACCATCCTTCAGGAATCCCAGAGACCAAGGAAAAGATGTGGAGCGAAGAAGATGTACCCTTGGTGGAAGAGGATCAGGTCAGGCAATACTTAGGCAACCTGAAATATACCAAAGTCCATGAGCCCTGATGGGATGCACCCATGAGTATGGAGGTAGCTAGCAGATGTCATTGTGAGGCCATTCTCAATTATCATTGAAGATGATCTGGAAGAGCAAGAAGAAGGACCAGGGGAACTAAGGCTGGTCACTCTAACCTCGATCACTGGGATGGTGATCGAACAGCTAATCCTTGAAACTTTTTCTAGGCACACGAATAATGAGAAAATCATCAGGAGCAGTTAGCACAGCTTCACCAAAGGGAATTCATGCTTGAACAACTTGATAAACTTCTATAATGTAATGACTGGCCTGGGAGGTGAGAGTAGTGGGTATTGTCTACCTGGACTATAGAAAAGGCATTTAACACTGTCCGCTATAGAGAAGCTGTTAATGTGTGGTGTGGATGGGTAGATTGAAAACTGGCTGAATGGCTGGTGTCAGAGGCTGGGTACTAGTAGGCCAAATTTAGTTGAAGGCCAGTAACTAGTTGTGTACCCCAAGGGGTACTTCTGTTTAAGATCTTCATTAATGTTCTGGTTGACAGGGCAGAGTGTACCCTCAGCAAGTTTGCTGATGATGCAGAACTGATACACCAGAGATTGTGCTGTCCTCCTGAGGGACCTCAACAGGTAGGAGAAATGGGCTGACAAAAGCCTCATTAAATTCATCAAGGAATGAAGGGCAAAGTCCTGCACCTCAGGGAAAAAAAAAAAAAAAAAAACAACAGGAACCAGCACATGCCGGTGTTCATGTTCAACACCAAACTGAACATGAGTCAGCAATGTGCCCTTGCAGCAAAGGCAGTGAATGGTATCCTGCACTGTGATAGGAGGAATGCTGCCAGCAGGTCGAGGGAGATGATCCTTGTCCTCTCCTCAGTGCTGGTGAGGCCACACCTGGATTGATGTGTCGAGTTCTGGGCTCCCCAGTACAAGAGAGACATGGACATATGGCAGTGAAGAGCCAGGAAGGTGTTGAAGGGACTGGAGCATCTCTGCTGTGAGGAAAGGCTGAGAGAGCCGGGACAGCTCAGACTAGGGAAGAGAAGGCTCAGGGAGGACCTCATCCATATATATCAATACCCGAAGGAGGGTGCAAAGAAGGCAGAGCCAGGCTTTTCTCAGTGGTGCCCGGTGACAGGACCAGAGGCAATGGGCACAAAAAGAAACACCCGAGGTGCCCTCTGAACATCAGGAAATGCTTTTTTACCATTAGGGTGACTGAGCCCTGGCACAAGTTGCCCAGAGAGGTTGTAGAGCCTCCCACATTGCACATATGCAAGAGCCATCTGGACACAGTCCTGGGCAACTGGCTGTAGGTGGCCTTGCTGGAGCAGAGGCATTGGACCAGATGACCTGGAGGTCCCGTCCAACCTCAGTCATTCTGTGAGATTCATAGGGCAAATCTGTTATATGTCTTTCTAACAGAAATGACAAATAACTTCCATTTCTTTTTCAAACTTAGGCCTCACATGATGATAAAAGGCCTAATGCTGAAAATGTCTCTAGCCTCTTTAACCAGTTTAAAGTGCCATAAGAGGGAGCAGCATCAGGCCAGTGAGCAATCCTTATTAGGTGATTTTGCCATTGCTTTCAACGGGGCTAGTATTTAGGTAAACATCTCTGAGAGTCTATTTTGTAATTTACTTCTGCTATCAGACCTAGATCAGATTGCTCAAAACATGAGCAGTTCAGGCATGTAGTATTCTGTGCACAAACTCTAAGATATAGAATCCCCGATTCTAACACTTTTTTTTTTTTTTTCCTTGTGGTAATGCAAAAGCTTTTGTGCAAATGTTTATCTTAATCCTTCTCTGGATTTCTGGTGTTCCCAGGGCAGGGTCAAGTACTCACTCATCATACTGTTTCTGTATATTATATGTTCTCTCACTAGTAAGCCTAGAGTATTTCAGCCCTATATACACTGATGCTTTCTTTAATGTTACGATGTTACTGGTACCAGCACAGACTGCTATTCCCACCAACACTGATCAATTAATTGAGCGCTTGGGCTGTGGCTTGGTAGGGGACGCTTCAGAGGTCCTCCTCATTAAAATTTCAGCACCTAACTGAAATCCAAGACTACACTGATGTTGCAGGCATTGCAGTTCATGTATTGCTAAGCATAATGCCTCTGGGGAGCTCTTAAAAACACTTCTCAAAAATACATCGTTTGCCCTTGTATTAACTCACAGAGTCAGGTCTCCTTGGTCAGTATTCCTGGGAGCTGCACCTTACTTCCTATTGCCATTCCTAGCCCTCCCACATGTCACTCAAAACATATAGAATGCCAGTGGAAATTGGCTGGAACAACAATAAAAAAACGCTTAACCACTTTTCCTGAAAGGGCCAGATAAAGCTACCCGTGTCACTATGACCATGCTAGGCAGCCAGAAAGTTATTTCTCTTGACAGCTTGGCCTGCTTCACTTACAGTGACACTTCCTTTCTTGTTAGCGATCAGGATAATGTATTTTGGTTTAAGATGGCAAGCAAAAAACTGTCAGGTTTTTACAGGCTTCATCAGCTGATTTCTCTGTACTGTACTAATGCTGATAGTTCTGGTGTACAGTGCAAGTCTGATGTTAACTTTTGGGGAGCACAAAATATCCAAGTCATTTTACTGTAGCCAGATCGCACACAAGATAGGATGCTTAGGACTGTGACATTTGCAGTCTCCTTGGTTTGGCAGCTACATAAATAGCTCTCCATCTATTCCATAGCTTTATTAACCAGTCCTCTTCATCAATAAATGTTTAGCTTTCCAGGTATGAATAATGAACTTTCTGGTACACATTACTTAGAGCTATAACTGGTTTGAATTTTTTTCCTCCTTTCTATCTATGGCTGGGGTATGAGATTTCTTTTGACTCTTAACTTACACAGAGCTATAACAAACCAAAGGAAATTTAGCAGCATAACAGGCAGAGAAAAAATGTATTTTCCCAGTATCTGCTGTCTACTTAATAAATAACTGGCAGCCAGAAGGATGAAAAGTTTTGCCTAGACTGAGGATGTAGAGGTGTGAAACTCATTTAGTAATCCCCTGCATCAAGTGATCTATCCTTGAAGTTAGTTTGGTAGCATTTCCTAGCAGTCTGAAAAACAGGAAATCTAGCAGAACATCAGTAGTAACTTCAGGTGCCTATAAGCATTTGGAATGCCACAAGCTGCCAGACTGCTGACTTGACACAGCTGCCTTCCAAATCAAATGCAGTTCCTATTGATTTAGATGGGAGCTGAATGAAGGCAGTGCTGAGGCGGTCATCACTGTTCAGCTGATAACCAAAAGAAGATAATCTTTTGGTTATCTTCTAAACAAAACACAGAGATCTACACAAGCCTACCAGCAATTGTGTGGCCCATGTTAGTATGTTAATATGCTTATACTAAAATGCTGGCAAGTTTTCTGTCCAGGGACATAAAAAGTATAAGACCTTGCCAGTTTTCACATAATTAGTACCTTTTTGTTACACAGCTTTTATACTGTATCTAGACAGTCCAGCCTGGAGGCCAAGTAAACCCCAAACTATGGAAGAGACAAATCTGAGGTTCCAATTTTGATTATTTTCCACTAAACATAAGCACATCCCTGTTGTTTATTCTATAATAAAAACAAAACAAAAACAAAAATATGGAGAACACTGTAGGGTGCTTGCTAATATATAGACGTCAGAAATCAGCTGTGACGATTCACAGGCAATAACAAAGCATACCGAGACACTTAGCTAGGTCTTTTTCTTTCCAGTGACCTAAACCAATTTTCCTTGTCTACTTTTGTTAAAATATGCACTATCTCACCAGTCTGAAGTTACATACTACACTTTTATCAATTGCAGAATACCATCACACAGCAATAATCATGTCTCTGCAGAACAAGGACAGCAAAAGCAACAGGTGTGATTTACCATGAGTCAACTTACCACAAGATGTCATCAGTGTCAAATATAAGAAAGTGTAAGACAACTTCACAGACTTCTTCAGCAACTGTATTTGCAAAGCTGATTTACAAAATACACATCCTGTCAAAATCATCATTATTGTAAAAATCAGGCCTGTTAAAGGAAGAATTTTTATATACATACAAGTGACTGATGGTACACCAATGTATATTTTTTTCTAATTCTTTTTTCAATCTTTCTACTGTTGCCTGTTTACTAGGCCAAAATGATTATAAATGTGGTGTTTATTATTTATGCATCCTGCTGAGTACATTCACATGGTGTCAATAATACCGTTGCTGTGAATAACTAGAATAACTAAAAAATCCACTAGGAATGGAAGTTCAAGACATTCAGGCGCATGAGAGGCGCATTTGTTAGCTGAGGTGAAACAGATTCCCATCTACCTCCAAGTTTAAGTAGAAACGTTCTCTTAACTGCATTTTAGATCTGAAAATTTACTTTGGCAATACTGTGAAGTGAAACGATTAATTTTTTTCTAGAATTAATTTTGAAAGGGCAAAGCATATTCCTAGAACAATGATGTTCTAGGAGTCCCTAGAAAGGGATGAAGGGTGAAATATTTTTCAGTGGTGGATTATGGTACATCCCATTAAGGTAACCATTGCCTATCCACATCCAAATCAAATTAAATGCTGTTCTCCTGAGGCGTTTGCTGGTAAACACTGCATTCAGTATCACTCAAATTTATTTGGAAAGCACAGTGTTGCAAGGCTGTGGAAAATTTGTCATAGTCCTGAGGTGCTCAGCAAGATCACTATATCTCAAGGCTTGCATCTTTATAGGGAGGAGGCATCAGCAACCAAATGTTGCCTCTCAAACTGGCAGTCTTGGTCTTTTTGCAAACCAGCAAGGCAGGGCACATAAGTGTCATGAACAGGGAAAGCCGCAGGAGCGCCTCTTTTCTTTGACATTTGTCTTTTCTGTCCCATGACCTGGTTTGGAGTTGTCTTTAAAATCTCTTTTCCAGATGCCCCAGATACAGTTAAATTGCACAGGGTGCAGTCAGACTGTTTGTTGCTTCCATGTGGCAGCTTGATGAAAATCTAATTCTCTCACCCTTTCCTGATGTCCTAATTACTGCAACATTGTTTGTTCCATAGGATCCCCTATTAGGTATGTTTCCTCCCTTATCATCTACTAAGGAGATATTCAGACGTAAGTTTTACTGACTGTAATTGTCACAGAGGGCCATAATATACTGTGAATACTAGCAATACTGGAATTAATTGGTTTTGTATGAGTAAAGGGGTGGAAGTATAAGGAACATGAAAGCCCACTTGTAGCTTCGAAGCATAAGTATTCAGCTCTGCACTGTTCAGCTAGGCACTAATGATAAAATACCTGGGTAGTGTACAGTGGATGTACTGCGGAGCAGTATGTATTCAATTGTAGTGAAACTCTCTTAGACTCACTTTTCCATATGCTTCACCTTGTTGTTGTACATATGATAGCACAAAGCACAAGCCTTTCACCAGTGCTGCCAGTTTTGTTATGAAGTAATAATCTAATTTTGGAGAATGTAAAGTGACAGTGTAAAGAGAGCTTTTGCTGACATCAGTGACAGACACAGAGAAGAATGCAAAACTTGCAAAACTCTCAGATCTAGTCCCCGCAACCTATTACTTACAGCAATTCTTGGCATTGGCTTAAGCAGTCACCAATCTCTCCCTCTCTCTTTTCTTCTTACCTGAGAGGGAGTCTTTTTACAAACTCATCTTCTTAAAACAAACTGCATACTGCTTGGATGAATATACATTGGCAGGAATATTCTCCATTTTCTGCAGGCAAAACTGTTAAATAAACATATAATATTGACATGAGAGGTGTTTTTTCCTTTTTATTTGCATTATACTTGTTTTTGAATTTATTCTGCCAACAGGACTTACTAATGTATAAAATAGAAATATTCAAAGTTCTTGTTGCTTGTTTAGGATGAAGCTAAATGTGAGGATTCAGAGACTTGTTCCAGTGTTCTTATTCACATGGTGGAGCTGCCAAATGGACATTTGATAAGGTAAACACCTTATCAATAGCATATACTCATCAGTCTCATTCTGTGCCCAGTCTTTCTCCTAGCTTCTGACCTCAGAAGGTAAAATGTTAATGCATTATAATACGCAGTGAGAAGGATTTATCTGTGCAGTGCACCGAGGAAAGAATACTGGAAGGAAATAACTGAAATATAAGGCCAAAGTACCAAGAAATTCAATAACTGGATGTAACATCAACATATACTTGTGAAAAAAGAAAAAGGAAATCCCATCCACATACTGTACAATAAACTTCAAAGAAGGAAGGATTTGCAGGTACTGTACCATTTCTTATCACTTTGACTAAAAGAAAGCACCCAGCCATAAGTTGTTGAAAGAGTAGGTTCTGCAGTAATCTCTGATCTTCTTGAAGGAAGAAGAAAGATGCAGAGGACTGTGAAATCAAGCTACTAAGAAGTTGATGTTGTATGAAGGACAGAATGAAAAATTTTGCTCTTTCTTGCAGAGGAAGAAGCCATCCAAATTTTGCAAGTCAGCGCCAAGAATCACCAGATATTTGTTTTAAAAGTTCCAAGAGCGCTCACCAGTCACCATTGCTGATTTGCAGGATTTGAAATTGGATTTTAAATGCCTGACTTGCCTCATGTGTGTCATAGAAGTATGCGTGATCTCATCAAACCTGTTGTTCTACTTTTCTATATCTAGGTATCTGTAGGAGCTCATTTCTCAGCACTGCAGATAGCTAAACCAAGGTCAAATCATGGGGCCTTCATTGACTCAGCATTTCTAGATGACTGGCCTGATCTCAGCTAGCAAAGCTGTGAGGATACTTATTCAGCACTACTGCTATGATGGGTGAATGCCAACAAAGAGGTCTTTGTGAGCCAATTTGCTGAGCACCATTAATTTACTACTTGAAAGTCAAAGGGATTTGAGATGTGCATGGTTATTGTCTCAACAACAGTGCCAGTCTCTGGTGCTATGTCAAGAAAAAAAGATGTAATGTTGTTATTGGCCTGACATATAACGTGGTTACATGCCCCTAAATTCATGGATAAAGTGATACAGTGTGATTGCTATGAAGTTCATTACTTCCTTCTCTGATGTAAGGGAGGATGCAGCACCAACTTCTTTCCTATTGGTTTCTTTAAATTTGAGTTGAAGAAGTTGTTCAGACTTGAGTTGATGTTTCTTTCAACCTTGAGTTGGTCCATTATTTCCATTATGCTCACTTTCCTAGGGGTTTTGAGCTTTTTGGTTGTTTTGGGGTGTTTTAGTTTTTGTTTTTTTTTTTAAAAAAAGTCATTCTGAGAGAAACGCTGTTTAGGAGTTACACAGATTTCCTTACAACAACCAGGCTGAAGAGTGGCAAAACACGCAATGTATTCCAAGCAGCTGTCCAAACTAGTTCATTGTTACATTAGATTCATACGAACCAGATATTTCTGCTTTCCACACATGATATTTTCTTTGCTTGGTATAAATAAGAATTTATTTTACAGTTGCTGCTTGAATCTAAACCAGTTTATTGGTTTTGTTTTTAACCTTTTATCACTTCCTAAAATATGTCTTCAAGATGAAATACTGACCTAACAGTACTGTGAGTAGCCAATATTCATTCTGAACATTGTGCGCTTTGTCAGTGAATTTGTTTCTGAGCATTGGCTGTGTGAAAGATTCTAAGATCTATTAAGAGGATTTCCAGAGTAATGTCATAGTAGGAAAGATTTCCTTTTTTTGTAGGCTTGTTTTGGGTTTTCTGTTTTTAAGCGATGTATGCTATGTTTGGAGACACTGCTTGACATCTTGCATTTTAAGGCATTTACATCAGCAGAGTTTGACGCATTATCCCTCTAATCTGCTGGTGGTTTGTACCTGCATTGTGTTAGTAAAGTGAAGAAGACATAACGAAGATGAAAGGTTGTGGAGTTACAGTCAATCTCTTTACAATTCCCTTCTTCCTCTTATATTTCTTTCAAATGGGGGCAAATTCCATGTAATAAATGCATTGTGTTTAAATAACAGCCCTTAACTTAAACTGTACCTATTTGTCTCCATTACAGAGTTGTTCTATATGAAAAGTCATCATCACAGTAATTTTAGTGGCAGACATCTCCATTTTTCTTTGCTGTCATATAAAAATAGGGGAAATAGGGTAAACTGCTCCCAGATGGATATAAACAGGACCCTGTCCCCAGCACTGATCCATCAAATGACTTGAAAGCGGAGGTTCTTGTTCCGCCAGCAACTTCAGCCGGCAAACCAATAAAGTTAGAATTCCAGGAATGCAAATATTGTTGTTCTACGTCTACTTTGAAGTCTTTTTCTTCTTCCATACTTTAAGCATATACAGTCATCTCAATAACCCTCAGTCTTTTCAAAACTCTCCCTCTGGAGGGTTTTGATTCTTATCATCCTCCTTGTAAAGCACTTTGAAAAGATATTTCCAATGGGGCTGTGCACATCTTTCCATGAAGACTGTTCTCAAAAGGCACTTGAACATTACAGCTCAAATGGAGATTCGGCTGTACACATTTCTGCCACCAAAAGGGGATGTCCCTGCCTCTCCATTTGGGTGACATGCTGATTTATAGTCATCATCATATGACTATGCTGATCCTCAAATGTAATGGTTAAGTATTGAGATATTTCTCCTGATTTTAGAGCTACATGAACCACTCCAAGGTGATCAAAAGGCCAAAAGCCAGAGAAGCAACACTGAAGCAGGAAGTGTATCTGACAAAAGTCAGGAGCCTCCAGTACCAGCAATCTTCATATCTAACTGAAGATCCTGCAGTACATGACTGGCAAGAAGACATAATACAGACGCCTGGTTTCATAGTAAGATATAGAGCAAAGCCTTGCATGAGTCAAGAGCCAGGGACCAGGGCTCTTGGCTATGGAGAGTACTTTGAGTCTCTTTCATCCTACATGTCTCTATGCCATGTCTCCAGTGTGGGGTCATCTGCTACTTGCCTGAGGTCTGGAGGTTAATCTTTCCATCCTGAGCCTGGAATTCTCATTTGGAACTGAGTTCATGGGGGACTGGGCTGAAGTGGATGCAAAGATAGCAAATCCACCTGTACTGCAATCACTGTCACAGACTAACTGTTCACTAGGAAGAGGTTTTTTGGCAGTCACATGTACTAGTCAGAGCTCAGTGGCTTTCTTATTTCTTATGGGATCACTGCAGGCTACAGTCCTATTGCTTTTCCTCATTGTTGTCATGTGCATGTTCTTCTGAAATTGACATTTTATTCTGCTTTTCCATTATTGCAGAAAGTGTTGCATCTTGCAGAACCATACAAAGCCCCAAGTCTGCCGCAATAACTCTGCATGACCAGCCTCTAAAGCCAGATGCGGGGGCCTCCTGGTTCAGCTTACTTTGCACATAATGGGATTGCACCAGAGGCCCCTTGGTGGCCTCTTGGAAGAGGTCTGTAGTCCTCAGCTATGTTCTAACCTGTTTGTATCCCTCCACCTATTCATAGCCCTCTGCTCTCTTGATGTCTCCTCACCCCAGACATGTAGTGCTTGTGATGGTGCCTGGTAAAGTTGAGAGGCATGAATCCTCCTTTTACTTTTCCACAATTACTTTCCATTCACATTTGTACTTTAATTATTCATTTCATTAGCTATTATTAAAGAACATTTTATCCATTTTATTACTATGCTTTATAGTTATATGCACATAAAAGGTCTTTACCTTTATAAATATATATACACATACCTTTATAGAGGTGTATATGTATAGAATAGTGTATCTAAGTATAAGTAAAATATATACTTACACTATTTTGTACACTATATATGCTTGTACTATTTTGTACACTCCATTATATAGATACATTTTTACATATGTGTAGATATGCCTTGGGTGCTCATGTGTCTCAGTAAGGATGTGGGTGCACAGCAGCCCCTTGGTACCTAGTCATGGCTAATCTGGAAAGACCAAAGGCCCAGGCTTTACTAGACAGCATGATGTTATATGGCATGGAATAGGCTAATTTTGGTTTGATGTCACAGCTGCATCCCCTCCCAAACTCTTGACTGTTCACTCAGGGACATGCAAAGAGAAAACGCTCTGCGTTAACCATGGGATAGACATGGTGGAGGCCCAGAGGCCAAAGCCTTATGCCACCTTCCTTCCATACACTGATGGCATACCATCAGTGCCCTGCTTGCAAGGGGATCCTGCCCAGCCCTCTTCTCCCAGGGTGCAACCAGCTTCCCCCCTCTATAGGGCATAACCATCCCAAGGTTTCTCTTCTTGCTTATGGTCTGGCCATGCCCCTGGTTTATCGACTAGAGATGCCTCAGCCCAGGCATCACCACCATGTGAGTAACACATGCCTCTGGTGTGGATGTGCTCAGCTGTGTTCTGCAGTGGGTCCACTGGAGCTGGTGGGACTGGCTGTGTCTGGCAGGGGGGCAGCCCTGGCCTCAGTCCACAGAGGGTCCCTCGGCAGTCCCCCTGCTGCCAGCACCTGGATGTGGACACCCAATACACTGAGCGAGGGTGTCTGGAGCAGCGCAGGTGCTGGGCGAGGACAGGCAGCAGCCTTGGTGGAGGGACCGCAGCAGATGGAGGAGCCAGGACAGGAACATCTACACAGGCCTTCCAAGGCTTGTCTTCTGGCCAGGGCTTCTCTTCGCTTGCATGGTTTCTGAATTTCAGTGGCATGAAATTGGCTCCTGAATTTTGCTCACATTGTTCCTGAATTTTATTTGGTCTTCTGAATAGAAACTTAAAAGGAGTTCATTTATGACCTGGGTTTGGGTATTACCTTAATTTCCACAGTGCTAATGGCAAAGCTTCTGTCCATTTCAGTTGAGATCTCTGCAAATTTTTGCCCATTTACTCTTTGGATTACAGTTCATTCTGTCTACCTGTACCAAGGATTGGGGGTGGTAAGATGTGTGCAGTTTTTCTCAAATTCCTTAAGCTTTTTACACGTTTTCTTATATTGCAGCTGTAAATTATGTTCCTTTATCCCAGTTTATTTTTACAGGCACTCAAAACCGTGGTATGATACGTTTCATTAAAGCTTTAACCGCCACTTGAGCAATTGCTTTTCAGGTAGGGAATGCTCTACCCAATGGGATAATTTATCAGTAATAACCAGTAGGTGCTTTTGTCTGTCTTTGGACGTGTATCTGTGAAGTCATTTTATAGTTGCTGGAATGACATCCACACCCAAGGGTACCGTCCTCATCCATCCCCCCACCCTCCATTTTTGGTTTGGGGTTTTTTTGCCTGTGTTTTAGACTTTGCTTTATATTCTGCACATATCTAGCATACTTTTGTGACTTTGCTTGGGTTGATCCACATGCCACCTATGATTGAGACCTGATTTTCTAGATAAGATGGTCCTCCATGTGTCTGACAGAGAAGTTCTCTGACCAAAGGTATCAACATAGGCCTGGGGAGAAAAAGTTTTCCCTCTCATGTCCAGATTACATTTACTTGCTTTGCTCCCAACCTTCAATTTCTTCTGTGGGTAAGGTTTCATGTTCTGTTTTTGATTCTTCTTCATTTATGGTCACTGTCATTTCTTCTTGCATTTTTAGTTGGACCTGTAAGGTTTATAAGGCTGTAGTCTTAGCCCCACCATTGTTGAGACTGTTTTCTTCAGGCAGATCAGAAGTATCTCACTGGTGGGCTTTGTGGTATAATATTGCTACTTTTTTTGAGTTTTCCAGAGCATGCAGAAGGTCCAAAATTTGTTCTTGTTGTGCTGTTTTGTATCCTGCTTACACTAGAAAGCCTCTTTCTTTCCAGATAAGTCCTGTTGCAAACACCACTCCTAGAGCCTATTTGGAGCTCTACATAGATATCAGTGTTTGATTTTCTGCCAAAACAAGTGCTTGAGTTAATGCTATTAATTCTGGAGCTTTTGCCGTGAGGTGTCCTGGAAGAGCTCTTGCTTCTGGCACCATAAAATACATGGCAACAGCATATTCTGTAACTTGTCATCCCTTTCCATATAGAATGATCTATTGCAGAATAACACCACGTTCGGGTTATCTAGGGACTGTTCCTTTACATTTGGCAGCAGTGTTGCTTTCAATTCCAAAATCTTAATTCAATTTCTAGGCAGTCATTAAGGGATCCCTGTCCTGGCTGTAGTATTTCTGGCAGTTAACACATCACACTGTTCTAAGGTAATATTTGTTTCAGTTAGTAGTATCAATTCATAATGGTGCAGACATTGACAGGTAAATAAGTGATCCCTCTGATTTAATATTATATTTAATAGCCTTTGCTACATGGGGTGCCATTAGTTGTTACTGGGTGCTCCAGGACAGTTTTTCATGCTTTCTCAATCAACAAAACTGCTGCAGCAACAGCCAGAGTGCATGAAATCCTGACTTGAATTACAGGGTCTAGTTGTGCTGAGTATGCTATGGCTTGGAGATGTTGGGCTGTTTTCTGGGTGCCATGTCATTGGCTACTCCTTTCTGTTCATGTAAATATAATAGAAAGTATTTTTTGTAATCTGGCAGGGCTAATGAGGCAGCTTCCATGACTGCTTTAGATCTTTACAAGCTTTTGGGGTTTCCGGAGTCCATACAGTTTGGTCTGCCTCTTCATCTTTAGGTTATGTTGTTAGGGGTTTTGCTTTTTGCCCAAACCCAGGTACCTAACCTCTTCTATTAAATTCACCTGCACCTCAGAATGCTCTGATCTGTCTCTTTATTTGAGGCAAAGGTATCTTTTGTATTGCCTGTATTCATTCTGATGATATCCTTTCCCCAGGCTGAATTATTAATGTACTTGTTATTGCCACAGCTGCATCCTGGTAAGGGAGACTTCATGACCCTTTTCTGCTAAGGCAAATACCGTCTTGGTGTCCCATAAACAAACATTACAGTCTTTGCTTGCAATTAACAAATTATCTACATACTGTATTAATACAGCATCATTCAACAGCATTATTGCCTGTAAGTCCTGCTTTTATATTAGTGAAAAGAGTGTGGGAGAACCAGTGAATCCCTGCAGCAGTCTTGTTCAGGTATATTGTTGTCCTTTCCAGGTGAAGGCAAAAAGGAGCTGTGATTCTTCGTGAAGAGGTATACTAAAAAATGCAGCAGTTAAATCTAAAACTGTAAAACAATTTGCTTCAGAAGGTATTTTGGTGAGTACCTGTATTGGATACGGTACCACAGGGCACAGGAGATCTGCTCTTTTGTTTAGTGTTCCTGGATCCCGTACAAACCAGTACACAGGTTTTCCATCTGGCCTTAGCTTTGGTCTTTTAACAGCTAATACCGGAGTGTTGCATGGGGATATGCATCTAACTAAAATTCCATTTTCCATTAGGTCATTAATCACAGGTTCAATCCCTTGTTCAGCTTCTCAAGGAAGGGGTATTGTTGTATTGATGGCCAATCATAATGTTTTACCAACACTTTTACAGGCATAGCTGATTTTGATAGTCCAGCCTCAATTCCAGCTGTAGCTCATTCTCACTTAGGGACATCTTTCAGTTCTTCGTATATTGGTTGGAACTTCTCAGCCATGATTATCTGACCAATTACTTCTGGCAGTTCCAGCAGTACTCCCTGGTTTTTAAAGATAACTTCTGTCTGTAATTTTTCCAGTAAATCCCTTCACAGTAAATTAATTGCACTGCTTTCCATTATCAGAAACCGATGGTATAATAAATATGGACCTACTTCTACTAGTAAAGACTGTTATCCCCAATGTCATGAGGGGGACCTCAATTCCCTGCACTTGTGATTTCTCTTGACTTAATTCATCCAGATGCTGATTTAGCATACAGCAGGTCACACCCATGTCTATCAAAAATTCTGAAGTGTGATTACTGACTTTTGTCATGATTTGAACACAATCTCCTACCCGCTGGTTTGCATGCTGCAAGGGTTACAGGCTCTCCCACCGTCAGTCACTGTTGAGAGTCATACTGAGGGAATTCTGCCAATTCCTCAGCATTTTTGCTGCTTGCTGGTTTCCAAACAGGAGGATTCCAAGTCCTCTGGTTGGCTGTGGCTGAACTGGACATCTCTCTTCCAGTGGCCTGGTTACTTACTGTAATGAATTTGCTGTTACCACACCCCTCCTCGGTCCTGTCCTCTCATACTCATTCCTCTTTCTCCCCTTACTAGAGTACTTCCAAATGATACCATCAACATACTTACTTCTTGTTTTCTTCTTTTCTTTCTTCTCTTTTTTTGACCTGCTGCCATACACATACACTGACAGATACGCTATCTTCTGTAGATCCCCCCCTGCCATCCCAGAGTATGCTTTACAAAGTATTGAGGAGTGTCTAGGGCTGTCTGTTGAATGAATACACTCACTGCCAATTTGTCCTTACAATCATCCTCATTCTTTCCTTCATATTGCAACCATGCTCGCCACAAGTGATTCCAAAGTCGCTTGGGTGTTCACCTGCTCTTTACTTCACTTCCTGAACTCCTTCTCAGTTAACACCAGTTTGTCCAGAAGCCTTTATTGTGAGAACCAGATAATGGCAAGCTGTTTCACATACAGCTTGGTCATTTGCATGGTTATAATCCCAGTTAGTTTTTGCTTCTGGCCATGTCTGTCTGTTTCCATCACAATTTGCTTATTCTTCATCTTTTTCCAGTATCCACTCTTTGTCTCCAACCAAAATATTTGCTGGTACAGCACTCAAACATCCCTCCGACAGAAGTGATGTCCCTCTATTATTGCAGACAATAGTTGGTCAGCCTTTTCCAGGTCTCATACTTGGGGCATCTGTTGTGCCCATTGAGCCAAATCTCCTGGAGCCCATGGCCAATAGACATAGGCATGTTATGGAGCAGGTGGTTGCTGTCCTTCTGCCACAAGCATTCCTGCAGCCAGATTAGCCATCACCAGCATGGGAGCTTTCAAAGCAGAGTGTGATTTTCAGGTGGAAGCAGTGAGTACAGCATAGGCACCTGAGAAGCAGGAGGAGCAGGCACAGGGGCAGAGTGAAGTGGAGCCGGGGCAGAGTTTAGACTCGAATATCCCAGCATTTGCTGTGCTAGCATCTGCCTTATCTTAGCTGAATCCCAGCATCCCTTGATCATTTAAAAGCCCAGTTATCCCAGACAAACCAGTAGTCCATTTGCTGAGGTTTCCAGTCCTGCAAGCGTTGACACAGGAAGGTCAACTTACTCATACCACATGAACCTTCCAGGGGCCACTGCTTAGAGGGTGTACCCTCCCGAGTCCCAGCTAGCCACTCATCCTGACAGAGTACTATGGCTCAAATTTTGCTGCATCCTGGAGTACAAACAATTTCGCACCAGTTTTCCAGAATCTCCACCAGCCACTAACCCTGTTTTATCTTACCTATTGACACCGCCACACACACACACCCCCAGCTTATTCTGCACCTAGTTTTAGTACCTCTCTGATTAATGTGAATCCTGCAAGGACAATCAGGTGAACTCACCCAGTACCAGCTGTGTCATATGCAGTAGCCATGCTCACCAGGTTGGGAACCTGCACAGTCTCACCTGGGTCACCAAACTGTTACCAAAATGGATTTGCTTGCATTTTTCTTTTCTTCCAGGGCGTGCATGGGTACTGGGAAAAAAAAACAGACAGCAGAAGTATGCACTAGCTAAACCTTCTTTTTATTACAACAAAAGTTCCTCTCAGCTGGGAGACAAGGACCCCATGTTACAACTCTTGATTCTTCATATGCAGTTTTCAGAATATTTACATATTCGTTTTTACAATTTACATAATCAATTGGCTTTGGCCATGATACCACCATGAGTTACCATTCACTTTTTACTATTTCTACATGTGAACCCCCTGTGCAAGCACTCTAAATGCATATTTATTAGCTGAGGTTGCATGATTTTGTTGCAACTTTGCCACTTTCAGCTGGTTTGGTCTGGTTTCTTCTAGCAGCAAAACCACTTGTATAGGCAAGGTCACTCTCCATCAAATTCTCTCACACATGCCTTCCAACCATCTTTACATTTGAGCTGTTGTCTGTATCTTACATAACACTGGCCCCAGAGTCAACATGGACACACACAGATGTAGGAAGCGCAGCCAGGAAGATTCTTTCAGACAGGTCCCTTCTGTTTTGGACAGGCTACTGCAGAAGCTCCTGTAACCCATGGGCTTCCTGACCATGTCCAAGTCACTACAGAACCGGTGGTCTCCCAGCCGTGCTTCTCCTTCTGTGCTTGCCCAAAACTGCTTGCCTGGTCTGCAAGCCTGTGAGGGGAGGCTGTATGTCTGCCCAACTTAGCTGGCATGATCAGAACATGCACGAGACAGACAGATGGGCAGAGACAGCAGGAACAAACAGCCTGTGCAGCTGTAAGGGTAGGTTGGAGAAGGTCCTTCTCTCTCCTGGAAATGAGTGCCAGGTTGTAAGCCCATGCAGGGACAGCCCAGCTCCTGGGATGATCTGCAGTGGGTTCTCCAGTAGCCCCTTGCTCCGAGGTGTGTTGGGGGATGCAGAGACAGCGACAGACAGACAGGGCCAGACATTCCCGGGTGGCTTGGGAAGAATAGCTGAGCTGAAGTGAGGCTGGCATTGGTGCTCAGCACAGAAGAGAGGGGAAATGGGGCATAGCTGTGGGGCATTAAGCATGCCCAGAAACCAGGAAACTAAGGAAAAGGTCAGCATTTGGAGCCTAGTCATCTCTCTGTCTATTCCCAATGTTCTCAGCAAACCTTTTGACAGCTTGGTATGGGAAGAGACTCTGTGACTACGGGGATCATTAGAAATCTTAGTCAAATAACTTTTTCAGTGACATGAATTACATCTGGTTGCCTGCCTGGGCATGCAACACTACTGTGGCAGAAAGATGGGACATAAGCTTGGAGGAGAGCTTTGTTTCTCCCCAAGATGAGGAGAACAAAGTCTCCTGCAAGAGCACAAGGGGAACTGAGAGCCCTCTGAAGCAGAGGCCTCACACACTCAGTCACAGGAGAGCTCGGCCCTTGTTCTGCTGAGCACCTTCAGCCCCATGCTGCTGTGGCTGCAGGGTCCTGGTGAGTCTCAGCTGTGGAAGAGGAACCTCAGGGGGATGTTGGAGAAGGATTGGGGTGGCAAATTTGGAGAAGGGCTATCACTGCCCTATCCCCAAAGAGCACCAGGCCTCTGAGACACCTGCCCAGGGGCAGGTTGGTGCTGTGGGGGCCAGGGATGGGGGGAGCTGGGGTAAGAAGTGGCTGTGCCACTCTTACTCTGCTGCTTCTTCTGCCCTGTCTCGCCATGGTGGGTATGTCTCCTGGCTAGCTTCCCAAAGCCCATCTTCTGGCCAGGGCCTTGTCTCACGTGGCATGGAGGCAGTGCAAAACAGGGCTCCCATCTTTTTTCCTCCCATAGCTGCAGGCCCTGTCAGGAGGCCAAGGACACCAGTCAATGAGGGGCCATCATACTGTTGTGCCAGAGAAAATGGGAGTGGTGGCCTTGCCCAGCCACACGGTACTGTGAGCCACCACTTCCAGGCTGGGAGGAGCACACAGTGGCTGTGTGCTCATAGCAGATGCCCATGCCCCACTGTAATACTTTTGGAGCTCTGCCCTGAGTGGCCTCCTGGGGCAGACGACACTCCTGCAGCAGAAGGAAAGGACATCATAAGCCTGCATAAGAGCTTTGTGTCTCCTCAGGATGAAAGGAGAAAGGCTTTTCCAAGAGCAAAAGGGGCATCAACAGCCCTCTGAAAGAGAGAAGCCAGCAGCAGCCCCGCCAGATGTGCAGTGGGGCCCACACAGCTCCTAGAGAACAGGTATGTGCATTTACTCCTCCTGGGGACATGAGCAGGTTTGTAGGGCACACACACCCTAATGCAGGGCTGGGGGAACAGGACAGGGAAGCTGGGCAAAGCAAGAGACATGAGGCTTGGGAAACCAAGTGTAAGTGCAGAAGAAGCTCAGCTCTGCCTGAACTCAGCCTGAGAAAATGAGCATAAGTTCAGCACTGCCTTTCATCCCCCGTTTGCACCAAGCCCGCCTGGCTCACCTGGGACCGATGCTCCTGCAGAACCAGCGTCATCCTGCCTGGGGCCACCTAGCCTATGTGACCATGACAAAGCTGGCTACCATGTCCGTGTCTACTGCAGTAACCTCAGGATGCCCCAGTACGGTAGAGGCCAAGAGGCCAAAGATTCATCCACGCTCCCTCCCCAGCCATGCCATCAGTGCCCTGCCTGTGAGAGGATGCTGCCTGGCCCTCTGAACCTGGCTCCCAGGGTATAGACACCACCTGCCCTCTCCGGACCATAACTCTGGCCCTGCCCCACAGGGAGGGAGTGTGTGGGACCAGCGCTCACTTGACTGCAGGGGCCTGGCACACACCCTGATAGGCGTCCTTAAGAAGGGTCCTCAGGGTCTCCTCTGGTTTCTTTGCCCAGGGTTGGTCTTCCGCATTGCTTACAGCCTGGCAGTGGCCATGCTCTGTGTCCAGAGATGCCTCAGCACAGGTATCTCCACCTGTGAGTACAACACATGTCTGGAGTGAACGGGAAGACAGGGGTTCTCCATGGAGTGGATAAGGGTGAGCAGGGGGAGATTGGTAGTGGTCCCCACCAGGAGACACTGGCTCCTCCAGATTTGCTGCTTTTCAGCTTGTAAGATAAAATCTCCCTGTGCTCTGCCTTTGAACATTGCTAACATCAGGTCTTACTTTTTTTTCAGGAAAGATCAGCACCCTGAAAAAGGAAAGGCTCTTCACTATCCTCTTTTTGAAGAGCTTAGGTGCTTTTGGTGAGTATTTGCACACTGACGGCAGAGGCATGGAGGCGTAGGGTGCAAGCTTCAGCATGAAGGAATGGAGCTGATGAAAGGAAAATGAACAAACAAAAACATTGAATATGATTGTCACCTTCCCTGTTCAGCAGTGCAGTACTGTGTAAATCTGTCTGAACAGAAGCATGGGCTGGGCTGCATGGTGGTCCCTTCTAGGGCCATGACCTGAGACAAGTGGTCCGGTGATCCAGTGCCAAGACTGGATCAACCTTTTCATGCCCTTATTCTGGGTTAAGAGTGCAAGCAAGTGCTTGAAAAATATCTTAGTCATCCCTGCAGCAAACGTTTCCTCGTCAGTGACCCATTTTTCCTAATGAGGCTGTTTTCACATTACAGGTTTAACTGAGTATTGAGGCAGGGAGCAGCACCACCATCTGGGCAACACCCCATCAGCCACAGTGGTTTATTATGCATGTAGTAATACTGGTTTCAAAACCTGCTGTTTTGAGCAAGCTTAAGATATAAGTTTATTTTTGAAGATCATTCCACCTCTTTTTATCGTATTATTTATTGTTTACAACATGGAAGGTGTTCATGTTCATAAAGGTCACCTTAAACTTCATTGCAGTGAGTAAGAAGGGCTACATTGCCTTCAGAGGCATCACAACACAGGTTTGGTGCAGGTTGAGTTGCAGTTTTGTCACAAACTCTGCAACTAGGCAAGTGGCTTTGCAGTCACACTTGAAGGACAAAATAATAGGACTGAGCCCTAGGCAAGGTGCAAATAATCCCCAGACTCTGAGGGTCCCGACTGGTAGCAGTACATCTCAGTGTCTTACAACAAACTTTTCCTTCTGCATTCCAACAGCAGGGCAGGAAAGGCAGGCACATGCTGCTGGGACACAATAAGCTCTGCAACGCAGGCAGACTCACCAGAAACAGGCATTTACAGTCCACAAGTGAGTTCCTAGGTCATCTCTGATCTTTCATCCCACTCCTTTCATTCCAGAAATTACACCCAACTTATTTCAGGTTGGATAAAGACTATAAAATGGGGACTTTCCAAGGAAATTAAAAGGAGATAGCACACTAGTCTTTGAGGCTGTACAGCGTTTTATTATAAGCATGAGATAAAGCACATTTTTCTTAGGTGCATCAAGTTTTTATGACATTCTGCTTAAATAAAGACCGGTCATACAATGAACCTTTACAAAGAAACAACTCTGTCTAAACAAGAACTGTCTTTTCCAAGCCTTCAGGTACCCTTGTTTTGTATTGGCATGACATTACACACAGAGCTACACACGCACACACACACCAAAAAAAAAAAAAAAACCAAAAAAAAAAAAAAAAGAGTATGTTAGGTCATTGAGTCAAGCCTTCAAAAGACAGGAAATAACTAAAATCAGGCTGGTAACATGGGCAACTCTTTCTGGAAAATAATGATGAAAAGTTTGAAACCAGGTGTTTAGCTGATGCCAGGCTGCTTGTATGCAGCCTCCCATAGTGGCAAGTAATTTTGCATTGAGTCAGACTTCTCACCCACTCTGACTGTCTTTTCCTATCATACACTTGTCACATGCAGAGTTAAATCTTACAGATTTTTTTTGTAATACATGAGAAAGCATGACAGTGTTGAAATTTGGAAGGTTTTATGTTGCAACATGAAACAGCATGAATATTGTGGATAAACAGTTCTGGGTACAGAACGCATGACTTAGGGCTTTGCTATTGCCCTGCTTTTGCGCTAATTAGCACAGAGATAAAGAATTAAACTGACGTGTTCCAGGAAGTTTTGTACTACAATCAGTGATAAAGATGTAACTTCAATGGCATTGATACAAATATCTAAGAGCAGTGTTAACAGTGGCACAGTGCAGTGTGTGGCTATTCTGTTCTGTTTCCTTTCTTAAGATGGTTCCAGCATGTCTTTTTGTAGTACCGATGTGACATTAGGGACCAGTTCAGCCACTGAACAGAATGGCACAATACAGAAAACAAAACCAAACCCTATATCAAAAGGGGTTTGAGATGTAAATCTCAAGCACTCAGAAGTCAGTAAATACCCACCCTGATTATAGCACCTGTATAGACTGCTTCCCTTCACTGTGGGTGTCCACACCAACAAAAAGCACCACACCTACATTGTGACTGAAAGCACAAAAATGCCTAGCCCTTCACCCCTGGCTGCAGCCTCCTTTTAAACCCCACATGTCCAAGAATGTGGGTGTGGAACTGGCCCAGCATGGTAAGTACGTTGTGCATTTTTCTATTCATTGTGTGCAATGATCCACAATGAACCACTTCCACAAATAAGCAAACCTTGACAGCATCACCTCTCTCTTATTTTTTCATTAGCTTCATAGATATTCTGACAGTTGTCACTGTCATATATCAGCAGTTACTCAATGTTTAAAATAACAATATACAATTGGCATTGTGGGTCCCTAGGGAGAAAAATTTTAGTTTTGAGTGAATTTTGTGGACTCACTGTTTAATTGTCTTCTTTCACACTGGACAGCACATGAAACAACTTAGTGTTAAAAAGTTGCTAAGTCTCCAGACTCATGCATAGCTTTAGTACAAAAGTTTGGAAAAATAATCAGCCACCATGCTGTCTTCTGTTCCCAGAACTGATAGTCATGCATGGGAATGCCCTTCCAGTTCTCTTCATCAATTATGTCTCTTCCCATTTTCACACCTGGTTTGCACACCAGTGCAGGAGAGGCAGGCTAGAAAAAACTGTATTGCAAATGTGTCTTTGCATGAACCCCCTTCATTCACAGCCATCTAAAAAGAACTGCAATACCATCAAATTTGCTCTTTGTGCTGCCAAACTATAAATGGAAGGCTACTTTCTAATGCATCCTGTGACAGCAGGAGGTGATGCCAAAGCTATACACAAGTAGAATTTGCTTTCAAATAATACCTCTTGATGGCTGCAGAAGAAACCAGGAAGATCTAAGCAGGATTCCTCACATCCTTGTGCCTTCCAAGTGCAGTGCATGTAGCCTGGAGGTGTGCCACACTGCAGGGCTGACAGGGAGCTCAGAAGGTCATGCAATTCCCCTTTCTGCCTAAGGCCAGCATCAGCAATGCCTAAACCACAGGTGCCAATCTTGAAAATCTTCACAACAGATTCAAAGATGAGCTATCACAAAGGAATGATGGGTTAGCTGCCAAAGTCTCACTAGTAGTAGTTTGGAAGCTTGGGTGTTCCCTCGAAACATGTAGCTACAACCAAGAGGGCATTGCATAAATGCTGGCTGAGAACCTACCGTCTGTCAAGAATAGAGACCTGGATGCTTAACACTGCGAGGAAAGTGACACTGCACTTGGAATTACTTTCACAGCCCTACCATGACTGAAGCTATATCTTTATCCTTTTCTTGTTCAGCATGCTACCATAACTTAAACATATAAAAACAGCTACAAAAAGACAACCACTTACTGAATTTTGCATAGTGTAATACCACCTTTATTGTCTGCAGCGCTGGCTTTCAGGATTTTCATAGGAATTGTGATGCACAAGATATTTTAATGTTTATTTGGCAAAACCGACATGCCAGATGGGTGAATCATGTGAAGATAGTGGAGCTGTTGTTTACTCTGATGGGAAAAAGTGTTTGATTTCAACAGCAGCATCACACAAAGCTCACAGGCCAAGGGAAGAAGCGATAGCAATTGAGGACAACATCATTTGGTTGAACCAGCGAAAGTACAGTAACATACATCGGTGACTAAACATTAATTCGTCCCTGTATTCCTGTTGAGGTACCGCATTGAAGTGTCACGATCTCTGCTCACACAGGAATAGCACCTGACACACTGTCCACATGACTGCAGTGTGGCCATCTGCTGAGCCCTGCATGACTGCCTGGGGAAGCACTGCAATGGGAAAGCTCTGCTGCCATATTACTGGTGAGACACTGGTGAAAGAAAAAAACACCTGACCAAAAGGTACTAGGAGCAATCTTGCTTGCCAGCTTGCTGCTGGGCTGTGTTCCTCCTCATAGCATCTCTTGTGAAAAAGAGATCCTTGGGTTATTTCAATTTGCTGATGTTATTTCCCTCTCCCTTCATCAGGGCCTGTTGAATTACTGGAATGGGCAGGAGTGCTCACTGTAATGTTTGGAAAAAATTCACTGACAGGGGAAAGGGTGGAGGCAAACAAACAAAATGCAAAAATTATAGAATCATACAATCATTTTGGTTGAAAAATACCTTTAAGATCACAGAGTCCAACCGTTAACCTAGCACTGCCAAATCCATCACTAAACCATGTCCCTAAGTGCCACATCTACACATCTTTTACATACCTCCAGGGATGATGACTCAACCACCCCCAACCCCCCACCCCTCCATCCCCAGGCAGCCTCTTCCAATGCTTGACAACACTGTCAGTGAAGAAACTTTTCCTAATATCCCATCTAAACCTCTCCTGGCACAACCTGAGGCCATTTACTCTTCTCCTCTTACTTGTTACTTGAGAAAAGAGACCGACACCCACTTCACAGCCTCCTTTCAGGCAGTTGTAGACAGCAGTAAGGTCTCCCCTGAGCCTCCTCCTCTCCAGACTAAACAGCCCCAGTTCCCACAGACACTCCTCATAATAAGACTTGTTCTCCAGACCCTTCCCCAACCCCTTGCCCTTCCCTGGACACGCTGCAGCCCCCTCCTGCAGTGAGGGGCCCAAACCTGAACACAGGGTTCGAGGTGCAGCCTCACCAGTGCCCAGTGCAGGGGGACAGTCCCTTCCCTTGCCCTGCTGGCCACACTGCTTCTGACACCAGCCAGGGTGCTGCTGGCCTCCTTGGCCACCTGGGCACCCTGCTGGCTCATGCCCAGCCGGCTGCCGACCAGCACCCCCAGGCCCTTTCCCACCAGGCCCTTTCCAGCCGCTCTGCCCCAGCCTGTAGCGCTGTGTGGGGCTGGTGTGACCCAGCTGCAGGACCCGGCACGGAGCCTTCTTGAACCTCATCCAGCTGGCCTCGGCCCATCGGTCCGGCATGTCCAGATCCCTCTGCAGAGCTTTCCGGTCCTCCAGACAGGATCAACACTCCTGCCCAACTTGGTGGCATCTGCAAACTTACTGAGGGTGCACTCGAACCCTTTGTCCAGATCATCAATGAAGGTATTAAACAGGACTGGCCCAGCACTGAGCCCTGGGGAACACCACTTACAACCAGTCACCAGCTGGATGTAACTCCATTCACCACCACTCTTTGGGCTTGGCCATGCACCCAGCTGATTTTTTTTTTTTGGTTGGTTGGTTGGGTTTTTTTGATCAGAAAAAGGAAGTATTTTGCCTTTTAGCATTTACCCTTTCCCTGCACACAAAATAGCTGTGCTTTCTTGCTGCATGTTCCAAAGTCAGAAACTCTGCCCTTTTTTAATTGGTGTACACAGCCTCAAACTGTCTGTTGACACAGCTGGCTGAGGGGTTACACCGGGGTAAAAATGGGATATTGTCAAACAGCTACAGAGTAGAAATCAGGAAAACTTACCATCTGTCTAGGTGCTTGCATTATACTCATCTGAGCTCCCAGGCTGTTTCAACACCAGTACATTTCAGGGGGTTGAGCCTTTGCTACATTGATAGAGCACTGGAGCCCACTTGGGTGGTTCTGAGACCCTCTGATGTATCCAGGTGCAGACATTTTACATTGTGCATGGATGGTTTGTTCATGGTCCAAAAGCACTTACTTCTGTCACTGGAATGTGATTGAGACACTGTGAATGTGATGGTCAGATGTACGCACACAAAGAAAATTAAAATGGGAGTATGTCCCATATTAATAAATTGATCTGGTAAATTTCCCTTCTGGACACTGAGAACTCTAAAGTTCTGAAACTTCAAAATGCTTCTGCCCCAGCAGATCCCTCAGAGAAGGTGAGACAGGCTGTTTCTCAACACCTCTTCCTTGAGGAGTTCCCCAGCAAGACTGTCATCTTCATGCAGGACTTCCTTGTAGAGCAGAAGTGATAGACACTATAGGTGATCATAGAAAAGATCTTTGCCAGCCCTTTACTGTGAAATTAAACTGTCTTGTTCAAGGACAGTGTGCTGAGGGCATTCTTCCTTCCCCAAAGGCACACATAACATCCTCCACTCTTAGCGCAAATCAGTTACAAAAAAAGCCTGTTGGAATATGAGGCTGAGAGTGCAGATTAGTTGACCAGCTACTAGGAATGGCATCAGAGCATTCTAGTCACTGTGGCAACAGTCCCCTATTAAGAAGCATAATTATTCTGATCAGTGGAAAATGCTTTCATTTCCTATACCAAAAATCCAATCACCATTTTAAAAACTATGGCTCGTGACTTTCTTACATTTTAACACTGCTCTATTATGAGCTGTCCGTTATTAAAAAGACACAAGCTCATAATTTACAGCCAATGTCTACATGTTCTTAATACTGTGGGTTTAATTCATAGCATGTATGTAATCACTGTTAGAAAGAACATAAATAAATTAAAATAATCATTTAGACTACCTACAACAAATCTGAAATCCAGTGTTTACTCATCTTACTAGATACTAAATCTAGAAAATGGCTGCTAACTTGATTCCCACTGACTGGCATTACTTTCTTTCCAGATACATTCTCACTTACAGTATCATCTACACAGCACATTGTTTATATTTTGTTCCCTTATACAGTCTTATTACCTTGCCTTGTAACTTCATAAGCCAGAGCCATACAGCCCAGTTTGCACATACCTGGTGCAAAATCTCACTTAATAGCAAACCACTCCTCTGCTGTCATTGCATTGGGATGTTACGCTGTCATTATCTCTCTGATTAAGAAAAAAAGGGAGGTTTTCCTCCCTTCTATTCACAATTCTTCTGATGTTGCATCAAAAGAGTTACATTTTGCATATGTAAGGACCTCGTTATCCAGCCTGTACTTGGGAAAATCCCCACCTAAATAGCTTGCATGAAACTTGTAATATTTATCTCCTGCCTCTCTGCCCTGCATTTCACCCCTTCACAGACGAGTGTTGTGCTGCCATCTTCCTGAAATGGGACTTTGAGGGTCAAGGCCACTGACCAGCCTGTTGTGCCAGCACTTCCTGGACAAAAAGGGCAAAAATCAAGAGGGCTGGTTTGTGGTTCTGGGCCATGATTGAGGGCACGATACATATGAGGATCTGAACTCACACAAGCCCCACTAGAAGACTCACTCCCGAGGTGGAGCCTAGCTCCAAGGCACAAATTTAGGCACCAATTCTGCCATACTACTCTGTATCGTTAATAGAAAGTGGTTACCTTCTTTTGCTTCTAGCAGTAGCAGCTGTACAGACCGGTGATGGGTGGTACCATGCCCTCTGAGCAGCAGCCAATCCTTCCAAGCAGAGAGACTCAATTTTTGGGAAAAAAGAATTAAAATATAAGTGATAACATCTGATTGTCAACACTCTAAAAAACCCACTGATATTCCCATTCATATACACAAAACAGGAATAATTCTGTCCATAAGCTTATCAGAAAAAAGACTTCTAACTGACCTTAAGTGCAAGCACATTTTTTCCCATGTCTGTGATACAGTTTAGAAATGTCAATGAATTAACCTTATTTAAATGATAATAACGTATGAATTACAATGAACATTTCTTACCTGAAAGCAAAGTTTATGGAACAAAATGTTTTGCAAGGTAGGACAAAGTCAACATAGCATGAAGCAAAACTCTGCAGACCAACTTTTGCGAGCTTCCCAAAGAACTCTACTTCACTGAAATACTTTTTGAAGATGTAAATTACCACAAATTGGGGTTCTACACATTTACACTGAAAAAGAGATTTGAATGGATGAACAGTATAGTTCATCATTTCAGCCAAAATAATTGTTACCTCACACACAAAAAAAAACCAGTGCTGAAGACAAGGAAAATGCCTGAGGCAAGACTGTCATTTTGGAAACAGTGCTTGGAGGAAAAGTATGAACTCCACTCTAGGATTATATGAAGTTCTTCAACAGTGGAGAATGTCACCACCTTCAAGGGTGAAAGTAAACCACTACGGTGATGCCACATACCAAGGACACTCCTCTTAACAAGAGTAAATCAAAGAAGAGTATGCCACTGACATATCCAAAACCAAGAAGTTCAATGATCTGAACAATTAATGAAGCCTCACTTCTTATGGATCTGTCTTACATTGTTTCCCCAGCAGGGCTATGATGACATCTGTCTCTCACAGACACACAGCATCATGACTCTTGCAGGAATTTTGTATACTGAGACTGTCTTAGCATGTAGCTGGGATCATCAAGGTGCCAAAGTCATTCCAAGAGGAGAAAAACAAACAGACATACAGACACATGCAAACACATTCACAGACATGAATGCAGGACCAGATAAGCCTTATCCTCTAGGAAAGAGAACAACCAAATATGTTCTAGTGATAAGCTCCACAGAAACTCTTTTAAATTAATTAAACAGATGAGCTCTTCTATCCTGATTTTGGTCAAATACCAGTCCAGTTGTCATCTGATACCTGTTTAGTGGCCTCCAGCCCATTTCTACTGAATGGTGGGCTCTAAGCTTCGTGAGCTTCAAAAGCCGCAATAGGTATTCTGTTAAGTTATAGCACAGAAAACAGAAAATCAGTGCAATGAAAAGTCAGCTCCCCTTTGCCCCAACATGTCAGGCACCACAGGGTTCCTAACATTGATTGATGTGTCTGTTGGACATAGAGGGTGACACCCCCTCCTCATCTCCCCTGACTGTTTTTCCTGAAGAGCCTGTACCCTTCCATTCCAACATTCCACACATGGGAGCCATCCCACCACATGTCAGTGATGCCAGTAAGATCACAGCCCTGCAGACATGTGCACATCTCTAACTCCTCTTGTTTATTCTCTATGCTACAGGCATTTGCATAGAGGCATTTAAGTCAGGCCCCGATGAAGCTGACTTGCTGGCTGGAGTGGCTGGAATTCCTCCGTGCTGCTCTTCAGGTGCACTCCTGCTGACCTGCAATCCCTCTCCAGAATCTGGGCATCTCTTGCTGGCACTGCCATCAAAATGGTAGGAATGGGATGGACTGAAGTTCCCCTCCACCTGCAACTTTAGTTTAAAGCCCCCTTTGCCACCTTGGCAAGCCTATGACTGAAGAACTCTTTGTCTCTGACAGATGGACCTCATCAGCCCCCAGCAGACCAAGTTTCTCAAAGCACAACCCATGACCTAAGCAGCTGAACCTGTCTGTGACACCTGCCCTGCAACCATTTGTTGATTCGCTAGATTTGACTGGTCCTTTCAAACCCCCTCCCTTTGAATGGAAGGGCTGATGAAAAAACTATCTGTACTTCAGAGTCCCTTACCACCACTCCCAGGGCTCAGTAACCCCTCCTGATATTCCTCTGGCTGCTCCTGGCTGTATCACTGGTACACCCACATGAAACAATTGCGGCTGATTAAATAGTGGACTGCATGAGGCCCGGCGGCCTCTCGGTGACTTCTCTGACATGTGCCCCTACTAAGCAGCACACCTCTCCAAAGAACACACCAGGTCAGCTGAGGCACACCTCCCAGGAGAGAGCCGCCTCTGCTGTCACCGTCGCCTTTCCTTAGCTGCGCTGGCCGTTACACGGGGAGCAGGCCGGGTGCCTCAGGCGGCGCCGCCATGTCTCCTGCGGTGGCCGCCGGGTCTTTCCCTCTCACTCTGCAGAGTGGTGAGGTGGCCCTGACAGGGCACCGCAGCCTCTGGGGGAATCTCTCCCTCCTGCAGGTCCCTGCTGTTGCACGCTTCCCTTCTTCAGTATCACCGGCCCCCCTCCGCCCCCTCTGCGTGTGCCAGCAGGGGTTTTCGGCTGTTACGCCGTGGACCCGCGGCAGGCTGCACCGGGAACCAGCCATCTCACCCCGCCTCCGCCTCCCTGCCCTCAGGCTGCCCTCCCACCGCCTCCTGCCGCTCAGCCGCCCGCTGCGGGAGGGCTCCCCCCGGGCACACCTGTCGCCTGTCCCTGCCCCAGGAGGCGGCTCCAGGTGCCCGCTGCAGGCTCTGCCCTCTGCGGCTCCCGAGGGAAGGGCGGCGGCGCACAGCCCCCCAGCCGGAGCTGCAGCCTTGGCTCTCTGAACAGTGCCCGCCATTCTGCCTTGAGGCCCAGGTGGAATGAGCGCCCATCACCTGCGCAGGTGGGCACTGACCGCTGCCCGGCTGCTGCCTTGCGCGCACTTCTCTGCCCCGGCCTCCGGCAGCCGCCCACGTCTCGTCAGCCGCTCTCGCGAGAGCTGCGACCGCAGGGGGCTGCGCGCCGCCGGGGTCCCCGCGCCGCAGGGTCCCTGTGCGCGCCGGCCGGGCTGCTGCGCGCGGGGAGACGGCTGCGGGGCGGGTCGCCTAGGGGAGCGGCTCTTGGTGGCACTGACACCGCGTTTAACCTGCAGTCTGAACCAACACCAGATTTCGGTGAGACAGAGCTCGGTCTGGGTATAGACCTCCAGAATGCCGTGGTTTATCACCACCTGCAGCTGGAAGAATAGTTCACAGTTCTGTCTGTTCTTACCTAGCTGCCAGCTAACTGCCAATATTCTTCCAGGTCCAAAAATTTTGGATCTGGGACCTTTATGCCTTTGGAGAAATTTACAGGCTAGTTATGGCACACTTTGTCAGTCCTTCACACATTCAAAACAAAGACCCAGCAACATGGTCCTGGAACAAGGTGAAAATAAACACCTTCCCTCCTTGCTGCCTCTCCTCTGCACTGAGCAGAGCTACAGAGACCTGGCGCACTGAATCGTTTGGCCAGCTGTGTTAACAGCAAAGGTTTTCTCCCCTCAAACTGGGTGTAACTGGAGAGGTCTTAAGTCTGGCCCCACAGCAAGCAAGTGCATGCTGATGTTTAGAACGGGATCTAAGCACAGGTTGTATTGCTGCCACTAAGCATACACATCTCAGTGGTTTAAACTTCCTAATTTAAGCACCTTTGCATGATCTTCTGTATTGGAGAAGGGTAAGTTTATTATTATCTGGAAAATTTATCATTGTTTTGATCTGGAATTTGTAACTTCTGAAATAATTTACATTTAAATGAAGGACTAAATAGCTGCAGAATATTTTCTTCCCATATAGGTAACTTAAAATAATGAATTAGACTTTAAAGTGCTCGTGCTGGTCTTACATTCACCATGATGGAATTTTATTTGATGGAAACTTCGAAGAATCTGTATAGGATTTCTGAATTTGTTTCCCTGTCAAGTCAGCTAAAAATACTTTCTGCGTGACACATTAAAGAAGCAGTAAAAATGAAGATAAATATATCCTTGGAAGAGAGGAGCCATAAGCAGAAAAACTCCTTTCCAGGACTTGTGGTTTCCATGCTGAAAGTACTGGCCCTCAGTCTACACATTCAATTTGCTCTCAGAACACCTGAGACAGCACAAGCAGGAGAATGTATTTGTCACTACTGAACTGAGCACTGCTATCCTTTGCTTCTTTTTTTACTTCAGCTGGAGCACAGAGACATTTAAAATTTAGAGCCGCACTCAGTAGCCCTCATTTAGCTGATTTGGTACAGAAGGTGTGAGATGTAATGCACTAGGTGGCAGACAAAGAGTATAGACTCAGGTCTGGTTTTCCACAGTAAAGGTAAGCTGACTTGGCTGTGCATTATTTTCCCTTCCTGCCATTTCCTCTTCAGCATCTTCCTGAAGTGTTCATATTTACAAATAAAAGATCGAAAACCCTTCCCACTCTGTAAGTTATTATTCAGCTGGGTTAAGAGGATCAGGAAATGCAGCTAGGGCACTAGTACCTCCCTCATCACATAAATCACAGCCTTCAGACAAAGCAGCATGTTGCAAGACGACACCTCCTTCTAAATGCTCAAATGCAGAATAAAGCCTGTCAGCCCACTCTAAGCCATTACAGATGGCAGGTAAGAGCCAAACATCCTTGAGACAGTATCCACTGTTCTCCTACAAGTAAAAGAACCACAGTTCTGCCTTGACCTTAGGAGATTCACACAAAGACAGCTGAAGGATGCAGAAAGGATGCTGTAGACTTCTCTTTGCTTCCACGCTACACACCTTTTCTGTGGCTTAGAAACAAGTTTAGCAAGTACTGACCTTTTCTCCTGCTTTCCCATGCATGAAGTTTGGATCGGTGTCTATAAATATAAGAAAAGTTTACCTCAAATAAATGCCCCTATAGCTGCAAAAGCAACATTAATTTATGTTGGCCTGAGCCAAAGTCAGCCATGCACACCACTCCCTGGTACAGTGTTTTCTTGCAAGATTAAGAGTAATTGGTGTAGAGAACTGAGCAGAGGCTGCTGCAGTGCCAACGGTAAAAAAGGATATGCATCCTTTAACCTTCAGAAAATGTCTTAGTAAAGTACAACACATCTGTCTCCAGCTTTCTTTAAGCAGCTTTGGCCCAGTATTATTTTCTGTCAAACCATCGGGTCTTTTAAGAAGCACAGCTCTCACCTGCTACTCCTTGCACTTAAAACACTTTACAACTAAGCTAATAAGTTCATTCTTCCCACAAGCTTGTTCCATAAGATACATTTTTTAAATGCTGTAAAGACATGAAGAGACACAATAGTGGCCAAAACTATATGCTGTGGACTGGTACACTTGCTAAATTAGCATGCCTTTTCCCATTCTGATGACCTGGCTTTCAGCTTTTCTAGTGCTATTTAAATTTAATCACGCAAGCTGAAACTGTATATACCAGCTGTCTGTCAAGAACTGATAATTCTTCTTAATTTTAATGACAAAATTTTGTCAGAAGTGTTCTGTTATTTCTAAGAATAGGACTAGAGAATGTGTTGCTTTGCTGAAGTTAAAAAATGCTGGCAACACATCCATGGGGAACTTTAAACTCTCCCTTAAATGGAGTAGAAACGTAGTATGTTATGGGTAAAACGGCATCAGAAGAGAAGGCATATCACAGAACAACTGTCAGCCTGTTTCCCAGTCTTGATGACACACAGTGAGGCAAGAGCTTCTCACATCTGCTGCTGAAGAGCTTAGTCAAGCTGTAGGCACAGCAAGTAAACTGGTATTCCAGTAAGGAAAGTAACCTTCCCCATTCCAGCCAGTCTCAACAGCTTCCTCTTCTGCCCTAGGAGACATGTAATGCTCTCTTTCATACCAGGTAGAAGATGGCCAATAAAAAGAACAGGAAATAAATACAGCTGATAAAATTAAAGCCTTTCTTAATGCTTACCACTGCTTCCATGATATGTCTTTTGCTTTCTATGAACCGTCAATACAAATTCCAAAAAAACAAAAGGTGGCTGTTGGTTTGGAGCAGGCCAGTGCTTGTAATGCAGGTCTGAATATTTGACTGGAAATGCTGTGAAGAGAGATCATCATATTATTATCTGTGCCTTTTGGGGTCTGTTTATTTCTGTGAAATCACTGCTCTGATGTTCTGTAGGAAAATACCACATCATTGCAATTAAAAACTAGAAAGGAATCAAAGTCCAGTGGAAACTAATCCTGGAAGCTACTGGCTTTTGAAGCTTGATAATGCAACTCTAATAAAACTCTGATCGGGTTGGATCATGTAGCTATAATTGAAAATTTTGGAAGTACAATATTTACTGTATTTGAAGATACATGTATATAAACTGCTCTGTTGTAGTAACTGAATCTGTAGAAATTGTGATTTTTTTTGTTGTTAGTGATAAGCATACATACATACACACACTTCCTTCATTAGCCCACTCAAACACTTCAGTATCAATAGAAACAGATACTTTATCCCAGGTCCACCCTTGAAATCCCTATATTGCAACACAATGGTCTTCCAATTAATCGTTATTCCCTTACCTTATCTACTCAGAGTCTGAATTCATCCCTGGTTAAGCTTGTTGCACTACATTTTGTTTGTGAGGCATCCACTCTGTGATAACCAGCTGTTTAATGATGTCCTACAAGAGGATTTAGGTTCATGGATTTCTGACTGCATCCTAATTACAAGCTAAACACTGCCTAAAATTACAGCTTTGTTTCCATAGCACAAAAATGGACACACTTCTGTGAAGTCCTTTCCTTACGAGGTCACAGCATTCATAAAAATGTTACATTATAATCTGCTCACAGTTAATTGAGAGTTGTTTTGATGCTTTCTGTTGCATCTGCCTAGCAGTATGCTGTGGTGTTATCAAGCAATTTACTGTCTTTTGTGTGTCTTTATTTTATAAATTTTAAAATCACTCATTGTTTTCCTTTATGAAGTTACACTTTGCTATCACTGTTTGCTGGGTTAAAAACTGGATGGATGGATGGACCCAAAGAGTGGTGGTGGATGGAGTCACATCCAGCTGGTGGCTGGTCACAAGTGGTGTTCCCCAGGGCTCAGTGCTGGGGCCAGTCCTGCCTAAATCTCTATCAATGATCTGGATGAGGGGATTGCATGCACCCTCAGTAAGTTTGCAGATGCCACCAAGTTACAGGGAGAGTGTTGATCTGCTTGATGGTAGGAAGGCTCGGCAGAGGGATCTGGACAGGCTGGACTGATGGGCCAAAGCTAAGGATCTCTGCTGTTCCTCTGTACTATAATCCATGTCTAAATGTATTTAAGGTGATACTGGGCAGGTTGCATTTGGCAAGGTAGGAACCTTACAGAGCAACTGAATTAGGTAGGAGTTTATTTTCACAGAATTATGTTTGTTGTTGGGGTTCAAGAAGGCTCCGTGCCGGGTCCTGCAGCTGGGTCACACCAGCCCCACACAGCGCTACAGGCTGGGGCAGAGCGGCTGGATAGGGCCTGGTGGGAAAGGGCCTGGGGGTGCTGGTCGGCAGCCGGCTGGGCATGAGCCAGCAGGGTGCCCAGGTGGCCAAGGAGGCCAGCAGCACCCTGGCTGGTGTCAGAAGCAGTGTGGCCAGCAGGGCAAGGGAAGGGACTGTCCCCCTGCACTGGGCACTGGTGAGGCTGCACCTCGAACCCTGTGTTCAGGTTTGGGCCCCTCACGGCAGGAGGGACGTAGAGGGGCTGCAGCGTGTCCAGGGAAGGGCAAGGGGCTGGGGAAGGGTCTGGAGCACAAGGCTTGCGAGGAGTGTCTGTGGGAACTGGGGCTGTTTAGTCTGGAGAGGAGGAGGCTCAGGGGAGACCTTACTGCTGTCTACAACTGCCTGAAAGGAGGTTGTAGGCAGGTAGGAGTGGGTCTCTTTTCCCAAGTAACAAGTAAGAGGAGAAGAGTAAATGGCCTCAGGTTGTGCCAGGAGAGGTTTAGATGGGATATTAGGAAAAGTTTCTTCACTGACAGTGTTGTCAAGCATTGGAAGAGGCTGCCTGGGGATGGAGGGGTGGGGGGTTGGGGGTGGTTGAGTCACCATCCCTGGAGGTATTTAAAAGATGTGTAGATGTGGCACTTAGGGACATGGTTTAGTGATGGATTTGGCAGTGCTAGGTTAACGGTTGAACTCCATGATCTTAAAGGTATTTTTCAACCTAAACAATTCTACGATCCCATGATGGGTAAAAAAAATAATAATTATTACTTTTTTTCAGTATAAGCAAAGCAATTTAGAATACTGCTAATATCAATGTCAAGTAAACAGTTCCTTTTCTCCACAACAAGCATTTGATGTGTTCAGAAAACAACAGAGATTGTAGTTCATTTATATTAATAGAAAGCATGAAGAAAACTGTCAAAAGCTTCTTTAATGATCGTTCCCTGCTCTTTCCCTTCCCACCATCGCTACCAAATAACACAGTCCAGTCGCTTTAACGTCTGTCAGTATGGTTCTGTATTCAAAGCCCAAGAGAAAACAGAATACACATTGGATAAAGACAACTCTGTTAATCACTACCTGCCTTTCATTATAGCTCTTTCACGCTTGTTTTGAAAGCATCTGTTGATTTCTCTAAGCAATGAATAAAAGTCCTTGATATTTTTGCAAAGAAATAGAACCAGTTAGTGAAAAGGTACTCCAGAACTCATAATACCTTTTTTCTTGTCTATTTGGATCTCAACGAAGAGACATATGATATAAAAGTATAGATGTGTTTTAGGTAAGCCACGGGAGGGAGCTGGTGAGTAGGCTGACAACAGCAACGAAAATCCTTTTGACTGCTTTTGCAAGGCTGTTCTTACTGATGCTGCTTGCACACACACTCAAAATCAGCCTTCTTTAAGGGAATTTCCTAGAATTGCATGGAAATCTGAAGAGCAAGGACTGCCTACCTGCTCACAGCCTCCACCCTGAGCACATGGATCACACTCCCTGAGCACACCTTCAGGATCACTATCTCTGAAAAGAGCTTCAGGGCAAAATGTAGTTTAAGGCAGCACAGGCTAACTTGCACTTACTTGGAAAACAACCAGCATAGCCTGAACCTGGTATTTTCTCACTGTGTGGAGGAAGGAAGACCTGAATGAGACAAAAAGCATAGTTTTTACTTAGGTGTGCACTATGTACTTATACAAAGAGATCTATTTCTGAAATCTGACAACATTCCCATACATGGAAAATACGGATATATGTTTCTTATAAATGTTATATAGAAGATTGTGCAATAAGCACAATTGAAATATATACAGATTACAGGAATGGCTTTGCAGTTAATGTCAGCCTGATTGCCAAGGTCTTGTGAGAATGTTGACAGTTTATATATCTGGCAACAGCAGCATGACTGACTCATTACTTACAAAAGTATTCCTCTCATTTGTCTTCTTTCAAGTCTGGAGCACATACAGAGGATATCAACTTTTCAACCAAAATCAGATGCTGTTTACAAGTACTTTGTAACTGATCCCACAGTTAATTCACAATCAGATTCTCTCTTTCTCCAAAAGAACTTGGATCAAAAATAAATAACAACAGCCAAGGAAACATCATTCTGTGAGAATAAACTCCTACCTAATTCAGTTTCTCTGTAAGGTTTCTACCTTACCAAATGCAACCTGCCCAATATCACCTTAAATACATTTAGACATGGTTTATAGTACAGAAGAACATCAGAGATCCTTCCTGAGTCTCACTGAATAAAGAATTTTACACTGTAGGCGCTAAAGACTTTCTAGTCCTTTGAAACATAAATCCCTCAATCAGGCACTTAAAGAGGTCAGAATACTAGTAGAGCACAATCCAGCTTGCTGAAGTCAGAGACTTCCATGGCAAAATCAAGAGTGGGACTGCCTTGTCTCAAAGACATTCAGAAGAATATACTTCTTTCTTACTGTTTTTAAAGTAGGATGCCTCTGCAGTTATTTCTTAGAACAGCATTATTATTGTGATTGCTTGTGTAAGCTGTTGCGACGCAGTGAGGTGAAACAAGTGCTTGACGGTATAAGGACACTTTCACTGGCCACGAAAAAAGACAGACAAAACCATCACGCTTAGCCAGCAGATCCAAGTGCACAAAGCAAAGTATGCTGAAAAACCTACCACACATGCTAATAAAAGCAACAAATGAAAGCACAACGGATATGCATGGTAGGAAAAAATGAGGAAAATACAGCATTCATGATCATCCCTACTGCTCTCAGGAAAGAGCCAAGGCACAATGGTCAGACCAGTATTTTCAAAGCAAGAAGTGGAGTGTTCAGTTGAAAATACTGAAGCCTAGTTTTCAAAGTGCTGAAGATGAGCAACTCAAAGGCAGGCATAGCATAACAGAAAACAAGCCAATCTAACTGCTGAGAGCGCAAAACCTAAGCCATTTTGAACTATTTGCAGTTGAGTCCCTATTTTCCAACTACTTAAAATTCCAAGGAACTGCATTTTTAGAGTCCCACTCAGCAATAAGGAATCTATTAAATGATAGGGAGTAATGTAAGCGGTTAGAAGAAGTCACCTTATTTTAAAATGACAGCTTCTAAGAAAAACAGTAATACAAATCTTACTCTTGCATAAAAGCATTAGAATTATTTTATTAGTTACAATTATGATTATATTTATTATCTTACAATTTCAGCAAAATAAATTATACAAAAAATTATGCTATGTAAATAATAAGAAATAAATCAGCACAGAAAAAGCCAACTGTTTAAGAACTTCCTGTTGTTATTGTAGTCTTTTGTTGTGCATGCTTACGTTTCAACTATATTAAAAAGGGTGGGGGCTAATGTACTTACACAGAATTTTCTCTAGTACAATTCCAGTAATCCCACTGACAACAATGAGATTAGTTCTATGATAAAACTGGAAATCAGACGTATGGGACTGGTTCCTAAGCACACACAAAGTCTAAGAAAATAAAACAGGACAGACAAAATAAAATAAAACAAAATAGATACTAAGTTAATTAATATACATCTTTTAATAATGAATTGTAACAATGCCAAATAGTTGATTTTATTGTGTGCATACATTCAGTGAGATTGTCCTCTCACCAAGAAAACAACAAAGGAAAAATTGGTACCAGCACGCCTGCAGTGAGCAAGCCAAAGGAAAATATTTTTCTGTCTTCTAATCTTCTTGTTTAAGCTTTTTATTTCTTTACTTTTCTCTTCCTTGGCAAATCCCCTGTCAGTTTTTACTGACACTTCATCAAGGATCACATTGCTTTGCTACAGCCTATTGGATGTATGAAAGGGGCAAATGTGAAAAAGGAGTTAAGATCTTGATATATGCAATGGCAGAAGGCCAGCTGAACCCACAGACTAGAGAAACAGAAGGGTGGCCAACTTACAGGCACCATACTGATAGCTGTACACAGCCACAACTCTGAAATAGACTTGTCAGTCTGCAGCAGACCTGCAAAACCCATAAAACATTTACTGATAATTTAGTATGCAGACAACCCAGCTAAAGACTTTTCGTAATTCCAGCACTATTGGTATTACCCAGAAGGTATCTTCAAACAAATTTTTTATATTTAATTACACACAACAGCTACACAAGAAAAATAAGTGACCCTGATATACTTACAGATTTCAGATTTGCTACATTGGGCCTGCCAGAGCATGTCCTCACTCTACCAGCAGAAAATATTAAACTTCAAAGACAAGAAAAGTCACGCCATGTCATTTGTTAAGGCCTTTTTATATGTAAGTGAGGACATGGCAAAGTTGAAGAAGACTGTGCTTTTTCTAACTAGTTCATAGAGAAATTTCTGCAGGGTTATAATGAGCAAGTCTGAAAAGATCTCTTCACAAAGTCTTCTAGCACTGTTAAGTCTATACCATGATGACTGCCCTCATGATACAGGTGTGATTTGCCTAAGAAAATTAGGACCATGTATTCCAACTTGAGTTCACTTGTAATGATACCATCCTTACATTACCTTCTCTGTTTATAGCTGTAAATTAAGGCAAGCATTTGTAGGGACTTGCAATTTTCCTCTGGCTCCAGAGTTTTTTATGTCCCATCAGAGAAAATACCATTGCTTATCTTTCTTTGCTGACTAACTCCCACCCAGAATGTTTATCTTACTTTCTACGTGTACTGAAAGAATAACATGGTCTGTCCTGTAGCAGATACGGGGGGAAAAAAGGGTTCAGTGTAGTCAGTCAAGCTGCCATGGACTAGCCCTCCTATGTTTTGGATCATACATGCAGACCGTGCACTCCCAAGTCGATGCTGACCCTGTGGTTGTTTGATTCACAGGAATGTATTGGTTTGCCTCAACTTCCTCTGTTTCGTGTTCAGGTCCTTCTCTTCCAGAATCCAGAAAAACTGTAATAACAAACTTCCAGCACCACACTTACAGCAAAGTGACAGTTAATAGTAATTGGAAAAACACTTTAAACAATGAACTGCAAACCTCCTTGCCAAAAAATTGCCCCTACTGGATATTTAATGTTTCATTTTTCAAACTAGAAAAAACCTAGGCAACCCAATTCTAAATAATAATTAAAAAATGACTGTTTACTCCATTCAGTAGATATTACGGAAATTATTAATTATTTAATAATTAATTAATTAATAAATTGCCTAGTTAGAATAATTTTACCAATGATACTGTCATACAGATCTTCAGAACTTAACTGATTCTTTTAGTTGAGCATATTCAGTTTTTCTCTCAGGACATGCACTCAGAAATCCCATGTTCTGCATTTTTCTGCCTTGTTCTGTCCAAGTTGAATTTTGCAACTTGTGATTATAGTGGCACTGGATTTAAAACTTAAGTGACCAGCCCACCACTGGAAGTCCTTTTACTGAACAAACACCTCTGCATATATGTCAGAATTTTCTCCTTACCTTCCTCTAAAGGTAACATGACAAGCCAGTAGAAAGGATTATCAGTCCCAAATTATGCACACATTCATTTACCACAAAGTAAGAAATCATTAAATGCTTATTTTTAACATACAGCCTTTTCCAAAGAAACTTAATACACCTGATTCATTGGCTTGTTCTTGGGATGGTGTCACAGTATAAGCTCTATTTCAAGATCCTGCTGTTGACCTTCACACAAAATTTGAGACTAGCAAGTCAGTGCTGTAACAGACTTCATTCCTGATACCAAATTTTTATTTGTAATGCAGAATGTACTTTTATTTTTAAGAAAATTAAGGTTAATCAATATTTCTTTAAACTGATGCAACTGGAATACCCCACAGACACACTGAACGAAAAGGAGTTCCCCAGTATCAGCTGACCTTAGAGGACTATACAATGAAATGGTTCCTGTGATGTGACTCCCACTTTAACAAAGAATATGTTCTTAAGAACTCTGTTCTATAGCAGGTGAAAAGAGGGCAAAAGTAGAGGGACAGGCTGGCACAGAGGTCTCCTCACAAATTGGGCTAGAGCAGGGAGAGGGAGGCAGAGTTCAATGTTCACTGCAGCATACACACACACATATATACACACACGTATGAATTTATATACATATAAAGGAAAATGTGCAAAGAGCTTCTTGAATACTTTCTGCTGCTGTCATGGGAAAGAGCCATCCTCTGCAGGCTTCTGAACTAGCTTCTGAACTGACGCTGAGCAGCAGTGTGGGGTCACTTTCATGCAGTCCTTTTGCTAACACAGGACAAAATAAGCTGCTCACTTGTTAAAATACTTCTGAATTTCAGTCAGTTGAAAACCTTACCATGCATATTTGCTGGACTGCAGTTAAGTCCTGATGCATGGAGGGACTTTGTGTCCTCTAGGATGACAAAGAGATCCCACTGCTCCTTCTCAGAAGAGTTTTGCCTTTCTAAAGGCTGTTTCCAGAAATATTTGTTCATTCTTAGAGGACATTTCTGTCAGAACTGTGAAAATTTGCTTAAACTGCCATGAATATATGTAATTATAAATGTTGCTAAAAACACAGGTTGAAGTCCTGTGGTGAGGTTCCTGCTGGTGACTACAAGTTTTTGGCCGGCTGGAAAATTCAGCTGCTTCAAGCCCAGCAGCATTTCCGTGACAACATGGTTAAAAAACTTGTATTTTAACACTTAAAAAAATAAAAAGGAAACTTGTTATGTTTTTCTTTCTATCTCCTACTTTGTAGTTTACTGATGTCTAGCTAAAGCATTTCTTAGCAGCTAATTACCAGGTAGATGAAGGCAAAGCCTGGAGACTTCTCCTTTGACTACCATCACTAATAAAGTAGAAATACCTACCCCTGTACGGCACTGTTCCCTTACTGAGTGTTAGGTGGACCTCTGGTGAGAAGTAAGCATCATCATCCTCATTTCACAGGCCTAAGAACTGAAGCACTGAAGGTGTAAACAGGATTGAAATAGTTACAAGGTAGAAAAGAAGGCACTAAGAACGACAGCAAGTCACATGTGTCCTGTGAACTACTATCAACAATATCCCTCACATGATACTGAAACAATGACCATACCAGTGTACAAACTGCCTGCATAACTTGCACTAAAATATAGTCTCATGTATACTAACAGCTGTGTGTAAGATTTACTTACCACACTGACGGAGCATTCAGCTGGCTCCTCTGCACTGCACTGCATTCATTTCTCTTCCTTGTTGCTAGCAGGCTTTTTCTGCAGTTAATGCACTGAGACAGATGCTTGGCCATTTAAGGCAACCATGAAAATTTGGCCTGTGACTTTCAGTGCAGCTGAACCAATGCCCAAAGTCTAAACTTCAAATCTCAAAATAATATTGCCTTCAAACCACAGGAATTTTTCAAATACCAGCTATTCCCTTACAGCTACACCTACTGGTGTTCATTTCATCGCAGTTCCGGGAGGGCTGTAATTTGTCAGCCATCCCTTCACCTAAGTTTGTGGAGGCATGCTAACATGAGGTGGCCACCCTGTTCCTCCTGGGGTGATACATGCTTTGCCAGCTTTTGCCCCCCAGCTCTTGCAGAAATTCTTTCTCAGAAGAAGTTTAAAAGCATGGAGAATGAAAGCTGTAGGGGTCAGTTTTATCTTCCATTAGCAATCCTTCATAGTTTTGGGAGGGTATATAGAGTCTTCCAAAAGTCTCTGAAGTCTCTATGTTTTAGAGGAGGGCAGAGGTCTTTTCTTAAGACAGAAAAGCTGATCTGCTGCTGCTTCTCGTCCACCTTCCTTCTTTCTGCCGTGCACGGTTCCCTGCCATTTCCAGAGCCGTGGTCATACCCTGGAGCTCGATGGTATGGTGTGAAGGTGTAATACTTGTGAATATCGGTCATCGGATAAGATAGGGTCACAAAAATATTTTTAATGAGGAAATGTCAAAGGAAAAATCTGCTTTAGACCTCCCCTATAATTTGCCCCAGTAACAAAAGAAAAGAAAAATGGCTTCTCTGTTTTTCACTCATGTAGCCCTATTAGATAGGGATGCTGCTTCCAATTCCTGTGTGACCCTGACTGGCAGGTAACACTTCAAATTTTTGCACTGTTTTACTAATCCTTCTAGACCTACTTTGTTTTCTAGTCTTTCTGAAAACCACAAACAGGCAGGTATGACTCAATGGCACAGTTCCAATGCAACATCTTACACTCCACCTATGTTTATCCTAAATTTCGAGGATCCATAGTAACCCCAGCCTCAAGTGTACTGCTGAGTATGCTGCAGAAGTTTATTGTCAGAACCAAATTACACAATTTTTCTGAAATCTCCTAATTTTCTGTCTGTTGCAATTGGGCCATTACAGGTATATATTTTCCCAGACAAAAAAGGAAATAATATGCATTGAATTTCAACATGATTTTGCTAGTCAAGCTAGAATTTCAGTACTCCTGGATGAATTCAGCATCATTTTTATTCTGCTGCTCTCCAATTTTTCTGCAAATCCACCTTCATGTACTGATTTCCTGACCTCTGCCATTAGTCAGTACTTGTCTATGCCACAGACATTAGTCAGTACTATGTCTAATAGCAGTGCAAGTTACATATTTTCCCCCGTACTGCAGGCCAAACTGTCTGCCAGAAAACAACATTATCACCCCTTTCAAAGACAAATAATATCTGCAAAATCATTTCAGCAATTAGGGTTTCCTATCCACCTCATCAGTTTCTTATGTTGATAATGCTGAATAGGTAAGGTATTTGGGACACAGAGGCCACTGCAAATGGACTTCCCCTCATTATTAGTTAGAGGATGTAGTAGTAGTAGCAGTAGTAGTAGTAGTAGTAGTAAATATTATTATTATTATTATTATTATTATTATTATTATTATTATTATTGTTGCTGTTGTTGTTGTTCTGAAAGTGCACCAAGATGCAGCTGTGGAGCAGGACTGTATTAGAAAAAGCAATACTTAAATACAGATTGAAGTGATGTCCCTTTCACAAAGTCTTTACTGTCTACAACATAAGACTGTCAAGAATAACTACAGTTCTCCAGATGTGTACAGAACAGGACTGCCAACCAAAAGTGTTAAAAAATTGTGATTCCATAGAAAATGGGGAGGCTGGCTTAAACATCATGAGATTTTAAAAAATTATAAAAGATGAGTTCTGCTTGCCTTCACAGAATCACAGAACAGTCAGAGCTGGAAGAGACATCTGGGGAGAACGTCTAGTCCAAACCCTCTGCTAAAGCAGGTTTATCTATTCATCTAGAGCAGGTTGTTCAGGACTGCATCCAGGCAGGTTTTGAATGTCTCCAGAGAAGGAACTCCACCACCTCTCTGGGCAGGCTGTTCCAGTGCTCTGTCACCTTCAAATGAAACAAGTTCTTCCTCATATTCACTTTTTGTGTTTCAGTTTGTGCCCATTGCCCCTTGTCCTGTCACTGGGTACCACTGAAAAGAGCCTGGCCCCATCCTCTTGACACTTGCCCTTAAGACATTTGTAGACACTGATAAGATCCTCTCTCAGTCTTCTCCAGGCTAAAGAGGCCCAGCTCTCTCAGCCTTTCCTCATAAGGGAGACACTCCAGTCCCCTCATCATGTTTGTAGCCTCTGCTGGACCATCTCCAGTAGCTCCCTGTCTCTCTTGAACTGAGGAGCCCAGAACTGGACACAGCACTCCAGATGCAGCCTCACCGCGGCAGAGCAGAGTGGGAGGATCAGCTCCCTGCCTCTGCTGGCCATGGTCCTCCTCATGCACTCCAGGGTCCCACTGGTCACCTTGGCCACCAGGGCACACTGCTGGCTCATGGGCAACTTGCTGTTCACTAGAACTCCCAGGTCCTTCTCCACAGTGCTTCCTTCCAGCAGGTCAGCCCCAGCCTGTGCTGGTGCGTGGGGTTGTTCCTCCCCAGGTGCAGGACCCTACACTTGCCCTTGTTGAACTTCATGAGGTTCCTCTCCACCCAGCTCTCCAGCCTGTCCCGGTCCTGCTGAATGGCAGCGCAGCCTGCTGGGGTATCAGCCACTGCTCCCAGTTTAGTGTCACCAGCAAACTGGCTGAGGGTGCACTCTGTGCCTGCGTCCAGGTCCCTGATGAGCGAGTTGAAGAGGACTGGAGCAGCACTGACCCCGGGCACAGCGCTGGCCTCAGCCTCCAGCCAGGCTCTGCGCCGCTGATCACAGCCCCCCGGGCTCTGCCGTCCAGCCAGTTCTCAACCCACCTCTCTGTCCGCTCACCTGACCCACACTCCTGAGCTTACCTGGGAGGCTGCTGTGGGAGACAGTGTCAGAAGCCTTGCTGAGGTCAAGGTAGGCAACATCCACTGCTCTCCCCTCGTCTGCCCAGCCAGTCACTCCATCACAGAAGGGTATCAGGTTGGTCAGGCATGACTTCCCCTTGGTGAATCCATGCTGACTACTGATAGCCTCCTTTTCCTTCAAATGTTAGAGATGACCTCCAGGATGATCTCATCACCATTCTGGGGATGGAGGTGAGGCTGACCAGCCTATAGTTTCCTGGGTGTCCCCCTTCTTGTTCTTTTTGAAGACTGGAGTGACACTGGCTTTCCTCCAGTCCTCAGGCACCTCTCCTGTTCTCCATGACCTTTCAAAGATGATGGAGAGTGGCTTAGCAATAACCTGCCAGGTCTTTCAGCATTTGGGGCTGCAGCCCATCAGGGCATATGGATTTGTGGGTGTCAGGTTTTCTTAAGTGATCTCTAACGTCATCCTCTTCAACCAGGAGAAAGTCTTCCTTTCTTTGGTCACCCTCTCTTGCCTCCAGGGTCTGGGAAACCTGATGGCTGGCCTTGGCAGTGAAGACTGAAGCAAAGAAGTCATTCAGTAACTCTACCTTCTCTGTGTCCTTTGTCACCAGGGCACCCATCTCATCTAGCAGTGGGTCTGCATTTTCCCTAGTCATTCTTTTCCTGCTGATGTACTTGAAGATGCCCTTCTTGTTGTACTTTAATTCCAAATGGACTTTAGCCTTCCTCAATGCCTTCCTGCATGTTCTGACAACATCCCTCTATTCCTCCCAAGTGGCCTGTCCCTTTTTCCACATCCTGTAAAACTCCTTCTTCCATTTGAGGTTTGCCAGAAGCTCCTTGCTCATCCATGCAGGTCTCCTTCCCCCTTTGCTTGATTTCTTACTCATAGGGGTGCACCAATCTTGAGCTTGGAGGAAGTGATGCTTGAATATTCACTAGCTGTCTTGGACCCCTTTACCTTCTAGAGCCCTAACCCATGGGATTCCTCCAAGCAGGTTCTTGAAGAGGCCAAAGTTAGCTCTCCTGATTGGAATCCTGCCTGTTGTCCTGCTTCCTTCGTGCAGGATCCTGAACTCTTGTGGTCACTGCAGCCAAGGCTGCTCCCAGCCTTCACATCCCCAACCTTTGTTTGTGAAGACAAAGTCCAGGAGCATGCCTTGCCTCATTGGTTCCTCCACCACCTGCATCAAAAGGTTATCATCAATGTTCTGCAGGAACCTCCTAGACTGTGTGCCTGGCTGTGTTGCCTTTCCAACAGATATCAGGGTGGTTGAAGTCCCCCATGAGACCCAGGGCCAGCTGACCAGGAGACAACCTCCAGTTGTCTGTAGGCAGCCTCATTGACTTCCTCTTCCTGGTCAGGTGGCCCCTGACAGTGTCCCCCATGTTAATCTTTACTCATAAGCTCTTGACCTGTTCTGCACCCATCCTTAGGGAGAGCTCGATACGACAGGTGCTCCCTCACATAAAGAGCAATTCCACCACCTCGCCTTGCTGGCCTGTCTTTCCTGAAAAGCACCCAGCCATCCATGACAGCATTGCAGTCATGCGAGCTATCCCACCACGCCTCTGTAATCGCAGTGGGGTCATGGCCCTGTGACCACACACAGATCTCTCATTCTTTCTGTTTATTCCCCATGCTGCGTGCATTGGTGTACAGGCATTTCAGAGAGGCCATCAAGCACGCCTGTTGCCCAGGAGGGGTGCAAGAGGATCCACCACAGCCACACGCACCATTGAGGTGGCTGGCCACCTGGCACTCATCGTGGGAGACAGCTAAGGCACAAATATTGCTGCTGTGGTTGGGACGGCTTATTCCACAGTTGGATGTGATGGCGTGAGCATTGCCACATTGGACACCAAGTCCTTCAGTATAAAGCCCACCTCATCAAGCTGGCCAGACTGCTGCCGAAGGTTCCTGTGACTCTTTTAGACAGATGGATTCCATCCCTCCAAACAGGCTATAGTCAACGAGTTTTCTGTTGTCACAGAAGCCAAAAACCAACCACAAAGCCAGACGTTGATGTGCATTATATGTCTATTTCTGGCAAAGTGTTTACAGTGCATTACCATTATATCTTTCAATTTTTTCTTCACATCCTTTTGGGCTAGAATCTTAGTTTACAACTAGATATTAATATTCTAATGTGTTCAGGCAACTAAAAATGCTGAGGCTTAGACACAGCCTGCTAATACTCTGAATCTTGTGATAAAATTCCTGGTGACAAATTGGCAATGCAATGATTGTTCAGCTTTGGCTAGAAAGGATGTCAAGGGCACCAAACATTTTCAGGTTCTTGAAATAAGCCAAAAAGCTCAAATTATCTGCATCTAACTCATTTTTGAGGATTGAATAGCCAATAATTCTGAATGCTTTTCTCCACTTTACCCTCCAGATCTTTGGGTATGTAAGTTAACCTATTTCCTTGAACATGCTCAGCATTCTCCAAATTAGTGTACCCGCTCATTCATTTCAATGTGTTACCAGGAGACTTGAGCCTTAAAATCATTGGGTCATTTACTCTCATTATCTTCTGTCAATAAAGTGTTCTGCTTCATTATGTCTTAATTACAATAAGTCTCCAAATGGTGTGTGGGTGAACAGAGCCCTTCAATTCCATTTATTCCATTTGTGAAGAGTGGTAAAGAGCAGCTGTCTGCAAGAATCAGTAATTTTGTAATTACATATGTATTACAGTAGCTACATGTATGATATATCACATATTGAGTCATTCTGCAGAACTGCTGGAGCAGCAGTAGAATATTATCCTGTATTTTGCCCTTTGTTCACTTTGCCCATGTATTAATGCATATGCACTTTGCACACTATGGAGATAAAACAATGTTACTCCAATATGGCAAGTCAATATCATCATCTTCATTTGGGAAATAATTTATTATTCTACTAATAGAATGGTATTGGTTCAACATACTTTTACCTCTCAGTTTTTCAGGATGGAAATAGCTATTTATGGGTACAGTGAGTATCCAGCCTTCTCAACATGTTCCTGGAGGTCAGACGCCAATGCTGCTGTGAAGTAGCTCTTGCTTTTAGGTGGAGATGCCTTGCAGGTATTGGTGTGCCAAACATCAATATTAAATATCTTTCTTACTTTGCAACAGCCAATAGCAAGTCACATCTTCAAACAATAATGCCTGATCCATGGCCCAAAAGTCTTGGAAACATGGGTTAGGGGCAGTTCAAATTCCTGTTAGTCATTTGCCTGAAGCAAGAAAGTGTACATTTCTGAGTCAGCAGGTGGCAAGCTATTGCAGATGTCAAAAGGTTGGCCTCCATTCCAGATGTACGTATCTTCTCTGTCTGACCTTGTCTTACTCAAATCTGGACCCACCCATCAGTTGAGGACAGAATCTTTATGGATTTCTATGAACATTTTACAATTGGTTACTGAATACAAGTTTGCCCATGAAGACATCACCCTTCCACACAAATCTCATCCTTGGCATGCTGATATTATCTGCCAAGCATTTTTAAATGCCTTGAAGAAACTCAGAAATTTTTAATCATCATGCAAAATCAATTACTTTATTTTTACTAGCAGAACTTCTCACATGAGGCTAAAGAAGAGTGCGGTGAGAAATATGTATTGTTCATAGCCATCCTTGACATTTTGTGTAATTAGGAAGGAAAACTGTTTGTGATCATGTTGGTCTACCTCTTTCCATGAACACCTAATTGGCTGAACGATTTTTAAAAAAAGGAAGAACCATTTTTAAAATCATTACCACAATATGAACCTGGATTTACAAAGCTGCTGGCTCATGATCACTTCACAGCTATGTCATCATACTTTCTAGGCAAATGAAAACTGTTGGACTTTCAGATGTATCAAATGTATCTACCCTTGATGACTTTCAGAGCATGCCTTTCCTTCAACCCTCTCTAAATGGTAGATGCCTACCGCTTAGATCTCCGTTTGTGAAACACTTTTATGCCACCTTCCCACACTGTTTCCTTTCTTATAACATAAAAGGTCTGCAGCCAGGCAAATGTATAAGCATTGTATGAAATGTTTACACTACTTAAAACAAGAAAAAAAATCAAAACATTTCTCACTGATACAAATTCCTTTAATTATCACAGGGCATGGTCTCTTCCAGCTTTCATCAAAATCTGTGACAACATTCACAGTATTCTTAATGGGACCAGAAACACAACTTAGAAAAAAATAGAAGTGATCTAGAACATAATGTTCCAGGTTTTGAAAGTGTTACAAGTGCATCATTACCAAGGAAATCTCATAGTTTTCATCATTACTCTTTTACATTAGTTGAACACAGGTGGGTTGTTCTGATTTCGCAGTGAAACACGGCTGATAAAACACTGATATTTAGTTGAGGTGGAACAAAACTGGGGTTTGGTATGAACAAGGTATTCAGCATTAGAGGACCATAAACCAGCAAATAAAAATCCCATCTGTAGTGGTCATCTTCCTCCCAGTTGTGATCCAACAAAGTTGGATCCAACTTTGGAATGGCTCTAATAAAGTTAATAAATCCCATTGATTTGGCACAGGATTTCATTTAATTAAAAAAAAAAAAAAGAAAGAAAGAAAGAAAAAAAACCCCCTCCTTCTTTATTTTAGGCCAAATCCAGACTGTTTTACTTACAATTAATAAATTTTGACCAATAACTCAACAATCTTGAAAAATCTCATTTGAGGAAAATACAGAGAAGAATGGCTGATTTTGTAAGGTTTAGAGTGTCTTTGGTAAGACAGTAGAAAAAACTATGCAAACAGAAGATAAAGCATCTACTGCTAGTCTTACTGGAAGTTATAGGTAGGTAACAAGGATCCCTCTGTGTATTCAGAACCATAGAAATAGATCTGCCTTCAAAATTAATGGAGTGTGTTGGATTAGTTAAATACACCAATAAGGATCTGGTAGCTTATCTACCTACACTGGGTTAAACAGGATCTCTGTGCAAAGACATTACTGCCATAAAACCAACATCCGCTCCAAAAATAAAACCCAGCACCCCTTCAGCTCTTCCCCTGGGGACAGTCAGAGCACCTGTCAAAGAGGTCTTGTTTATTTATTTTACAGGTCAGCTCAGCACCAGAATATTCTTCTTTTGGCTTATCCAGCTATATTACATAGTGTATATGGCAGTTAAGCTTCAAGGTCAGATGTCAGGAGGCACAGGTTCCAGGCTATAAAGAAAAATCCAGCAATTTTGGGTGCTTAGTTACAGTATTCTTACACACATAAGAATGTGCATTTCCTGGAGCCTCACTTGGCTCTTCACTGAACTGCATCCAGAATCACACTTTTAATTTCCATCTCTAATTTCAGCCTTCATATTGGGCTAGAAAGCTAAAGAGTAGAATGAAAGCAAGGCAACTTTGCTAATAGCCTAATTCTGGAATTCAGAGATAAAAGCATTGTCTTGATGGCTCATGCTTAGTTAACTCCATAAAGATTTTACTCATCAACTTACTGTATTCCAAAGACAAAAGAATTTTGGTTACTTTAATGATAAAAGAAGCCAGTATAGCAACATGGTCCAGTGCCAAAGGATGACAGCTGGAAATATTCACAGTACTTAGAAATTCCATCCTTTTTATTAGATAATTTTCTTATTAAGATGAGATATATTAGACAGGAATTGATCACTCTGTGATTTGAAATTTTGTATGTGCTCCCTGGCTTCATGGTATTAAAAGACAGTTGCAAGCTTCTCATCTGGTGGACTAGCCTGAAACAAAAAAGGCAAACTCAATTATTCTATCTGCATTCTAGGTGAATTATTAGCACCTTTTTTTTTGCTAAATACTGTTGTTTTACCAAAACATTTTAAAAATGCAATACCCACAGTTTCAGCAATTCTCTGTGATGTAATTTCTTACATATGGTTACCATAAACTATAAGGAAAAGTCACTTAATTAGTTTTCTATGGAGCAAATCAACTGTCATGAAAGCTTATACAAATGACAATAATAGGCTGACCTAGGTATAAAAAGATGAAGGACTAAATGAGTAAAACTCAATTGGTTTTTCCTCTCTTAACTACCATCTCTGAAGATATATTTTAAGGAGTATGAAGAAGCAAGCTCCCACTTGCTACACTGTGCACTACACTGTACTGTACATGTTCCTGTAGGAGCTCTGCCTCTCCCAGCACTGAAACACTCAAATGCCTCAGCAGAAAATATTCCTAGCCAGTGAAATTACTAGCTATGTTCCTAAGAAATTCACTTAAAATGTTGTTAAGACAGCACTACAGATCAGAAATGAATGTTGAGACACAGGCCTACGTACCTATCAGGTCACCATGGGGCAATAACTTGTCAATGTGTTAGTTGTTTATGTATTTATGTATGATCCTAGGTCTGCAACAAAGTAACCTGGATTAGCTTAGCCTTCAAGAAAAAAAATCATGTATGTAAATGCATGTCATTTTTTCCCAGGCAAATGTTCAGATCTTCAAGACTGATTTCTCTGTATGATTCATTAACATTAAAAAAATTCTTAAACACAAAAAATAAAACCGTATTGTCACACAATGCTATCTTACCCATGATATGATCTGAGAACTTTGTGACAGTGAGCAGTATAGCTAAACAATGCATTCCTATCCTCTATACACATGAAGTGTATTGATGTTTTTTCACACGTGCATTCTATTAATTTCATAGTTATCCCAAGATGTTTCAAAATGGCACAAATCTAAAAATGGTTTAAACAGAATTTAGATTTTTGTTTACTCAGCCGCTGTGCTTTGTAGCTGTACAGGCAGCTAGTCCCCCAAACTGTTAGTTCCTCTGGTCTTTTTTCATAGCTGAGTTCATTTTTAAAATAACTTCAACATTTCAAGAATGATCCACGGTCTTGGGCTACCTTTAATTCTTTTCCATTTTATTGGGACACTGTTATTACAGGTTGGTTTTTTTTATAGCTCCCCATACAGAAACTGCCAGCTTGACTCTACCTCCAGGATCAAAGCCAACGTCTGTCATTCTATAATAGGAAGATCAAATTAAAACCAGCTTGCTCATCAGGATGTTTAAAACATCTCTATTTCACCTGCCTAAGTCTTTTTAAAAATGCTTCTTTAAGTTTCTATGGATGCCATAAGCTGTCAACTTCTTTTTTCAAGGTCACATCCATGGAATTACAGTTGATGAAGTGAAAAAAAGAAAGACAACTTACTAAGAAAAAAACCCAGAATTTTGGAATGCTTTTTTTCTTAAATATTTGTAGGGACAAAACACTAGCAGAAAAGAGCAGAAACTTTGTACTTGGACAGGAAACAAAAATATGTGAAGGTCTTCAATACAAGTCAATATATATTGTTCTACTGTTGCAGAATATGGAAATAACCTATGTCTTTAGCTTTCACAAATTTTATAGCATAACTGTATTATGTTTTTTCTGAGGTTGCACAACTCCTTTAAAATATTGCAAGCTCCAGGAGGGCATATATCAGCTACAGTCACATTGCTTTGTACCAGTAGGAGAACATTTATTTTGTGCTAAGAGTGCTGCAGACAATTCTAGCTCCTCCAGAAAGGGACTATCAAATCCTAAATGTGAAAAAAGGATACTTACAGCATTAAGAGAAACACACAAATGATGGAAACTCCATGGAGGAAGAACTCTAACTTTATTTTAGCTAGTTATCAGGAACCGTCGTGTTGCAGTTATCACCTCTAGCTCACCAAAACAGCTCAAAAGAAAAGCAGACTAAGTTGCTGGAAGGGATGCATGAGAAAGTGAATAGACAGAAAACTAAAGGAAGGCCTAAACTCTGAAGTTGTCTTGCCACTGGTTTTGTTGTTACTGTCCAGAGACACACCACCTGACCACCTCCTGGGACAAATCAGACCATTTACCTACTGAAAGCAACATCTGACATTCCCAATATATGTGGGAGAAAATAAAAAATCTCACTTTGGCAGTGAGAATTAAGCCTAGAGCTCTTCTGCACAGGGTAAGCCTGATCCTGCCCATCCTGAAACTATGTGCGCCTTTTTCTTCCTCTGCCTCTTCAACGCCACTTACACTGCCACATTTCTATTCCAAAGTCTGGACATAGTCACGGTGTTTCTTACTGTTTCTTTCAATTAATTATTTTTGGGTTGCTTTTTCTGTGGCTTTGTAACATGGTAGCATGCCAGCTTTCCTTTTAAGTGGTCTAAAACCTTTTATGATTTAATTAAACTAATATGATGCTTATTCATCTGCTTCCTTTCTAACCACTAGGCTTCCTTTTATTTTTTTAATTAAATTCTCCTGATGGTGACAGATGCAGACAAATTACTGCAGTTGCCTAACACATTTGAAAAATAAGGCCACTTTTTTAGAAGTCTTTATATAAATTTATGCAGCTGGCTCCAGGTTTTAACACTTGGGATAGATGATGGCTCTTGCTCCTCATCCAGGTGGATTTCAGTGCTCTTCCCTGCCTCAGCAAGTCAGTATTTGTATCTTTCCCCAGACTGCCACCCAGAACAGCCAGGTCCATGTGACAAGGTTTCAGCTGTGTTTTTTGCTGATCAGCCCCAGGCCTGAGTTACCCAGTCATCAGAGACAGAAACCATGCAGACCTCACTAGTGTACATTTTTGAACGGATGGTGTGAAGTGTAATTAAATAAGACAGACTTTCGTTCTGCACTCTCCTTCATGTCATTCAGCAGGACAACAGCAGTCTCAAACCACACACATACCCCCTTACATTTACCAGTTGATCTCCAAGTTTGAAAATCGTAATCAACAAGGTTATAAACAGATACTGAGGGCCCTGCCAAAATCCCACAGGGAATCGAGTCGCAATGTTACACACACCTTAACCGTGCTTATGGGTGGGGAGGGGGAAGGAGACCAGTGCCAAGGAGTTGCAAAGGGAAATAAATGAATCTTCACAGTTTTGGTATTTAAATTTAACGGGATAAACCCCCACCAGGAAATCCTACAAACCATTTCTGTACTCTCCACCCCCAGCTTTCCCACCAGGAGTAGAGGGCAGGGTATGTCCCCTTAATATTTAACCAGAGATGATCCCCAGCCCAACCACTGGTGGCTTTCCAGCAGCCACCAACACCACCCAGGAACAACTCCTCTGCCTGAGGTGCGGGCCCCCACACCACCCGCTGGTGTCAGAGGGGTGAGGGGCTGCCCTGCCCCCCGGGAGGGCACCGTGCGCCCCGCACCGCGCCGGCGGGCGCCGGGGGGAGGCCGGCGAGGAGGGGCGGGCCGGGCGGCGGCGGCGGGCCCGGGGGGCTGGGAGGCGGCGGGCCCGCGGCGGGGTGGGCCGGGCGGTGGGCGGGCAGCCCGGGGGCGGGCGGAGGGCCGGGCTGTCCCCTGCCAGGTGAGGTGAGACACCGCTGCCGGCCCCCTGGCAGCGTGCGGCAGTGCGGAGCGCACGCAGGCGGGCGGCGCGGCTGGGCTGGGCAGGGCTCGGCTCGCCTCGGCTCGGCTCCGCACGGCGTGGAGCTCCCTAGGCCCGTCGCCCCCGCCGCCGCCCCCCGCTATGGCGAAGGCGGGCAGGAAAGGATGCGGCTGCCCTGGCTTCCTGAGGAAGAACTGGCTCCTGCTGAGCACGGTGGCCGCTGTGCTGACGGGTGAGTGTGGGGGGAAGGCGGGCGGCAGAGAGGGAGTGCGGCGCCGCCGTACCCCGCCCGGCCTTGCCTGGCACGTTACAGCCCTGCCCGTCGCAAGGCCGGCGCGGCGCCAGACCGGGCCCCGCAGCGGAGCGCCCGGCGACGCCAGCGAGGGGCGCTCCTTGGCCGCGGGAGCGGGCGCGGGCCGGGCGGTGCGGGGCGAGCCGCGTCCCCTCGCCGCTCGCCGGTCCCGCCCGCCGCCGGTGCCGCGGCAGGTTAACGGCCCTAACGGCGGGCGAGGGGGCCGGCTGCCCTCCCGCGGCGGCCCGCAAGGCCGGCTGAGGTGCTCCGGGGCGTCGCGTAGCCGTGGCCGCGGGGGACGGGTCCGCAGCGGCGCGGTGCCGAGGCGGCCGGTCCGGAGAGGGTTTCGCGTGTGAGCGCGCAGCGGCCCCCGGCCCCTAGCGGTAAGGCCGGCAGCGGGCCGCGGGGTGCCCGGGGCCGCCTGGGCCTGCCCCCCTGCGGGCGTCCGTCCCGCCTGTGTGACAAAGGTCTGGCGATCAGCAGTGTAAAACCGTGCTAAGAAAAGCCTGCCCAGTGCACCGGGACACGGTGCGCCCTTGGTGCGTGGGTGCTGCGGGTCCCCCCGGCCGACCCGAGGCAGGCTGTGCCCCCGGCCACGTTTGCGGCGACCGCGGCATGCGCTTCGGGACTGACCTTCGGCTGGTGTGCTGCTGGCGGCCCCGCAGAGGTGGAGGCTGCAGGGCAGGACAACGGTGGCAGTGGCATTGGGTGCTTCTGATGGCCTGAGCCAAGCAAGGCAACTGGCCAAGTTCAGCGATGCCACCCAGGTTTCAGCAGGATTTTCAGTGGTGTCACTCTAAAGAGAGGGGAGTTCTCTGCTTGCTGACCAGTTTCTGGGGGCAAAAGGAGTCAAACGCCATCTTATTAAGAATATAGGTGGGCAAAAGGGCCAAAAGAAGCCATCACATGACTTGGCCAAAGAGACTTTTCCATAGGATGTAATTTTGGTCACACACCCTTTTCATTTTCTCCTGGTGATTATTCTGATGCTAAGCAGGGAGAGCTTAATTTGCATTATTGCTCCTGTAGAGAAGTGTGGCTTTGAGTACTTTCATTTTCAGCACTAGCTGCTTGATTGGTCTCTTTCAGATTACTTTTCTGCCGATTTGAATTTTGACTGGAACGTATCTATTTCTGTGCATGTTTGTTCAGGAGATAATTACTCTTTTTGGAATTCCACCAAGCTATTTACAAGCTGAAATCAGGGGTGTACTTATGTATACATGCATGTTTTCCTCCACACATTCAGTATGTGAAAGATTTTTTCACCTCTTCAATAAGTGGAAAGATTTTTGTGAGTTCTGTATACCAAGTGCTGAGGGCTTGCTTTGAAAATCTGGTTGTGCAGTTGGAGGAGTGTATGTGTGTCTGTGTGTGTGTGTACAGTTGGTTTTTACGTACTCCTGTCAGGTGTGTTTCTATGAGTTGACATACTTCCTTCTCAATTACAGGAGTGGTTAAGAAACATTACCCTCTCATTGTCTTCCATGAACATAGGTAAAACTGAAGTGTGTGATGTGATCTTACAAGCTGATCAATCTGAAATGAGGTTTCCCTGAGAGCCACATGGGAATTCATGGTGGGAGGGTGACAGGCAGCCAGATACCTCCTGTGTCTTTGGACTTCTCTGCCTGCTACACTGTAACTAACAGTCCAGAACCCAGGGGAGCTCTGTAACGCAGCGAAGAGAGCTTTGATAAAAATTTCTTCGGTTTTGGTCCAAACTGTATTTTGCAAGTAGCTGTGTATCTGCTACATAGTCAGTATTTCTTGGAGGTGAAGTAAGGCACACAAGGAGAACAGTGAAACCCTTGAAAGGATGGGTCAATTGAATTGTATGTTGTCTTTTCATTACAGCTTGAGGAAAGTTTCTATTATACCTGGAGTCCACAAACCCTTCATAATTAAATTTACTTATTTATTCCTTTAAAATATATACTGGGAAATTGCTTTGAGATTAATAAATCTACTTTGTTTGGAGGAACAATGTAACATTTGTGGACAGAAGAGTATCGCATCATTTTGAAAGCAGAAAATACATTTAGACTTTTCAGAAAAGTATGCATGAGTGAGGAGTGGAAATACCAAATGCAGCAAGCTGTGGCAACGCACTGTAAAAGCTGTCCAGCTGTGCTGCAAAGTGGCTGATATTCCAGCAGTATCATATGGAATCGTGGGTTTTGCTTATCATTATCAGAGCCGTGGTCAGCATCCTAGTGAGATTTGCTTATCTTTGCTAGTAGTACCCTTAGTAATTTGAAAAGTTCTCTTGATTACATCTTGTGTGTATCTCTGGTAAGAAGATACAGAAGCAGACAGACCCCCCTCAGGAGTCCAAGCAATTGTTCCTAAGAAGAGTAAGGATAGAAGCAATTATTTTGTGTGTTACATTTGAAGCATCCAATCATTTACCTGTCACATTCTCAAAAACATTGGAATTTCTTTTATAGCAGTTGGGGGAGATTATTTAAAATCTGTACACAAAATATATTAATGTCACATCTTTTTGGTGGAAACAAGTGTATGTATTATTAAAAGAAAACAAAACTTGAGACTCAAGAGGGTATTTTTCTTCCCTTAGTGAGATTGTGTTTCAGACCACCAACCTGTTTTAAAGATCTGTGAACTCAGATTTGGAGTCTGAAACTGACTGGATTTCAGATTCAGGGCTAATTCTGAGGCTTGCAGTTTGTATAATTTCAGTGATAGCTTTGCCTGAACACTGGGCCTGAGGAGCAAGTTCATTGTTCATTGGTTTGCAGTGTATACTGAGGGCATGCAGTGGGTCAGCTGTGCTGACTGGTGACACCTATATGAGTATAGGAGAGATGTGGGCTCATCTGTGCCTCCCCTGGGTCACTGCCCTTCTCTAGGAGGCAAGAGGGGCAGGATAGTAGCAGTCTCATGTAGGTAACTGCAAAAGGAGGGATATCTTGCATCTTTTTGCTCTGCTGGCCTTATTGAGCCCAAAGCAGATGAGCTAACAAAAGCAATTTAAAAGTCAACCTAATACAAGTGCTTCTTCAGGCATTAATAAATTTATATTGCTTCCAGTTTGCACAATCAAGTCAAAGTAAACCAGAAGTATCCCTGAAATTTACTCATCCTGAAACAGGTGTCTAAAGGACAATTACAAAGGGAGAGATTAAGTCACACTTCATAGGATTCTGATAGAGCATCTATTTTTTATCATCACTTTGTCTCCAAGAGATCACTGCTGCAATGCAACCAAACCAGTTGTGAGGGTAAAAGGCTGATGACGTGTAAATACTTATTCATTAGTCTGGTAGTCATAACCTAATAGCTTGTAGTCCTGGGCAATTCTTCAGCACAACAGCTTTTTTCTTACAGTGGAAATTAAAATGTGATTTGAGTATGTATGGCCTCAGGCACTGAATTTCAGTAGAACACTGTACTACAGAGATCTTTTACATACTCAGTAAACACAAATAGGTTGGAATTTTTTTGAGTAGTCACAAATTTTGTAATCTATTAGACCATTACCTTTTTGTAATAGTTTTGTGACTGGGGAACATGATTGAGGGAATCAGTTTGCATAAATTTGCAGGTTACAAGTGTTTTTCTTTTCTTGTTGCTTAATGGAATGTCTGTCTGTCACTGCCTAAACAAATCCAGAACTTCAGATTCCTGTAAGCCTGCCTGTCACTCGAAGCTTTTTCTTTCAACAGCACGTGTGTGGGACACTAAATACCGCATTTCTCACATCCTCTTCATGAACAGCTGAACGATTTCAAACTGATACAGCCATCAGTCACAGGAGATTGTGAATGGCAGGTATCCCTTCTCCAGCCAGCCGTAAATCGTGTTCGTCGAAGGCGTGTAAGCGCTGTTCCTGTGTGAGGCCGTGACGAGCGCTGTGCGCTGCCGTTAACTTGCTCCTTCGTCCTCCTCTTCAGGTGTACGGGTGTCGCTCGGCGCCCTTGTGTGCGCCTCGGATCTGCGGAGCGGCGCGGGGGGCGGCGGGGCCGGGGGCGGTGGCGGGCGGAGCTGTCCGAGGTGGCTGCGCCCAGCCCGGGGAACGGGCCGAGTGCGGGGCAGGGAAGCGGCAGCCGGTGGTGTGAGGCAGGGGTGAAGCGACTGAGGGAGGGAGGGAGGTGGACATCTCCGGCATGCCCGAATACCTGGCTTTTGCGCCTCTGAAGTGACGTGTGTCCTGCCTCTGCAGGATGAGGCACCTTGCTTGTGCAGTTCCTTTGTTGGAAGATTGAGGCTGGCATCAGACCTCCCTTTCTCTCTGCGCTTGAGAGCAAGATTGAAATATACATAGTTCCTATCTGTAACACCAACCTTGCAGAAACTTTGAGTGGTGCAGCTATAGCTATTTGCCAGGATTTAATGAGTGATGAACAGCCACTGGAGCTTCTGTTTTGTGCTTTATGGTGTCACCCCAGTAATCCATATGTCAAAAATTGATTCTCTTTAGTTTTGATGAAAATTATTATTTTACATTATAGTATTAACTAGTAATATCTCCCTATAAGAACACTTTTTGTTCACAGGCTTGTGATTAAAAAGAGGAAACAAAAATTGTCCAGTGCATTCACAACTACTAACTGAGGGCTGGACACTGTAATCAGATACAGGGAAATTGACAGCTGCTTTTATAAGCACTAGTTCCTTCTAAAATTCATCCATGTGAGCAGTGTCAACACATGCTAGCATTACTGGAAGCTCACCAGTGCATTCTTACAGGAATGAATGTCTTGCAGGGCAAAGATAACAACAGAACAATTAGTAACCTATCACTCTATTGACAGCCTCTCACCACATGGAAGGCCACCCTGAATCCAGGGAGCTCACCATACTCCTGAGGATAGGAAGTTTCTTTTTGCAAATGTGTCCTGAAGCCTCTAAACCCCATGAACATATAAAGTCTTTCAGTTTCGAGCAAATTGTTTCTGTCTCTTGACAAGTGTAATTTAAAAAGCCCATTCAGGATATGGAGTAAAGCTTCACTGTTTTTCATTTCCACTTCCTTGTACCTTTACCAAGAAGTGGCCTGTTAGCTTAGTTTAGGCTGTCTTCAGTACCATTTCTCTTTGCTTGCACAATACAGTGAGAAGGTTACAAACAATGAAACAGATTTACTGCCTCTTGAAATACACTAGCAAAACCAGAGCTCTTCTCTTCACAACAGGAAAAAAATTAAAGGGTATATACTAAAGCAAAGGAATTATTGCCCTGTCAGTTTTTGACAAGTATAGTTATAAAGCAAACATCTGATTCCTTTCTTGAATGCTGAAGCATAACATTTTATTAGTTTGAAATTTATAACATGTGAAGACCAGACATCCTGAATAAACTGTGGTATCATGGACATTTAACAGAAGAGTCTGGTTTCTTGCTGTTGTGATTTAGAGCTGCATAAATGATACTAGTGGCCTTTTATGCCTCTTTAGACAGTTGTGATACTTGTCTGTGTGTTCTTTTCTGTTACACTGCATACAGTTTGATACAGGATGGGGTCTGTTCAGAAGTTTGTGAAATGCAGCAATTCTGAAAGAATGTCTAAATTTAATTTTAAAGACAGAAAGTAAAATGCGGAGTGGCTCAACACTTTGATATATTCATTAGTTTCAGAATAATGATGTTTCTGCATGTCACTGTCTGTGTCTCTTTAGTTTCCACTAAATTGCCTTTCCAGCTGCTTATCTCAATTTGTTACAGTCAGAATCATTCCACTGCCCTTTCAGCAAGGGTGTAGCTAGAAAGTGTGTCCTGTGTATTGTCCTTTCCTCTCAACAACCTTCCAGCAAGGGGATAGCTAGAACAGTATGTCCTGTCTGTTGTTCTTACACCAAGGGGGCAGCTAGAACGGTATGTCCTGTTCATTGTTCCTTTCCTCTCATCACAGTTTAAAATGGAGGCTGTAACAAGGGTCAGAATCTGGCAGATATTCCCAATTACTAGCTTTTCACGCTTCTTATACCATTGCCAACCCTTTAGTTTCTCGTGTTTTTAAGGGTCTTAAATGAAAATGTATTTTTCCTGATGTGCTGTATTGAGCTAGTATTTCTTGGGCTGTGTAGGATGCACAAGCGTGTTCATATAGCTTTGGGATACCAGGCAAATGTGGAAAGAGAACAGAAGACCAGTGGGCTTTTACAGAAAAGAATGAGAAGCTCTAAGTTTTTGGGTGGCATCAGAATTGTGACATTGGTGTTGTAATATGTTAGGCCATGTAAGTGAAATGTTAGACACTGGAACTGGACACATGACAGTATCTGAAATGAGTGACAAAAGGTGTCCAAATGAAAGCACTGTTTTATAAAACTGAGTGGATTTAGAAACGTGTGGAAGCAACAAGACCTGTATGTGTCTGGATGACTGCAGAGAGGTTGTAGTTATGGAAGGCTCCCAAGTTACAGATGGGTGAGCTGAAGGAGAATGGTTGTGGTTTCAGAAGTAGCAGCTGAAAGGGGTCATGGGGAAGGTCTTCAAAAGAAAAAGGGCATGTTACTGTTGTCATATTACATTCCATTTTTACTGTAAGACAGAGGAATATGGGATAGAAATATACCTCCTGGGTGATCATATCTAGTCTACTGCTGCATCAGGTTACACCATTTTACATAAACTTCTGTAACATCTCATGCTGGATAGGCTTCATTGTGCTGCACATCCTCCTAGGAAGCTATAAAAATCAGTCTGATTGTTGAAAGCCTTACAATTTCCAGTCTAAGTGTATTCAGGATCAATATGCATCCGTTTGTTAAAACATTGCTCTTTCTCTGCTATTCAACCATTTTCTGGATTTCTAGCTCACTCATCCCTGTTGGACAAACCAAGCTCTTTAATCTCCTTTCAGAAGGTAGTCTCCTCATTCTTTCCATCACTCCACAGTCTGTCTTTGTGTGTTGCAGTTTGAGTTCACTTTTGCTGAAGCCTTAAGGAGTTTCACATGGTATTTCCCAGCAGAACAAGGGCTTTCACTAGGACACATCCAAATTTGTGAGGAAATGTAGGTTGTTTAGCTGCTGGGAAAGAGCTGTATTTTTCCCCAGATTACTTAGTTTATGATATAATCTTGGTAATGTGGCCTTTATCTCAAGATTGTAAGTGCTGTACTTCACAAACCTACTGAGTCACCAAGTTTGTTGAAAAGCTGTGAAAGAGGCAACTTGTATTTCTCGTACAACTTATCTTAACAGAATTAAGGACTAACCAAGGAATTAATTCTTTGCAAAACCTGTCTGTATTTTTTCTGTTAATGGGCTGTCCCTATAGGTAGGTTCTGTATGGCAGTTTTTGCTAGTGTATTGAGATACATATACAGATGAAGTGCAATTGAGAAGTTTTTTTCTTTCCTTCAGTTGTATTCTTTTATCCTGGCTTTCTCAGATAGAAGTTACATCTGCATACGGTAAATATTTGGAAGATACATACACATGAAATTTATCTACAGCATATTTAGATAAATGAGAGGAAAGTAAGAGTCCAATAGGAGACACTGTTAAATTACCAAACAGCTTAGTACATTGTTGTTCTGGGGGAGCACTGCTTCAGCACCTGGCAGAACTGTGGTCACTCATAGTGACAGGAGAATGGCCACTATTTCCCTTTTCCTGGCTGAATGAAGTAACTGCCCTTGGTTTGATTAAGGGTGGTGTGGGTCCTGTGCAGGGCTGCATTGCAGAGAGGCTGCTCTCTGTTATCAGTGACTGCTACATGCTGCTCTGTGTTACCAGCCCTAATACAGACCACTGCAGCGCCGAAAGCAGCAGGAGTTATATGACTCGGTCAGCTGCAGCAGGCTTCACCCGTGCTGTAAGGCGAGTACCCCACACTGGAGAAGCTGTTTTTCCCTCCTCTGGGCAATGCCATTTGTGCCTTCCCTTCATTGCTGAAGGTCCATCACAGGGAGTCACTGTCCACCTGAACTTTCCTCGCACTGCAGTCAGATGACAGTGTGTCTTTTGTGTGAAGGAATTTACAACTACTGCACTGTCAACAGGTTAATCAGAGAGGACACAGGGGCGTCTCACTGCAGCAGAGGAATGAGCACACCTTCCTATAATACATTCCTACTACAGATTTTTCAATACACCAAGATCTGACTTGGGAACTTTCTTCTGGAAGATTTCTGAGGGAACTTTTCTTCATGTATCTTTGTAAGCAAGCTGGTAGTCTGGACACCACCAGCATCCACAGAGTTAAGATCAGTTGCCATACAATTATACCCCAGAGAGTCTAAATCCTACCTCAATAGTTGCCTGCAGTTTTCTAAGAATGTTGTTTTTCCCAGTAACATCAGTATGTTTATCGGAAGGAATATTAATTGTCAAGTAGAGTGTAAACCAGTAAAATGAATAATATTTAAAAATATTAAAATAAATGCAGAGACACCTGAATTAATAAGCTGAAATAAGTTTATAAGTGTTATTATAAGTAATAATTTCTTCTACATCCTCTATTTTAGTGTTCTGTAGTTGGCACTGTGTATTTCATTGTAGTTAAGAGATAGCCAGTGATAGTACAGAAACTTCAGAGAAACAAAATGGGTTTTATAAAATATTACTAGAGGACTCGGACTGTATCACAGACTGCAAAAATCTTGCCTGCCTGTGCTGCAATTGGACATATTTGTATTGAATGTTTTGTATTGTGTTTCAGATCAAGTCAGTGAACTTTGTTAGCCTTGTCAGTCCTATGAGTCATCTACTGTAATGATAATCCAGTTAAGACCCACCAGTATGATAGAAGTCATTGTATTTTAGTTTGTAACGTGAACAGCATACCTTGTGAAATTATGAAGAGCTTAATCACTTTGTTATTAGCACAAGCCGTGTTGCTGCAGTACAATTAAACAATATCAGGTTTGAACTATGAGATGTGCCCATGTTTTTTCTTCCTTCAGTGCTGTATCAAAGCAAAATTTCTATAATTCCCCCAGTGTCTATCAGTATCAGCCAGAATCACAATCTTTGCTCCAGAGAAAGAGTTTCTACATGCTGGAATTATATGAAAACAGGAAAAATAAATACCACAGCTGTTTACAGAGAGGGACATGGTGTAATTCAGAACAGACCATTTTATGAAGCAGTTTTAATTTTGTCCAGAAATATGCACAGGATTTTTTTTCTCATTGTCTTTATGGTTCATTCCTAAGGATCGTTCCCATAATAAAGTCAGTGGGAGTTAAAGGTGATGTGCTGTTTCTGTGGTGTCGTGCACACTGATGGAGTGAGAATTCCCTGCCAGTTAACACTGTGCATCCCATACACATTGTCATTGTTGTCATTCATGGGTGAAAATAACACGTTAGGGAGTCCTGCCAGTGAGATACTGATTTCACCTGCCTTATATTCTCTTTCAGTGAGAAATAGGACCAGGTATGCCTATGTGTGGACTTCAGTTACTGGTTTCTAAATTGTGAGTTGTTTTACCTGTGAATGAAGGTAAAGAAAGTAAAGGTGCATAGTGTCATGCCATCTTGTTATCAAAGATGTGATCAGGTTCTGAAAAGTATCTAACCCACAGTGGTAATGACGTTAAACAAGTAATTACAGACACATTATACTGCATGTCCTGAACAGATTTAGCTACCCAGGTTTTCTGAGTTTTCAAATTAAAGATCTGAATTGTGTTGACCCCACATAATTATACAAAAAAGGCTTCAGGATTTAGCCATCGCTCCCTGAAAAACTGTGAATAGTCTCCACGTGTGGTTGCTCAGGAGGCTGCTGAGAGGGCAGCACATTTTTATGAGTTTACAGTGTTGTGGGACAATCTGTGACACTCCTCATGTGTGCTACTACAGATGAGCCCAGAGATCATGGAACTTGTTTGAACAGGTTCTGTGTTTCTTTTCTTACTCATTTCCAAATATGTGTCGTGAACTCCAGTACAGTACTTCAAGAAAACTATAGTACTCCTGTAGTTGTTCCCATGCAAATAATTTGCCTTTTTCCTGAAACATCACTTCAGAAACAACAGCAATATGCAAAAATACATACTTTAGATGTAGGGCAGATTGTGATAAATGAGTGTACACCAGATATCCAAATGTCACAGTTAGCTTTGCAGAATGCAGAACCTGCAACGTAATGGTCTCCCAACACACATTTTACTTAATTTCTGTGGTTCACTCACTGGATGCACATACAAGGCCAGACTGGTTCTGCCACATTGCTACACACAGCCATCATCTCCTGGGCCTTAGAAAGCCTAAGGCTTGGCAGATGTGATGGATCGAGTGCTGGCTACATGCAGTGCAGCCAGTTGCAGGTGCTATCCCCTCGCAGTGCTTCCTGCTCCTCCTTCCCTGGGTAACACAACAAAGAATAGGTCATCCCCGTACAATTGTATTCCCTCTGATTTTTCATGCTAGACTACCTGAAAGATGGGTGCCAACAGGTTTCTCGTGGTGTGCTCATTTTGAGTCATTTTCTTGAGTTCTGCTTTTCTTTTCTTGTTCTTCTCACCCTCACCCCTCAGTTCTCTTAGTTTGCATTTACAGCCTTTCTTTGAAGGATTTTCTGTCTGTTACCAAGCTTGCAAAAAGACTGTGTGCCACCTGGGAAAGTAGCACCAAGCAGTCAAGGCATGTGTTGTTTCATATGGATTCAGACAAGAGAATTGTCCTGTGGCCTCTTCATCCATTGCAATCCCAGGGACCCAGACTGCACCTTTCACTTTCTGTGTCTGGCTGCTGGGAGAGAAAATGTAGACACCATGCTGTACAGCGTGTGCTGTACTATGTGCAGTTGCAAAGGGTTATTTGCCTTAGAAAATAAAATTAAAAACACATGATTGTACTGTTTTATCCACCTTAATTCTTCCCTTCTGCCCAGCATGCAGAAATCTGGACCTTGAGCAGTACATAGCATTGAGCTGTAAGTAAAGGATTGCTTTTGTGGTGTAAATCAGAACCTGACTTAGCAATGTGAGCAAGAAGGAAAAGCAAGGAGAGGAGATGGAAAAGAAACAAAAACAATTTAGCGTGGACAAGAAGAAAGGTGGAGTAGTTGAAACTGAGGAAGGAAGAAGAGGGCAAGCACGAAAAGTGAGGTATTGCTCTTTAAAAAAAAACAGAATTAAATCATTCCGTAAATGAAAGAGACAAATGAAAAGAAAGGAAAAATCCTAATATATAGTAGCAGCCTTGTCTACTATAGGGTGTTTTGTGGTTGTTAGAAGTAATTACACATATAAGAATTCGTTCCAGAATTGGTGGAGTATCAGTAGCATTCATGTAGAAAAATTAACATTTTGTAAGACTTCCATCTATGCTTGCTTATGGCTGCAGTAATCAGTGTGATGTTAAAAGCGCTGGTGACCATGAGAAATATGTTTATAGTGGGCCACATTTTTTCCTGTGCATTTTAATTCCCAGGAAGAAAATTCCAGTTGAACTTGATATTGAGACCAGGATCAGGAAGTTCTATATTCGTCCATTTCCAGTACATAAGCAAATTTATTCTGCTAGATTTCTAACCTTTTCTTGTTACAAAATGAAATTTCTTCTTACAGTCACATGGTAAATTCAAGCAGCATGTGCTAGATGGTAGCTCCAATTAAAAGGTAGCTGCATTTTACTGTATTTTGGCATACTACCCAAATTAATATAGATACAAGTGCTCTGTCTGGTAAAGGAATAGTATGAACAAGAAAGTGAGAGCAATAATGTATTTTCAAGAGATTGTTGGAATAAGGAAGTCTATTCTCAGTTACTGCCACTAGATAAATAATACCCTCACAAAAAAAAAAAAAACCCCACCCAGCGTTAAAGGGATATAAATTTATAAGGGAAAAAAGTTAAGGAAAACCTGCTAAAATTTTGAGAGCACATGGAAGGTTTTTAGAGTAAAATCTAAAGTGGAAAAGAGAACTCTGAAGAACAAAAATGATGGTGAATCTCCCTACCTGGCTAGTAATCCTGCGAAATGTACAATGATCAAAGCTCCCAGCTTCCCACAACAGTCACCGCCTAGAATGAAAGGCACATGGTTAGAACGTGTCCTAGACACACCTTTGCAAAGTAAAGTGGCATTACAGAGCTTTTAATAAACATACAGTGTATTCTTGCTGTAATTTAAGCATATGCCTGCTGTAAGCTGTGTGAATAGTTTGAGACATGGAGATTACCCATATGCTTAGATTCAGCTATTTGTGCTGCTGTTTTCAGGATCAAAGCCTTGGCAACATACTTCAGTACATGTAACCATTTTACAAACAGAGGTTTATCTTGCTGGGGTTTATTTTAAAGTGCAGGCTAATTACTTTCCACACTTTTAGTTCAGTCACTAGATTGGTAATAGACATCATTGTGTCTTATCATTCACTGATCAAATACATTTGCATAATACTGCAAATACCTTCAAGGCTATTAAGATTCAAGATTGACGCAAGGAATTTAAACTGTCCGAGCTCACTGGCACTGTAATGGGTTTGCACGGTAAGGTATTTAGGGGTGGGCTACAGGAGTGGCTTCTGTGAGAAGATGCCAGAAGGTTCCCCCATGTCCCATGGAGCCAATGCCAGCTGGCTCCAAGATGGACTTGCCATGGGCCAAGGCCAAGCAATGGTGGTAGTGCATCTGGGATAGCACATTAACGGGGGTGGGGGTGGGGGAGGGGAGTGGGAAATATATGCACCAGCAGAAGAGAGGAGTAAGAAAGACTATGTGAGAGCAACAGCTCTGCAGACACCAAGGTCAGTGAAGAAGGAGGGGGAGGAGGTGCTCCGCGTGTTGGAGCAGAGATTCCCCTGCAGCCTGTGGTGAAGACCATGGTGAGGCAGGCTGTGCCCTGCAGCCCGTGGAAGTCCATGGTGTAGCAGATATCCACCTGCAGCCCATGGATGTCCACAGTGGAGCAGATCTCCGCCTGCAGCCCATGGAGGACCCCACGCTAGAGCAGGTGGATGCCCAAAGGAGTCTGTGACCTGTGGGAAGTCTGCGCTGAAGCAGGTTTGCTGGCAGGACTTATGACCCCGTAGGGGACCCATGCTAGAGCAGTCCATTCCTGAGGGGCTGCACCCCATGGAAAGGACCCACAATGAAGCACCATGTGAAGAATTGCAGCCTGTGGGAAGGACTCATGTTGGAGAAGTTCACGGAGAACTGTCTCCCATGGGAGGAACCCCACACTGGAGCAGGGGAAGAGTGTGAGGAGGAAGTGGCAGAAACAGCGTGTGATGAACTGACCACAGCCCCCATTCTTCTGCACTGCTTAGGGGAATGAAATCAGGAACAAGTTAAGCTCAGGAAGAAGGACGGGGTTGGGGGAATTTTTGTGATATGAATGGTAATAAACTAATTTTCCCAAGTTGGGTCTGTTTTGCCCATGACGGTAATTGCTGAGTGATCTCCCTGTCCTTATCTCGACCCAAGCGCCTTCCCTTATGTTTTCTCTCCCCTGTCCAGTTGAGGAGTGAAGTGATAGAGTGGTTTTGGTGGGCTCCTGGCATTCAGCCAGAGTCAAACCACCCCAGGCATAGATGACATCTAAATCAGAAATTCTAGTAGTTACTTAGAGCAGCCTATTTGCCTGAAAAGTTAACTTGTTCTTTTTTCATCTCTTTAATTGCAGGAAAGACTTGGTAGGAGTTTATAATCTGCCTCTGTTTTCTTTCAGCTTATTTTTGCAGATGCAGATAGAGCACAGAAAAAATGTTTCATTATCTTTTTGTGCTCTCAGAGACAAATTCTGTGAAGCTAACTATTAGTTTACATTTCTGCATCAACTAACATGCAAATAACTATGTGAATTAGCATGAACCACAAACATGGTAAATCTTTAGGGAGAATTTTTGCAAAAATCTTAGTTCCTAGAAAAGAATGATGAGTTTCTTTTTTTAGTAGAAAATTGGGTATGGGATCCCTGTCTGTTTCCTTCAATATCAACAGTAGAGACCAGTTGTCTGGATTTGTCTAAAATGTGGTTTTGAACCTGCTGGTATTGTCTGCCTCCACAACTTCAATCACTTAAAATAAGGAATGTGTCCTATAAGCCTGTGTAGTCAAACTTTACACCAGCTTCTTGAGCAACATCTAACTTAAATGCCTTGCATGCCATCAAAAAATAAAACTGGGATAAGAGGTGTATTTGGCTTGGGCAATAGCAGCTTTCCTGGGATGCTGCAACTTTACATGAGCCACTGAGGCTGGTAAAGGTAGGCTGGTAGCACCTTTTTGTGCTGTTGTAACAATTGTGCTGCAAAATATACACCATTGATGTCATTAAAATATGGAAGGGTGTAAATAATTCCATTCACTTCAGTGAGGCTATTCATATGAATAAGACCTTTCAGCACTCTGTGGATAATGAAGGGTTCAGAGTTGCTGTGTCTTTTACTGAATCCAGTTAGAAATTGGATCTGTTGATACTCAGTTTAGCCAGGACTGAAGCATTACAAAGTTCATATGTGGAACAACAGTCATAATGCTTTCTCAACACTGATCAACGCATTTCCTATACCAGTGATTTTCATTTGAAAATCATGTTAAAGTGGAAAATAAAAGTATTGCCTGTCAGACTGAAGATATTTGTCTTTCGGTCTATAATTTTCTTTTGGTAGAACTCTTACCTGTGGTATGTCTCAGAAGCTAAGCTGTCTGTTAATTCATCTAATCCAGAGATAAGAGGAAGTATCAAGGTGCCTTGTGCCATGGCTCAGTCACTGATTAACCTTATAGTATGGTATTTTGTAGACTGGTCAGGTAGTGGAATGTGTGTGAAATAGGCTGAGTGTGTTTTTGTTGATCAGTTTCCTGGAAATTAATTTAGTGATTGTGATCACACTCCTCTTTAATTGTATAGAGCACCAGTTACTGAAAGTATTGCTGCTGGGTAGATATATTTTTGCCAGTACAAATTATCTACAATATTTATACCATTTACTTGCTTTCTTTAATTTTGGTAGTGTCTATATACTATATTGATTTTTTCTTAATGCCAGTTATAGGTCTTCTAGAACTAGTGAAAGCAGGTAAAAAGTCACTGCTAGACTGGACTGATTGAATCAGATTTGTCCAAAGATACACCTGAAGACATCCTTCAAGTTCAGAATTACATGTGTTATTACTATGCCTATTATCAATATATAGAACAGAAAAGGAAACATCTCTAATTTGCTTTAGAAGTTCCACAATGGCTGTAAAAAAGTGTCTGTTGCTCGCTCTTTGTGTTTTACTGTTCTTATCCTATTTTTCCTCCTTTTCCCCATGTCTGTAAAGTACTGCTAATTTATGTCACATTTTTTATGTGCTTTTTAGGTATTGGAGTTGGCATGCTGGTACGGGAATATGGCAAACTGTCTAACCTGGATAAATTCTACTTTTCCTTTCCTGGGGAAGTGCTGATGAGAATGCTGAAACTCATCATTCTGCCATTAATCATATCAAGTATGATTACAGGTATGACTGGAAATGTACTGTTAGCTGATGAGATTATCATTGTGGTTTAGCTTTCTTTCTAAAAGAAATAACCTTTAAAAACAATATGATGGAACTCTATAATGAAACGTATAGATTGCATATATGTAGATTAAGCTTTTGTGTGTATAAGAGTGGATTTGGAAGGCTTAGCACCATTATCTGGTAATTAAGTTATAAAGAGCTGTGAGATAACAACTTACATGTTTATAGATTCTTCTGTCTCTTTTCTCCCCATTCTCAGGAGTGGGTTAAACAGTTGCAAATTGCAAGCCCAAAGCTGCAACTGCATATTCTCAGGTACAGAGTTAACTACTGTAAATAGTCTCATGCTGCCATTTCACAAGAAAGGGAGAGCTGATCTCATAGTTTACTGATGTAAAAAGAGAAGATCCCTCACTTACACTTCCCTGGTCTCAACAGACTCCCATGGGGTACCTTGCATGAGCTCTGGCATTTGCTGGATCCTTCTGTGAATCCATTCAATTCACTGACCTGACAGAAAACCATTATTGAGGACAAAACCCCCACAAATCTGGTATGCTTAATGCAAAGGAGTTGTGGGGAAGTGCAAGAGAGTGGGGAGGGAGATTGTGTGGCCAGGAAGGGGTTATGGAAAGAAGAGCAAAACTTCCCTCTTTTGCAAGGAACAAGCAAGCTGCTATCTGGAACCCCACCATGGCATGCCAGAATTTGCTAACAGCTCACACAGCAGGGAAAGGTTTAGAAAGATTTGCCAAAGCAAGCCCAAAGCAAAGGAATGTCAAATAGCCTTTCTAAAAAAAAAAAAAAGGTAAAGAAAGCCAAACAAACTTGTCTTTATTCTTTAAGCCTTTGCTGAGGGAACAAAGGTTGTGGCTATTTTGTTTTAGCTTCCTACAGTTCATCAGGACACACTTGTCACTATACTGTCCCCTTTCATCTCCACAAAGCCTCTATTTCAGGAACATATTCATTTCCAGGTGTCTGTTGTTTGGTTGGATGGTCATGGAAATACATCAGACATTTGACTGCAGAAAAGGAGAGCATCTTGTCATCAGAAAATGAAAGGTGAATTTAGATCGTGCTATGAAAGTGCTTTCAGAAATAGGATATTGCATACAAACTCCCAGTCTCCTCAAAGTTCATGGCCAAAAGTATCACTAATTTCAGCAGTGCGCCCCAAAGTGGGCCCGTGACAGGAAGAGCCTAAGGGAAGCTGCCGGGGCCCTTGGGGTGTACCTGTAATGCATGATGACAGGCACCCAGTGTTAGAACTGAAATGGAGAATTTCAACAGCTGCAAGACTGAGACATCCAGAAAGGAAAGCTGCAAGAGGCAGAGTGAGAAGTGGCAGCAGAAAATAACCAAGGGCTGTGTCCAAAGGAATGAAGGGAGATGGAACAATTTTTATATGTAAAGGAGAGAAGAAAAAAGACCGGAATAAAAAGGGCTTGGTGTTTTAATTAATAGAAAGGACAGCAGCATTTTTACAGAGGAGGAAATGAGACTTAAAGCAAAGGAAAACTGAACTCTTACCATGTTGAACTGGAGTCTGTGACAGGAGATCCAGGAGAAGCTGCCAAGATAAGACTAATGTATTACTTTTTTCAAGCAAGCCTTTATTTGTGATTGTAGTTGGGCCTATGTCTTCAGAAATAAATAACACCTATATAAATTATATCATTATTAAAATAAGTTGTGTCATTAGCATAAATGTATCCCTGTCCAGCACTTGTAGGGAACAAGAATTCATGCTGTTAAAAATACTGTGCTGCTTTTTAATATTTAACATTCCAGTATGAGTAAACTGCATTTGTAACTGCTAACCAAGCTTGGATTTTAAAGATCACATATCACAGGAGTTAAATTCATATACAGAGATGAGAAGGAGATGCTCTGATTCTGTCCTTGACGTATCCAATTTATATAGAAAAGATGAGCTAATTTTTTCTGCACTTTTATGTTATGTCTTTAGGCAAGAAAAAAGAAACAAGATTGATAAAGAGCAGAAGTTACTTCAATAGAATATGTAGAGCTTTGCTGCTTTTGAAGAGAAAAGCACGAGCTGTATCTATGCAAGTAATGCTGAAATGAGTGACAAGCAAATGGACTAGGCATGTCTGTGTGTGATGGTTTTCACTGTTCACCTGTGTCTTTCTTCAGGATGTTTGACATATTTTGCCTTTTGTAAAAGAAATGTGGTAACCTTCCAAGCATCACAAATGCACATTTGAATTGAATAAGTAGGCCTGTGTGTAATCGTAATGCATGCTAGACATGTTTCCTCTTTCAGAGAGTCATACAGAATGGTTGAGGTTGGAATGGACCTCTTGGGAACATCTAGTCCAACTTCCCCTGCTCAAGCAGGGTCAGCTAGAACATGTTGCCCTGGACTGTGTCCAGTCAGATTTTTAATACCTTTCAAGCATGGAGATTCCACAACCTCTCATGGCAACGTGTTTGACCAGCCTTACAGTAAAAGTGTTTTCCTGTTCAAATGAAATTTCATGAATTTTAATTTTTGCCCATTGCCTCTTGTCTTGTGTCTGGGCACCACTGAGAAGAGTCTGGCTCTGTCTTCTTCATTCCCACCTATCAGGTATTTATACATATGAATAAGGTCTCCCTGAGCCTTTTCTTCTCCAGACTCAACAGTCCTAGCTCTTTCAGCCTTTCATCATGTGAAAGATGCTCCAGTCCCCTAATCACCTTCGTGGCCCTTCACTGGACTTGGTCCAGTAAGTCCATCTCTTGCTGGTACTGGGGAACCCAGAATTGGACACAGTACTCCAGGTGTGGCCTCATCAGTGCTGTGTTCAGAGAAAAGATCACCTCCTTCCACATGCTGGCAGTGCTCTTCATAATGCTGTCAGGAGGCTGTTGGCCACCTTTGCTACAAGACGTTACTGTATCATGGTCAGCATGCTGTCCATCAGGACCTCAGGTCCTTCTCTTCAGAGCTGTTCTGCAGCCCGTCAGCCTCCAGCATGTACTGGTGCCTTTATTCTTTCCCAGGTGTAGAGCTTTGCATTTATCCTTGTTGATCTTTCTCTCAGATGAATTCCCTAACCCATCCAGGTACCTCTGAATGGCAGTATAACCATGTCACGTATCAGCCACTCCTCCCAGTTTTGAATCATCTATGAACTTGCTGAGGGGGCACTCTGTCCCATCATCTGGGTCAATATGAAGATGTTAAATAGTATTAGCCCCAGTATTGACCTCTGGGGTACACCAATGGTGACTTGCCTCCAACCAGACTTGTGCTGGTCATCAGAACCTTCTGAGTCTGGCTATTGAGCCAGTTTTCACTTCACCTCACTGTGCAATTATCTAACCTGTACTTTGTCAGTTTTTCTGTGGGGATGTTATGCAAGACAGTGTCAAAAGCCTTACTAAAGTCAAGGTAGACAACATGACCTCTTTGCTAAAATTCTGAATTTTAGTGCCAAAGCAAAATTCACACTTCAAAAAAATACTGTAAAGAATAGTACAGAGGCGAATGAAAGATCTCAGGAGGATCCAAGGTGTGTCTTCAGCTATGTCTGTAAACAAGGCAGGCACCTCACTGTTAGTGGCAAAGGCACATCTCTGCATTTGGCTGTGAACCTTCCCTGAAATGAGACAGAAAAGTATTTTGCTCAAAAGTAACCTCCTCATGATTGACTAAATGCAGGACATATAAGGATAGCGCCAGAACCTGCATGCAAGTTGCCTTTGGTGGTACCAGATGTGTTCTGAATATCCACCTCCTGAGGATTTGCATATTATGCAGTCCCATATAGCGCTTATATCCAGTGATCAGAGCTTCAGACCTGTATGTGCACACATGCCCAGTGGCAGACATTTAGGGCCCCAATACGTAAAAGTTACTGCAGTAAAACTAGTGACAACACGTCGACTGGTCCTGAATGACTGTCTTTAGTTCACAAGCTAAGGGGATGCTACTTACCTCACCATGGGAGAAAGTTAAACATTAAGTCATGTTGTTGTGCCTTTGCTGCAGGCTGAGAGTGCACACAGAGGCAGTTGCAATGGCTTATTTGGTGCATAACTGTAACCAGACCATGGTGCTGGTTCCAAAGGCATCTAGGAAGTTTTGATGCCTACAGGAGACTATTTTGTGAATGTATGTGATGTCAAAATATTGGATTTTGGTAACTAGTAACACTTTTGCACAAGAATCACCAAGAGGTTGAAAATACAATCTGTAGTTTTGTTTTTTAGGTTTAGAATGTCTTAAAAGGTAATGTTACATCCTGAAAAGCATCAGCTTTTAGGACAGTGAGTTATGCACAGATGCATGTCCCATGACCAGATCCATGTCCATTTGGACATAAAGATATAAATCAAGCATACAGCAAAGACAGTGATGGGGGGGAATCACTACTTGAGATTCCAGGAATATCTGCAAAATTTAAACTATTAGTAATTTTGATTTTGTTGATGAAAGTCCTGTCATAGTGGAAAAACTCTCACTGACTTCTTCAATTAAAGCAGGAACACTTTTACTCTATTTTCAAATTGAAAAGGCAAAATTCTCCCTCTGGTTAAATAGAGGGCTTTGTAGAATATGGTTTTCCTTTGCAAACCAGGTTCCTCACAGTGTAAAAGAGGGAATACATTGTTTACATCCTTATTTTGTGTAGCCTACCTGTTGCAATTTGTGAAATTTTCCCACTGGCCTGCCTCAGGCTGAACTGTAACCTAGTAAAAACTAACATAAGCACTAAGCATTTCTTTATTTGGAAAAATTTTAAAATCATGGTTAATAAGTCCTTGCTTAGGGGACAGAAGAGTCTGAGTAGTGCCATGCTCTTTCAAATTATTCTTGGTTTACCTTACAGCCAAATTTTAATTGTTCTGTTATCATAATTATTTTAATGGATGGCAGATGTAATTTTAATTTACTCAGACCCATAAGTCCAAAACTGATAATTCAATTCAAAAAACCTAGCTCTTTTGGATCTCCATGAGATTTCTCTCTCTCAAATTAGTTAATAGTACACTAATGCATCATGCATGTGAAGGAATTATTTGTTTCCTGCTGTAGTGACAAGAGAAAATTGAAAATGAAAATCAAAAAGATTTTGTAATTCAAGACCATTGCTGTGACATACAGAACTACACCTGTACTGAGTGTAATATTCCACACTCCAAATCCACTTCTTTGAAGTAATGCTCTGAAAGAAGAAATTATTAGGCAAATACCAAATATATATTATTTTTAGGTGCCCTGCAGGGAGAAATAATTGAGAGGAATCTCTTGTGTGTTTCCTGGGAGTTTTGAGGCTTAAATCTAATCATTCTGGGAGTACTTAAAGGCCTATAAAATGTCTCTGAAAGTCTTGGAAATTCAACACTCTCAATTTCATTGAGAGAATGAAAATTCTGTAGAATTCTGCAGTACATTTTTTCATATCTGCATACTGAGCAGACTAGTCCCCTTTAATCACTTTTAACCTTCTTTTTAATGGACTGAGATTCACAGGGTATGTAATGGCAGTAATGTTTGCAGGTGTGTTTTCTGTCTGGATCGCGTCAGAACTTAGGCTGGAGACAACTGTCCAATTTCCTGAACAGTTGTTCCTCTGTACTTGGGTACAAGCTGGCACAGTGAAGCTGGGCCATGTGACTTTTCCCATTTGTAGAGACTATTGCTTTCCCTGTGGAAAGAGGATATTGAATTGTGGCTGATGGATGGGTATCTTGAGTAGGTTATTTGTTCTTTTCCATTGTTCAAAATTCAAGTGTCAGTTTCCTACCTTGCATCTATATTTGGGAAGTTACTAGTTTGCTTTATCCCAGTGCCACCGAGTTTAGTTAACGGAGACAAAATGTACAAAATGGGAGACAAAGGAGCTGGAATGCAATGAGAAAAAAAACAGAATAGAGTATTAATCAGTTTGTTCTTATTTCTCATGTGTATCTATCTTTGAAAGTCAGAACAGATCAGACTTAAACAACTTGGGATTGTTTTTTTTTTTTTTTTGTCCAGAGTTAAAACACACTGAGCCTCTGTCTGCACTCAGGAATAGACCTGCTAGCTCCATTAGATGCAAAACATCAAGAGATTTGCAGTACTGTAAAGGAGCACAGACAAGGAAAGGGTGGGAGAACAAATCTGTTTTGTTTCCTATAATGCAGGGCTTCTAAATCAATTTTCCTTTGGTATCACCATTCCTGGGGTGGCAGTTGCCTCAACAGTTTCCATTTCTGCAAGTCCAAGAAGCACAGCTATTGAGAGGTGCTCTGTGACTGAGGCATCCTTAACAGGCCCTGTGCCTCACCAGCAATTACACTAGTTTCCCATTCTTGGGGAATCCTTGATCTACCTTGACATACTCAAGAGACTGTCTCTTGAGATACCTATGTGTTCCTTGCTTGCTTTTCTATGATTCTGAAGCCAAAAGAACCTCCAAGAAAGCAGGTTCTATGTATATTAGTAAACTAGTTATCTGGGCTCAGGTAGGAAACTCACCTTGTCCCTTTGTATCATGTACATTGTGCAAAGGACAGAAAATATTACACCACTGTTAATGAGTTTTGACTTCAGTTGTACTGGTGGATGCTGAAGGTCCTGTTCCTGCTGTCAATGTGCAGTCATTGAGGCAGGGAGGACTGCGGAGTCATGGGCTATTAATGGACAAGGCTTTGTGCCCATCCTCTTCAGATTACTTCTATCACAGTCATCTACTCTTTTCCCATCAATATCAGTTGACCTTATGCAACTGAGACAGCCCTTACATTATTTAAGGTTTTAAATTATAGTCATAAAATCTCAAAGTGCACTTCTGGTTCATGGAGCATGATTACCACCAGCTCTCAAGGGCAAAGAGCCCTAACACAACAGCCATTCTGTAGCACTGGCAGTCACTGCCTCCTGTTCCAGCCATAGCACTGGGGGGTTGCTGGTGGCACCACTATGGATGTGTCTGAAGTGAGTCGGTAGCGTCTTCCTTTCTGTTCTGGATCTAAACAGATTCTGGATTTAACCAACAATTCCACTATATAAAACACATTGCATTTGCTTTTTTCTCCATTTACTGGTGTGTGGACATTATAATCAATTAAAAAATGTAGTCTCATGTTAAAGTTTTCTTTTCAAGAGTCCGGAAGCTGAAACTTGTCCACCTATGTTTTACCACCACTAATTTTGAGGTAATTTGAGTACTTCCAGTACTTCGGGTTTTCTGTATTCACTCCATATATATTTCACTGCAACAGTGCCGAGTCTATATTTCTGCTACATCCATGAACCGAACCTGAGTTCTGTTATGAATGTTGCTAGCCTGTCCATCTTGGCAGATTGATGTGTAACCTTCCTGCCTTATCAGGTCTTATATTCCACCTAAAGAATATCATATTTCCTGAAAAGGCATTAACTTGAGATTATATAACCTCTAAGAGCTTTCTAGAGGAAAATTAAAATTTTCCCACAAGTGATAGTTCGCAAACAAGAGTACTAATACCTTCTTTCTAGGCAATGTACTCCAGTAAGCTGTCAAGGGAAAGATGCTGATTGTGCCAACTGCCTACAGGGCAGCACAACCATCCCTTAGCAATCCAGGGTCAGAAATTTTTCTTTACATCTTACCTGAACTTCCTTCCATTTTATAATTATTTCATCCCTTTCATTGCCATAAACAATGTATTAATTTCCCATTTATTTCTCCCTTTCTATCTATTATTTAGAAAGGCTCGTAACAACTGTTCTTTCAAACCCATCCTACTTAATCCAGGACAGCCCTTTCGGTATTTGGAATACTCTTTGCAACTATTAGTGCATTCCATTAATTAATCTGGGTTTTTTAAAATAAGTTAGTATTTTTTCAATGCCTCTTCAAAGTTAGAAGACCAATATTTATCATGCTAAGCCAGTGGTAGTTTCACTAGATCGTACAAATAGGAACTGAGAATTTGCTCATTTAAACTTTTTTTGTGGTATTTAAATGGAACTAGCAGATGCTTACTTGTTACTTGTATGCATCTATCTCTCTTCCTCCCTCTCCCCCCACCCCAGTTTGCTAGTTTTCTTCAGTTCATTTGAAAGGCATTTTTCTGTTGCATTTACACAACAGTACTAGTGGAATAACAATTGTTGCTCCGAAGAAGAGATTTCTATCAATCTATTGAAAAGGTAATTGCTACAAGCTGTCATAGAAATCTTTTTCCTTTACAGTAACAATGAAATTTGAATAGACAGGATAACTGCTGTTATAGAGGGACTGGCAGCATAAGAATGGAAGACTCCTAGTAACAAACACTAAAAACACAGGTAGTGGGTCACCAAAAATCTCATTTGAGAAACTGCTTGTCACAGTGTCTTTGGGGCTTCCGTTGGCCATAGCTTCTTCATTACCTGATCTTCTCTGCCAACATCTGACTCAAAACTGTCCTCCTAATGAGACTACAATAACAATATGTCACTGTTAGCTAGTGGAAGACTAGATACAAGAGATAATTTAGAGCCCCATGACACAGTAAACAAGGAGGATAAAATAGAATTATATGAGATGCATATCAAGTGCAAGATGGTTGAAAATGCTCTACGGGTAATAACAGGTAATTATTACAAGTATAATATAACAGGTAATATAAAAAAATACAGGTAAAACCACCTGTTTCTCAGATGATGCTCAGTGAAGTTGTGCATAGATCTGTGCTGTCTGAAGTTCTGAATGTGGGCAGTATTTCAGTAGACAGATGTGAAATGCTTGTTCAGTCCTGACAGTCCTGTTCGTACGCAAGGGATGCAGTACTGCATTTCCTAGAGAATTACACAGAGCAAAGTGAAAAGGAGCATAAGTTTCACTGTTCAGCCCTTGGAAAGGCAACAACAGTATTTCCTGTTGAACCTGATTTTTAAACTTAGATTTCAGGGAGAATATGAAGTGAGCTTTCAGGAGATTAATCACAGTCAGGGTAAACTTGTACTGTAAGATCATCCCAACTAAAGGGGTGGAATGGGGGAGAAAAGGCTCAGAGTCTGGAATGGGAAGAGGGAAATATCACAGATGAGTCAAAGATGGCTTCAGTAAAGTACAGGGTCTGAATTCACTAGTGTTATGGTGATTCCCCCTGCAGCAGTTATTGTCTCAAATGTATACAGCACTGTTTTGCCTTCAAAAAGTGAGGATAGGCCAAGGACAAAAGGACAGAGGACAGCTGGCTTTGGTGATCTTCCTTGTTTTTCAGAAGCCCAGAGAGGAGCATTTTTCACACAGGAAATGAAGAGGTAGTGGTAGGATTGCCTTGCGAAAGCAGGCGTCCAAAGAGGATATAGCCATATCACCAAGAGACTGGGTGGGTCAAAAAAGTTCGGATTAGTTGGTGAATTTAACATTTAGTCTGTCCATACCCTTTCTGAGTCTCAGGCAGTGTGACTCCAACACGTATCCTTGTTGAGGAAGAATCACTGTAGACTAATGAACCACAAGAGAGATTGCATAGGTGACACCAGGCACATTCAAAAATCTCTCCAAGCCTGACTTGATGTTGAACTGTCCTAAATTCGTAGAACAGCAGAAAGGACCTTTCCCTGCTGTGAAAAGGAAACCTCCCCACTTGTATCCATCACGTGGCTCTCAAACAGTGATAACATTTACATGCAAATAGGATGAAATCTAATCTTAGAAGTGAGATTCTTTTCTTTCCTGGCAATAGCTGATTAAAGCTGGAGGTAGCCCATGAAACAAGAATGCAAATTTGGATTCTCTTAGACACATAGAGGAAGAAGAAAGTAAGCAATAAGCTTGCTACACAAGTCAACACTGGAGCAGGAATTTGGTGTTCAGTTCCTCAAGCAAAAATTACGTGTCACTTCTGAAGTTACAGGGCAAATACTGTTTTAGTATTAGTAGTGCTTCCCATTGCAAATAGAAGAAGAGTATGGCAACTAATTCAAGATTGTCACTTGCCTCTAAGAAAGATTGCTGTTATGACTTGGCCACCAGCTCTGTGATGATTGGAGGATTCAATGAGAATGGCCAGTACAAGGTAAATGACATTCTGAAAAAACAAATTAGAACGGAGAGGTCATACCACACAGTCAGATGCAGTTGAGGTTTTGATACTGCTCATGCCAAACGCTCCCAGCTCCGTCTTTTAAAGCCAAGGAACTTCATGCATTTCAGTCAGCTATCCTTTTATCAAGGGCATTGTGTCTGCACTGCTTCATTCTCCTGCCCCCAGTGTTTTTCAAAGAGTAAATCTTACATTTTTGCATCAACACATAATATAGTGCATCCCTGACAATAAACCAACATTACTATTTTTATATGAAACATTGTGGTCCCCTTAGAAGGATTGCTTACTGAAAGTCTCTATAGGCATTTTAAGATTCTCTGATGTTTTCGTATTTTCATATGTCGGTTGTAACATTCTGTAAAAAACTTTTAAATGGACCTGACTGCCCTGGATGTCCATCATATCACTTCTGTGGTCTAGTGACTGCACATTACAGGCCAGAAGAGCCAGGACAGAAGGGAAAAATTAAAACGTGTACAACTCAGAGAAGTTGAGAGTTCTTTTGTGATTCCTCTAGCGTCAGCAGAAATTTCTCAGTTAAACCAATAATGCTGATGACAGTTTGAAGCAGTTGAACTGTATTTTGACCTTGAATCAACACCTTAGTTGTAGATGAGAAGGTGTAAAAGCCGTAGTGTTCTACTTTTCAGGAATTTTTGTCACTGTATTTTTGTGACAATAGTGAATTAGATGTCAGAACACTGGGAGAATTGTGTACGGTTGATGTGTGCTATACTTCACTTATTTCTCCTGTCCTGGTTTTGGATGGGATAGAGTTAATTTTATTAGTAGCTGGTGCAGTGCTGTGTATTAGCTTTGGTGTGAGGTCAGTGTTGAAAACCACTGATGTTTTCAGTTGTTGCTAGGTAATATTTATACTAAGTCATGGACTTTTCAGTTTTTTGAGAAGGCTGGAGGGGCACAAGGAATGAGGAGGGGACAGACAGGCCAGCTGATCTGAACTAGCTTAAGAGGTATTCCATACCATGGGATGTCATGCTCAGTATATAAAATTGGGGGTCGATGCTCAGGGACTGGCTGGGCATCGGTCAGCAGGTGGTGAGCAGCTGTATTGTGCATCATGCGTTTTCTTTCCTCCTTTCCCTTTGGATTTTATTCTTTTTCCCCTCTCCCTTCTTTTCATTATAACTTTTATTAATATTACTGCTCTTTCATTTGTATTTTATTTCAATTATTAGATTGTTCTTATATCAACTCTCGAGTTTTACATTCCTTTCTGATTCTCCTCCCCATCCCTCTGGGTGAGGCGAGAGTGAGCGAGCAGCTGTGTGGCGCTTTGTTACCAGCTGGGGTTAAACCACGACGGCCCTTTTTGGTGCCCAGCATGGTGCACAAAGGGTTGAAATAACAAGAAGTCTAATCAGACTGTGTTAGAACAAAATTGTTGTTGGTATTTATTGGATTGGATTAATAATCATTAGCCACAATGCTGATTTCTCTGCTCTTGAAGTTGCTGCCCATGGTCTCAGGGTTGCATTATTTAATTTGCTTACAGTATATGTTCCCTGTTGTGCTGTTTGTTTTCCATGGGACATGGCCTAAACTTATCATAGTGTTGTACTATATAGTAGTGTTTTATGATATGATGGACTCAATGGTTATAAAACTAATCTGGTCTGTGTACTCAGTGGTGTTGTTGCCCCTGTGTGTCAGGTGGTCCCTGGCAGGGAATGCCAACAACTGCATCTTTGGCTTTGTTTTCCTGGAGAGTCAGCCTGTGGGTGGGGTCCACGACTCCCCCTTGTCCCCAGAGCTAATTACTGAAACATTTTGGATTTTTGGAAATTCTGAATATCTTTGGTCCATCAGAAGTACTCTAGCACAGGTCCTGACCCTCTTGCTAGGAATACTGAATGTGGAAAACTCTCCACCTCCTGAATCTGGTGGAGTTACACACAATCGGTTGTAACTACCCTAGCCTCAGTGGCAGAAACAACAGCTGTTACAGCCCCTGCGGCCACTCCAGCCGCATGACAGGCAGCAGCTACTCCAGCCCCTGTGGCAGGCACGGCACCACAACGAGTGATGCAGAAGACCAACCTGTGTCAGTGTCAGTGGCCCCTATACAGAAGAAAAAAAATAAAGGGAAAGCAGCTTATTTGGGAAAGGAGGACAATGAAGCCGGCCCATCACAGGAACAAGATGAAGACAAACAAGAGGTAACCTCTTGATCCCTATGTCTGAACGAACTGCGGGATATGCAGAAAGTTTATGCCTGTCAGTCAGGTGAACACATTATCACCTGGTTGCTTTGATGCTGAGATAATGGGGCTAGTAGTATAGAAGTGGTGGCTAGGGAAGCCAAGTAGCTGGGGTCACTTTCTAAAGCAGGGGGCATTGACAAGGCAATTGGAAAAGGAACGTGAGCCCTCAGCCTTTGGAACCAAATCCTGTCAAGCCTTAAGGAAAGGGATCCCTACAAAGAGGATATTACATGTTGCCCAAGCAAGTGGACTGCACTGGAGGAATGTGTCTGGTACTTGAGTGAATTAGCTGTGAAAGAGATGATTTATTATGACTGGGGCAATCCACAGTCACCCACAGATCCCACTGAAGTCCTATGCACACAACCCGTGTGGCAGAAATCGGTACAGAGCGCACCATCGTCGTATGCCAGCTCATTGGCAGTAATGGGCTGGAAAGGCAACGCACGACCAATTCCAGGACTGCCTTTGCCTGAAGCAGGAATGACCCAAACTGTTTTCCCGAACATATTTTTAAGGTGTACTACAGGAACTTTATCCCCTTCTACAGTAGTTGAAAGCTTTGACTGGGCAGGGCCAGCTCAGCTGGCAGATCCTCTGGTGTTGACTAACCAAGTGGCCTTTGCTAAATGTATCTCCCAGTGTTTGGAAGTTCCACCACCCATTGCTTTCAGTGCAGCCCATTACATTGTTAAATTTTCCCAGAGGCTCATGATGTGATGTATACACTCAGTGCCATGCTCTTTGGCCAAAACGTCTATGAGATTGGTTCAGAAAGGAGTTCGGTTGCCTGATTCAGTTCTTTCTGGGGTGCCATGTCACCACAAGACTTTCTCTGTCAAGGCCCAGGACAGTGTTCTGGGCAGTGCCATGGGGCACAGGGTATGTTTCCAGCCATCCAGTGGTTGCTACCACCATTGTAGGCACATGGCGCTTGCCTTGGCATGTCTGTGCAAGTGTGATACAGTCAATCTGCCAAGCCTCCTCATATTTAAATTTTATCCATCATCCTCCATACCAATAAGGCTTTAACCGTTTGGGTTGCTTAATTGCAGTGTGTGTTTCACATTCATGGATTACCTGTGCAATAGTGTCCATGGTTAAGTCCACCCCTCATTCTGGGGCCCATCTATATGTTGCATCTCTTCCCTGATGGCCTGAAGTGTCATGAGCCCACCGAGCTATATATAATTCGCCTTGATGTTGCCAATCCAAATCTACCTAAGCCACTTCAGTCTTGGCTGCTTGATCTACCTGCTGGTTGTTTAGGTGTTCTTCAGTGGCCTGGCTATTGGGTACAGGAGCATCTACATGATGTCCTTTTACAGCCAGGTTCTCCACCAGGGCAGCAATATCTTGCCATAATGCAGCAGCCCAGATGGGTTTACCTCTGCATTGTCAAATACTTTGCTTCCATTGCCATAGCCACACACAAAGAACATTTGCCACCATCCATGAGTCAGTACAGAGGTGAAGTATTGGCCATCTTTCTTGTTCAGCAAGATCTAAAGCCATCTTGATAGCTTTCACCTCTGCAAACTGACTTGATTCACCTTCTCCTTCAGCAGTTTCTGTGACTTGTCACAGGGGACTCTATACAGCTGCCTTCCAGCTGCAGTGCTTTCCTACAATACGGCAGCACCCATCAGTAAACAAGGCATAGTGCTTCTCACATTCTGACAGTGCATTGTACAGTGGGGCTTCTTCAGCACATCACATCTTCCTCTGGTCACATCCCAAAATCTTTACCTTTCGGCCAGTCCATAATAATTTCCAAGATTCCTAGACGATTGGGATTTCCTGTTCAAGCTTGTTGTGTCATCAGCGTGACCCACTGACTCTGCATAGTATCAGTTGCGTGATGTGTAAAGGAAACCCTCCCTTTAAACACCCAGCCCAGCACTGGTAACCAGCACACCAGGAAGAGCTGCACTTTGGTACCAATCACTTCTGAAGCAGCTCGAACCCCTTCATAAGCTGCCAGTATCTCTTTTTCAGCTGGAGTATAGCGAGTCTCTGGTCCTTTATACCCCTAACTCCAAAAGCCCAAGCATCAGCCTTGAGTCTCCCCTGGTGCTTTCTGCCAGAGGCTCCAGGTAGGGCCATTCTCCCTGGCTGCAGTGTTGAGCCACTCTTCACATCTTGCCCAGTCCGAGCTGGCCCAAAGGCTACTGCTTGAACTGACTCCCATTTAATTTGTCCAAAGGCTTGTCATTGCTCAGGACCACATTTGAAATTATTCTTCTTTCAGGTCATGTGGTAAAGAGGGCTTACAATCATAATGTATGCAATGAGCATTCTGCAAAAGCTGACTACACCTAAGAAAGCCCGAGTTTCTTTCTTATTAGTGAATGGACGCATAGCTATTATTTTGTTGACCACATCCATTGGGATCTTATTATGTCCACCTTGCCATTTTATTCCCAATTCAAATACTCCAATACACTACTTCCAATTCAATACTTCCCATTCAGAAGGGTTTGGAGTATTTTCTCCCCTTTGTCAAAAACTGCTGCTGCTGCATTGCCCCATGTGCTGATGTTATCAATGTCTTGCAGATGTTGGGGAGCTTCACCCTGTTCCAGTGCAGCCTGGATCAGTCCACGGCAGATGGTAGGGATGTGTTTCCACCCCTGGGGCAGTTGATTCCAGGTGTGTTGGACACCCCTCCAAGAAAAGGCCAGCTGTGGCCTGCACTCTGCAGCCAAAGGGACTGAGAAAAATGCATTTGTGGTATCAGTGGTGGCGTACCACTTGGCTGCCTTTAATTCCAGTTCACATTGAATTTCTAGCATATCTGGTACAGCTACACTCAACAGTGACTCCATTCAGGCCATGACATCCCACTGTTAGCCTCCCTTAGGCTTTCGCACTGGCCATATGGGGCTATTAAAGGGTGAACAGGTCCTGCTGGTCACTCCTTGGTGCTCTAATCCGCAAATCAGCTTATGGATGGGAATCAAGGAGTCTCAGTTGGTATGCTGGTATTGCTGCCAGTGTACCGTGGTAGTAGCAATTGGCACCTGTTGTTCTTAGACTTTCAGTAACCCCACCACAGAGGGGTCTTCTGAAAGACCAGGCAAAATAGACAGCTGCTTGATTTCCTCTGTTTCCAAGGCAGCTATACTGAAAGCCTATTTATACCCTTTCAGGTATCACCCTATAATAATCTGGATATCACCCTATAATTCATGGATCACACAGTTTCAGTTTCAGCCAGGGTTGGTACCTGTAGTACAGAGCAAATGTTCTACCCCAGACAGTAGATCTCTCAAGTGTTGGTAATTTTTCTGTGATGATAGCCACTGCAGTCAGTCCCTTGGCTATCCATGCTGTGCTGTATAAAAATGTAGTTCTATAATGGATTTTATTATGAGGTTCCCAAGTGCTGTTACCAGCATAAAATCTCTATTTTATGTGGGAAATATAAGTCATTCCACCAGGCAGGAACAAAATAGAAGGAGGAGCTAATGGGGTAATAACCTTTCAACATCTTTGAAGGTTTATTAATGCACATCTTTGAAGGAAACTGCTCTGCAAGTGGTTTCCTCTCCTGCACTCTGTTAAATAAAATCAAGATTAATATTAATGAGTACTCGTTTTTTTCACCTTACTTCATAGGTTGCTTCTCAGGAACTGCCATCAGTTCTGAAGTCTGTGTTAGTGGTCAGCTTCAGAGAAAGATAATATCCAGATGCAGAATAATTTCACATCACAGAGGTTTCGGTGTAATCTAGTAGCTTGATATTGCTATAAACAGACACAACTGGTTTCTTTATCTTTCATGTTTTGTTAACTGTTGTGATTTTGGATATTTCTACAACCTCTGTATAGGTTCAACACCTCTGTCTCCTGCTTAGCTCTTGGCCTCAGCAACACACAAAGACAACACAGTCTGCAGTTTAGTTACACAGGTGATGAGAGGTGTTTCCTTACAACTGGTTTGAAATTGCAGCTTGGCAATGTAGCTAATTGGCGGCACTTTCCACTGCTCCTGTATTAGGAGAGGAAGATAATAGAAATTCGCTATTTTCCAAATAAATGCCTCAGACATAATGAGTGTGAAGCACATTGCTCTGGGATTTGTTAAAAAGTCCACCATTCTTTACCTGATACAGAGAAATATAATTACACTGCTCCACAGCAGGTTCACTGGCACACTAGTGCAGGCTTCAAAAGATCCTAGCTGGATTTTTATTCAGTAAGAACCTGTGGGTATTTCAGATTTCAGGGTCCATTTGGGAGTGGTGGACAGTATTTTTTGGTGCCTATGAATTTGTCTGAATTCAGTTCACCAGAGACTAATACCTGCAGAGCTTTTTCGATCAGCTACTTGGTTTCTTTTACCTGAAATGTTATGTATTATTTATATTCCCAAAGATCCGAGTAACTGTTTTCGAAAACTAAAAGGGAATTACAGAAATCATTGAGAATCTTACTACACTTCCTAGGAAACAATAAGAAAGCTGTAGACCAACCTGGAAACAGTGAAAAGAAGTTGACACTGTTGGCAGTTGACTAAAGACACTCATATTTAATGGGAGTAGAGGTGTCATTAGTGTCAGAAGAGAGGACAAAGAAAGAAAACTTGAGGACTGGTTTGTGTTCAGAATGTTCCAAAACAACCTTTCTAAGCAGCAAGGCAAAGAAAAACAAGTGTTTATCACAAAAAAGTTTAGAAAATCTATTTCCTGTATTTTCATGAAGCTTCAACTGTGTCAATACCATTTAAACATATTTCAGTGATTTTTCAAGACTTCATTATAACTTTTCAAGCACATTCAAAATTACAGTTTTGTTTAGGAGCATTCTCCGTTCCCTTGTGACACCAAAACAGGAAAAAAAATATGTTCTTGTCAGAGAGAAAATGAACAAGTGAATGCTGGTATTTCACAAAGTGTATCCTTGTGTTACGCTTGTGTTAAATCCATGAGAAACTGAAAGAATGATTCATGCTTTTGTTAGTGGCTACTGGTAAAAAATTCTGGAACACCATGTTTCATATTTAGGCTCAGTTTTGTTTAAATCAGACTCTTGGGTAAAGTAGCTTTATAGAACAGCATTTCAGGGAAGCAGCTCTAAATATGCACAACAAAACATGATTATGAATGACATTTTATAGGGACTTCAAAGGTTGCGGAAGGCTGATGGCACTTTGATGAAAGCACCTAACAGGACTCTTGTTTTGATGTACTTAACTAGGTAGATAGGGATGCTAAAGTATGAGTCAGCGAACCTATGTGTCTAACCTTGGCAGCACAACATATTCCACATGCAAAAATCAGTAGTTGAATGGAAGGCAGGATTAAACTGGTTAATTGTAATCATTCAATTTTTCCACTTCTGATTTTTCGCAAGTTTCGCAATATTGTCCTCCTTTCTGGTTATTTTTTAAAGAGGAAAGTCCTGGGAATCCTCTAGTAATAGAGAAAAAATAACAGCTGTAAAAAATAAATTAAATTGACAGGCTTCCTGGCAATACCAACCAAAAGCTTCAAGTAAAAAAAGACCGTATACAGAATAAAAAATAGTTATTGGAATGTGAGGAACAGCTGGTTTATTTTTCCCCAGCATTTAAAGTGGAGTATCTATATATCTTACCCAAAAGTGTGTGTCTTTTCTGTTCTGTTGAGGGTCCTGTTTCATCCTCATTCCTGTTGTGCTTTCATGCCTTCTAATACTCTGTCAAACAAAATTATTAACATCAGTCTTGTTATTTATCCTCCCATCCTTTCCTCAAAAAAAAAAGAAAGAAAAAGAAAAAAAGAAAAAAAAAAGTGTATATACAGTATTTCATTTTGATAGGATTTTAAGGTCCTGGGACAAGAAAAAGATGTGAGAGACTTATTTCACTGATTGTTTCCTTTTTTATTCTTTTGCAAGTGTACGTGTTGCAAATAAAAGAAAACTGGGCAAAAAGAGAAAAACAGTAAAAAGAGCTTTGAGTCGGAGACTGTAACATAGAAAACACAGAAACTAAATTGCAGAAGGCTGGGCAAGTGAACCCCAAATTTGGCTTCAGCTGTTAAAACCTTAACTCTGTTCTGCTAAAATAATATGGGCAAAGAGGTGATAGATAGATAAACAGAATTTACCACCAGTGGATTTCTTTTGTGATCATCTCCCTTAAGTCTTTTTGTATCACAGCCACAGAACTGCATTCCATGCTTCAGTGGCTGTAGCTAAATTAGAACATGTCTTGTAGGAAAATTTAAGGAACAAATCTGAAATACTTCAGGTTTGAAATGCCCAGGTATGGAGAACTCATCATGCCTGTTTACATTCTGTACAGTAGACTACATTTACAGTTCTATCTGTTCAAACCTGTTTAAACAATTTAAAATGTGGGCATAGGCCGTGGGAGGGAAGAGCAAATAAAATGGTTATAAAAGTTGAGTGATAATCTGCAATAGACACCCAAGATTAATTACACTGGTTTTGTGATCATATCTTTACTTGCAACACTGCAAGCTTTCCATTTTGAGTGGCATGTGTGTCATTATAGTTTGAGAAATAAGTTTTCTTATGAACTGAAATCAGTGTTAGTTATATGCTTTGTTTAATACATCTTACATTAACTCTTTCAGTTATGCCCAAAGAAATTATAAAGCCATGATATTATTTCAAAGGCAATTTAATTTTCAGTTGGCTTGAGAAGGCGACCAGTAGCTATCAATTACATTAGATTATCAATTGCTCACTGGTTACAGTTAGATATATCTGGAGGGAAATTTGGTTTTATATATTGTGTTTTCCTACATGTAACAAGCTAACATGACCAAAATTAGCAGCATAGAGCACCCAGGGCAAAGCTGTGTCTGTGGCAGTTGTAGTGAATGCTGCTTCGTTCTCTAAACAGAAGCATAATCCTGAACATAGTTTTGTTTCAGAGTACAGCAGTTTTCAAAACAAAAAAACCCTACACCTGTCATCCTCAGAGCGTGCTCATACTTACTCGCCATGTCTGACTGATTTGTGTGTTTTTATGGCTACTAGCAAAGTAGCACGAACATGATGGTGGAAGCACAAGCTGGATTCTAGCACAGATCACTCACTAGCAGGATCATTATACAGTTTAAAAAGGCAGGGGCAAATTTGTCCCTTAATTATACATCTGTAACTTCTGTGAGCATAAGAGTTTGCAAAGGGATTTCGTTTGGAGCCAGAATAATGTTGTCACAGTGTCATACTAATTGTGGAATCTTTATAACAGTACCCCAGAGAAATAACCTTGCATGATTATTAGGCTCTTGTCTGAGTCAGCAAGACTGCCAGCAAAAAAAATCTTAAGGCAAGCTTTGTAAAGTACTCCATCCCATGAAAAGATGGTTATCCTACCTCCACTGCGTATGTAACCACTATCAACAGTCAATACAATGAGTTTTAGAATAAAATCCCATGTTTTCTAATTTTTATGAACTTTTCATTAAAATGGAACTGTGGCAATACCAGTTTGCTAAAACATTGTAAAGTCTTCTAAGTAAATACCTCAGATGTAAAAGTTTCAACATTGACAGCCTTTGAAACCAGCTCTTCTATCGTCCACAGAATCCATTATTTATTACTATCCATTCTCAAGAGTTATCACTACCATAATTTCCACAGCTGAGCCCACAGCAATGCAAAAGACCTCTTTTCTACCTGTTTTTTCCCAGTTCCCAAGGTCAGAAGTAAAAATGACAGCGCAGATTGTGTCCATTTTGTTGTTTGTGCCTCAGACAATATCATTAGTGCTGACAGCCTCCTGTGATAGCTGTGGTGTTGCTTTTTTCTGTGCACTGGTCTGTATTCCCTTGCCGTGTGAACAGTTCTTTTATTATCCTGATTTGCTTTAAAAGTGAGATAATCTTTACATCATTATTTCTGTATGTATATGTGGTTCTTCTGTGCTCAGTCTGATGATACACTGTCCCATGAAAGACCCCCAAATAATCAAATAGATGGTGAAATAAAATAACCTTTGTTCTCCCCTCCCAGTACTGTTTGCATTTTGAATAACAATTAACAGAACAAGTAAGGCATTATAGGAATGCTCTAGGCACAAGTTGTTACTGTTGTTAATATACCTTCTGAAAGAGACATCAACTCACGGTTGAAGTGTGCTGGCTAAGATCCTTTTTGAGCTCAAAGATCAGTAAGTTACTATTGTGTCAGAAAGATCTTTTGATTTTTCTTCCTTAGCTTTAGGAACTTTTTTTTTCCCCCCCCTAAAAATTATGCCTATCTGAGGTTAAATATCCTCTTGGTATTTTTACTTTTCTGTACAAGGGAATCTGGCCAGTCTTTGATAATTTGACTCAATAAACATAAAAATATAAATGGATTACAAATGTCTACTAAAGAGATAGTGGTGAATTATTAACTAGCGTGGTTATAGACAGTCCAGTTTTACAATTACAATGTTGATTTTACCCTGGTTACTGAACTGTATGTGTACAGATGTAACTGTGAATCTTTTAAACAATTAAAAAATACTTCATGAGTGGTTTGGTGTAATATTGTTGCCACAAGTTAAGTTGACCTCATTATAACACCTGCCTCAGCACTTTCCCTACCTTCATTAACAAAAACTGCCCTCAATTCCTGGCAATGGCAGATACCAAGAGTGGGAACAGCTCAGACTTCAGACAAGCTTTGGTCAAAAAAAAAAAAACAAAACCCAAAACACCTGTTAATGAAGGCAACCCCCCTCCACCCACCCAGGAATGAGCCTTAGGTGTCTGTACATGCCTTTGAGTAACGTGGGCTAACAACCTTGAGCAGCTTCCTTCCCATGGCTTTTAGTTTTAAAGCCAAAGTGTTACAGATCTGAAGAAAGTGAAGCTATTATTAAAGTGAATATGGAAAGAAATTCTAACATACTTTCATAAACCAAAGAAGTCTAATTCATCACAAACATCAGGGAATGAGAAAAGTTAAATTTTCTTTTTCCTAGAAAAACCCTAGGAAACTGGATTTTTGCAAAGAAGCAGAAGCAAACATGTTGGTCTGCTACAGAGTTTTCAGAAGTGCAACTGGCAATTAAGTATTTTAAAATACCTTGATTAAGGAAAAAATTCCTGCATAGACATTAAAGACAATAAATGTCTCTACAAAAATAACAAGTTTCTTCTGAGGTTGTTTTATAGTGGTTTGTTTTTGTGGTTCTTTTTGCAGGTGTTGCTGCTTTGGATTCCAGTGTTTCTGGGAAGATTGGTTTGCGAGCAGTCATATATTATTTCTGCACTACGGTCATTGCTGTAATACTAGGTACTCTGTGATACTCTAACTTTTGAAACCCTCAGCATCACTTAATTACAAGTGTACAGCACTGTGACATTACTAATTTCACAAGACAGGATGGAGAGAAGAGATAGGAGTCATACCAAACCTCTTGACATACTTTTAGCCAAATACAGGGAGAAGTTAGTCCCTCCGTTCACAAGTTGGGCTGTATTCATATCCAGTATGAAGCCACAGGCGATTTCACCATACATTTCAGCTCAGGGAAGGTTAGGAGCTGTCTGCTTGTGTGAACAGTGACCAGCAGCGGGAAAGCTGAATGAACATCAAAGGCCAGCCTTAACTGCAAGGTGAATCTCCTCAATAGCAAATTGACAGATTGTTACTTCTTCTCAGATGCGAGAATGTATGTGTCTCACCTGGAAGAATGACAGAAAATACTGCTTTCCTTGTAGTCTCATTTCCTTCCTGAGAGGTTTTTGTCCTCTCTGTCACTGCCTGGCTCCACTCCTGTCTCTCTGAAGTCCACATCTCTTCTTACATAAAGTTCATTCCCTACAAGCAGCCGTGAAATCTTCCGTATTTGCTTAAACAAACATATTTAGCCTGCCTTCTTAAATAAGAAATAAAATTAAACCCTCTTCTGTCAACGGTCACATGTTTTGTGGCCTGTCTTTGTATTTTGTTGAGCCTAAGTGAATGCTGTGCCTAGATACCCACTAAAAAGAAATATGTATTTATTTGAAGGACAAAATGTACATCATACGTGGCCTACTTGTAAAGCAAAGCAGTATTTAAGAATAGAAAAAGAATCACATACAGACATATAAGGCCAGATTAATTTCTAGAGGCTGCATCATAGAGAATAATATATCACTGCAGTTACACCGTTCAGGCAAGCCCATCAGTCTGTGAATTTTCTGTGAAAAGAGAGAGAAAAGTTAATAAAGACTAACATTAATATGTATCTAGCTCAGTCTGTGAATTTTCTGTGAAAAGAGAGAGAAAAATTAATAAAGACTAACATTAATATGTATCTAGCTTAGAAATTGTCCCGAGCCCCCAAGTGGGGGATTAAACCAGACAATCTCCAGAGGTCCTTGCTATTCTAAATTATTCTATGATACTAAGATATTACTTGTTTCATTGTGCAGGGTTACACAAATTCATTGCTGCTTTTATTCACAGCTGCCGTTAGAAAGCCTTGTTCCTGGCTGGTTGAAGGATCATCCAAATGCCTCTTTTTCCCTGCATTGAGATTTAGTAGTTTCATTTGCCTTAGGTTTGTTTGGACTTTGGAAATTAAATAAATAAATAAATAAAAGTACATTTGGAAAGGTCTAGTATTTCATAGAATAGTAAAAATTCCTGAAATGAAGCTACTAAGTTAAATGGAAAATTCGTCACTGATTTCAGTATCCACAAGGTCAAAGCTAGTATTTCTTGCCCATAATTTTTTATTTGTCTATTTCTGAAGCCCTTGTCTTATGTAACTTGATTGCTAACTAACTTTACCAAAACATCCTGTTGTACTTTGGGGTCACAGGACAATGCACTTGTATTCCTATCTGAAAGCCGTTAACAGGAGCTGCATAAGGTAAAAGGTAAATAGCAATTCAAGTTATTATCATGCAAAAGTTGCAGAATGCTTCAGCTGAAACCCAGCTGAAGTAATTTACCCTCTTGGTGAGCAGTAGCGATTTATTACCATACATGCAAAAACAAAGCTAGATGCTCAAGTCCAGTGGCAAGACCACAAGTAGCTCCTGTGTTGGGAGAACCGGCACATTTAAGGACACCACCTGTAGACTTCTCTTTTATGAACAGCTCTACATGAGCACACAGGGAAAACATTTGTTCAGTTTAGCTCATGAACAATTTAGCTACATGGGACAGCTAAGGCAGGGCGCACCAATGCCTCTGCTTGCACTGTAAGCTCTTCTGGTTCTCCTTCTGCAGGGATTGTCTTAGTTGTGACCATTAAACCTGGAGTGCCTCAAACAGCAAATGAGATTGACAGGGTGGGCAGTACCCCAGAAGTCAGTACTGTTGATGCCATGCTGGATCTGATCAGGTGAGTTTTTCTTTTTTAGTTTCCATACCCTTGTTACAAAAGTCCAAACAAATACAAATAAAGTTGTGATGTGTAATGCAATAAGAATGCTTTCTAATGTTGTTTGGATGAATAAGGAGAAAATAACAGATATTCCAACAGGTTAGGCATTTCAGAGTCTATTCAAAGCAGTTCATTAAAAAAAATTCTCTTTACATGATAGACTTTGGTTAATAAACCAATGACAACAAAAATTCCCTCCTTTGAAAAAATTGATATGCAAGATTTACACATTATGAAGAAAGTATCCAGAAAAGATTGAATGATTGGCAGGTTACTGACTGGCAGCTTCTGTGTCATCCAGCATTGACAGCCAGCTGAAATTGCAGTTTTGTGTTTCCCCTTCTCAAGGCAGGGTGCAGAGTAACAAGATGCAGTAGGCAAAGGTTTCTTAAGGCTGCCCAGTCAACAAGTTTGCTGCATCACTAGTATCTAACCAGGTATCATCACCTGGAAAAAGATAGACACTTAAAACAGTTGCAAGAAAAGCCCAAAGAAGACCTGAGCAGATTTTCAGAGTTAATGTGTTTAAGGAATAAGAAAAAAATTCACAAAAAAGAGCTGAATTTCCAATAGTTGCTAAGTAGTTCCCTCAAAAATGTTTTCTCTGGATTATCTTTTTTTGTCCAGCTGCAGTTTGTCTCTGTTCTATATCACTATTCCTGCCCACTATTTATTTTTTTTTTTGCAGGAATTTTACTTAACCTATCACGTAAGAATCAATTGCCATTCATTTGGCTTTCCCAGCAGTTTTAATTTCAGGAAATGTGACTGGCATTTGCAGACACAACTCCAGATACAGTCTTTGACATTGGTAAAATAGACACATGTGTATACATTTATATATAGGTATATGTCCGCCTTGAAAAAAGTTACTGTCCTATTTAATAGCAAATGTCTGCTGTCATCTGGGGCTTCTCTGCCCCGGCACAGATCATGGCAGATGTCTTTAAGAATGACTCGGTTTCTCTGAGGTTTATATACAAGGTAGTTAAACCCAAAGCCCCATGTTAAACAATCCACAGCTCTTCCCAGCCTCTGCCCCCTCCTGCCTGTGCATGACCAGGATGGCAGCACCTTGGATGGCTCATCTCATTCGTTATGGTCACTTGCCCAGGAATCAATAAGAGGAACTGCCATCAGCAGTGTTATAAAACCTCATGCGGTCTGTTACCAGTAACTTCCACATAAATATTTCCACACAAATTCAACAGAGCTGATATAGTTCCATGCATTAAAAAGTCTTCCTATAGCAAGAAGTGGTGTGAACTGTAATTCAGAGTGGTCTGGGGTTTTGCTACAGTTACAGCTCAACTTCTTGTAAACAAGTTTAAGACTATGAATTAGGAGTTTGAGATCTGAAATACTTTTTAAAAGGAATTATAATTACTTTTTTGTATTAATCAGATTTAAGATCCAAATCCAGGAAGTCTTGTAAAGATTAAGGAAATTCCCAGGCTTGTACAAACTACTCTTGCCTTTGAAGGAATTTTGCTGTGAAAACTTGAAAAACAAAGGCAAGAGTTTGTGAAAGATCTGGAAGGAAGATAGAGACCTGCTTCAATATATAAACTACCTTTTTCCACACTGGACTGGGTAATCAATAAATACCTAATCAATGCTATTTTCTGCAATTGTTTGAAACCGGAATTGGCAGTTGGCACGCAACTGGATTGCACTGATTCTGATCTAATTTCCTGATTTTTCAGTGTGCAGACATGGTTCTTGACCCTGGAATGACATGTGGAAATCTTCCATCAGCCAAGATTAATTTCTGGATTCAGAATTACAATAGAGCACACCACATATCTGATTCGTCCAGCACAGTGTTTATAAGAGGGGTTTTATTTTCTGCCTATATTTGACAAATCCTATAAAAACAGTGTGTCCTGTATTCCTCATGCAAATGATAGAGAAAAAAAACACTGGGTTTAGTAGCTTACCAACAGAAATGTCAAATAGTGAAAAATAAGCCAAAAAATCCAACTGTAGGAAAACAGTGAACTGGTCTTTAGGAGTCCTGAACTGTTAATTTCTTTGGGCTTTATATATGATGGTGCTAAATACACTGCTTTCTGGTTAAACGGACACAGCCTGATCTGCTTTTCAAGCAGCAGATTTTATTGTTTTGTTTATATAAACAACTTGTTTTACTATGCTGTAATGTTGAAATGCTTATACCTTTTTAACAGGAACATGTTCCCAGAAAACCTTGTCCAGGCCTGTTTTCAACAGGTAAGTTTGAACATTGCTCTTTCCTACTGTCGTTTTTATTGCTCACTGCAAATTATTCTTGGTTTATGTCCCCAAAAACTATGTCAAGTAAAAATTATTTCTGAGAAGTCCAGGAGTATCTTAATCTCCCATAAAAATACTTACTTTCAAGGCATCTTGGTTTCATTTCCGTTGTGATAAATGCTCTATTTTCAGCTGTTAAGTCCTTGATCATCCTTTGCCAAAAGACACTGTTAGGAGCTGGGTGCAGAACCCAAGATACATGTAAGAGAGGATTTTTACTTCTGGGATGGGTGTGGAAACCCTCAGTGTCTAATGAAGTCTGTGTAACTAGCCCTCACCCCGACATGTCTCACATCGGATGCCCATTGCCAGACCTGATAATGATCCATCTTAAGGAAAAGGCAGCCAATTGGGTTTGTTTGAGACATCTTTTGGAGAAAGTGAGGTATGCAAGATGAAAGAGGAAACTACTGTCTATGTATCAGATTTACTTCTGATTCTGTCATCTTTATCTGTAAATATATCAATCGGTTTTTGTAATGCTCTCTGCTTCCCTTTTTAGTCTTGTCTAGCAGCTGCCTACCAGCGAGGACTGTATGTGAGGTAGTTAACTTTTCCCAGGAAATTATGGTAACTGTCCTGCTGTGCACAGCACTGAATATATTTCCAGTTTATAAAACTTCTTCATATAGTTCTTCTTATATGTTAATTACTGTCACCTGACACTAAGGCGACAGATCATTTTAGGGTTCCTTTGCAGAATGATGAGGGCACTAAATTGCAGTTAGAATTAAAGCTTTATTTTCTTAACAGGATATTATGATTGGTATAACACAGAATTTATAACGAGAATAGCACAGGTTTTCTATAAACAGGGTCAGTGTAGTACAATATTGTAACAGCAGACTGGGTCAAATCTTAGTGCTTGGTTTACTGTATCGACATAGACTCAAAGAACGTATAAAAGAATACAAATCCATCATTCCGCTGAAGAAGCAGATGGCAGCAGAAGCATCCCTGGCCACTGGGAGGGTCCTGGGACTCTGTCCAGCAGCAGCTCCCATCCAAGTTTCCCCTTAGGACTTGTAACAGCTTGGTTTTATAGACAGTGCTCTGGGTGCTGTTTTACTTCTCTGCTCAGTGGTGGGTGCCTGGCACCTTCAAGGCTGGTAAGGAGAGGACCAGCCTTGAGGCTGGTGGGAAGGGAAAGAAGAAAACTGGTTCATCTACTTGGAGCACAGGACCTTCAAGGTCTGATAATAAGGGGAAGGGGGACTAATAAAAGACCAGCTCGACCACAGAGAATGGCTTTGCCTTATATAATGGCATTAGTAACACTAACCACAGTACTAGAGATCTGGCTGTATCAGGTGCACCTGGCATCTGCTCTACAGACCTTTCCTGGAGTGGCTGTCAGCAATTTTGTCCAGAACGTTTGTCCCTGCAGAAAGTCCCCTTTCTATTGTCAGGCGCTGTATCTCATCCCCCAGAAGGCTGCACCAGGTCCACAGGGTACCCAAGAGCCTGGGGAGCAGAATTCATAGCATGTTATCTGTGAATCACTTGTTTGATCTACAGCATCCAAAGTACAAAACTGTGATGGTTCACATGAATTGGGAAATAATGTTTATCTATGTTTGCTACCCTCAAGTCAGATTGATTCCTTTTCCCATTATTTTTAATGGGCGAAGGGAATGCCTTTATTCATTCTTGACTTTCCTCATGTTTCTAAATAAGTTCTGTTTTAAAAAAAAACTTTTCCAGTATAAAACCAAACGTGAAAAGGTTGAAGCTACAACTGGCGTGGATAAAAATAGCACCACATTTACAGAAGAACCCGTTACAACTGCTACGACAGCAGAGACTTCAGAGGTGTGACCTTTATTGTTGTATTCCTTTGTAATGTATGAAGTAGGGAGAAAGAACAAAGAATAAATTTGGTTTAGTTGGTGTGGTTAGTGATTGGGAAAAGGAAGGAAATGGTACTTAGATTTTAGCAAGGGCACAAAACTTAATAAGTAAATGCTAGAGGATAGTATGAGGATCTTCTTCAATGGAAAGCAAGACAATGGAAGGCATTTTTAAATTAATAGTTTATTACTCTGCAAGAAAAAATGTAAAGAGACAGAACTGAAGAAGAGGTTTAAGAAACATCTGATTAGAAGTGTGGAAACCTGGGTGTTGATGGTTTATAAAACCTAGACTTACACTGGAGGAGATGGAGAAAGGAATTAAATAGAATATGAACACAGGCTATGAACAGTACCAAATCACTATGCATTTTATTATACTTCTTCCAAATTTCATCTCATAGTAATGAGAGCATGGGAACATGAGCTATATGAGAAGATAATAATTGAATTCTGAAGCAGGATGTAACAAAGAATTGCACTCTTTCTTTCATATGTTCATACTGCACAAACACAGAGGAACGCGTGAATACCTACCTATTTAGTAGGACTTTCATGTTATGTGCATCCAATTCTGCTATAAATTATGCAATTTCACTGGTTTCAGATGATCAATAGATTGTTAAACTTGGGGCAAAACTGGACACTATTGTCTCAGTTCTTATGCAACAAACTATTTCTCTTAAATCCAGACACAAACCCTCAAATTCCTCAGAAGTAACCGCAAGGATTCTACATCAGCTGCGGTTTTTTTCTCCATGGTAGGGATTAAGTCTTGAGTGTATTGAAGGTATGACTGTGGATACCTAGACTTTGCCATACTTTGTGTCGTAAGTCTACAGAAAGGGCAACATAAATTAAGAGGTGTTTTATCCACTGCTAGGGTTTGGTCACATCGTTGCATAACTTTAAAATACAAAGCTTGGAAAGATAATTTAGTTCTACCTTCATTACTGAACTTGCCCATTTGGCACTGCCAGAAAGGGAATAGAGTGACTGCAGAAGAGTTCTGTGTCTTTTCAAAGAAAGATCTAAATATGTTTTAATTTTAGAACTCTTTAAATTCAATTCTATGTTTTCAGATAGTAACATTTTTCTCTTGAATCTGATCTATAGAACAAAACCCAAGAATACAAAATCGTGGGCATGTATTCTGATGGCATCAATGTGCTGGGGTTGATCGTCTTCTGTCTTGTTTTTGGAGTGGTTATTGGGAAAATGGGAGAGAAAGGACAAGTGCTGGTGGATTTTTTCAATGCACTGAACGAAGCTACAATGAGAATAGTTCAGATAATTATGTGGTAAGTCCAAGGACACACTGGCATTTTCTAACAACTTACTTAAGTGGGTTTTGTCATTGAAGAGGTAGGAGAAGACTTACACATCATGTTTGTTTTTCTATAGTGCTTTACAGCAAACAACTTTAAAAGAAAGGCTGGTAAAAAGTTTCCTTTCTACAGAATTTGATCCTTTTGAGGAAACTGGAGATAGAGCTTCCACTTACTATATACTAAAGAAACAGTCCTATTGGTATACAAGAAACCCAAGTTTTTCAAACATTCTTGCTAGAGGTTTAGATCAAACCAGTACAGCTGCACTAGTGATTTCAGGACTGTAGAAGCATAACCACCCACATGCTGTTCTCCGTCTGGAACACTACTCGTTGATAGCCATTATGTTCCCCGGATAGCAGTCCTTGGAGCTAAGTTCCTTCAGAGATATAAACTAATATACAAGCCACAGCACAGAGCAAAATCCAAAATGGTATGCAAAATACAACTTAACATCATTAACCTTCTGCTAACAGGTTTTGTGATAGAATATTCTTGCAATATTCTTTCACAATAGTCTCAGACGGGAAAAACAATTTAAAGTGTAATAACTCATCTAACAGTGGTTGGACTTCACTGCCATTCACAGAGCAGTGAAGATGTGCAGATCACAATTACAGGATCAGAGCTATAAACACACACAATCCTTTCCAGAGTTTGATCCTACATGTCGTGTGCCTTACGCCATTTACTACAATACTTCCCTCACATCCGTATGTTTCACGTAAAGAGTAGCTTATTGGATCTGGCCCTTCCATGGATTTTTCTTCTGTCACAGCACACTGAGATGCCTGTAAAACAGCAAACCTGTCCAGGATTTAGTTGCACACTGCTTGCTGCCTTTAAAAAAAGGTAAATCAGTTCTAAAACTTTTGTGCTAGGCAGCTGGTTCAGTCCCCAGCTGAGGTACAGCCCCATGAAATAGGCTGCCTCCCTGTGCAGCAAGTTACCACTAATGAGGCACAAGAGTCAGCACATGCTACAAATACAGGATCCTACTCAGAAGCTGACTGTTGTCTTGCATGTGCCTGAAGCTGTGGCTACAGGCTGCCTGGCTTTCTATAGATGGGGGATCCATTGTCTTGAATAAGGTAAAGTTTGATGCTGGCAATGTTGGCATTAGTTCTGCTTTTGCCGACTCCAGGGTTCCAGAGGAACTAGGAGTCCCTACTTTGCACAGGGACAAGGTACTGTTTTATTTGTGAGATAACACATGCACACTGTATTAATTTGTACTTTTAAATGGATACATTTTACTTATCCACAAATTTATAAGTTAATTTATTATTACTCAAAGCTCTGAAGTGACAGCTTGTCTCTGTGACAGCCTGCTCTCTGGTACCAAAAGGAACGCAGCGCAGCTGGTGCTAGTATAAGTCCTGATTTTTGCCTTGAATTTTCTCTAGGCAGTAGCCCATGCAGCTATTCCTGTCTGTAAGGCATGGTCTTGTGTAAGTTTACCGGGGAATGGAGACCTCTCCATCAAGCAACACACTGATGACTGTATTATCCCAGCATACTGAAATCACTCTTTATTTTGTGCAGGTGACACATATATAGCCCCTAGTGCTGCAGGGCAGCAGCTGTAAGCACAAGAGACCTTCCCTATCTGTGTGTGGTTGCTGAATGCAGATACTGGTCTCAGCCCTGCACACTTCCACCTCCAAGTAAGCTTATGGCTATGCATAAACATTTGGTGCAGTAGGGCAAAGCCCATGCCCCTTGCCAGCTTCTGTGTATTCTGTGATACCAGGTCATGCAGTAGTTCTTCAACTACACAAATTTATTCTAATTTTTTTTCTAATATTTTTATCACTTCTATTTTAGTCTGCTGCAAGTGACTAAAATTTGTTGTATAATAGAATACATAAAAAGATATTCAGTTGTGTAATAGAATATTTAAAAATCTACATATTTTGTAAAGTTATACTGTATGAGAAATTATTCTGTGTTGAGCACTCAGTATTTCTGAGAGTGCATTTTTAATCGCTTTATTTTTGCTTTCTAGGTATATGCCAGTTGGTATCGTGTTTTTAATTGCTGGGAAGATAATAGAAGTTGAGGACTGGGAAATCTTCCGTAAACTAGGTCTTTATATGGCTACAGTACTAAGTGGGTATGTTGTTTGTTAATGATGAAATAAATGTGTGCAGTTTTTAGAGCTCAGTTGATTACAACTCAATTAACCATAACATCCAGCCTCTTCTATGTCAGAGATAAAAATCCTTGTCAGTAAAAATTATGTGAGAATATTCTGAATGTACGTTTTGCTGAATGTATATTTTTTTTAAAAAAGTCACTGCCTTGCATTCTGGGGGGGAAAAAAAAACCCAAAGGCTGTTCTTGTATTCATTGTTTAGTTTTCTCAGCTTTCTGAAGTTTAGTTTAGTTTAGTTTCTCAGCTATACTGAAACAGATAATACCATTGTATTTTTGAGAGTAGTAATGCTTCTGTTAGATACTAGAAGTTGGAAAAGTGTGAGGTTGTGAATTATGGCATATTTGGGGTTGTCAACCTATTGGATATACACTGGTATCTGGATTAAGTTGGGAGCCTCCATGGGACCTGTGGGGCAAGGTGTACCAGCATAGGCACAGCACCACTGTCCAGCACAAATGCCTGTTAAGTGCAGGGCACAATAAATGATGTCAAAGAGGAAACTGACCCTTCCCACCTCAGAGCAGAGCAGGCAGCTGACATCAAGAGAAGTGCTGGGGGTTGCACTGTTAACCCCCTCAAGGCAAAGGTAGCTGGTGAAGCTGCAAAAGCGGCAGTTGCTATCTAAATAACTTAGTCAAGAAACAAAACATTTTTTTCTAATCTTTTTCTAGACCTGTGGCTGTGTAGAACAGTCTGGGCTGGAGGAGGTTACACCTGTGCTATGTGGAACCTTTCAGATGTGGAGACTTAGAAGGGCAATTTACTGTTCCAAGTGATACAGGTTATAATACTAGTTCATTATATATCTCTGAAGACTATTCTACAAAGAACGCTTTTGATAGATAAATGGATATTACAGTCCCAATAAGTTAAATGCATTTAAATTTCTGGTTCCAATTCAGTGAAGCGTAACTTCTAGGTTGTCTTGGTTCATTGCCTTGGCAACCACTTCTGTAATTCCTTCAGTATACTAAGGATTTATTCATGTTTTGTCTAGAGGCTAGATACAAAGTCGTTTAAGAGCTTATTTCCCCCCACGTTATGCATACACGTGCTATTCTTCTGTTGTCACTCATACACTTTCTGACAACCAAGCAGAAAAGTAATATGTTAGTATATATATATATATACACACACACACTCTATAAATACATAGACTATATAGCTCCATAAATAGTGAAGAAGGAGTGTTGGTTTTTTGTTGGGTTTTTTTTTTTTACAATTATCTGTGTCATGGTTTAACCCCAGCCAGTCATTAAGCACCACGCAGCCGCTCACTCACTCCCCTCTCACCCCAGGGACGGGGAGGTGTTGATGCAGAAGGCTCGGACACAACTTATACGAGCAATGTGATCAAGTTAGTGCCACTTTATTAAGGGATGCACAGCAATTTATACTCTACAGATGCTATTAATAGACTCACAGCAATATATACCCTCAGCTAAAAACACACATGCTACGCAGGCTTGTTATGTAAAAGGTGACAGGTTAAAACTACTCATTCACACGCTTCCACCTCCCCTATGACTGGTCCCAGTGTGGTGCCCACACGCTGCTCCCACCTTGTGCAGGCATCCTGTTTTTTTCTCATTTTTCTGTCCAACTCTCTTATTTCTCTGCAAATACATGGTTTCTTTGTCTCCCTTGGCCTTACATATGTTCTTCATAACACCTGCAGCTTGTTACAGCCTTGGCCTGCTATTACAGCAAAGTTACTTGGTCTGGATTGCTCATAATATGTCTGTTGTCTTCCAGCCACTCCACAGGGAGGAGAGGTGGAAAGCAATGTAAAACTCAAGGGCTGAAATAAGAACAACTTAACTGAAACAGAATAAAAATTAAAGAACAATAATAACAATGATGACAATAACAGTTATAATGAAAAGGGGGAGGGACAGAATAAAATCCAGAGGGAAAGGAAGAAAGGAACACGTGGTGCACAGTGCAACTGCTCGGTGCCCGCTGGCCGATGCCCAGCCAGTCCCTGAGCAATGACCTGCCCTCCCCAGCCAACACCCCAGGTATATATACACCAGGCATGGCATCCCATGGTATGGAATACCCCTTTGGCCAGTTCGGGGCAGCTGTCCTGGCTGTGTCCCCGCCTTATTCCCTGTGCCCCTCCAGCCTCTTCGTTAGTAAGGCCTGAGGAACTGAAAAGTCTCACATCGAAGCCAAAACAGCACTGCGCTAGCTCCTAAGTAAATGATTAAGTCCATCCCACCTCAAAGTAGGACAATTTGCTAGATAATTGTATTTATTTAAAAGTTGTTTGGGTGGGGTTTTTTTATACATAAGCCAGTATGTTTAGACTAGTTGTTAAAAATCATTTGAGGTATAATGACTTCCTAAGTAAAAATCACAGCTCCAGAAATAGTACTGGATCATGGCTTTTTCAAAATGTTACAGAGATGAGTGCAGGTTAACATTTGTCTAATGCATAATCCAGTTTTTTGAGTTTGCATTTAGACTTGGAAAACAAATCAAATTTTTAAAGGGTGCAAAAGTTGATGTTTGCCAAGAGACTGTAAAACAAAAGACTAATAGTTCTATATAAAATATACATGAGACCATGACCGCAAGTAAGGTAGGAGTGATTCATAGAATGACAATGTATCACTTCTGCAGGTTTGCTATGTTATTAATCAGAGGAGGAATATGTTGAATGGATTATTACTGCCTTTGGACTTAAGTTTTAGATCACATAGCATGTTTAATGACTGTTTACCTATTAATGGTTATTATTTGTACTGTGACAGAGTGTATCTTCCTTAAGATGTGTGTGAAGATACAGTGCCTTCTCCAGAGTACAATTGTAAAGTAAACTAACACCACGTATTACCATTCAGCTGGTAACCATGGGCTTGACAGGTACAACAATTTAAAATAGGTTCTGAGGTGCAATCAAAAAGGTTGTAAATAATAAGGGTGCCCACCTGCACATCCTTGGAGAGAAAAAGCCTGTGTGCCACCAAACTCCCTTGCACATGCCACAGTTTTCCCTGACGGGTGCTAGCATAGATCTTTGCAGCATTTCTGTCTCTTATAGAATGGCCTACAGCAGGTGATGCTCAAGGTGTTGTGGAGAAGGGCTAACAACAGCACATTCTATGCAAAACTGGTGATTAGGGAGAGCATGTTGGAACTGGATCACAGGAAGAAAGATGACAATGTATACACAAGGCTTTAGGCTTCAGGGGAAAGGTGCTATATTTTCCAGCTGGCAAGAATACTCCTTCTCCCACCTCACAGCCAACAGAAGTAGTTGTGCTCTTTTTTTGTTTTGTTTTCTTAAACACTGCTGTTCCCACCATCTTTTTAGTTTTCATCCTTATTTGCTTGACCTTTCCTGTTTGCAGGTGTTTTATTCATCAGCATCTTCTGTAGCTGTCCATCATCCTGTCTTTAAGCTTGATCCTGAGAATTACAGGTTATTTTAAACATATTTCTTGTATTTCAAATCAAGAAAAATGTACAGGAGCATGAGGGCTGGTATGTCTTATCCTCCTCTTCCTTTGCTTTAACTTCCCTCCCCAGCTCATCTTCTATCTCGTCTTCATGCCAACTTTATTATTCATGACCTTTCACATTCTCAGCTCAATCAACTCTCGCCCACTATTTTCTGCAATGCATCTCAGCCTTTATGTCTTCCTCAGATCACCATGAGAGAACAGACTTCCCCCAGTGCCTCTGCTCCAGTTGGCCACTAAATATCTTCAGCCTCTCACTTTTAATAGTTGCAGGTTTTTAATGTCAGGATGAGGACATGTTAGCAGTCACAGAAGAGGAAGATCAAAGTAGGAGGCATAATACAAGTGCCAGAGGACTCGCAGCCTGAGGTAGACAGGAGGAAAATGAAGAAAGAAGCTGCAACAAGCCAACTCTGTCTTGTCTATGCCTTTGCCTCTTCTGAAGCGGCAAGGCAGCTGCATCTCTGGACACTAGAAGGAATGCCAGTTTGAGATTCTGAGGGACAAGAATCTTCCTATCTTAAAATTGAACATTATTAGAATTTCTTTTACCAGTTGCTGATTATGATTTTTGGTATAAAAATTTCTGCTGCTTCCTATGAGTTGCATTTCATGCATGAAACTAAATATTACTTTGAGTTTCATGAAAGTCAGTAGTAGCAAAACAGATATGCACAAATACTTTATTTTGGATAAATGTGTTCATGCTGCCACTAAAAAAGTGCAGATCTAAATTTTTCAAAATACCTACTTGGAAGTCAGTGTGCTCCTAGATGTAGATATACTTGAAATGTTTATTGTCTTCAACATTTATTTGAGATGCTGAATGGCTTGATTTTTTTTTCTTTATGTTCTGCAGAATTCAATTTCTGAATGCCTGTTCTCAGGCACCATTGTATAAAATGTTACGCTTCTTTCTAGAGTTCTTTACAAAATTTTATCAATGCATGTTGCATGCTGTTATTTACATTCCACTAAATAAATAATTTGTTCACATACGGAATGAAAACCTTTGTGCCTCTTGCTTTTAAAAAGGTAGTCTTTCCAAGGAAGCAAATAGTTAGGTTTTGTGGGTGATTTTTAGTTCTGTTGTGGATTTCTGTGCTGTGGCTACTGCTCTCTTAATTGCCTATTTTTGGCTACCATGATTTATTGCTATCTTTATCAGCTGCTCTGAAATCATAAGGCAGTATTAAAACACAGTAATGTTCACAAGAACATCTTGTGAGGACAGAATAAAAATCCTAAGATCATACATGACAACAGTTCTGGGCTTTATGTTTCCAGGCTATCATAATTTCTTTTCACAGGAAGCTGATGTTGCTGTAATTGCTTGCAACCTTTAAACAAAGGAAATATATCACAGACCCTTCATGTATATTTCATTTCAAATATATTCACAGCAGGCTGTTTGCCTCTAACTTTAATGCCCACAAAGATCTGTATTCATATGTATTCAGGATTAATGCACAATGTTCAAAATTAATGCACAAGTTGAAGGGTGTATTTGTCCCTGAAACCTACTCAAATATCCAGTCAGATACAGCTGAGCAGCTAAAGGCAAGAGGAGAATTTGATCCTTTGCATGTCAGCACACTTAGTTTCAGAAATTAATAGTTTCAAAAGACAGTATTTCAGTATTTTGCAACATTTAAGATGGCGACACTACATGTATCTCATTAATACACTCTGAAATACCTCACTGCATTTTAATTATAGACATAAGCTTACACAGTTTGCTACAAAGTAAGTGGATTTTTTTTTAATAGGATCATGTTTGAAGTTTCTGCAGAAAGATGTGGACTTCATCTGCCCCTGACTGGGAACCATACTTACCTTTAACTGCAAAACATGTTCTATAATAAAGCCAGAGAAACTTAGAAAAATAATATGATTTGGTTTTCTTATTTGTCTCCAGTCTGCATTGTAAGGATTTGACAGGAGAGTGGAGTGATTTGGTGTTGTTTCAAATGACCCTCTGTATATCAGTTTTAAAATTATTACTTTAGTTTTCTCATCTTCATCTGTTTACAGTTATTTCCAATATATTTCCTGTTCTACTTTGGAAAGAGAGACTCTCTCCCTTCCAAAAGAAAGTTTAGAACAGCACTAGTCTGCTTTTCTTTTTTTCTTTTTTTTTTTTTTTTGTTTGTTTTTTACGAAGGCATACTCTAAATTTTAAACATAGGTGTCACTAAAGTCACCTTTAGTGTTTCATAAGTGTACTTGAGGGCAGAACTAGATGCATAGTGTCAACATCTTACTAAAACAAGGCAATGAGATGGATCCATTTGTTTAACTAATCTATTTTATTTTGCAGACTTGCAATCCATTCCACTATAATTCTGCCACTGATCTACTTAATAATAGTAAGGAAAAATCCATTTCAGTTTGCTATGGGGATGGCTCAGGCACTTCTGACAGCCCTCATGATTTCCTCCAGGTAAACAAAAGAAACATTTATTTTCTGTAATGTTCTTAGTAGTGATTGCATTGTTTGTGCTCTGACGTTATTGTTAGCTACTTTGTTTCATACCTGATTCTGTCTGGACAATTCTGAACCCACTGGAGGTCGAAATACCACTTTCTTCGTTATTTCTGTAGTACCCAAAGGGGCACTATAGACTGCGCTGGCCTTACACCAAACAAGCATCTGCTTCTCCCAGGAGTAGGAAGTTCTTTGCTGTTCAGTTCATTAATCACAGACTCTAGTGAGTTTAAGCTGTTGCACTTTTTCTGTGACTACATACGTCGTAATGATTTTACCATGTAATTTTAAGGATAAGTAAGACTTTGTTATTTCCACCTGTAATTAGAAGAGATAACAGAAGATGCTTGGTTTTTCATGGTGCAGCCTTCCTGCCTACCTTAGATGTCCATTTGAGTCTTAGAGCAGATCAGGCTCTGAGGAAAAGGAAAGATAAGGGAAGTGGTATGCTGTTGCCTGCACTTACTTTGTGTTTATCTGTGTGCCAGTTCAGCAACTTTGCCTGTCACCTTCCGCTGTGCAGAAGAAAAAAACTTAATTGACAAAAGAATTACCAGATTTGTTCTTCCAGTTGGAGCTACCATCAACATGGATGGCACAGCTCTTTATGAAGCAGTAGCAGCTGTATTTATTGCACAGCTGAATGATTTGGAACTGGATATTGGCCAAATAGTTACCATTAGGTAAGACTAAAGCCATCATAAGGGTTTTATTAAGGTGGTTTTTATAATGAATGGTACATTAACTTTAGATACCTCGTTGAAGCTATCGTTCACAGCACGGGGGGTAACAAACATTTTCACTTCTTGGTTCAAGGCCTTGCCTGTGCAACCTGGTGAGGAGGTGGGGTGGGCCAGGACACACATCTAGTATACAGCATGGTTTTGAAAATTGCCATTATTCTTCCACTGCAAACACTTGCCAACCCACCTTGGCCTCTGCCTCTGATCTGTCCAGTTTGATGGTTAGCCATGCATTGCCTGTTACTCTGCAGTGTAACTATGGCAGTGTCTATACATGACTTGAACCGTAAACCAGTTGAGTAGATATTATTCAAGACAAAAACTGGAACATTTGGGCTTCTTCTTGCAGCGAAATAAGTCTATTTGTGCCAGAAAATAAAGTTTCTATAAGCAACATGTATTCTGAATGCCTTTTGTGGGCTTTATTTGGGATTTAGTGTCACAGCCACAGCTGCCAGCATTGGGGCTGCAGGCGTCCCCCAAGCTGGACTTGTCACCATGGTGATTGTATTGAGCGCTGTCGGTCTGCCCGCCGAAGATGTTACCCTGATCATTGCAGTTGACTGGCTTCTGTAAGTTTAAGGCACTTGATATTGAATTAATTTTGTTTGTTTGTTTGTTTTTAATGTTTACATAAGCTGTGTGGGAACATGTAGGTCTGAGAAAGAAAGCAACAAAATCATTTAGGACTGTTGCTGGATTTGTATAAAGATTCTTGGCTTGTTCGATTGAGTTGAATGCAGTAGCAAAGCTGGTCCTGAGCTCCACATGCACACACATGGCAGCCTGTACATGGGTCTTTGCTGCCAGCATTACTTTGCTGGGGCTGTTCCTCACAGAGAGTTTCTTAAAGACCCAGTCCCTTGATCAACAACGATATGCACGCAAACTTGGAAAGCATTCCTTATGCCTGATCCTAACCCTCTCACCTCGGAGCACATCAAAACCCCTCAGTCCCATTAAGCCACTCTTTCTGGAGAGAAGCATTTTCACCTGAAAACTTTTCTGTTCAACTTAGCAGGGAAACATCTCTGTGTTTTTCAAAATACTTCAAAAGGCTGAAGAATCACAGAGTGTAATCTGGAGTTCAGAAGGACATCAGCACTCAGTTTTATCCCATGATTCACTAGAAAGAGTAACAGGATTCACAAGTCTGCCTCCTAAACTGTGTGAGCTTTAGTGTTCACACCAAGGTCTTGTTTGCCTGCAGTAACTCAGCATGGATGATATTTCATTGGTATCAATGCAGAGATCTCAATCATTTTATAGCCTCTGTATGTCATCTTCTTAGACTCATATTTACAGTCAAGGTAAATGCATTCCTGTTCCTCCCCCCACGCTTCCCAATAATTTTCTTGGAAGGATTTCCGGCAGCAACTTAGGCCTTTCACAGTTTTTTATAATTTATTTGATTATATAACTCAGTTTTGCAAGCTGTAGAGAGAAATACCAGTCTCCAGAAAACCAGGGCTGTTCAATGGATCCAAGAATCAATTCAATTTCTGTGTAAGCATCATTGCTCCAAAAAAACCAGCTCCAGCCACAGGTACATTCTCCCCATCAGCTGTCTGCAATAGAGTCTAATAGATTTGTTTGTGCTGCACAGTAATTGTGTTTTCTCCAAATCTTTTCTTTTCTGAGTGGGCATTTAGTTTTGTTAAGGATGGTGAAGATCATTACAAACTACTGGCTCAGAGCAGGTGTCTACAGAAGAGTAAGAACAGAACAAATGTATATTGGTTCTTTTCCCAAGGTACTCTCCTAGACTCCTGCAAATTGCAGATCTCACAGTTCCTGAGCTAGAGGTGGTGTTTGCTTTTAACAGTTCTCAATAGATTTCTTCTTTTAAAAGCTTTTTAAAAGCTTTTTAAAAGCTTTATTGCTTTTAGGACCCATATAAACTTCTAGATTTCTGTAAGTTCTGAGAGGAATTCCACAACCTAACAATATGTTGTTCAGAGACATATTTAATTTTGTTTGGTTTAATCTACATCCTAATAATTTTATTTCATATCCTCTAGTTATTTGGCCGGGGAGGAGGAGAACAGTAATCTCCTGTTTCTCATAGTAATCATAATTTTATGGATCTGATTTCGTCTTTACTTTGAAAGTCCAGAATTAATGTTATTCTTGGGCACAATACAAATACAGTGAAGCTACATGTTCCACCACAAAATAGACAAAGAATTCAAGCTGTTTCTGATTCTAATTGAGATATTTTACAGGTTAATGTGTCTTGCTGTGTAAAGCAAATTAAAGATTAATGTCATGTACCAGGGATCATTGCCAGTGCATTTTGCACCTCAGCAAATGGAACACACATCATGATGCTACGCAGATTATTAACATTTTCACCTTTTGTACTTACTGCCTAAAAGGTATTATTTTGCAACCTGCTAGCAGTGGCTTATTAACAACTTCTAGTTAATTCTGAACTTACCAAGATTTTATTGCATAGGCTTGAGGAGTGCTTCCGTGCTTTTAATGAAGGATAGAAATATTTTGAGAATAGAAATATTATGAAGATGAGTTTTCAGTGCTGTTGATTTTCTCACTTGTCACACTTATCCTACTAGAATTTTACTTTACCCCTCTCTCTTTTTTTCCTACCATGTATTTCCTTTCCACATGGAGAACACATGGCACTTTCTACCACTGGAGTTCAGCAGTTGTAGTAGAATATGTGTATGACACATGCCAATTCACTATTGTTTTTGCAGTCCCTTCTATTTGAGAATATATCTACCTCAACATCTCTGGACAGGCAGAGCAACTTGTTCTGCCATAAAGCCCTTGAAGTGGTGTGTAGCTGACAAGACAAACAGGGAAGTGTGACTTTCCACTGTCCCTGCCTTACTTCCATGCCGATTTTCAAACTTGAATACATTGCATGGTTTTGTTTCTCGATATTTAAGACCTGCAAGTCACATTTCTTTTGGGGAGAAAAATCAACAGTACAGAAGTGTCATATTCCTGTAAGTGACTTGTTTAATACAACTTTATACTTCAACCCTTTAACAATGAAAGGATTGTTAAAATAGCCGACTGTTAAGGTAACGGAAGATAGCCTTTCCCATTTGCAGCATTTGGGCCAGAATACTGAAAATACTGAGCTAGGTGTTCCTCTGGCTGGGAAATAACTGTTAGAAAGACAAAATGCACAACACAGACTCTTTTGCTGCACCCTACAGTCTCTCTTCCTGACAAAAGCAGTCTGATCACAAAGAGAACCAGCTGTGTAGCATACTTCAGGACCTGAGATGTGATCCCTACAACAATTTGTAAGGCTGTGCACAGCAGTGTGATTACTACTATAACAGACTAGTGACGTGACTTGCAGCTTTACAACACTTTACAAAGTAATTTGTCATGAAAATGACTCCAGGTTTGTTCAAATACATGTGCAAAAAATTCTGTTTCTTGCGAAAAATTCTGTTTCTTGTTCTACAACATTTTTTTCTTTTAATTGCAGAATTGCTTGGAATCTGCACTGGGGAAAAAAACCAGATCTGCATTTGCTAGAGTAGCTTACTTTCACTGAAAGGATTTTCTAAGGAACATACAGAATGGTTTGTCTGACAACATTTTTGTTCCATAGGGATCGATTCAGAACAATGGTGAATGTCTTGGGAGATGCCTTTGGTACAGGGATAGTGGAGAAGCTCTCTAAAAAGGAGTTGGAGCAGATGGATGTCACCTCTGAAGTCAACATAGTCAACCCTTTTGCCTTGGAAACAACAATACTTGATAATGATGAAACAGAGACCAAGAAATCGTACGTCAACGGAGGCTTTGCTGTAGATAAGTCTGATACCATATCCTTCACACAGACATCTCAGTTCTAAAGGCAGTAGCTTTCAGGTAAAACAGGAGCACTAAAGGACATGGCCATATGCAATATCTCAAAAAGCTTAAAGGGTAATTAAGAATTAATTACATCTCACATTCATTTGATTAATACACAGACTCTGATTCTCCTTATATGAGTTCTGCCCCCTTCTCATCACCTCTCCCAACAATTTGAACTCACTACTTTTAGTCCTTACTGATAGGTTGAAGACAGTTGTAAAATACTTCTGTTTGTTTGTGTGTGTGGTTTTTTAAAGAGTATACACTACTGCTGAGGGTATGAAATGCCTCTTTGGAATCAGCATGCTCATAAATGGGTATCTTTGCTGGGGCAGCCAAACATGTTATACTCAGGAGTAGCACAGCATTTCGTGTCTTATCCACATTACAAAGCACCTGTATGAAATCCCTTCTAACATCCTTGCCTTCTAAACAGATTGCACTGTACTTGATATCTACTGTAACTTGATCATGTGCCAAAATACTCATTTCTGCAGCTGGGAGGATACCACTTGGGTGATTCAGGAAGGAACAGACCAGAAAGGCCTTGTAATAAGTATTTTACTATGAACAGTTTTTTTGTTTTCTTTAATTGTGAAATAACTGGGCATGGAATAATTTGTAGTGTTTATGTAGCTAGGTTTCCCTATGTCATTCATGTGAATGCCAGCTGCTGGGATTGGCCTTCAGCTGTGAAATAAATTGCTGTGGATTTGCTTTTCTGGCATTTGAAGAGTTTTTGTAAAGTGATACTTCACTGATTTAGGTCGGCTTTGATGGCCTCCTAGTACATTTCCATCAGAAGCAGAAATAAGTCTGTTTACTGTTGTTCACCTTTGACTCTAACCAAACATTAATCAGCCCAGAAGTAGGTAGAAGTCATGAAGATGAAAATAGAATATATAGTAACACATAGTGCAAATTCTAAACATTTCCTCCTTGGAATAAAACCAGATATAATAAGAATGTATGAGGCATACCTTTTTCTAGAAAGAAGCCACTGTTGTCAAACCTTTTCTACAGTCTGGTTGGTTTTTCACTCCTTGGTTTAGTTTGCCAGTTGAACATGCAAGTTTGTAGCTGCAGTACTACTACAGTCCGAACATGTCAGTTAAACTGTATCTTATGATCCAGGACCCAGAGAGTCATGTTTTCAGGTGGCTTGCTATAGAGTAAGAAGCACCAAGAACTTCCTCATAAGAAATCTCCATTTTCTAACACATTTTATACAATATTTCCATGGTGCAAAACACTCCCAAAGGAGGAATTGCTGTAACAAATTTTTTTGCCTTGCACATTAAAGTCATCAGCCATTTTATATGTAAACTGAAATTCATTTGCAGTTCTTTGTTTGTAAATAAGCTTGTGGTAAACCTAAAATTGCACTCGTTTGCTAACAAAAAAATCTTCAAGTCCTTGCAGTGTTACATACTCAATTCAGTCCTACACTTTTTGTATTTAAATAAACCAGAAGCGTGCCAAAGAGAACTGATTAAGAAAACAAGAAATATTTACTGTAGATTTTGGTAAATTGCACCTTAAATCAACAATTTGATGAGACATAATACTGTATTTAAATTAAACATTGTAAACTATATGGAAGTGTTAATCTAAGTATTGGTACGTTTATAAAAAATGAAGAAAATGTACAGATTAAGTAAATCCATGTTTTACCTGTGCAGAAATAGTATGAGACAGCCTTGTACAGCTTTGCTTATGAGAAGAAAAAACCCCACCAGTTTCCACAATTAGCCTATAATCTATGCATTGTCTTTGCTTTTTTAAGTCACCCTTTTATGATCACTTCATTATACAGTCACTCTGTTATGATGTACTGTGAACAGTGTTCCTAATGTGTTCTATAATAAATAATTTCTCTCTTTACTTTTGTTTTAGCCTACCATCCTCTCCTCACTGTGGAATATTCAGTTCTTTAGCTTTAGCAAGAAAAACAAATTTAGGATTTATGTTATCTTCACTAGTGACTTGGCTGTAGCTTTGGCAAGAATTACTCTTCTTCCAATAAAATAAACGCTTAAGAGCACAATGCTGAGATTGCAAGAAGGCCCTCTAACTACGGGTGATTTGGGTTGGGAGTATACTATTAAACACACACTACACACGGGATTATTTATTTATATGGATCAGATTCAACTAGGCAGGGGTTGATGGTGGTGTTTTCCTACTTATTCACCACCAAGAGACCAAACCAGATGCTGTTAAGTCCAAGGATGCTTCTCCTGACACAGTATTCTGGGTATGTAGCTTCTGTATATGTGGAAACATCCTGCATGGGCAATGCATCCTCTTTTCCATAGTCTCCTGGTCTGGAAGCTTTGGAGAGTGGTGGAGAGACTCCCATCAGAGAAACACCTGCAGATTTTGGTCCTTTAAACCATGTTATGTTCCTGTAGGGTCTTCGCGGCTGCAGAAGTTATCACAGGACTGGACCCTGAATTTTAAATAGCATGTGTGGCTTTAAATTATGGAAGACTTGGTTACCCACTCACATTCCTGCTGAAATACTCAGGGATTTGTAGTCCACTCTCAGCACTGAGAAAAGAAAGCACCTGGACATAAACATGCACGGGTCAGCTGTATCCTCTCCATAAGAGTTTAAACTGCATTAAAAAGTCATGATACATGCAGTTCACTTGTTCTTTAATCTTCCCTGACAAGAACAGAAACTGTGCAGTTTGATATTTTCAAAGACGCAACCAACCACTCCCCCATACTCACGATTAGGTTCCTCTCACAGGTTACAATTTCAGGCCCCATATGACTAACTACAATGTACCTTGGAGCATCTCCTGTGACCAGCAAGTGTGATGCCAGACAATGGAGCATGCACAGCTGTGCAGAGCTACAGCCAGGCAGTGTTCTCCTGTTTTTCCTTTTTCCATGTTTTCTACATGCAGCTTTTCCTTGCCGACACCTGGTGCACTTGGTGGACTGGAGAGCACAAGGCAGGCAGGGTTGCCAGTGCACAGGAGGAAGACCAGGCAAGGAGCAGCAACAAAGTCACAGCACCATGACCACCAAACCAGTATTGCATGCTGAAAGTGCAGAAAGTGTAATATACTCTTTCTGAAAGCCAGTATCTCCATTGGCTGTTGGCAACGGCAAAATCTCTTGCACTGTTCTTGCCTCAATTAGGCCCCCCAAAATAGTTGAATTTATAGAGATAGATATATATTTTAAATTAATGTATCTAATATATATTGGCCCCAAAAACCTACATCACCACCACCATTCAGAGAAATGCATGAGGAAGAAGGAGCAGCACAGAGGAGCTGTTGCAGACTAACCCTAATCCCCATTCCCCAAACCTCTGCACTGCTCAGGGTGGGATGGAGGTAGAGGTAGAAGACTCAGGAATGAAGAGGTGAAGTTGAACATGCAAAGAAGAGGGATTGGGTAGGAGGGTGGTTTAGATTTTGTTTCTCACCATCCAACTGTATTTGTAGTTTGCAATAATTAAATTAATTTTCCCCAATTGGAGTCTGTTTTGCCTGTGACAGTAATTGGTCAGTGATCCCCATGTCCTTACCTTAACCCATGGCCTTTCCCATCTTGTTTTTCGCTCCTGTCCTGTTGAAGAGGTGTGAGAGAGTGGCTGGGTGGGCAGCTGGCAGCTGACAAAGGCTAACCTACCACAATGATATATACAATATATACATATGTAGAATTATAAAGGGATGTGTACATTTTTGTAGATACAGGTTTTATTTAGTTATACATAGATACACTATACACCGTACTACATGATATAGGTACTACTACTATCCTACACTATATAACATGCACACATTTATCAATATACAGAAATGTATATAGCCCTAAAAGCAAAGATATACAACGTTCTTTAGTAACAGCTAATGGAATGAATAGGCCAGGCTGGGGTCCTGCACTTTAGCAAGCTGCAGAACAAGCACTACATGCCTGGAGCGGGAGGATTTGAAAAGGGTAGAGGGACACCAAAAGGGTGGTGGGGCACAGGCATGTTGGAATGTGCCTGAGGGCAATGGACATCTCCCAGGAGGCCACCAAGGTAGACTACCAGCACATCAACACAATCAGCACCGAAGTAAACACTGACCAGCATAAGCACATCTCATTTTCTTTTGGGTAAGTGATTGTAGACTGCATCTTCATCCCTGGAAGTATTTAGTATTTTAAGAAACCATACTGAAGTGGCAGTGGTAAAAAATTACCGGGATCCAGCCTTGCATGTGAATTATTACAGAGCCCAGGCTGGCAACAGTCTCCCTGGTTGTCAAGCTGTTTGTGTGAAGCATGGTGTGGGTGTTGAAGGTATATTCTGTAGCCTGTTTAGAAAGACCGCTCTGCAACTGAAAAGGGGTTTGGAAAACTTAAGCTACACATCAACAGCACCACTCAGGATACTGCAAAACACATCCTGGGACATGATTCCAAGGTTGTCCCAAACAAGTTGGAAATGCCAGCAAATCAGGAGGGCTTATGACATATTTGTATTCAAATAAAAAGCCATAAAATAAAGAAATGCACGCCACACCCCCAGAAGAAAGGAAAAATCCAGCTCTTTAAAAGAAAAACGAAGGGGTACACCAGACAGTCTGATCAAGGCAAGAAGAAAAAGAACAAGAAGCCAGGCTGAATGGTGTGAAATGAACAGAAAATCCAGAGAAAGAGGTCCTATTCTACCTATAGAAAAGGCATATGGTTTAAGAGGAATGACTTTCAGTCATGGCGGCTCAGAAGAATGTGCCAAATCCAAGCTGGATTTGTTTGAAGTGTCTGCAACAGAGACTTGCTTTGAGAAAAGCCTTTTTATTGAGGTGCCTTCACTTTTTACTGTTGCAGAAAGTTGGTATGTCTGGACTTTTTCATAACAGAACGGGGAAGATTACGTAGGTCTGAACGACACCCTGCAGTACCTCTTCTGCAAGATTGTGAAAGCTGGCAGGTTCAACCTATGTGCTGGTGATGCTGTGGGCCTCGTGAGTTACCCACTGGACTCTGCAGCTAGCTGGACATCACGCTGGGGGAGCAAATGCCACACCCTCATTGAGGTCCTCCTCGGTACAGCCATGACACACTGTCAGCACATTTCTCCATGGGGTTGTTCTACAGTGACAGAGCTGGGCAGCGGGCATGCTGGATCACATTGGCAATCAGCAGTTTAGGCAACAGTCAGCTCTGGGGGCCCAGAGTAGGGCTGAACTATTCGGACTGCTCCGTGGTGATCTGTTCTTTCAAGGCAAGCTTTTGTTGAATGGTGTGAATGTAAAAATTGAGCTGATGTGCATCGAAGACAGCTTTTGCCTGATCAGCTCCCCAGCAGGGAGGAGTTCCTCTTCACACTGTGAAGGAAGTGTGAGTGGCACCTCGAGTGCATTTGTGGCACACTGGGGCATTACTTATGGCTGATGCAAAACAGCTAGTGCCCCAGATGGGCATGAAAGTGTCCAGTGTACGAGCCACCAGTCATATCAGCCACCAGCAAAATTCATCTCTGGAACAGCTGCACAAAATTCTTGCTACTGGGTTCACAGATAATGATTTTAGCATCTATTATGTGAAGAACCCTTTCAGTTTCAAGCATTATGATGTAAGTTTTGTGTCCCTGTATGTGGATGGTGAACTACTGCCAGTGAAACCTAATGCCAGTGCTGCAGCCCGATTTTGAGTATGTCCTCTGTGTGAGAGTAGATACGGCTCGTTCAGATGACTGGCAACCATATGAAAGGCCATTCCCTGCTGGCTGGCAGGGAAGAGTTCACCAGTGGCTATACCCAGTTTGCCTTTGACCTGTCTCCAGACAAAGTATGTGCTGATCACTATTCCTGGACTAAAACAGGAGACCTGAGAGCAGAAGTACACTTTGCAGGGCCCTTGATCACCACTCTTAATATGGTTGTGTACAGGGTATTTGACATCATAGAAATAAAGCAGTGGAGACACATGCTCCTTGACTGTGTGTGAGGATGGACACTGAACAGCTTCCTTGGATTTTTCCAGCAGACCCCTGTGCCAAAGAAACATTTCTAGGGGTTTACCTGAGCAACTGGCTCCCTAGAGACTGCGTTTCTCCAGGATCAGCGAGCACGGTTATGAATAGCACAACTTCCCTGGTTGTTCCGGGAAGAAATATGCTCCTATTGCTCCAGTGTACTTATGCTTTCTTCTGATGCTGTGTTTGTACATAATCTAACACCTTCTGAACTACAGGGTCAGAGGCCTCAGGAGCCTCAGAGGGCTTTTCCACTTCTGTCTGCATAGGAAGAACAGGGAAGAAACAGCCCACAAGGCAAGTGCACCTTTTCTTTGACAGTCCCAAAGCAGATTGTCAGGTTGTCAAAATTCTCAAAATTAACTCTGTAGAGTCTGAAAGACTATTGTTTTAGTTTGTTGATGAAGGGAGAGAGGCTAGTAAAATCACATAAATTTATCTTTTTGTGAGCTGCTTTCTTATATGGACAAATGCTGTTTGTCCTGCCACCAAGCAGCACATCTCTGGGGACCAGTAGTGCGGGCAGTTTGGTCCTGGCTAAGAACTGGGCAAGCTTCCCACGTGGTTTTGTCATAGCAACCTACTCATGTTTCCATACAGATCTGATGTGAAAACTGCCTCTCTTTAGACAGTCCCTCTTTTATTGTGTTGAGTAATATATACATCCAAAGGTGCTCCCTTCCAGACGGTTCTTGTCATTTTCATGGTATATTTGATACAGCCATGGAAAAAGCACCCATTACATTCAAAAGCTGTTGGCACCCCATCAATAAATGCATAGACATTCAAGAAGTAGGATCCTATTTAATGTTTGCCACTTTTTAATGACTGACAGATTTTAAGAGTTTCTTTTTCAGCCACATGCGTGTGCCATTGAAGGGCATTGTATCTCTCTTTTTCTTCAAGTGACAGCCGTCTAAAGGAAGAGTGCTACTATGTTAGGTGTAAGAAACATCAACCAGCGTGTGGACACACAAGTAGAGGCCAGTGTAGTACACTGTAAGGGAACGTTACCTGCACCTTTTCACTGTCTTCTTTCTCATCGAATGTGTGATGGGTTATCAATACAATGTCATTCCTGTGTGATTTCGAAAGTTGTTACACCCTGCTGACAAGAGTAATTCAGTTGTTTCTGCAAGTCAAAAATCTCCTGACTAGCTGTGTGAGAACTGCTTTTTTCTCTTCGAGCATCATGCTGTCCACCCCATAGCATTCCAGTGGTGGGAGAAGCATAATATAAAACTCTGGTTTTCAGTAGTGTTGAAAAAAACGGGGGAAATAACTTTTGGAGCCCCTGATACCCAAAGCCTGGGGGGAAGCTGCTTAATTTCATGGGCAGAAAATTTAAAGAGTTAAAGAAACATGTGCTGAGGCTGGGTACTATGCTTAGGAATTCACCACCTTGGGTGATAAACTGCACATGCACTCTCAGGTTCAGAAGCTGACTAACAACGAAGTAGCCGTCTCAGCGTTTGGAATGTTCTAGGGAAGTGTAGCCCCAAAAACTTTATGTCCACAAAAAACTGAATAAACTCCATAACACATGTGTCCTCACATTCTCCTTTAGTGTTGCTTTCTACCCCTTCTTCATCCCAAGGGGCATCTGGTGCTAACTCCATGGCAAAAGTGTAGATGGGGTGATGTGTCCCAGTTTCCTGCATACATTCCGCATCATAGATAATATGGCCCTGCCTTGCCTCTGGATCTTTGATCACAGACACCAAACACCAGCACTGGTTTGTGTTACAGATCTGTTCACAGCACAGCCCACATTTCCAGACTTTGCATTTGTGCTGTTTTCCTACATAGGCTTTACAATTTTCACAGGAACCTTGGCCAAACAATCAATTTCTTTTTTAACAGCCAGGGCTTTGTGCCTCTGCAAACATTTCTGACACCTGCACAGCATCTGCCAGCTGAATACCTAACTTATGGTCTAACTTCTCTAAAAAAAAATCCCCCAAACAAGTGAACAGAAATTCCCACTAAAAAAGCCATGACAAAATAAACAAAAAAAAACCCCAAGCCCAATTTGGCATATCTGTAGGCCAGGAGTAGGTAAGCATACTTATCTTCTCTAACCTTTAGTTTACCTGACTTGCTTTGGTATATATGAAAACAAGGCAGTTGTGTTTCTGAGCACAAGTAATTGCTTGGGGTTTTGGTAGGGGATCTCCTGGGGATGTGCTGATCATCTAGAGAGGTTCTTTAGCTTTCCTCCTAAAGCTGCTGTGGAAGGAGACGGGATACTGGCCTGCGAGCATTGTTGTTGGTCTCACCCAGCATTACATTTCGTATGTAATAGTTAAGAATATATATCTACTGTCTTGACCCTAAATGTTAAGATTCTCTTGCATACGCTAGACTGTCTCAGTACTGTAGGGTGAATTTTATCTCCAGCTTCCATTTGTATTTATGCAAACAGATGCTTGGTATGTTGGCTTTAATTAGGTTTCCATTAGAAATATGTTCCTAGCATCTTTAACGCCGTAACAACGTTAATCGTGTAAAAGGAGGAAGCAGATCTTGCAGTACCAAAGACCATCATTTCCCTTAAAAGTCCCCCAACCCTTTTTCCCTTGTACAGGATGATGAGTATATTTACACGTTGCAGGTTCTCAGACAAGGAGATGTCACTCAACATGACCTTCCTGTGCACAGCCCACCCCAGTTTGTCATGTGGCTTTTTTGCTTTGCTGAAACAATTCTGCATCTGTTAGATCACTCACAGACCTAAGCTCTGTGTAAGGCTCCCAGCGAAACAGAGAATATTGTGACTGTTATTTAGGTGAATTAAATAACACCACTTTTTTTCCATAATTCTGGAACAGAAGATAGACTGTAGGGTTCTGCATACCCCGTTCCTAATGGCTTTTACAGTAACAGTAGCTGGGCAGAAAGACTGATCAAAACACCATTCTCTTTTACTTTGCAAAACAGTATTGACAATCTAAAAATTTCACAGCCTTCATATAAAATAAATCAATAGTGTGAGACTACAAAGAGTTAGGCATGCTGGCAGTTTCAAGACAGAGCCAAACATAATCACCTGGTTGAAACAGATGGGTGCAAATGATCAAAAATCTGCTCTACACCCCAAACCAATGTTACATAAGGTTCGTGTCGTGACACTTCACCTAAATCAGCTAAGCTGTATTCTTCAACGTATTGTCTACCCTTGAATCTTGGAATCAGCAGTTGAAGGCTACAAAAAATCAGAATCCAACTACAGAGGCTGTGTTCAGAAACTGCCTTAAAAATCTCCCATCATTGTCGCTGTTGAAACAGTGTCACAAAGGTTAGTAGCTGGAGAACAGTATAATAGCCACTGGTTTAGTCATTGCCATTTAACCTTGCCCAGAGCACATCTAGCTGAAATACTGAGTAACTCTCACTGACCAAGCTGTACTGACGGGGATGGCAACAAGACCATTTTTCAAGAGGAAAGCGAGAGTGTTCCCAAGACAGGTGTTACACTGGCTAACTCAGCGTAACAAAATTTGGCCTATGATACTTGCAAACAGAATAGAAGAAATTTTGGACAGAGCTAAACATGGTTGGTGAAGCTAACACAACAGCAACAGCAAAAGATACGTATCTTTAAGAGAAAAAAATAATGGTGCATCTTGATGTGGACACTGCTGAGCTGCACCCAGGGGTGAGAAAATGGTCGTGATAGTTGGAAGACCACTACTGTTCTCTGAATTAAAGGCAAATTAAGGAGCTCTGAAATCAGTAGAAGCCCTTGTTCCCAGAATAGCTCAATAAAGGAAGAACACCTTTTTTCTAGGTAGGAAGAGGAAAGCAGTACAATGCATTGTAAAGATGTAGTGAAGAACTATATAGCGGAAAACATGTAGTCTCCAAACTGGTGAAGAAACCACAACAGTGGAGCAAATATAGACTGCAAGCGCAATCAAAGAGAATATGCATAGCAAGCCGGTTGCCATGGGCGGTTTGTGGAGGGCTACCTGTCCTGCCGCTGTTGGCAGGAACACCAGTCTTACAGACACTGATCCCAAGTAACCAAGATTCCAAGTTTGGTATGCTAACTGCATGACACATTGGCAGGACACACAGAAAAGGAAAAGAAGACAACAGTGTACCTCACATTTACTCCCATTTCAAGACTGACTATTGGCACCTACTACTCTAAATATACATGTTTTCTGGGACTCCTCCAGACCCAGCAGCATCTGTACCAGAACTCTTTTTCTGGTTTCTACCGGTTAAATGGAAGCTGTATCTGCACAAAGCCTCACCCCTCAACTTGACCTCTCCGCCTTCTCACACATTCTCTCTGTTAAGTGCCAAGATATCCTTTTTCATAACACTCCAACTTCTTCTCCTAGTTGCTCAGCAAGTGACTCATTCTTGCCAAAGACATGAGTTAGCTCTGCTACACTCTTCTGCCTGAAGTTCCTTGTAGGATGACGTACTCTCTTTCCCCGTTCTCACAGGTCCTGCTCAGGCTGTTTGATTTATAGGCATATGTACAAACAGCCTCTTTCGGTCAATACGCTTTTCCTGCTTCATAAATCTAAGCATCAAGGGCCTAGCAAGGTAAATTTTTTTCTTCCTTGGCATTGTTGCAGACAGTGTATCCCAGACAACTGGCAGTATTGGGCAAAAATACGGCTCTCCTCCTGTTCAGCAAACTCAAGAACTGCAGTGCACATTAGCAGGAAGGGCACTGACCTTCATTCACCCAAAATCCTTTGATATAAAATGCAGTGACTGCATGCTTTAGGGGGCAGTAGGGACTTGGTGTAACGGAATGGCGCAAGAACATTGTTACCCGCTATCTTCTATAATAAAGGCAGACATGCGACTTGTGTCTTCTCTTTATCCCCTGCTATTGCCATTAGGGATCAAACCCCTGTGAAACCGTGTCATCAACCACACCATTCAAAGGCAAATCAAGAAAACAAGTCAGCAATCCGATTCAAATAAGGAAACTGTCAATATGCTGCAGAAATATGAGCTAAAATTATAAAAGCAATTGACTGCTCCATGGGTTTCCAGGTCACTATACCTTGGTAATTTATTATTAAATGAGAAATAATTACACGGTGATGCCACTTTCTGCTTTTTCAGAGGAAATCTAAATCAAAACCCACACGGATTAGTTTCCCATGAAGACCCTGCTTCTCTTTGTAAAGATTCTCTTTATAAAAATTGTCAGGGAAAAACTATCAGGAACAAGAAGTTGCCTCCGTGTGCTCACATCCGGAAACCTTGCCAGATTCAGCTACAGGTCGGCCCTGGCTTTCCTGGTGCTATCGCTGCAAGATCGGACGGCAAGTCTATAGTACTCCTGGGTCACCCGCCCCAGCACCCACTCCTTATACACCACCTTTTTAAGTCTGAGTTCAGTTAGGAGCTCCTTACTCACTCGTGCCAGTCTCCTGCTGCCTGATTTCCTACTTGTTGGAATGGAGCTTTCTTGATCTCGGGGGAGGTGATCCTTGAATATCGACCAGCTGTCACAGAAGCCTCTTCTTTCCTGCACCACCTTCCATGGGTTTTTCAAAGCAGATTCCTGAAGAGGCCCAAGTCTGCTCTCCTGAAATCCAGGCCTGCGTTCCTGCTTTTTGCCTTGATCCTGCCTCTCAGGGTCCTGAACTCCAGTGTCTCATGGTCGCTGCAGCCGAGGCTGGCCCTGGCCTTCGCATCCACAACCAGTTCTTCCTGCCGTGGAAACTGAGCAGTAACGTGGCATCCCACAACCTTGTCGAAACATCTGCGCACCATTTAGCAACAGAATCAGACCTAATGCTGCTGGCCTGAGTATTGTCCTCATACTCTTTGCCATACTACTGCCAAACCTGTTAAAGACTAACCGTAGGAACACAGGGTGTCTCAAGTTGAAAGGGACCCATAAGGATCGTCAAGTCCAGCTCCTCGCAGGACTACCTAAAACGAAACTATATGACTAAGAGCATCGTCCTGACGCTCCTTGAACTCTGAGAGGCTTGGTGCCGTGACCACTTGCCTGGGGAGCCTTTTTTGGTGACCCACCGCCCTCTCAGTGAAGAGCCTTTTCCTAATGTCCTCATGAACTTCCCCTGATGCCTAGAGTGGTATCATAGGATCATCGAATGGTTTGGGTGGGAAGGGACCTTAAATTGCTGCTTCATGGCGTCTCCTCGTGACTTACCACTGGTCACCAGAGAGGGGAGATCAGTGCTGTCCTCTCCACTGCCCCCAGTGAGGAAGTGAGCAGTGAGACCTGCTGAGATCACACAAAAGCTCCAGCCCGTATCTGGCACTGGGCAACGCTGCCAGACCTTTGAGGGGATTTATATTTTAGCGCGGGAGGCCGAGAAAGCGCACTGACTGGCTACCGGGACTATTGGTCTAGCCCCAAGGGGCTGCCTGTGGATGTAATCAGGGCTTGGAAGAGGGCAAGGAGGAGTCTTTTTCCTGCCTGGGAGCGGGGATCAAGAGGACAGGAACTGGGAGCCAAGGGTGTGTTTCTCTGAGGAAGAGAGAACATGCCTCTTACAGTGACAGCTCTCGGTTGTTTCTTCCACAGCAGCATTTCTGAGCTGTTGAAAGAGGGCACCTTGCTTTTGAATGCTTTTCACTGCGCAGAGCTGAGGGCCGGTGCAGGAAGCAGAGAGCAGAAGAGTTGCTGTCGCTTCCAGAAACAATGTGTCACTTTATATTCCTAAAACTTGTGTGTGTTTCTTGCTGTGCATTTTGTCCTGAAACTTGACGTTGTGTGAGGCGTCTCCAGTCCTAAAAATTAAACCTAAAAGTCAGAGCAAACCGGGTTCTTAGAGGAGATGATTTTACAAAAAGCTCTTGCATCGTGCCGTGTACGTACTTTAGCGCTTTGGAGGAGACAAACAAAAGAAGATGAGAGGGACGACCGGTGAGTTCACTGTTGTCTGGGAAGGCTGGAGATGCTTCACATTAGAGCAAGTGTTTGTATGTTAAGCAGTGCGTCTTCTTCTCACTTGTCCATTTTTAGGTGGACAGTTCTAAATGATTCAGCAAAGTCACCTCGCCCTTACCTTATCGTAAGGTGAAGCAAAGAGTCAGACCAGCAAGAGCGTCTCTTGGGTTCCGTGTGAAATGAGGTTCTTGTGATTCGCTGCTAGCAGCGACAGAACGGGGCTACTACCGCTGTTGCTACTACTGCCTGCTGCAAACAAATCTTTTTAAAACTCTACGCAGGCTTGTGTTGTTTTTTGGTTCAGATGAATTGTCCACAAAAGAAAAAAACTGTTTGGGACGGAGAGGTAGCAAGACCTGGCCAGGAGGGGTGGAACATGAACACATAGGTGGGAGTTCCAGCAAGTCCCCTGTGTTAAGCAGCAATGTGCCTCTGAGGAAAACCAATCCTGAAGTAATTCCAGGAAAAAGGGATCCCGATGTCTGTCTCCTTCACTGACTGAGGCTGTATGTCTTGCCTCAGTTGTTTGTTGTTTCAGCGAGTACCTCTCAGGGTCCCCACCCAAAGTTCATTCACATGAATACAAATACTTGTGGGGGGATAGCCAAATCCCTGCGTCAGTACGGCGTTGTCGTGCTTGTGACGTGGCATCTGTTCTGCCCCTTGTCACACGCAAACTGTTCACAATCCAATCAGCATATTGGGAAATGACAAAGAAGTCCTACAGTCCAGGAAAATTTGTGCACTTCTGTTCTGAGAAACAGCTTGGTGCAAATTGTCCCTGCTTACTCATGCATATTTCTTTGGAGCACCCAGAAATTTAAGAGGCGTTGTCTAGTGGAGGCACTTTCCCAGTAGTAGTTTCTCCAGGTGGAAAGACCGTACCACAAGTATGTAACGTATTTGAGATTACATAGAGCACTTCCTGCAAGAAACGTTCCATGCGTTATCTTGTCTACTTTAGTGCTAATGTATTGAAAGTACCATTGTAAGATTAATTGCCAATAACAGCCGCTGAAATACTTTGTTCTTCTTTTTTTTAGCTTCATCTTTTGATAACTGCAAAGCACCAAATACCTCAGTTAAGGTAATTAAAAAATAACAAGTGGAAAATTCTGTCTCTTCTGTTACCACGTATTCTAACAGAGCAGTTCCAGGGGGAAGGCTGATGATTCAGAAGACAGTAATGGGTAGTTCTGGTTACCTGTCACGGAGAAAATGTCAGGGGCATGGCATTTTGGCGTAGAGAAGATGAAAGCCCCACAGAAGTAAGCAGAGGCATTTCACAAGAAGTAATAATAATACTTCACCCCAAATCCTTGATTTTGCAAAAGGCAGCGATAGACTGTACTGAAGTTTCCCTGCCCCACGCTACTGTTCACGACCGTTTACAACTTTACAGATGACGTTTTAATAGAAACTGTAGAGAAGTCTAGCTTCGAAGTGCCCTACAACTAGTCTGAAATGGAGAAGACCAAACGGCTCTTTGCCAATGCCTGCATTTCACCTGGGGGCGTAGTAAGTAAAAACACACTCGTGTCGGCGCTAGTCTGACTTGCCTGACTATTAGCAGCAGCAAAACTAACCTAGTGTGGTCTTGAATGAGAGTTTCTTGTGCAAATACAACCTTTGGTGTAGGATTCCTTGTCCAGTTGCTAAAGAAAGTCACTGCCAGCACGATAAAAGACCTGAACTAACTTGAGACCGGCTCAGTGTTTTGTCATATGCTGCATTGCTACGTCGGACTGCACGGCAGTGGGACCCAAGAAGTGGTCGCTGCGTCAAATGTGCAGAAGGCTTTCAGACAAAAGCTGTAGCTTTGGGGCATATCGTTACGGTGATGTGACCGAGGGCAGCTTTGCTCTCAGTCGTGAATTCAAACCTGCCTCAGATTAGCCGTAGCAGAAAGTGATCAGTATTGATGAGAAAAGGCTCTAGAGCCATTGCTCAGCATCTGCAGGTACAGCCACGTGCTGAAAGGTTTTGTGTCCTGACCATCTCTACCAAGTACCGCTCAACCAAACCGCCAGGCTTGTGGCAGAAAACAATGTCTGCTCTTCACATGCATTATTCTTGGTCATTCTCTGCCTGTCATTCGTCAACTATCCTCTAGGTTCAGTCAAACTCCAGCCTTCGTAGCAAGGGACTGGTAGGTCCAAATGTAACGGTATTTCATCTGTTTTTAATGGCTGTCCATGAATAATTGAACTGGTATCTGCTGTACCATCAGAAAGAACACTGAGCAGACAACAGCGGAGTAGCGATCATCTAAGGTAATCACAGCCAGAATGAGGTTTGACGCCTGGCCTGAGCTAAACGTCTCAGCTCTTTCCGCAGGCAGTGGAAAGACGGTGACTTGTTCTTTCACAAGATCACCACCTAAGGCAACTGGCGTTTATCATGCACTCTCAGTTCTTACCTGTCTTCACCGATTATCTAAAATGGACGACCGGTCAAAAGCGGATGCCAAGCTTTCATGTGGCCAGCGTCAAGCGAGATGAACGGCAGAAGTACTAACCTGCAGTCAGTAGTGTCGAGGGGCCAGATTAATTTTGAAGTGAAGCACAGCACATCTCATCACCTGTTCTAGACCCTAGAACTTGCCCTCATCCGTTTTCTTCATCGTCCTCTGAGTAAAGGATCCTTGAAAGGCGTAAGGTAGGTGTCTGATGAGCAAAAGTAGTTTTGGAGACACAGTTTTAGGCCCTATCAGTTCAGGCTGTTGTTTTTCTCTCAAATATCAGGCGTGCTGCTAATGATGTCCGATATCAAAAATGAGATCAAACGGTCCTTCAGTATCTCCTGGCTTTCACTGAAGTAAACCGCTTTCATCACAGCGTGGGCTGCTGCTCTGTGCCTTTTGCATTGTTTAGTCACAATCCAGTTGAACTCCCACTTTGCAAATGAAGATGCAAACGCAGGTTTTGTAAAAACCTCTGCCAGGGCGCTTCTGTGTGGCGTGTTTTTCCTGATTCCCTCACGCGTCAAGGGCCAGCACAGCTGGCTGGAAGGGGTGCTCATTAGCCTGATGTGGCAAAGTAAGCTTTTGTACGCAGACAGGAGCAGCTTGCTCATGTTTCCTGTGGTGTCGTAGCCTTCCGCTAATGAGGCGGTATCTGGCTAAAATAATGAGTTTGATTAGCTTTAGTCAGCCCCTCGTCAGCATGAGGAAATCTGTGGCTTTTTTGTTAATTATGGGCCGTAGTTGTAAGGATTTCCATTCCATGTGCCTCACAGTGGGTCTGCGTACCTGGTTTATGTCTTGCCAGCTTACCTCTAATCTCCCCCTCATTCTTCCTCTCCATAAAGTGGGTGACAACTTTCTCCCTCCTTTTCTTTCCCCCGTCACTTTCTTTTGTTATCTCACGTGTCAATTCTAGTTATGGAAAGCTGCTTCTTTGTTCCCCAGGTGATCAAGGAACCATCTGAACAGGCTGCTTCTGGACGTGAGTCATCACCTCTTGCAACAGGTGGACCTGTGCGTTGCATGCATTATCCTTCCAGTCGAGAGGGATTCAGGTTTTCACTGTGCAGCTTCAACAGCTTCCTCCCAGCACTTCAAGTCACCTAGTCCAGTTGGCAGTCCCTCTGTGTTTCCGAACAGCTTTCTAAACCTGAATCGAGTCAGTTACCTGCGTGACTTTGTGCAGTGAGAGCACCAGCTGGATGACTGGGAAGATTTGCTTTCTGACTTCCTGGGCAAATTGAACTCAACGATTCTCAAAGAAACTTCAGTAGAAAAATTGTGACAACTCTTGAGGAAACACTTTCTTTGTACGAATACATGGAAAAGCCATGGCTCACCTAGCAAGTCTCCTTCAGTGGCTGGGACTAGACATTTCAGAAGGGGGTGTGCAAACCCACGCAGAACACAACTGCCTGAAGAAGCACCCCAAAGAAAGTTTCTGTCACCCCTGCCAAGTGACAGTTTCCTTTACGCCCTGAAACGTGCAATTTATGTCCCACACAAATTCTTTATTTCTCCTTATGATACGCTTTCATTATCATGAAATAATGTCCTGCAGTTCCCTGGAGAGTTCCCCAGCTGAATGATGCCTCAGGTAGACAAACACAATGGGTGCATTCCCTTCCCTTGGTTTCACATCTGTTGCTGCTGAATGTCACAGTGTGTGCTCGGGATCCTCGTCTGGAGAGGAACCGCGATTCCCTTGCCCTCCCCTCTAGCATACGGCTGCCTGTGTCCTTCTGTTTGAACTGGGTGACCTTCCCCTTTAATTTGTGTAGGAAGAACGCCACGCGCTCCGTTCGTGAAGGCTTGTTTGGGTCAGGAATGTTTTTGTGGGATGTGCATACGGGGTTAGGACTAGTTTCTGAGGACCGTGAGCCACCATTCTGGGCATCTGGAGGAGCGTTGTCTCGCTTTGTGCTGGAGAACGTGCAGCATCTATCTCGCGTCCTCCTTCAGGCCCAGCTCTCCAGCCAGACAGGGCCACTCTGAGCAGTGGAATTGCTCAGACACGACTGGCCGTCAGCTTTGGGGAGGAAAAGCAGGTAGCCTCTCCCTCCTACACACGGTCGCTTCCTTCTCATGGAAGCAGGGCAATTCTGTTTCGCTGTTTCCTCGCAGGACCTTTGGAGATCAGTGTGCAGTGGTACGCTGTGGAATGCAAGCTTACACCAATTTCTCTGAGCAAAGGTTCAGGTTAGGCATCCATCCTCTACCAGTGCTACTGAGTGAGAGAGCGCTTTCCACGCTCGCAGGTCTTGCTTAATAGACAGACAGATAAAATAACGTTGCTGACTTTCTGCAGCTGTGTTTTCTTCCTTCCAGTTCAGCACCTGCCATCTACCCGCAGAATGGCTTGGGTCTGATCTAAAAGTTACTCGCTCCCCCCGAGAAGAAAACAGCAACTGCACAGACAAGGTCAGCTTCTAGGCAGGCCACATAAACAGCCCCAAGTGTAGCCTGACCCTGGAGGATACCGTTGGAAAAAGTGCTGCAGGAGCTGCACCCATATAAACCCCTCATCTTGCCGCTGCTTTGCATGAGGGAGGGTTTTGCTGTGCCTCCGTTATGCTGAAGCGGGATCTGCTTGTGCTAGGCTCTGAGTGACAGAGCTTTGCCCCACGCACCAACGTCTTGAAGGGACCGTTCTGTTTCCCTTTATGGACCAAGCGTCCTGGCAGTGCGCATTTCCTTCGGCACCCGCCGTGCATCTGTGTACAAACACGCACATAGGCGTACCGGGACAGAGTACTTCTTCTGCCAAGTAAAGCAATTATTTTATCACTACTCCTTGAGACCTCAGCCCAGCACCGAAACACAGGTTATCCGAGTTTCGCTGCGGTGGAGTAACTAGACGGCTCATGGGACTGCTCCCAAGAAGTGCTTTGCTGGAGGAGTCCCTGGGCCAGGAATGATTTCTTGCTGACCATTCTGTGCCTGACTGGGACCTGATTTCCACGTCCTGAGTACAGTCCGTTGGACATGAGGGCTGACTGGGAACCGCTGAAAATGATGGCTAGACTAGACTGGGCCGGGGTGCCTTTGGCAGCTTAGGGAAATTCTCTCGCATGGAGAAGCCCCAAGAATATAATGTTACTGTTCGGCCTTATGAGCGGCCTTTTCATGCCAATTTTACAGACACTGAGAACAGATTTCCATTAATCCATAACTTGCAAGAGCAAGTGCAGAAGAGTGGGAAGAATTGTGGGGTTCTCTTTTGTTGGTTTTGTTTGTTTTTGTGTTGGGTTTTTTGTGGGTTTTTTTTTTTTTTTTTTTTAAATGAAGGGGTCTTCTTTTGTAAATGTGATGCCCTTTATTAAAAAATATGAGCACACTCCTGCCACGTGACAATACTTCACCTGCGTGGATGTTGTCTGGGAACCTGCTTTCTCCTATCTCTGAGCAAATGCATTAGTCAGCCTTTTCACAACTGCATTTGGAATCACAGAATGACAGAATGGTTGAGGTTGGAAGGGGCCTCGGGAGGTCACCTGGTCCACGTGCCCTGTGTTTTTTCCCTGGGTCCTGGTGCTTACCTTTTGCTTGGGCTTTGTGGCGCTTTGAGTAAACCACATGGTATTTCTGTGAGATGGTTATAAGAGGCATCACGTCCACCTGAAAAAGAAATTGCTGAACCAGAGGGAAATGCTTCATCTTCATCCCAGCTGGGCATTAAGATGATGGCAGAACAGGCAGGAAACCCGTTGAGGGATTCAGGTGCTGAGCACCAGAGCTTGATACCCTTTGGGATGCCCTGCGTTATTCTGTGTGGGTGGCTGCTGCTGCCGTCTCCAGAGTCCAGGAGCCTCCTGTTGGCGTCCTTTCATATATCCCTACTTTGCATGGGCGTTTGGGTGCTCTTTTGTGCCTGAAACACCAGAAAAGCTGCCTGTATTTAGGCACTGGAATCTTAACCTCCCAGCAGGAAGGTAATGCAGTTCGGTCTTAACCCGTGTCTTAATTTCTTTCCTGTTTTTATGCTGGTACTTGTTCCTGTGGCAGTGTCCTGCCCAGACTGCATGGAGACGATGGCACTTACGTTAACTTGGCTGCATGCATTAAGATGCCTGGCAGACTTGTCTGTCTCGTGCCCTTTCAAAGGTGTAGGCCCTGCCGCTGGTGCAGGACGGTCGGGGCTGGTGGGGCGGAAGCAACTGCGTGCGCCCCTGGAACCTCTGCTTTGGGCAGGCGCAGCTGGCAGGGAAGAGAGGAGGGGAGGTGAAAAGAGTGTCAAAGGAGAAAGAGAGGAAAGGGAGGCGGACGAGTGGGGGAAGAGACTTTACGGAAGACGCAGAGAAGCAGAGAGGACCCAAGGAAAGGATGAAGTAAGGAAGCATGGCTGTACAGGGAAGGGAGCATTGAACGCAGTGGAGAACAACAGGCCTGGAGGGCAGTCATGGAACTGGAACTGGGGATAAAGGGGAGGGTGCGAGAGCTCCACTGGGAGTATGAACCCTAAAGAAAATGGCAGGAAGAAATCAGCAGCCTGAAGGGGGAAAGGGACAGAAGAGGAATTATTTGTGTGTGTCCCGATCGTGAGACGTGGTATGAGGGGATGAGGGGATCATCGTGAATTTGTGTGATGGTTGGGGAGGATGTGGCAAACGAGGCGTTAGAAATAACGCACCCAAAAGGATCCAGTTATTCACTCCAGAGGGGAACTGAAATGGGGCTGCTGGATCTCTTTTGGCAGGTTAAATTCCAGTTTGGCTCTCAGCTGGGAGAACATCAGCGAGAGGGTGTGGAGGCTTCTCACCTCAGTGCAGGCCAGGCAGTGGCTTGCTTCTGTTGAGTATTAATATTACAGGCCAAGGGCCACTGCTGCTGACCTGACAGTGTCTCCTGCTTACCTACCCTTCCCGGCACGTCAGCTACTGTTCTGCCTTTGGGCCGTCCATATGCCTGTTGTGTTTCTGGTACCAGTTGTCTGCCTGACAAGGCTGGCTGAGCCCAGGACGCTCCGTTGCTACGGAGTGCCACAGAGCGAGCCTCGAGGGGATGCCTTGGATTTCTGCTTGTGAACGAGCACAGCAGCGGTGTCCGCAGCATCAGAAGAACACATTTTGTCTGATTTTAAAGTACACGTTTAAATAGCGCTTGTGACTTCAAAGGACTAAGCAGCTGCGTCTGTATGAGCTCACTGTCATGGACAAGAGAACGGGTGAATCACTGCACTTGTTCTCATTTTCTGGCTACAGTAGTAACGGTTGGGCCCATAGGACATTGCCTTTCCCTACAGTCCACGTGTCTCTTTCCACCCTGTCTTCCAAAAAGGCTCCCGCAACCCTGCTGTTGCGCACTGGCATACAGAAGGGTATCTCAGCCTGTTGCTGATTTTTATTTCAGTGACGGATCCAAGCCTGAGGTACGTACTTCACAGCCAAGGGAAGGGCTATGAATCCCAAACCACTGATGCTCCCTCCCTCTTCTCTACAGACTGTGAGTGGAAATCGCCCACCTCAGGTGGCAGAAGTGACAGATTTTGTGCTCTTACTCTCTTACGTTTTGGGGCTGTAGAACAGCCTAAACAAGGAGACTGCGCTGAATAATAAGCTCGTAGGAGTTAAATGGTAAGAGATCTTGTATGAGTCAGGCTTTCAGGACAAGGCCCTTCATTTCGCTGAGGTAATTTCCCATTGTTCAGCTAACTGGTGGCATCTGTTTATGGTTTGAAGTTACACAAACATTGCAAGCCTTGGTTAACCTCACAGTAGCCTGACGGAACCATCCTAGAAGGAAGAAGAGGAACGTGTAAAGGAGGATGTATGAATCCGTGTTGCTAGGCCAGTGCAAGATACAGAAATCAAATTAACATTTCCTTTCGCTTTCTCATTCTGTGGAGTACGTTATTTACCACACCTAGCAGTTGCTGTAAAGAGGCATGTGGCCCACAGCTCCCTAATTAGTTACAAGTGTTTACAGTGATAGGGTTAGATGCTTCACCTGGGGAGATTTGCATCACCAAACCCCAAGCTCTCGGATGATACTTCTCACTTAAATTTATCTGTATTTATGTGGTAGTTGCATTAAAGTTGCCTGTAGCATGATTGCCCGCTGTGTGATTCAGCACCTGAAATGGCATTTGCTAATCTGTTGATAACTACAATACAGCAGTGGTAAAATTCAGTATTCAGTCATAAACTTATTCAGCAAGAATTTGAGAACGAGAGGAGGTAGAAAACGGCACAACAGATGCTTCAGGCGCGGCATCATGAAAATTACAGAAATTACAGAAAATTACAGAAAAGTAATACACAGTGCTTACTGTCATAGATGCTCCACTTCCACTCTCAACTGGAAGTCCCAGTTTTTCCCCAAGCAATGCCGTGTGCCGATCCCCTTAAGGATGTAAGAGGTTATTTTCACTCTCAAGTATGGAACCGAGGACAGAGAGCAATAAAACCGATGCACCTACTATCAGAAAGCGCTACACATAAAAGACAGCCAGCAGAAGCAAGGGTTTACCTACTTGCAAGCATGATGGCAATCACTGTTGTCCTGTCTTCCTACTGTATCTGACCTCAAACACCGAAGAACAAAATTCTTGATGAAGTCAGACAGTGTTTTTTTCCTGACCACCACTGGTGTTTCCCGATGAGGAAGCCTGCTTTCTGCAGTTGTCCTGAGTTGACTGTGTAGTCATGTCTGCGTCAGTGGGGTTCAGGCAGGAATGGCTGAGGTGATTGAGAATTGACTCTGTATGAGAAACATACAGGAACGGGTTCCTAGGTTGCCTTCTGTTCGCTGACTCCCTGCAGCCCTTTGGAATGTTGATAGCTGCTTACCTAAGCACACAAAACACTTCTCTGGCGATACAAAGTTCGTGATGCCAATGAATCCCGTTACCTTTGTTCGGTGTAGCTGGTCTATAGGTCAGAGACTGGTTTTGTTTCAACCTCTAGATGGCGGCGGAGGTCCAGAGTTTCTCTCGGCGCGGCTTTTGGCCCTGCCTTGCTGAAGGGCGGCTTAATAGCGAGGCATCCAACTCTCGAGAAGGCTACAAGGGACGGAGCACAGTGCTTGTTGCCCTGAACTGGTTCAGCTCTTTTGGAAACAAGTGGAAGGTTTACTTTGGACTAGGTACTTCTATCAGTTCTCTTGCAGAGAAGCCGAAGTAACGTGCGTTTTTGCTATGGAGTGGCCAAGAATGAAACTGATGATGTCCCTGAAAGAAGGTCTGTCTCGCTGAGGCATTGCCTGTACGACGGCTCAAAGGAGTAAAGTAGTTGTTATCAGAGAGGTAAGCAGCCTAAGCCTTAGCCTTTTGATATCCTGAATTTATTCCAGAAAGATTATAAGTGAGCTACAGCACCAGCAAGATAAACTGTAGTGAAAATAGCCTAAGCAATCCTGTTTCCTCATTCTGAAACTGCAGGTGACTGTGACTCTTTTATGTTTTTACCTATCGAGTCACTTAAACTGAGACTCTGAGCTCAGGGTTATAAAAAGGGCGTAGGAAAGGCACCGGTTTCTGTCTCTCATCATTTCTGTCTTTGTGCATGAAAACAGTTTTTAGAGTCTGCCCGTAACTGCTTCTCCATAAAGTTCACAGGGTGTGTGTCTCCCTCATTTATGCATCTTTGTCAGCATGGAAGATAGATCCTGCATTGGGTATTTTGTGTAGCATTTCTGATTTAACTTTTCAAAGAGGGCAGGTGTTATGCTATTAAACTTTAGCGCATCATAATGGACCATCTAGCTCTCCTGGACTTCCTGAGAAGTTCAGCTCTTTTTCAGCTCCATCATACCAGTGGAGCAAGTAAAACTGGCAAAACCACAGCTGTGCATTTTGGTGGCAATAGAACTGAAAAACCTATGAGTAAGGCTTGTTTGTTTGCAGGGTTTCCTTTCTCTCCAGGGTCACATTTCTGCACATCTTTTCTCTGCTTGAGTCCTGGTTCTGAGGCATTACAGCTGCATGCAGCCATCAAATCAAATGGCGGATGCTCTCATCCTTCACCTCGGTGAAACTCCCATGAAGCAGTGTAGGTAAATTAAGCGCGGTTAACAACCGCGCAATCTGTGTGCATCTTCTAATTTTGCATTAGCACACTGCCGTAAGATCTCAAAGGCTAAATACAGCGACCAAACACATCTTTCCCAAATGCCAGCAGATTCATACTAAGGCATTTGCGTCATTTTTCTCTTAACTTGATTCTAATCTTCTTGTTGGACTCAACTTTTGTGAAGAAAACAAACAAACAAACAAACAAACAAACAAAACCAACCAAAAAACCACCAAATCCTGCCCCTGTGCAGTGGTCTTTGCTTTAGGTGATTTGCCTGCATGTAACTGAAAGCAGCCTTGAGCATTTCCTTACGCAGTCACTTAAACAGTGTCCTGAATAGTGTGACAACAACATGTGTAGCACACCAGTCAGGTGGCCAGTTCCTCACATGGCCTTCTCTTGGAAACAGAGTTTGGACCGTCCCCTCAGTCTCAGGATCCCTTCTGCATGAACAGGGTGAGACAGCTGACACAGAGTAATAACGCAGTGTGAAGAACCAGTGGGCCACATCCTGGAGTCTTCACTTATGCAAGACTTAGGATGTAACTCAGTGGGATTTTCATTTTACTAGGGACACAGGATCCGTTCCTTTATCTTTGTGATGCTGACTCTAGTCACTCTAAAAAAGCACACCAAAGTGGTCTGTGCTTGAGCCTGAAGCATTTTATGAAAAGTCTGTTTCTCAAAGCTTGTTCTTAGGCCCTGTTTTCTCAGAGATCATTGTTTAGAAGTGTTTTGGATAAAGTGCTGTGGATAAAGTGCTCTTGCAGATGCTCTGGTCCTTGGGCAGTAAAATTGTGCTTGTTTCTGCAGGTGGAACACCTCAATGAATGCTGGATTCTGACCTGAAGAACACGCTGACACTGATGCCTTTTATAGATGAGTGCTGGTTCATTTCTCTCTGGACATATGGCATTTCACTCCTTCCAAGGTTAAGTAACACTGTTGAGTACAATAAACTGAAGGCTACAGTTAGAGTAGCTAAACATTATGGCATACTGAAGTAGAAATAGAGACCTGTGACATTACTTTTCATTTCTATAAATCACTTTGCCCAAGGTATTGAGTGTGGACAGTTGTTTTAAATAACAATTTTAAAAGCCAATTACTTTCATAATCTTCTAGTGGCTCAGCTGTAACTTTTACAAAATAAAATATTAGTATATTGCGAGGCAATTGGAAAAATTCTGAAAGGCCAGAGCCAGGGTTAATCTGATTCTGTCCCTTCAATTAGTTCTGCCCCCTCCCTGGTATGAAAAGTCCTACATCAGTAATTAATTTTCCAGACTTTAGCAACTGCCAGTAAGGTGTACTCCCCTTTATTTTCTGAGACCCATGTTAGATTTGAAAGAATAAGCACATAGCAAGAAAGAGAAGCCCTTCATACATAGGGCTCTGCTACTGTTAATCATCCATTAAAGGGGACCAAAAGACAAGAGTTTCAGACTCAGATGACAAATAGAGGTTTGTTATCAGTATATGAGCTGAAAGGAATTTCAACTGGTTTCATAGCACAAAGGCAATAAAATAGCACGATGCAGGTGCTATTCTGGGTTAACATTCTAGCAGTGTCCTGTCTTCTTGGGGCTTTATTTTCTTCATTTTGAAGTCTAGGTATAAAAAGTTAAGTATAAAAACTTCGTGTTTATAGTACTACAGAATTAGCCATTATGGCCAAGCTACAGATGAAGAACCTCTATTTGTCATACCATGTGGTTTACTCAAAGCGCCACAAAGCCCAAGCAAAAGGTAAGCACCAGGACCCAGGGAAAAAACACAGGGCACGTGGACCAGGTGACCTCCCGAGGCCCCTTCCAACCTCAACCATTCTGTCATTCTGTGATTCCAAATGCAGTTGTGAAAAGGCTGACTAATGCATTTGCTCAGAGATAGGAGAAAGCAGGTTCCCAGACAACATCCACGCAGGTGAAGTATTGTCACGTGGCAGGAGTGTGCTCATATTTTTTAATAAAGGGCATCACATTTACAAAAGAAGACCCCTTCATTTAAAAAAAAAAAAAAAAAAAACCCACAAAAAACCCAACACAAAAACAAACAAAACCAACAAAAGAGAACCCCACAATTCTTCCCACTCTTCTGCACTTGCTCTTGCAAGTTATGGATTAATGGAAATCTGTTCTCAGTGTCTGTAAAATTGGCATGAAAAGGCCGCTCATAAGGCCGAACAGTAACATTATATTCTTGGGGCTTCTCCATGCGAGAGAATTTCCCTAAGCTGCCAAAGGCACCCCGGCCCAGTCTAGTCTAGCCATCATTTTCAGCGGTTCCCAGTCAGCCCTCATGTCCAACGGACTGTACTCAGGACGTGGAAATCAGGTCCCAGTCAGGCACAGAATGGTCAGCAAGAAATCATTCCTGGCCCAGGGACTCCTCCAGCAAAGCACTTCTTGGGAGCAGTCCCATGAGCCGTCTAGTTACTCCACCGCAGCGAAACTCGGATAACCTGTGTTTCGGTGCTGGGCTGAGGTCTCAAGGAGTAGTGATAAAATAATTGCTTTACTTGGCAGAAGAAGTACTCTGTCCCGGTACGCCTATGTGCGTGTTTGTACACAGATGCACGGCGGGTGCCGAAGGAAATGCGCACTGCCAGGACGCTTGGTCCATAAAGGGAAACAGAACGGTCCCTTCAAGACGTTGGTGCGTGGGGCAAAGCTCTGTCACTCAGAGCCTAGCACAAGCAGATCCCGCTTCAGCATAACGGAGGCACAGCAAAACCCTCCCTCATGCAAAGCAGCGGCAAGATGAGGGGTTTATATGGGTGCAGCTCCTGCAGCACTTTTTCCAACGGTATCCTCCAGGGTCAGGCTACACTTGGGGCTGTTTATGTGGCCTGCCTAGAAGCTGACCTTGTCTGTGCAGTTGCTGTTTTCTTCTCGGGGGGAGCGAGTAACTTTTAGATCAGACCCAAGCCATTCTGCGGGTAGATGGCAGGTGCTGAACTGGAAGGAAGAAAACACAGCTGCAGAAAGTCAGCAACGTTATTTTATCTGTCTGTCTATTAAGCAAGACCTGCGAGCGTGGAAAGCGCTCTCTCACTCAGTAGCACTGGTAGAGGATGGATGCCTAACCTGAACCTTTGCTCAGAGAAATTGGTGTAAGCTTGCATTCCACAGCGTACCACTGCACACTGATCTCCAAAGGTCCTGCGAGGAAACAGCGAAACAGAATTGCCCTGCTTCCATGAGAAGGAAGCGACCGTGTGTAGGAGGGAGAGGCTACCTGCTTTTCCTCCCCAAAGCTGACGGCCAGTCGTGTCTGAGCAATTCCACTGCTCAGAGTGGCCCTGTCTGGCTGGAGAGCTGGGCCTGAAGGAGGACGCGAGATAGATGCTGCACGTTCTCCAGCACAAAGCGAGACAACGCTCCTCCAGATGCCCAGAATGGTGGCTCACGGTCCTCAGAAACTAGTCCTAACCCCGTATGCACATCCCACAAAAACATTCCTGACCCAAACAAGCCTTCACGAACGGAGCGCGTGGCGTTCTTCCTACACAAATTAAAGGGGAAGGTCACCCAGTTCAAACAGAAGGACACAGGCAGCCGTATGCTAGAGGGGAGGGCAAGGGAATCGCGGTTCCTCTCCAGACGAGGATCCCGAGCACACACTGTGACATTCAGCAGCAACAGATGTGAAACCAAGGGAAGGGAATGCACCCATTGTGTTTGTCTACCTGAGGCATCATTCAGCTGGGGAACTCTCCAGGGAACTGCAGGACATTATTTCATGATAATGAAAGCGTATCATAAGGAGAAATAAAGAATTTGTGTGGGACATAAATTGCACGTTTCAGGGCGTAAAGGAAACTGTCACTTGGCAGGGGTGACAGAAACTTTCTTTGGGGTGCTTCTTCAGGCAGTTGTGTTCTGCGTGGGTTTGCACACCCCCTTCTGAAATGTCTAGTCCCAGCCACTGAAGGAGACTTGCTAGGTGAGCCATGGCTTTTCCATGTATTCGTACAAAGAAAGTGTTTCCTCAAGAGTTGTCACAATTTTTCTACTGAAGTTTCTTTGAGAATCGTTGAGTTCAATTTGCCCAGGAAGTCAGAAAGCAAATCTTCCCAGTCATCCAGCTGGTGCTCTCACTGCACAAAGTCACGCAGGTAACTGACTCGATTCAGGTTTAGAAAGCTGTTCGGAAACACAGAGGGACTGCCAACTGGACTAGGTGACTTGAAGTGCTGGGAGGAAGCTGTTGAAGCTGCACAGTGAAAACCTGAATCCCTCTCGACTGGAAGGATAATGCATGCAACGCACAGGTCCACCTGTTGCAAGAGGTGATGACTCACGTCCAGAAGCAGCCTGTTCAGATGGTTCCTTGATCACCTGGGGAACAAAGAAGCAGCTTTCCATAACTAGAATTGACACGTGAGATAACAAAAGAAAGTGACGGGGGAAAGAAAAGGAGGGAGAAAGTTGTCACCCACTTTATGGAGAGGAAGAATGAGGGGGAGATTAGAGGTAAGCTGGCAAGACATAAACCAGGTACGCAGACCCACTGTGAGGCACATGGAATGGAAATCCTTACAACTACGGCCCATAATTAACAAAAAAGCCACAGATTTCCTCATGCTGACGAGGGGCTGACTAAAGCTAATCAAACTCATTATTTTAGCCAGATACCGCCTCATTAGCGGAAGGCTACGACACCACAGGAAACATGAGCAAGCTGCTCCTGTCTGCGTACAAAAGCTTACTTTGCCACATCAGGCTAATGAGCACCCCTTCCAGCCAGCTGTGCTGGCCCTTGACGCGTGAGGGAATCAGGAAAAACACGCCACACAGAAGCGCCCTGGCAGAGGTTTTTACAAAACCTGCGTTTGCATCTTCATTTGCAAAGTGGGAGTTCAACTGGATTGTGACTAAACAATGCAAAAGGCACAGAGCAGCAGCCCACGCTGTGATGAAAGCGGTTTACTTCAGTGAAAGCCAGGAGATACTGAAGGACCGTTTGATCTCATTTTTGATATCGGACATCATTAGCAGCACGCCTGATATTTGAGAGAAAAACAACAGCCTGAACTGATAGGGCCTAAAACTGTGTCTCCAAAACTACTTTTGCTCATCAGACACCTACCTTACGCCTTTCAAGGATCCTTTACTCAGAGGACGATGAAGAAAACGGATGAGGGCAAGTTCTAGGGTCTAGAACAGGTGATGAGATGTGCTGTGCTTCACTTCAAAATTAATCTGGCCCCTCGACACTACTGACTGCAGGTTAGTACTTCTGCCGTTCATCTCGCTTGACGCTGGCCACATGAAAGCTTGGCATCCGCTTTTGACCGGTCGTCCATTTTAGATAATCGGTGAAGACAGGTAAGAACTGAGAGTGCATGATAAACGCCAGTTGCCTTAGGTGGTGATCTTGTGAAAGAACAAGTCACCGTCTTTCCACTGCCTGCGGAAAGAGCTGAGACGTTTAGCTCAGGCCAGGCGTCAAACCTCATTCTGGCTGTGATTACCTTAGATGATCGCTACTCCGCTGTTGTCTGCTCAGTGTTCTTTCTGATGGTACAGCAGATACCAGTTCAATTATTCATGGACAGCCATTAAAAACAGATGAAATACCGTTACATTTGGACCTACCAGTCCCTTGCTACGAAGGCTGGAGTTTGACTGAACCTAGAGGATAGTTGACGAATGACAGGCAGAGAATGACCAAGAATAATGCATGTGAAGAGCAGACATTGTTTTCTGCCACAAGCCTGGCGGTTTGGTTGAGCGGTACTTGGTAGAGATGGTCAGGACACAAAACCTTTCAGCACGTGGCTGTACCTGCAGATGCTGAGCAATGGCTCTAGAGCCTTTTCTCATCAATACTGATCACTTTCTGCTACGGCTAATCTGAGGCAGGTTTGAATTCACGACTGAGAGCAAAGCTGCCCTCGGTCACATCACCGTAACGATATGCCCCAAAGCTACAGCTTTTGTCTGAAAGCCTTCTGCACATTTGACGCAGCGACCACTTCTTGGGTCCCACTGCCGTGCAGTCCGACGTAGCAATGCAGCATATGACAAAACACTGAGCCGGTCTCAAGTTAGTTCAGGTCTTTTATCGTGCTGGCAGTGACTTTCTTTAGCAACTGGACAAGGAATCCTACACCAAAGGTTGTATTTGCACAAGAAACTCTCATTCAAGACCACACTAGGTTAGTTTTGCTGCTGCTAATAGTCAGGCAAGTCAGACTAGCGCCGACACGAGTGTGTTTTTACTTACTACGCCCCCAGGTGAAATGCAGGCATTGGCAAAGAGCCGTTTGGTCTTCTCCATTTCAGACTAGTTGTAGGGCACTTCGAAGCTAGACTTCTCTACAGTTTCTATTAAAACGTCATCTGTAAAGTTGTAAACGGTCGTGAACAGTAGCGTGGGGCAGGGAAACTTCAGTACAGTCTATCGCTGCCTTTTGCAAAATCAAGGATTTGGGGTGAAGTATTATTATTACTTCTTGTGAAATGCCTCTGCTTACTTCTGTGGGGCTTTCATCTTCTCTACGCCAAAATGCCATGCCCCTGACATTTTCTCCGTGACAGGTAACCAGAACTACCCATTACTGTCTTCTGAATCATCAGCCTTCCCCCTGGAACTGCTCTGTTAGAATACGTGGTAACAGAAGAGACAGAATTTTCCACTTGTTATTTTTTAATTACCTTAACTGAGGTATTTGGTGCTTTGCAGTTATCAAAAGATGAAGCTAAAAAAAAGAAGAACAAAGTATTTCAGCGGCTGTTATTGGCAATTAATCTTACAATGGTACTTTCAATACATTAGCACTAAAGTAGACAAGATAACGCATGGAACGTTTCTTGCAGGAAGTGCTCTATGTAATCTCAAATACGTTACATACTTGTGGTACGGTCTTTCCACCTGGAGAAACTACTACTGGGAAAGTGCCTCCACTAGACAACGCCTCTTAAATTTCTGGGTGCTCCAAAGAAATATGCATGAGTAAGCAGGGACAATTTGCACCAAGCTGTTTCTCAGAACAGAAGTGCACAAATTTTCCTGGACTGTAGGACTTCTTTGTCATTTCCCAATATGCTGATTGGATTGTGAACAGTTTGCGTGTGACAAGGGGCAGAACAGATGCCACGTCACAAGCACGACAACGCCGTACTGACGCAGGGATTTGGCTATCCCCCCACAAGTATTTGTATTCATGTGAATGAACTTTGGGTGGGGACCCTGAGAGGTACTCGCTGAAACAACAAACAACTGAGGCAAGACATACAGCCTCAGTCAGTGAAGGAGACAGACATCGGGATCCCTTTTTCCTGGAATTACTTCAGGATTGGTTTTCCTCAGAGGCACATTGCTGCTTAACACAGGGGACTTGCTGGAACTCCCACCTATGTGTTCATGTTCCACCCCTCCTGGCCAGGTCTTGCTACCTCTCCGTCCCAAACAGTTTTTTTCTTTTGTGGACAATTCATCTGAACCAAAAAACAACACAAGCCTGCGTAGAGTTTTAAAAAGATTTGTTTGCAGCAGGCAGTAGTAGCAACAGCGGTAGTAGCCCCGTTCTGTCGCTGCTAGCAGCGAATCACAAGAACCTCATTTCACACGGAACCCAAGAGACGCTCTTGCTGGTCTGACTCTTTGCTTCACCTTACGATAAGGTAAGGGCGAGGTGACTTTGCTGAATCATTTAGAACTGTCCACCTAAAAATGGACAAGTGAGAAGAAGACGCACTGCTTAACATACAAACACTTGCTCTAATGTGAAGCATCTCCAGCCTTCCCAGACAACAGTGAACTCACCGGTCGTCCCTCTCATCTTCTTTTGTTTGTCTCCTCCAAAGCGCTAAAGTACGTACACGGCACGATGCAAGAGCTTTTTGTAAAATCATCTCCTCTAAGAACCCGGTTTGCTCTGACTTTTAGGTTTAATTTTTAGGACTGGAGACGCCTCACACAACGTCAAGTTTCAGGACAAAATGCACAGCAAGAAACACACACAAGTTTTAGGAATATAAAGTGACACATTGTTTCTGGAAGCGACAGCAACTCTTCTGCTCTCTGCTTCCTGCACCGGCCCTCAGCTCTGCGCAGTGAAAAGCATTCAAAAGCAAGGTGCCCTCTTTCAACAGCTCAGAAATGCTGCTGTGGAAGAAACAACCGAGAGCTGTCACTGTAAGAGGCATGTTCTCTCTTCCTCAGAGAAACACACCCTTGGCTCCCAGTTCCTGTCCTCTTGATCCCCGCTCCCAGGCAGGAAAAAGACTCCTCCTTGCCCTCTTCCAAGCCCTGATTACATCCACAGGCAGCCCCTTGGGGCTAGACCAATAGTCCCGGTAGCCAGTCAGTGCGCTTTCTCGGCCTCCCGCGCTAAAATATAAATCCCCTCAAAGGTCTGGCAGCGTTGCCCAGTGCCAGATACGGGCTGGAGCTTTTGTGTGATCTCAGCAGGTCTCACTGCTCACTTCCTCACTGGGGGCAGTGGAGAGGACAGCACTGATCTCCCCTCTCTGGTGACCAGTGGTAAGTCACGAGGAGACGCCATGAAGCAGCAATTTAAGGTCCCTTCCCACCCAAACCATTCGATGATCCTATGATACCACTCTAGGCATCAGGGGAAGTTCATGAGGACATTAGGAAAAGGCTCTTCACTGAGAGGGCGGTGGGTCACCAAAAAAGGCTCCCCAGGCAAGTGGTCACGGCACCAAGCCTCTCAGAGTTCAAGGAGCGTCAGGACGATGCTCTTAGTCATATAGTTTCGTTTTAGGTAGTCCTGCGAGGAGCTGGACTTGACGATCCTTATGGGTCCCTTTCAACTTGAGACACCCTGTGTTCCTACGGTTAGTCTTTAACAGGTTTGGCAGTAGTATGGCAAAGAGTATGAGGACAATACTCAGGCCAGCAGCATTAGGTCTGATTCTGTTGCTAAATGGTGCGCAGATGTTTCGACAAGGTTGTGGGATGCCACGTTACTGCTCAGTTTCCACGGCAGGAAGAACTGGTTGTGGATGCGAAGGCCAGGGCCAGCCTCGGCTGCAGCGACCATGAGACACTGGAGTTCAGGACCCTGAGAGGCAGGATCAAGGCAAAAAGCAGGAACGCAGGCCTGGATTTCAGGAGAGCAGACTTGGGCCTCTTCAGGAATCTGCTTTGAAAAACCCATGGAAGGTGGTGCAGGAAAGAAGAGGCTTCTGTGACAGCTGGTCGATATTCAAGGATCACCTCCCCCGAGATCAAGAAAGCTCCATTCCAACAAGTAGGAAATCAGGCAGCAGGAGACTGGCACGAGTGAGTAAGGAGCTCCTAACTGAACTCAGACTTAAAAAGGTGGTGTATAAGGAGTGGGTGCTGGGGCGGGTGACCCAGGAGTACTATAGACTTGCCGTCCGATCTTGCAGCGATAGCACCAGGAAAGCCAGGGCCGACCTGTAGCTGAATCTGGCAAGGTTTCCGGATGTGAGCACACGGAGGCAACTTCTTGTTCCTGATAGTTTTTCCCTGACAATTTTTATAAAGAGAATCTTTACAAAGAGAAGCAGGGTCTTCATGGGAAACTAATCCGTGTGGGTTTTGATTTAGATTTCCTCTGAAAAAGCAGAAAGTGGCATCACCGTGTAATTATTTCTCATTTAATAATAAATTACCAAGGTATAGTGACCTGGAAACCCATGGAGCAGTCAATTGCTTTTATAATTTTAGCTCATATTTCTGCAGCATATTGACAGTTTCCTTATTTGAATCGGATTGCTGACTTGTTTTCTTGATTTGCCTTTGAATGGTGTGGTTGATGACACGGTTTCACAGGGGTTTGATCCCTAATGGCAATAGCAGGGGATAAAGAGAAGACACAAGTCGCATGTCTGCCTTTATTATAGAAGATAGCGGGTAACAATGTTCTTGCGCCATTCCGTTACACCAAGTCCCTACTGCCCCCTAAAGCATGCAGTCACTGCATTTTATATCAAAGGATTTTGGGTGAATGAAGGTCAGTGCCCTTCCTGCTAATGTGCACTGCAGTTCTTGAGTTTGCTGAACAGGAGGAGAGCCGTATTTTTGCCCAATACTGCCAGTTGTCTGGGATACACTGTCTGCAACAATGCCAAGGAAGAAAAAAATTTACCTTGCTAGGCCCTTGATGCTTAGATTTATGAAGCAGGAAAAGCGTATTGACCGAAAGAGGCTGTTTGTACATATGCCTATAAATCAAACAGCCTGAGCAGGACCTGTGAGAACGGGGAAAGAGAGTACGTCATCCTACAAGGAACTTCAGGCAGAAGAGTGTAGCAGAGCTAACTCATGTCTTTGGCAAGAATGAGTCACTTGCTGAGCAACTAGGAGAAGAAGTTGGAGTGTTATGAAAAAGGATATCTTGGCACTTAACAGAGAGAATGTGTGAGAAGGCGGAGAGGTCAAGTTGAGGGGTGAGGCTTTGTGCAGATACAGCTTCCATTTAACCGGTAGAAACCAGAAAAAGAGTTCTGGTACAGATGCTGCTGGGTCTGGAGGAGTCCCAGAAAACATGTATATTTAGAGTAGTAGGTGCCAATAGTCAGTCTTGAAATGGGAGTAAATGTGAGGTACACTGTTGTCTTCTTTTCCTTTTCTGTGTGTCCTGCCAATGTGTCATGCAGTTAGCATACCAAACTTGGAATCTTGGTTACTTGGGATCAGTGTCTGTAAGACTGGTGTTCCTGCCAACAGCGGCAGGACAGGTAGCCCTCCACAAACCGCCCATGGCAACCGGCTTGCTATGCATATTCTCTTTGATTGCGCTTGCAGTCTATATTTGCTCCACTGTTGTGGTTTCTTCACCAGTTTGGAGACTACATGTTTTCCGCTATATAGTTCTTCACTACATCTTTACAATGCATTGTACTGCTTTCCTCTTCCTACCTAGAAAAAAGGTGTTCTTCCTTTATTGAGCTATTCTGGGAACAAGGGCTTCTACTGATTTCAGAGCTCCTTAATTTGCCTTTAATTCAGAGAACAGTAGTGGTCTTCCAACTATCACGACCATTTTCTCACCCCTGGGTGCAGCTCAGCAGTGTCCACATCAAGATGCACCATTATTTTTTTCTCTTAAAGATACGTATCTTTTGCTGTTGCTGTTGTGTTAGCTTCACCAACCATGTTTAGCTCTGTCCAAAATTTCTTCTATTCTGTTTGCAAGTATCATAGGCCAAATTTTGTTACGCTGAGTTAGCCAGTGTAACACCTGTCTTGGGAACACTCTCGCTTTCCTCTTGAAAAATGGTCTTGTTGCCATCCCCGTCAGTACAGCTTGGTCAGTGAGAGTTACTCAGTATTTCAGCTAGATGTGCTCTGGGCAAGGTTAAATGGCAATGACTAAACCAGTGGCTATTATACTGTTCTCCAGCTACTAACCTTTGTGACACTGTTTCAACAGCGACAATGATGGGAGATTTTTAAGGCAGTTTCTGAACACAGCCTCTGTAGTTGGATTCTGATTTTTTGTAGCCTTCAACTGCTGATTCCAAGATTCAAGGGTAGACAATACGTTGAAGAATACAGCTTAGCTGATTTAGGTGAAGTGTCACGACACGAACCTTATGTAACATTGGTTTGGGGTGTAGAGCAGATTTTTGATCATTTGCACCCATCTGTTTCAACCAGGTGATTATGTTTGGCTCTGTCTTGAAACTGCCAGCATGCCTAACTCTTTGTAGTCTCACACTATTGATTTATTTTATATGAAGGCTGTGAAATTTTTAGATTGTCAATACTGTTTTGCAAAGTAAAAGAGAATGGTGTTTTGATCAGTCTTTCTGCCCAGCTACTGTTACTGTAAAAGCCATTAGGAACGGGGTATGCAGAACCCTACAGTCTATCTTCTGTTCCAGAATTATGGAAAAAAAGTGGTGTTATTTAATTCACCTAAATAACAGTCACAATATTCTCTGTTTCGCTGGGAGCCTTACACAGAGCTTAGGTCTGTGAGTGATCTAACAGATGCAGAATTGTTTCAGCAAAGCAAAAAAGCCACATGACAAACTGGGGTGGGCTGTGCACAGGAAGGTCATGTTGAGTGACATCTCCTTGTCTGAGAACCTGCAACGTGTAAATATACTCATCATCCTGTACAAGGGAAAAAGGGTTGGGGGACTTTTAAGGGAAATGATGGTACTGCAAGATCTGCTTCCTCCTTTTACACGATTAACGTTGTTACGGCGTTAAAGATGCTAGGAACATATTTCTAATGGAAACCTAATTAAAGCCAACATACCAAGCATCTGTTTGCATAAATACAAATGGAAGCTGGAGATAAAATTCACCCTACAGTACTGAGACAGTCTAGCGTATGCAAGAGAATCTTAACATTTAGGGTCAAGACAGTAGATATATATTCTTAACTATTACATACGAAATGTAATGCTGGGTGAGACCAACAACAATGCTCGCAGGCCAGTATCCCGTCTCCTTCCACAGCAGCTTTAGGAGGAAAGCTAAAGAACCTCTCTAGATGATCAGCACATCCCCAGGAGATCCCCTACCAAAACCCCAAGCAATTACTTGTGCTCAGAAACACAACTGCCTTGTTTTCATATATACCAAAGCAAGTCAGGTAAACTAAAGGTTAGAGAAGATAAGTATGCTTACCTACTCCTGGCCTACAGATATGCCAAATTGGGCTTGGGGTTTTTTTTTGTTTATTTTGTCATGGCTTTTTTAGTGGGAATTTCTGTTCACTTGTTTGGGGGATTTTTTTTTAGAGAAGTTAGACCATAAGTTAGGTATTCAGCTGGCAGATGCTGTGCAGGTGTCAGAAATGTTTGCAGAGGCACAAAGCCCTGGCTGTTAAAAAAGAAATTGATTGTTTGGCCAAGGTTCCTGTGAAAATTGTAAAGCCTATGTAGGAAAACAGCACAAATGCAAAGTCTGGAAATGTGGGCTGTGCTGTGAACAGATCTGTAACACAAACCAGTGCTGGTGTTTGGTGTCTGTGATCAAAGATCCAGAGGCAAGGCAGGGCCATATTATCTATGATGCGGAATGTATGCAGGAAACTGGGACACATCACCCCATCTACACTTTTGCCATGGAGTTAGCACCAGATGCCCCTTGGGATGAAGAAGGGGTAGAAAGCAACACTAAAGGAGAATGTGAGGACACATGTGTTATGGAGTTTATTCAGTTTTTTGTGGACATAAAGTTTTTGGGGCTACACTTCCCTAGAACATTCCAAACGCTGAGACGGCTACTTCGTTGTTAGTCAGCTTCTGAACCTGAGAGTGCATGTGCAGTTTATCACCCAAGGTGGTGAATTCCTAAGCATAGTACCCAGCCTCAGCACATGTTTCTTTAACTCTTTAAATTTTCTGCCCATGAAATTAAGCAGCTTCCCCCCAGGCTTTGGGTATCAGGGGCTCCAAAAGTTATTTCCCCCGTTTTTTTCAACACTACTGAAAACCAGAGTTTTATATTATGCTTCTCCCACCACTGGAATGCTATGGGGTGGACAGCATGATGCTCGAAGAGAAAAAAGCAGTTCTCACACAGCTAGTCAGGAGATTTTTGACTTGCAGAAACAACTGAATTACTCTTGTCAGCAGGGTGTAACAACTTTCGAAATCACACAGGAATGACATTGTATTGATAACCCATCACACATTCGATGAGAAAGAAGACAGTGAAAAGGTGCAGGTAACGTTCCCTTACAGTGTACTACACTGGCCTCTACTTGTGTGTCCACACGCTGGTTGATGTTTCTTACACCTAACATAGTAGCACTCTTCCTTTAGACGGCTGTCACTTGAAGAAAAAGAGAGATACAATGCCCTTCAATGGCACACGCATGTGGCTGAAAAAGAAACTCTTAAAATCTGTCAGTCATTAAAAAGTGGCAAACATTAAATAGGATCCTACTTCTTGAATGTCTATGCATTTATTGATGGGGTGCCAACAGCTTTTGAATGTAATGGGTGCTTTTTCCATGGCTGTATCAAATATACCATGAAAATGACAAGAACCGTCTGGAAGGGAGCACCTTTGGATGTATATATTACTCAACACAATAAAAGAGGGACTGTCTAAAGAGAGGCAGTTTTCACATCAGATCTGTATGGAAACATGAGTAGGTTGCTATGACAAAACCACGTGGGAAGCTTGCCCAGTTCTTAGCCAGGACCAAACTGCCCGCACTACTGGTCCCCAGAGATGTGCTGCTTGGTGGCAGGACAAACAGCATTTGTCCATATAAGAAAGCAGCTCACAAAAAGATAAATTTATGTGATTTTACTAGCCTCTCTCCCTTCATCAACAAACTAAAACAATAGTCTTTCAGACTCTACAGAGTTAATTTTGAGAATTTTGACAACCTGACAATCTGCTTTGGGACTGTCAAAGAAAAGGTGCACTTGCCTTGTGGGCTGTTTCTTCCCTGTTCTTCCTATGCAGACAGAAGTGGAAAAGCCCTCTGAGGCTCCTGAGGCCTCTGACCCTGTAGTTCAGAAGGTGTTAGATTATGTACAAACACAGCATCAGAAGAAAGCATAAGTACACTGGAGCAATAGGAGCATATTTCTTCCCGGAACAACCAGGGAAGTTGTGCTATTCATAACCGTGCTCGCTGATCCTGGAGAAACGCAGTCTCTAGGGAGCCAGTTGCTCAGGTAAACCCCTAGAAATGTTTCTTTGGCACAGGGGTCTGCTGGAAAAATCCAAGGAAGCTGTTCAGTGTCCATCCTCACACACCGTCAAGGAGCATGTGTCTCCACTGCTTTATTTCTATGATGTCAAATACAACCATATTAAGAGTGGTGATCAAGGGCCCTGCAAAGTGTACTTCTGCTCTCAGGTCTCCTGTTTTAGTCCAGGAATAGTGATCAGCACATACTTTGTCTGGAGACAGGTCAAAGGCAAACTGGGTACTGCCCCCTAAAGCATGCAGTCACTGCATTTTATATCAAAGGATTTTGAGTGAATGAAGGTCAGTGCCCTTCCTGCTAATGTGCACTGCAGTTCTTGAGTTTGCTGAACAGGAGGAGAGCCGTATTTTTGCCTAATACTGCCAGTTGACTGGGGTACACTGTCTGCAACAATACCAATGAAGAAAAAAAATTGACAGATGTGAAGGGGAACAAAATAGGATTCTACAAGCACACAAACAACAAAAGTAAAAGTATAGAAAATATGGGGCCTTTCTGAATGGTGTAGAGAGGGGCTGATAACGAAAGATATGGAAAAGTCTGAGATATTCAATGCCTTCTTTGCTCAGTGTTCACCAACAAAATTTTCTATGAGGAATCCCAAGCCTTAGAAACCAGAAGGAAATTCAGGAACAAGACCTAGCCTCTATGGATTGAAGACCAGATTAAAGAGAACTTAAACAAACTGGACATACTTAAGTATGTTCATGGGGCATAAGAAGTTTCACCCAGTAGTGCTGAGGGAGCTCCATGAGGCCATTGCCTGTTCAGTCTTGATTATCGTTGAAATGTCATGGCAACTGGGAGAGGTCCTTATGACCAGAGGAAAGCAAATGTCATTCCTATGTTCAAGAAGGGCAAGAAAAAGATCCAGGTAACTATAGGCTGGCCACCACAGTCCCTGGGAAGATAATGGAGCAACTAATTCTGGAAGCCATTTTTCCACATACGTCACAAGACGATAGTCACAAATAGTCAGCATGGATTTATGAAGAGGAAGCCATGCTTAACCAACCTGGTAACTTTCTACAATGAGATGGCTGGCTTGGTGGATGAGTGGAGAGCAGTGAATTTTGTTTAACTCGACTTCAGTAAGGCTTTTGACAGTGGCACTGTGACATGTGACACGTTTCCCCTGATAAAAATGTGTTGCTTCATGCTAGTTAACACTAATAATGAAGGTCAAAGGCACAAAAACACAGTACCGTAAGGTAAGACAAAAGATGAACTTACCTAACAACATCTACTTCATGATAATTACTTTGATACTCCTTTAATGACTCAGTAAACGTACAAGAAACTATTCTTCTATAGAAGTGGAATATATTACCCACTTCTGGACAGAACACAGCTATGGGCTTTTATTGCAGAGAGACAGAGCAGTCATGTTTTCAGAGCTCTGTGGATCTTGAGAAAAGGTAAAGGCCTTAATTAAAATTGTACTTTGTACCTTTCAGCTGTATTAACTATGTAGCTTTTCACTTGTGTAGATAATAAGCACCAGGAGGAAACGGAAAGTAATCATGTCCCTCAAGGGAAAGCTTTTAGTGAGCCAGATGCAAAGAATTTTAGAGAAACAGACAGGTAAAGTCAGTCATTTGAAAAAGAAAGAGTCTGAAAGAAATGGATGAGAAAGATACCGTTTCTCTAAACTTCATGTATTGATGTTTTGCAATGCTTCAGCACAGTTTTGCTTGCCAATAGACATAGCCGTTCTGTCTTACACCACGCTTTAGAAACCAGTTTTCAAACACAAAATACCTTTCACCAGAACCGTAGCCAATGAACATACAGTGGATTACAGGAACAAAACATTGAAGACTCCTGTTCTCAGTAGTTCCAGGTGTTAGGTGTGGCATGTAAAACAGCAGCAAAGCCATGTTTATCATTTATTTGCAATTTCATTTAAATCACATCTGCTGTATTGACAAAAATCTTGAATAGATGACAGCCATATCAGAACTGAGGTATCATATTGCTTCCAGAACAATCATATCTGAAACAGAATAAATTAAATTACCCTCATATACACTGTTGCCATTACTGAGATTAGGAAAGAACTGTCCATGTGAGAGATGACCTCTCATAACAATTGCTGTCAAAACTCCAGACCATAAAATCCTAAAGAAATGTTGAAGTCTACTCCATTACAGGAACGGGCCTAATAGTTCATCTTATTATGCTGAAATACATGTGAAACAAGAATAATCTATCAGTTGTAAAGAAAAACAAGATTACACATAAATTACAGCTTGTACAAGGCTTAAGACGTTAGACTTTCTAGCCCAAGGCATCTAACAAGTGAAAGTTACCTTTTCAGAGCACATCTCATGAAACAAGAGAGGGAAAACAGGAAGAAGGCACTCTGTCTCTTTGTGTTGACGCAAGATGCACACACTGAGAAAATGTTGCATTTCCCAGGCAGAAACAAACCAGGACCTGTAACCTTGGGAAATAAAAAAATATGTTCACATGAGACTACTTAGTCCACTCTCACACACATGCATTCAGTGCAAGTCTGCAGGACTCCGTCTCAGAATGGGCTCAGTAGGCCCTTGGCTTTACTACTGATAATCTCAAACGGGTGCCAGTTTAAGGCCTGTCATTGAGAGTTTGCTTGTTCTGTATTTTGGACTTCTTTTTAATCATGTCATGTAACAGGGTCTGATTTTTTAGACCTTAGCGTAAGAGAAACACTTGATACCTAGGAAATGAAGGAGTGAAAACCACTGTTTCTTTTCTTACATCTGATGAGAAGACCTGTTATGAGCCACATATTAGCATCACCCATTGCACAACAGCAGTAATCCCCATCATTAAATAAATGTCACACAGCAAGAGAAACCCCACATTTAATGTAACCATTTCCTCACACACTCTTCCTAGCGGACTTTATACCTGCAGCCCCAAAGAACCAGTCAGTGCCTCCTGTTTGGAGGAAGAGCTAAAAACCCGTGGATGAGAAACCATGGCTACAAGGAGGGCTCGTTTTACCCTTCGCGGGGGTATTACACCGCAGAACACGGCCCATTGCAGGTCAACTGACACCCCAGCTGAGCACTCAGCCGTTACACAGCAGACAGCTCCCCAGGAGCTCTGGGAGCTGAAGGCGCGTTCGCGGGTGTACGCGCACAAGCACCCACACGCAGCATACGCGTACACACCGCACCCCCGCGGAAGCGTGCCGCACGCCCCGGGCGCACACCCCGCGGGTACGCGCACCTTTCCTTTACGGCGCGGCACCGCGGGGTCCGGAGCGGCCGCGGTGGCAGGGTGCTGGCCCCTCGCGCCCCCCGCGCCCCCCGTTCGGCGACCACCTCCCGCCGCAATGGGCTGGGCGGGACGGCGGCACGGCACGGCCCGAGCCGCGTTGTCACGGCGACCGCGGCGCCTCAACGGCCGCGGCGCGCGGCCCCGCCCCGCCCCCTCGCGCGGTGGCGCCCTCGGTCGCCGCGCGCCCGGCGGCGCCCCTTACGGCGATGCCCGGCAGCGCTGGGCGCGCACCGGCTCCCGCGCACGCACCCGCACCCGCAGGCGCGCCGTCTTTATTTTTCTTTTTAGATACGTCTGGTTTTATAGATCGACAGACACAGACTTGCGTACGCACATACGTTTATTTTGCCAGCGTCCTGCGGCAGCCCCCAGGGAGGCGGCGGGCCCCCCGCCGGCACGGAAGAGCCCGACACACGGTACTCCGAGCAGGGGGGCGCGGGGGCGCCTCGCCGCCACAGCCGCTGGCCGCCGCGCACCAGCAGCGGCCGGGCCTCGCGGGGGCTGCGGCGCTCCCCGGGGGGCGGCCGGGGCCGGGCCGGGGCCGGGGCGGGGGCGGGGGCCGAGGCCGGGGCAGGCGGACACGGCCCTGCCCGCCCCCGTCCGGTGCGGCTGACGCAGGCCCCGCCCACTTAGGCTGCCGGAACTGGTGCGCTGCCTCATTTCCGGTGAGGTGTGTGCGCGCCGCGGGTGGCGGGGGACGGCGATCGTCGGGGGCTCGGCGGTGGGGATGGCGCTGTGGCTCCCGCGCTCACGGGACGGCGGCCCTCCGTCGGCGGAGGACGAGGAGTGGGGTCAGGGTCCCGCCTCCCGCCCGCGCCTGCCGGAAGCGCAGGTACATCCGTGTCCCCCACCCCTCGCCGCCTCCCGCCCCCGCTGGCGCAGCTCCCCCGGCCCGGCCGGCGCGGAGCGAGTGCGGGCCGGTGCTGCGGGCGCCCCGCCTCCCCCGCGCCCGTCGGCCGACGCCGCTGTGCGGAAGTGGCCGCGGAAGGACGTGGGTCACGGCGGAGCCCGGTGCGTGTCGGGGCGGGGGCGTGCGGAGCGCCCGTCCCCCCGCGGGGCCCGGGAGGGGCAGATGTGCCGCCGCCGCGGGGGGGGGTCTGGTGTCTGCCGCCACCCGGAGCAGCTCCGCGTTTGGCAAGCGGTGCGGAAGGAGCTGCGTGGAAGTTATTCCAGCGTCCTTACGTCTAAAAAGCAGATAAATAGGCGGTGTGTTTCTCTGTTAGCTGGGGCGAGGTGGCGTCTTACAAATTCGTTGTCAGGAATTCTGTGGGTTCTTGCAAGAAGCTGCCATGGCGCTAGTTTTCCAAACAGCGAAATCTTCGTCTTGTTGTGAAAGAAGTAAAAATGCTGAAATTCCCAAACAGAAGTTGGCACAACTTTGATGTACCTGCGTTAAGGTTTCCTTCAAATAATCTTTCACAGCTTGTGCTGTCCTTAACACCCTTCTGCCAGATGTTATCAGCACCATGAGTTTCATAATATGGCACAGCAAGGCTGAGGAACTAATGCGTATGGGTGTTTTTTCTCCGCTCTTGGTGAGAAGGCATGGCATACACTTTAGAGGATAATTTCTTAAGTTACCCAGTATGAATGCCCAGCAGACACCTGGAAGCAATAGAAACACTGTTGCTAAGAGATCACTCTTCTGTCCCAGCTGTGAGTGGTGACCTCCTCAATAGATTTGACCAAAAGGAGCATACGCTTCTACTGGGCCTCAGCCACTTCATAACTTAAATTCCGCTTTCACTGTCAGTTCAGGGGAAGATGTTGGCCATCTGTTAAGTACTAATCCATATTGGAATGCAGGCAGCAGCAGTTCCTTTACTGTTGTGATCTGACCACAGAACCGATACTTTGTTTCAGAGGTACATATTCAGGGTATTCTCACCCTTGGCTGTGGCTAGCAATGCAGCCCAAAGATAGGCAGAGGGGTTTCAGCTGCGTCAGAAATATTTTTACAGTCTGGAGACTATTGCTGATAGCAGTACATGATCCAGGATTTTGCAAATGCATTTAACAAAGTTCAGACAGCTTGAATTAGAAATGTTTTTCTAAAAAAAAACAGCTGTACCATACCGTGCTTTGTCACTGCTGCAAATATAATGCTGCATATCAAAGGTGCCTTCCAGGCACGTTGGGTATGGGACTTAGGCCTGTCTGCTCCTGTGCGAACTGTAAACTGTCAATTTTCCCTCCATAAATAGCATGTCTGATTTTTCTCACAGACATACAGCCAAAGGGTTGACTTAGCCTGCCAAAAAGAAAGGGAGTTCATGAAGCACTCTGTAGAATGCACGTGGAACCTAGCAGAAGCCCAGCAAAAACTTGGTAGCTTGGCACTGCATAATTCAGAATCCTGCGATCAGGAATTCGCTAAAGCAGAGACTGAAGCTGCAGAGTTGAGACAGAGAGAGGAAGAGTGGAGAAGAAAAGAAGAAGCACTAAACCAGAGGGAAAGACAGAATCTATGGAACACAGATCCTCTTAGTAAGGAGGTATTTAATAAGGTATGACCCATATCAGTGCATGAAAACAAGTGTTAGCCTCTTTTTTTTTTTTTTTTTTTTTTTTCATTCCCCTTGTTACTAGTCTTGAATGTCTTCTGTGTTCAGTATAGCACAAAACCACAGCATGTGTTAAATGGAAGGTAATTTTTTTCTTACTTTGCCTCATGAAAGAGAGCAAGCCGTGCTCATACTACATACAGGATGACATTTCTCAACCAGCAGTGCGAATCAGAACTTTAGTGGGTCATCTAGGTATTACCAGCTGGCTATGTGCACCTGCAGCCCAGAAATCCTGTTGTATCCTGAGATGCATAAAAAAACCCATGGCCAGCAGGTCAAGGGAGGTGATTCTCCTGCTCTACTCTACTCTTATGAGACCCTGCTTGGAGTACTGCATGCAGCAATCGGGTCCTCAGTACAGGAAAGACATAGGCCTATTAAAGCCGGTCCAGAGGAGGGCCATGAAAATGGTCAGAGGGATGAAACACCTCTCCTATGAAGAGAGGCTGAGAGACTTGAGGTTGTTCAGCATGGAGAAGGTGTTAGGGAGCCCTTATGGGCCCAACTGTCGCTTATAAGAAAGATGGAGAGAGTTGGGGTTTTTATTATGGCCTGTAGTGACAGCACAAGGTGCAATGGTTTTAAACTGAAAGAGGGTAGATTCAGATTGGGTATAAGGAAGACATTTTTTATGATGCGGGTGGTGAAACACTGAACAGATTGCCCAGAAAAGTTGCGGATGCCCGATCCCTGGAAGGGTTCATGGTCAGGTTAGATGGGGCTTTAAGCAACTTGATGTAGTGAAAGATGCCCCTGCCCATGGCAGGGAGGTGTGGAACTACGTGAGCTTAATGTCCTTTCCAACACAAACCAGACGCTGGCAAATGTGCTGAACAATAGTTCCTTTGCATGCAGAGTGTGCTTCTCTGCTGTGCCAAATTCTTAAAATGTGGAACTATGAGTTTGCCTCTAGTAATGAATACTATAATACATATTATTTAGCACAAACTTTTTTTTTTAATAGTAGAATCTCAGCTGTAATTTCGAAGTTTAATTTGAACAGCTAGCACATCTCCTAAGCTCACTGATTTAGCTGCATTCAGGCTGCAGTGTACATGATTCACACTGTTGACAGATCAGTAAGTTCCCACCTAAGGACAGAAGTTTCTCTGAGTTCTTTGGTCAGTAGGCTATAATGAGACGTTTAAACTCTAGTCTGATTTTTAAAAGAAAACCTTCTCAAGAATATGACATGACTCTAAAACTAGAGCATACCATTTAAACAGTAATATATTAAAATACAATACTCCTGTATATAACAAAAAGTATGTCTGGAGTTTCTGTGATAGTACAATTTTTCTCTTCCTCAGAGTTTAATTAATCAAAAAAGAAAAGAAATAGAAGATGAAGATGTGTCTGAACCACTTATGCAAAAACATGAACAGAAGATTAGACACTTTGGTGAGTGTGCTTTTTCCAGTATTTTGCAGTTCACATTTCTACAGAATTTGTGTGGGTTTGCTCCTTAGTGTACCGAATGCTAACAAATGAAAGACATGGCTAACGGACTGTTCAGATCTATTTTATCAGGGCAGATAATAATTTCAAAGAAAAATAAGGTCTAAACCATAGAAGCTTGTTAGTTCTTGTGACCAATAAGAACTTAAATTTAAAATGGAAAAAAAATTATTACTGAAATGAGCTTAAGCCCTGGAAACTGAAGTTCTCACAAGTTTTTCTGCTGTTCAGTGGGAAAAAGGCATTCATGGAAATAAAAGTTGTGTGTGCGAAAGTGCATGGGATTATCCACAGCTGTCTCCTTTGAATCTATGTTTTTCTGGTAGTTGCTAAGCTACAGGGGTAATCATTGATTAAAGGGGAATGTAAATGCCTACTGAGCATATGTGTGCATGAAATTGTGCCTTTCTTAAGATTATATTTTATTATCCACTAGGTGTCACTTCAGCTCTCATAACTGTTGAACCCCATTAAGCACAAAGCTGATCTTGTAATCTGAAATTTTGATGGTTCTCTGAAGTGCTTTCCATTCTTAGTTACGGTCTGGTTTCAGACTATGGTATAGTATGGCCGTATTTGGAATTCCAGAACAATAAAGAACAAGAGTGACTTGGGAAAATTCAGTTCTTCGCACAAACTTGTTTCTACTGAGCTATTTGGCTTCTAAGGATCTTAAACTGTTTTAAAGAAAGGGTTCCTAGCCCTGTTAGCTGTAGCAGGCCTTGTGAGTACCAGGTACCAAGGTAAGGTACAACAGTGTCAGAGTATGCGAACAGCAGTGAGAGGCACAGGTACCTTAACTGCTAAGTGTAATGATAGTGGAATCAGAGGACATCTCCCCTGCTGTGTATTTCAGCAGAAAAAAAAAGAGGCTTTCTTGTAGGCTTCCTAGCTAAGAGTTGGGCAGAATACTTTTTTGTCTAAATTCAGATTAAGCTGTTACAGAAGCAACCTTATTACAGAAGGTCACAATTTTTTTCCTTACCTCCTAAATTCAAAGCCATGTTGTTATTTTAATTCAAAATGCCCGAGTCCATTGTAAAAAGGGACAGTACATCAATGCTCTTTCAAGTCTCTTGTTCTGTGCCAGCTGCTGCCAAGGGGCACTGTGGACTTCGCTAGCCATATTGCATGAGTCCTGTTTCTGGATCCTGCTCTGGCTTCCAAGCAATAAAACTTATGCTGAATAGCTCTTTAAAAACAGCCAAAAGAAATACTAGCCATTGCTTTCTCTTTAGGCATTTGTTTGCTGGAATTAAGATTAGCTTAGGTCATTACCACTGAATTATCTTTAGCCTAGTTATAATTATACGCTGATGGACGGGTAAAGCTGTACTTCTGGTACCTGTTGCCAGTAATGACTCAGTGATACACGAAGGACAATTTTAAGAAGTGGTCTGAGTGTCAAGTTCTGATTTTTAAACTCAGCTCTTTACATGAAGGTAACTTCATGCTATCACAATTCAGTCTTCTAGTTAATTTTCTGATACTGATGTGGCTGCTTTTTGAGTTCAAGCTGTTCCTGTAATTAAATTCAAATTTCCTAAAAACCTAGCAAATCATGTTAGAAGCACTTTCATTTTTGACAGATCACACATTCTTTTCTTTGCATTTTTATTTACAAACATTTAGAGAATTTGTGGTTGTGAGGATCACTGAATGTAAATCTCTATCCACAAACTTTTTAAACTATTTGATGATTTAACTAATAGATACCTACACCACTTTGTTAGTTTGTATGAGAACTGATTAAAAAAACTTGTCGACAATGCTAGAGATGCATTAAATATAGGAAATTGACTGTTAAAATCTACTTTTAGTATCTTCAAAGTCTGATTATACCTTCTGGTAATGTATAAATAAACCCCCCATATTTAGCTGCATGCTGTCATTCTGAGGTTAGCACATTGCAAAGGTGTTATATATACTGGGGTATCAATGCAAGCAACTTCCTTGCTGCATTAAATAATTTATCCATTTAGGATATCTTAACTATGTTTCTCTTACTAGGTATGCTGAGTAGATGGGATGATAGTCAAAGATTTTTGTCTGATCACCCATATCTTGTATGTGAAGAAACTTCTAGATATCTCATGTTGTGGTGTTTTCATCTGGAAGCTGAACAGGTATGAAGATTTTTGAAGTCTTGAAAGCATACAGTTTCCCACCTGCACTACAGAAGAAAGAACTCTATTTTAACTGTTCTTCCCACCCTCTAGTTTTTTTAAGAAATACTCTGTAGTGCATTGTCAGATATATATTTCTACCTATGGCTAATTGTCACTCCTCTTGCCTCTGTGAGCATCAGTTCTCACCTATTTAGGAACAAGAGAAAAAGGAAATTATGCTGAATTTTGTAAATATCATCACAGGAAGTATCTTCAAATCATAACTTTTTTTTTTTTTTTTTTTTTTTTTTTTTTTCAGAAAAGAGCTCTGATGGAGCAAGTAGCACACCAAGCAGTTGTAATGCAGTTTATAATAGAAATTGCCAGAAGCTGCAATGTGGATCCAAGAGGCTGTTTTCGTCTCTTTTTCCAGAAAGCCAAAGTAAGTCAACCTGGGTAATGATGGGAGAAACCCTTGATGCTACACAAAGGACCAGTGTTATAGAGGAGGTTTATTCCTAACCATAAGAGGCTAAACGTTTTTTGACTGACTTAGGCTTATGGGAAAGTGATTTGTTAGCAATTCTTTTCTAGACAGAGTATTTTGCTGTCATTCCAATTCTGAAAATGAAAGTTTAGTGGATTTTTGGTTATCCCAGAGGGAAAGCAAGATACAGCAGGGGAGCAACAGGATTGTTGCAGACTAATAACTAAGTAACAAAAGCGTGCACCAGTTGAAGGACTGATTTTGGCTAATTACAGAGGTACACTGTGAAAACACAGTTGTATGTATTGTCACAACTTCCCATGTCATTTGCAGTTTGGTGTGGTCCAAAATAGTGTCCCTTTCACATTACTGAAATAGAGCAATCCAGAACTATGCAGCAGAAGTGTGGGAAGACTGAAACTGTGGTTTGCTGTAGACTATTCAGTTATTCAAGACTGATGCATTTCAATATTGCCTAAAGGAGTTCAGTTAAAGTGTGAATCAACTTGTCCTTTACTTTTGAACAGAGTGCTACAGCGAGCACCTGTTCTTCTAAGGGTACTGGCTTCTGAGTTGGAGTAAAGGAAAGGCTAAAATTAGATTTATTTTTACATGTCTTTAGATAAATCAGTTAATTTGCTTCTACGTATGAATACTACAGATTGTCTTAAAAAGAAATCTGCCTGAAATTTTATTTTTAATTGACTGACATTATTCTTGAGTTGTTTGCAGTTGTTATTCCCAAAAGGGTGTAACATGCATTACTGTGTGGGTTTTTTCAGTGCTGTGTATGTTACAGCTGAAAAGTAAATGTGGCTGAAGTGAAGGCATTTCATTTTTCTTTTTGCAGACAGGAGAAGGCTATTTTGAGGCTTTTAAAAATGAACTTGAGGCGTTCAAGACCAGAGTGAGAATTTGGTCACAATCACATGGCTTTCAAACTATGTTACTACATGACCTCAGTGTCAATCCTGGTCTTGTAGCAGAGCTGACATCCTTTTCACAGGTAGGTTTATTACTTTTAGAAATTAATTTAACTAAAGTAGCATTAGGTGCTGCCTTGAAAAGCTGTACCTTTCTGAAAGACAAAGAAGATTATTCCTAGAACTGCTAATGCTCGGGATATAATGTGCAGTATTATCAATATGCAAGGCGTATATGGGCTTTCTTTTTACTTGCTGGAACTGACAAAGCATCAGCATAAAGTCAAAAGCATACATTAGTTCAGTGCCCTTACATTTTCATGCTTAAATAAACACTGCATCATAAAACTGGTCAGGTACTAGAATTGTATTCAGAGTCTTTACCACAGGCAGTGAAATGAGCTTTCAGTGTAAAATGACTAATCCTGTTCACGCGATTGTTAAGGTAAGGGAAGCCTGCTGTTGTAAAAAAGGAAACTGAGGGTACTCTAAGTCTTTTGTTACAGTACCAGAGATGGCCACCATCCTGGAATGAAGAAGTGACTTAAAAGACTGTCAAAATTAGGTATTAGGGAAGCAGTCATAATGGAAACTACTTATTTGAAATAATTTGATTAAAATGTCTCTCAAGATCAAACAGCTTAATTTTAAGTAAATGTGCAGTCAAGTGCTAGAAATACTGAGACTAAATACAAGCTGTGACAGCAAATTTAAAGAATCCTTGACACAGTGAGATGATATTCATTGATTCATTTTTCAGACCTGACCTCCTTACTATTGCAAATTTATCTCCTCTTAAGATGGACAACACAAAGAATCCAACTTAAGCTAAAATCTCTAAATCTCTGTTTCCCTCTATCCCTCCCCCATATATGGTTATAGAGAATTAAGCTGTCAATTTTTCATGTTTTGCAGAACATAGGTGATCTACAAAGTTCCATAAACACAGGTGTCTACAGTTTAAACTCTGTGATACAAAACGATGAAGAAGAATCCAAAATGATGGACACAGTATAGCACTCTTTAAGACTGAAGCCAAGTACTTTTTTTTTTTTTTTAACTCTTTTCTCCCCCCAAAGAAACAAACATGGCTATTTTCTTGACACTTATTTTTCTGGGTACTGCACTTTATTTTTAATGTCAGATTTTTGTTGTTGTTGTTTGGTTTTCAGGGGGAAGGGTGGGTAATTCAGAAAAACTTGTAATATCGTTTGAAAATGTGCTGCTAGGTTTTTGGTTGTTCTTGAAGAGCAGGGTTCTCATTGCCGAATGTGAAACTGGATGTGTTTTCTGCTACTAACCTTGCCTTTCATTACTTTAGAAATTAAAACTATGAAAAAAAAAATCTGCACAAATAAAATGTTTACAAGAAGCAGTAGATTCTTGGTAGAATCTACTATTATCTTACTACAGATGTGGACATGTTTCACTCTATGAATATTGGAGATTACAACTGTATCCATGCTACCTTGCTGACATTATAAGCTCTCAAATTTGATTCTCACTAATAGCAATAAATCAGTATCTGGTATCAGTATTTCAGATCTGAATGGATTAGATTAAAACACTGGCTTTCTACCTCTACTAAGGGGATTTAAATGTTACATTTTGCTTTCATTAAATGTAACTTGTTTTTGACCTAAAATGCAAGCATTGCTCGTCTTGCTGGGTTGTGTGATTTCTGAAAGTCTTGAGTCTCTTCGAGTTCCTATGGCTAACTTCAGATATTTTTTTTAAACCAAGTTTAATTATACAAAGAAGAATTGATGGAGGGAACCTGAGGTACAAGGGTTAGGTTAAGACTTCTGTTTAAACAGAAAGCTTTGTTGCAGTTCACGTGGGGCAAGGTGTCATGCAGGGTTTGAAAGGCATTTCATATGCTGCTAAACTAAACAGGGTTTCTGACATCGCCAACGCAAAGTGGAAAATCATTAAAAACTTCCTGTTTGAGGAGCTGGAAATCCAAATAATTCTTCTAGACAAGGCCTTCCACTAAACCTGTGCAGTGTTCTACCTTGCCACTATTACAGCGGTTCTGTCTATAAAAATGTATGCTTCAGTTGAAAGACTCCAGTGAAGACAGGTTGTATCTCAGATAATGACATTGTCATTACATTGTCAATGTACCAACACTTTAGGTCCTTTACTGCATAGCTCTGATTGTATGTAAGGTCCGGAATGTATCTAGATTTCAATAGTTTGATGCGCAGTCTACATGCAGTTGCTGATTTAGGCAAAAGCTGTGCTGATAATCCAGTAATTTTCAGCTTTGGATATAGCAGAGGTAAGGAAAAGCCTTAAGTCTGCAGTACATATGAGTATAAATGCAGCAGCAAAAGTAGGAACTCCAGATCCACTGACAAAAGTAGCTTTTCATGTGCCTTGTGTTCTGTAGCAGTTCTGCAGGCAGGCTGAGGATGTAGGAGGCAAGCAGCAGCTCTGTCCCGGATGCAAATTAGAGATAACCAGCTTCAGTAGTCTTTTTTTTTTTTTTTTTTTTTTTTTTTTTTAACGTTTGACAGATACTCCGGAGAGGATAACTAAATACTGCTTTCTCTTTAATAATTAGTTAATTATTAAGGGAAACTAATAACTTCAGGCTTTTTACCTGAATGTTACGTACAAGTACGTACAAGTGATGCAATTGCTACCATTAGCAGTAGAGCCACAACATAGAGCAACCTGTGATATACTGAAACTTATTTTTTAAGTTTTTAAGAGGCTAAAGCTGGATGGTGTGGGAATAAATAATAAGGACATTTCCTCCTCCTCCTCGCTAACTGAAACTTATGTAGGTTGGCCATAAAACAAGCATAGCTGCTTTTTATTGAAATGAATGCATAAAAGAAGTGAGCAGCACATCAGGGTTTCTCATTGTCATGTGGCAGCTACTGTTTTCTAACCGTGACTCTTTCAAGGAAGTGTATTTCTAAATTCACTCAAGACTACAGCCTCCATATAGACATTTTTGAATATGAAAGTACAGGTGGTCAGCCCTTCTTTAAAAGGTAAGGAGAGCTGCTTGCAGTGACAGCTGCTGCCTATACTGCTTATTTACTGTAACAGGAAAGCTTTAAAAATTCTACAACAACCCCCTTTTTTAGGCTCAAATGTGTCTCCATATCGATAATGTGCTAAAACTAGACATGGAAATGTAGCCCAAGGTACATCAACACCACAGCTCTGCAGTTGTTCAGAGTCAGTGTGAAAGGAGGTTGGGACCTGCATTAGTAGGATACAGCTACTTCAGACTACGCCTAAGCGGAGTTGTTTGTTCCTCAGGTTTTGCTGACTCTTCTTGAAATTCTCAAATATGATGAGCATGAAAAAAAGGGGTTAGAGAGTTCACTTTAAAACAGCAGTGTCTGCATTACCAGGACTACTAGAAAGTGTGGCCTGTGTAACTCCAGTTATGTAGTGAATAAATACAAGAGCTGGTCAGAGACATGAATTAGTATGAACTCATGAAAACCAGTCAAACTCATACAATAAAACTTGGTACAGTAATAAGATGAAGTTAATAATTTGACCACTGGAAATCTTGGCACATGCATCAACGATCAGTTGTTTTTTTGAAGACAGTTTTCACTAGTCAAGATCATCTAGCTACAAGCTTACCAGATTACACTTAATCTATTCAGTATCTGCTGTCTTTTTACTAATAAACAGCTGCACAAAGACAGAGGCTTTAGCAAACTTGTTACACGTAATTGAAACTCCATTTCTTGTGCCTACAAGATAGCTGCTCTGAGAGCAGAAATATAAACATAGTAATAAAGCAAATCATCCAAGCAAGTGTTAAGGGTAATTTAAACCCAGCAAAATCAACGAATATCTGTGCAAGCAAAGCTAAAAGAAGGTGACTGTCTTCTATGACATATATATATCTATCTATATATCTATATATCAATTCTGGTCTGAAATGACTTTTTGCAGGATGGCAGTAATGGTTCTGCACAGCTTCTGGCTGGCCCCAACCAATCGCACATGCAAGAAACATGCTTTCATATCCTTATTGCTTTGCACTACATTTCATAAGTGAGTAAATCAATGAACGTGCTTTCTAATTAAGCTGTATTCTGAAATGCGTTTCCTTCACCAGAAAGTATTTGCAAACAAATATTTTCTGAACAAAAGACAGAAGAGTAGCTGCTTTTGATAAATCAGTTACTATATTATAAAAACTAGGTATATTTAATACATAAAAAATACAGCATTAAAGTGATAACCACAGGCAACAAAGTTTTATCATAGTATAAGTTAAGGACAACATTAGATTTTAGTTATTTATCAGTCTGGTAGACTACTTAGAGAAATCCTTGATTGCTGCTTCTTATGTAATCAAGTGTGAGCTATGACAGATGAGCAGAGGTTAGACCTGTTTTCACCTGGGTGTGGCAGCATCTTGCTGGCTCACATCTGGCAACTTTGTTTGGAGGAAAGCATAGATATGTGGCCAGATCTTATTGGTTTCTGTTCCAGAGAAGGATTTCAATAACCCTTTTTCCCTAAGAAAGAAAAAAAATAAAGCATTACAGAGGTCCAGCTGTTTAATTGTTCCAAGATCTGCACCTCACTTTAAGATTGCCCTGGCAGGAGTGTGTGAATACGCGTGTGATCTAACACCAAGAACAGCCATAACATTGCTGTGGTTGTAACACTGCAGGCTGGGCATGCATCCTCAAACAGTGAGCTGTTGGCCACATCAGTTCATAAAACTGGCAGCTGTCCACAGAGTACTTAATAACAATGAAAGGCAAAAATAAGAAGCGATGCAGTTGTATAGCACATGCTACAGGGCACTCATCCAAACAACTGTGACTAACCCAGGTGTTGTAAAGTCACACCTCAAGGATTAAAGAAGATACATCAGAACAAGCAAGTAAACCAGGCCCAACCAAGTTATTCTGAATTAGTTCCAGTAGCTAGTTTTATCTGTGAAGTATGCTAGTATCAGTAATAGTAATAGCTTAGGCCCATGTCTTACTGTGGTGCTTTGAGGCATTTTCGCTTCAGAAAAGCCACCAGTCAGGGAAACCCATTGTCAATCCAGAAAAACTCCTTTAAAACTTAACCACCCCAAAGATGGAGCTTCTAGTCTTCCACTCAACAGTTTCAGTAGAGCATAATGAAGGGTGGTAGATACGGAGATTGAGGAAGGACAGTCACTTCAGGATGTTGTCAAAGGCAGTCTTGTTTCTTTGTCTAGGCACGGCAAGACTACAAAGCTCTACATGGTGACCTACTATTATCTATATAGATTAGCAATGTGATATTTGCAGCTTTACATTAAGAGAAACTTCGTGTATAATTCTGGCTATTAAAAGAACTAATAATGTGCTATAGTTCCACAGTGCAAATGGCTGTATTCTTAAATAGCTACTTACTGCCAAAGAGTCTTGCTAGCTGTGCCCATCACAGTCCTGTTCTTAGAACAGCCAATTTTAAATCCCTATTAACAGTTCTTCTATTTATGTATCGCTTCTTGACCCCTTGCCCTTGTTAAGAGGGCTTCTACTTACACACCCAGAAGAGAAAGGACTGTTAAAATCTTCCAAAAAAAGGAACTGTCTACTACCTTACTAACCAGAGCTATGTTGCTCGGAACAGTACTATAATGGACTGAATAATGCAGAGCACTCTTTTTAAAGCTAAATATGGCTACGGGGAAAAGGTCTTTTGCTAAGCAGGCTCGTGAAGAGCATTTTCTGCAACAATGGAAAACTACTAATTTTACTAGGTTGTTTTCTTACTGAGTTGATGAAAGATCCACTGCTACTCACCACATTCACCGTTGCAGTATCTCTGTAACTGAAGAGATCTGTTCCTCGCTATGCTAATGGAGAAGCTTTAGAGTGTGGAAGTATAGATTTTACTACTTACCGATAATATTCTAGAACAGGTTTTGTTTGCGCATCATAAGCCTGCAGCCTCTTGGTAACCGTCTCTGGTTTATCATCATCACGCTGAACAAGTGGCTCTCCGGTAATATCATCAATGCCCTAATTATGGTTAAAAGCAAACACTGGTATATATTTCTTATTTCTATTCTTCATTTTCTATTTAAATTACTATCAGTTTCCAGTTAGTCAAGATGTAGATTTCTGCTTTTAAAGAGAAAAGCTATTGCCTATATCTCATCTGGAAATAAAGATAGACCGTTTTACTGGAAAGTCAACATCAGTTAAAAATATTTTCTCGGTATTGGCAATGAACACCAGGTCATAGTAACTTGACTAATTTGTCCTCTGGAACTTTCATTGAATATGGGAAATACGTAGAAAAAAAACCTGCATATGAGGGAAAACAATATTGTTGGTAACGCGTTCCTGTAACAGGAAACAAGCAAGAGACCAACTGGTCCTTTGTTTGACAAGACTGAAATGGGGAAAGGAGTTAATGACCCTTTGATTTTAAGTTGCAAAACAGAACAACAGCTGTACAAAAAATGGCATAAAAGCCAGCTGAAGTTCTTCTAGGATTCAGTGAACAGTAAATATAGTCCTGTGGACTATGACAGCTTCTACTTTACTGCACTTCTCACCTCCAATTTACTGAAGTGCTTTAAATGATCACAGAGCTTTTAAGCCTTGAAAGCAGCAGTGACTGAAGAAATTACTGACCACGGGCATATCTTATGAATGACTAGCTAGTGACATAAAAATTGGTTCCTTCTTAGGGGCACTGAATCATCATGCATCTAAGGACAGGACATGACCCACCACAGATAGGAGGCTTTTTGGCCCTTTGTACATATTAACTAAATCCTCAAGAATTTTGATTTTCCCTAATGACAAGTTTAATACGACATTTGGAGTGAAAACATGAGTGATCTTGTAAGTGCAAAGCCAATTACACCACAAAAAGTTTTTCTTTCCTGCTTGCATTCTGGCAGTCAGTTTCAGAAAATCAGTAGCCATCAGTGTTCGGTAAGCTGCTCAGTTCATGAAGGTGTGAAGAAAATCTGTTCCAGAACATCTGTATCATACTAGAGATGGATTTATATGGTCAAACTTACCTTGTTTACATAATACAATCATTTAAAATACTCAAGTGTTTCTTTCTAGGATCTGTGCAGACAGCCATACCAGTGCCCTCACTGCCCATCAAATACTGAGCCTTCAGCCTTGCATTAACTCTAAAACCATAATCTTTTGGTTCTGTGCAGTAAGTAAACATTTTGCAGGTCTATTAGATAAGAGTCAATGGTGTTTCAGCTGTTCAGCTCCATTCCATGGTTTCAATTGAACACTGCAGTCTACTTTACTGTCTTGTGATATGCCTGCCAATTACTGGAAGGTAGAGTCAGGTGTTCCTAATGGCAAAGCTGTTGCAGCTGAAGCCTGCTCTTTGGTAGGTCTGGTAATTCTCTGTTGCAGCTTGCCTATGCTCTTCTGCAATTAAAAATAACCATGTCTTAAACCACCACATTTTAAACAATGCAAAGGCAGTGTTTCCAGTTACTGGCTTCCAGTGCCTACCTGCTATTTCAGCTTGCCTCTTTTCCTGCAACACCGAAATCCAAAAACTAGAGGGCCTGCTATGCTTCCGATGTAACTTAATAGAGCTTCCAGGTGAAATGTGATGCTGCAACAGGTAAGTTACGTAGAATTACGGATGAAGTACTGCTTAAGCTGAGTTACACTAAAGCTAATCCAAGTTCCTCAAAAATCTTAAGGTAACAATGTACAATCATTATCTTCAAGTTTACTATTCTTCTTCAGGATATCTCGAGCCATAACCTCATTGATCTGTTTAGAAGGTTCCCTGGCTGGCAGGCTTCCACATTGAATTCCTTTGAAAATACCCACCCTGGTTAAATATAAACACAGGGAAAGCATTAAGTGGATTCTTCTAACTGATGATTCAGTGTGCTTCCTAGATACAAAAAATGAGTCCTCAGGAAGAAGGAAAAGGAAACTACGTTTTGGACTGCACAGGCTGCAAACTTGCAGAACAGGCTAAGAACATGTCCAGCTCCTACGGCAGCATGCAAGACACAGAGCATTCCAGATCAGTGAACAGCTTTAACAAGAGCTTACAAAACACCATGGTGTTTCATTCTGCAAGGGACAAAACACACTGTCCATCAGCTTGAGCTTCTACTACGTCACTAACACACCCTCCGACACAGGACGTTACCAGAAAGGTTCCGCGCTCCTAAGGGATAAAATGAGGCTTTTTCTTCTGAGCTACTGTGTTTGCAACAACACAGGCAACGATATTTTACTGCAATTACCAAATGCAATGCAATGTTTATTTAGCACCAACACCAACGTGTACTGCTTACCTGCACTTTGGGAGGACTGAATTCAAGATTGTATACTCTGCCACTGGCAGGGTGGATCCAACGTGCTGTGAGCCGACATTTTATGGTCTCAAATGGCACATCTAGGTCAATCACAGTGTCTATTTGACATTCTTTATCCAGGGCTTCTGCCTGAGCAACCGTTCTGGGGAAACCTTTTTAAAGGAAACAATTCCATAAAAATCCAAAGGCAGAGTTATAGCAAGAACTACCTGGATTCAGTCATTAAAAGAAAATAACTGTCGGAGAAAAAAAAAAAAAAAAGCATCATTATACTGTAAAGGCTGAAGAGCTATCACAGTTTCCAAGTATTTTTCAGTGTGTCATGGCATTTCAACTTGTTTAATGCCTCACAGCTTCCGTTTCCTCATTTCAGTTAACCATCTTCCCAAAAGTATAACACATAAATGCAAAAAGACCCCATACTCATATGTACTACATACCACTATATATATCGAATAAAAGCACTGTGTACACATTTTGAACAGTAGAAGCTACAGGCAGATCACTCAGAGGTCTGCAACAACCTAGAAATGTTTATGATAACTCTTATTTCCACAGTTGTGCAAGTCTGGCTTAAGGAGATGACCATTACAAACCTATTTTATTCAGTTGCGGTAAGCCTAGTTTTCTACCTCAGGCAGTCCAGGATTAATTTTACATAAAAGAATAGCTTTAGAAAGAGTTCTGGAAATTCTTTTGTATTAAACCGTCCACAGGAATGATGACTGAGAAGACTTCAGGCTGAACAGGAATCTCTCTTCATTAAAAGACACTGCATTTTGCCCCATGAACTCTATGGCTCTGATAGTGTGCCTTTAAAGGCCTGTGTTAGGAGGAATCAGGGGAACTTAAAGGAAACAGTGAACAAGAAGGGCAACTTAAGGGGGAAACAGTGAACAAGAAAGCTCTCCACAAAGAATTTAAAATGAAAAATGCACAAGATTTTAGTAGTCAAAGCTACTGCAGAAAATGCTATAGCACCATAAATTCACTGAAGCAACACCTCTACCCACAAAGTTCTTGCACTGTCTCACATTCTTCAGGGCTTGTAATTTTCATCGTACTATACAAGTAAACTTCCCCATAAAGGCAAGGACTTATAAGTACATACTTCAGAAACTCTTATTTGCATAACATTGGTTGATGGGTGTTCCTGAGCAAGGAACCAGCCAAGAACTAGACTTACAACAGAAAAAAAAGAATACTTTATGATTTAAGGCTACTGTGTCGTGTCTAGCACATTGCAAAAGGAAGGATTTGATTAACTCAGACCAAGCTCTTGCTTGTGCATTAATGATGCACCTGCTTCGCACCACAGTCATCAACTGCCCTCATCCTATTTCTCTCATGTTCACATTATCTCATGGAAGTGCTTCTAAATGTTAAGAGAAGACTTCCTCAAGAAATTAATGTGCCTTTACAAAAGCATTTCATTGAAACGAAACCAGCATTTGCTGCATACAGTGTTTTCTCAATAGAGAAAAAATAATATACCAAATGCAATGAGTAATGAATTCAGAAACAGAGAATAGTGCCCTAATTATACAGCACTAAAATCTAGGCAGATCATACCCACACACACAACTCAGACTGCTACATCTGCTATGACTAGGAGCCACCAACCTATTGTAAGGTAGTGGAAATGAGTATTTGGCTAAGTGAGCACACAGGCAGCTCAGCGACTATTTAGTTTGACCTAACTGACCTCAACTGTTTGTTCTGAGTTGCAGTTATCAAACTAAAGACTTCTGGTTAACATATTTCAATAGAACAGTATTGTTTCTACAGAGCTGATTACGCCAGAGCTACCACTAGTTTAATTCACTAAGTCTTACTACAAATGCCGATGCAGACAAAATTTCTGCTCTAGAAGTTTAGAGAAGGCAGCACATTAGCATGCAGCAAAAATTGATTTATTCTCTTACAGTCTCCACACCGTCCTCCTGTTAAGAGTTGCCAGTATGCCCAGCTATACTGCTACACATCCAGATCCACAAGGCTTGGAACTGTGTGTACACAGGACCTGGAACTAAAGAAAAAAAAAACAAACCACGTCTGCAGCTCTTTCCTTTACTGATTAAGTTTCATTGTGCTGTTCGCTGTGGGAATTAAGCCTTTGTCTTCACTAAAAGGAACATAACTGTGACTAAAGCCACCAGAACACATCACAGTACTAGAAGCAATTACAATAAACCACTAAGGGACAGAGTACTGTGGATTTTTCACTCCCTCTAAATAAAAAGCCACACCAACAACTTTTTACTTTTATCTACTGAGACAGGTTATGACAAGAATCCAAAAACACACGCATCCAGCCTACACATTATCTCTGTACTGCGCATCCAACTGTTCTCCCATGGGCTGCAGTAACAAGAGCCATTCAGTTCATGAAGACAACAGCAAATGCATTTTCTCTACCATGAATGCTGAAGCAATGAACTTATACTGCGGAATTCCAGAAGAATTCACTCTAGAGAACACAACCACAGAGCAAATGAAAGAGCCCTTTTGGAGCACTTAAGCAGTGGTTTTGTTAGTGATTTAATACACCCTGCACTGCTGCAATTCTTGCTTTCCATGCTTACTTTGTTCCTGCATCACGTACCTACCTTTCTATTTAAATAATTCCTCAGCCCCATTCTTCTAAAGTGTTCCATTCCCCAAGGACTTTAACAAGAAAAGGCTTTAAAAAAAAGAAACTTCTCAATGCATATTTTAAAGGGGAACTAGAGCATAAGAATGACCAGAATTGAAATTTTACTGGAGTGTAGAACTACCCTTTTCAACAAGAATTAAACATAACTGTTAATGCTCTGAAGGTGGGGTGCACCCAAAGCATTTTACAGCCAAAGAAACTGGGGCAGACTAGCTGCCGAAGGTTTCATAACAAGCTGGCAACAAATACTGTCCAGTTACTATGACTCGAGGATGGCTACTGGATTGTAGCTAACCACAGGTGACCAAAACACTCCAAGCTTTCCAGTGCAGATTTTCTGGCCATACGTTGTGATACCAGATATACTAACTTACCATCCAACAGCCAGTTGTACTGATCTAGACCTTTTAGTTCATTCAGCATTAGTCGTGTCATGATGTCGTCTGGAATAAGCTGCCCTTGATCAATGTAGGACTTGGCAAGGATTCCAACTTCTGCAAAAGTAAAACAAGTTGCATTACACTATCTCTGACTGCCAGCAAGCAAAAAAAAAAAAAAACACAAAAAAAACGAGCCTGCAAAAAAATTGTTTTGATCAGGATGGTACAGAACAGTAAAGCTGTAAACAAGACAGACAGTATGCTTGCTGTATCAGAATATGTATCAGATTGATTTGATCAGTCTGTAGTTCCACAGATGGCAACAGGGTATTCAGCACACCTCTATCCCTACACCCTCCAAATAATAATTAGTAAATATTTGAAATATTAGGTTCCAAAAACTAAAATCAGGAAAAGCCATTAGGTAAAAAGAGTCTTCAACAGGAGAAATGTAAATGATAACACGTTTGTTAAAATACCAGCCTGATAACCTTGAAAAAAATCCTGTCAAGAAAGCTATTTTCTCAGTTTTGTGGCTAGTACTAACTTAGAGCTTCACTACAAAGAGGAACACCTTTGGTATTTAAGAAAGCAGTATGCAGTGGGGCACACTTGCCAGATATGTATCTTTATGGCTACTAGAGTTACAAGAGGATGTTTATAGATATTGTACGCTATTTATGGGAGTGTGCCGACACTAGTATTTTCCCATGGAACTAACTAACCTGTAATACCAGTCATTTAGCCCACTGGCTCACTCAAATGCCATCCACACATCACAATTCCAGATATCAGACCATGCTCCTACATGGCAGGCAGTAGCATGCTGTAGTTCACAGTATAGCCACGAGGAAATTAATTTGCCTGGGCTGTGTCTCAGACACAAAGTCTTTGTGGCCTTTGTTTATAAAACAATTGCCCAATTATCTAAGTCACTCAGAACAGCAGCTAGATTGATTTTATTGTGTACCTGCAGAAGCCTTTACTTGCAGCCAATTCGTATCTAGTTACAGTAAACTAACCAGAAAACAGGATGGACTGACATACCAACACAAGATACAACCGCTTTCAGCAGAGAGCAATGAAGAATGCCAGGCCCATCACTGGATGCAGTACTGGCACATGTCAGAGTACAGGGGCCCTTCTTCAGACAAAGCAACTGAAAAGCAATATATGCCCTCAAGTAATACAAACAGTAGCTCTGGTACTGGGAGAAAAAATAAAGTAATACAGGGACGATTTCCCCTTATTGAGTGTTCACGTCTACAGTCAGGCTTTGAAAGGTTTGCAGACCATTGTGGAAAACAGTCAGACTCTCGTGCTTGAGTCCTCCAGCCCATCACAAACTGGAAGAAGGTCACAGTCTGCCTGGGTACAAAGTGTCTATTCTTTTCTGTACTTCCTTTCTTTGAGGTCAGCAAGTCACACTTCTTTTATTATTCTAGTGCACTTTGAACTATATGCCCTGAAAAAGCAGGCTGACAGAAGGAATAAATGACAACTAGATAGTTTAATGTGTACTTGACGCTTGGATGTGTTACTGAGCTAGGCTGCAGCATTGCTTTAGCCACAGTGATCTAAGAATACGTACAAGGCAAGGTTGATAAGAGATTGGTACTAATATACTTTGGAAAGACAGGTGAGCTTTTGGGCCCAGAGAGCTTTAGAGTACAGCATGCTGTAAGGGCCTATTATTAGACCAACAGATCTGGAAACACGCTGCCTCTCTCTACAAACCTCAGTTTTTTTAAAAAGTCACTATTACATAAGAAAAAGACAGGCACAACTGCACCCAAACAGTTACATATTAGGACAAAAGGTTTGTACACCAGACCATAGCTGCTTTTTTTTTGCTTTTTTTTTTCCCCCCCTATTGTTGGGTGTGGGATTTTGTGATGGTTTTGTTGTTTTTATTTTGTTCTGTTTTTTTCAGCTTGAGCCTGAAACCATTACAGGCATGGCAATCTTCGGAATTAAAGGCAACACAGGTTTCCTTCCTGTCTAGGTGATAACAGGTATCCACGTTTCATGGTTTCTCAAAAGACTGGCATGTATTAACCACGGTACAGCAAACCAGCCCTAACCATATTCAGACAAGAGGTTGCTTAGCACTAGAGAGGTGGTCATAGACTCTCCAGTCTCCAAAGCAGCAGAGCGTGGTAGTAACTGCAAATCGCTAAGGATGCTCACATGTTCAACAGGACTTTTCAATAAAGTCCGTTTTCAGAAGACAGCAAATGCCAAAAAATGGCACCATATAACTATTGTTAATTATATTTAATTTTCCAAGGGTTTTAACCACTCAACTTAGCCTAACATAGTTCCTGAAGAACTGGCAATTGCAGGACTCTTTGATGATAATCAAAACTCACAAACTCTTTGCCTTGACCAAACTTGTCAAAGCTCTCTGAGTGGCCTCTCAGTCCCTCTCCTTCCTTCACCACACTACTTAACTCCTGCTACCTCACTATTTGTCTCAATCCTTTGGAGACTTTTCCTGCAACGAGTGGCTCACTTCCAATAAAATTAAAACAGAGCTTCATCCAGGTTAATTAGTGAATGAAAAACTGCAGCAGATTCCTGTAAGTTCTACGCTAGCTTATTCAGAGCAAACTTCATCATCTCTTACACCCTCCACTGGCTTCTCTCCTCATATTCAGGGTTTTAATGTGTCTGCTACACTTTCATTTCACATCTTGGTTCTCATTCTTTCATCTGTCAAACCCACCTAGAACACTTAGCCAAATCACTTTTCTTTCTACTGCTTCATAACTCCCTCCTTAAATCAAGCAGTGGGGTATTTTCCACTTCCAGTTTCCTCTTCTCACACACCCTTCAGCTCAATGGTGCTGCACTTTGATCTTGCTTCCGAGACGTATTAAAAGAGCACAAAACCTTAAGTATTTATTAAACAACCTATTTCCTTCATCTTCTGGGACGCCTTCCATTCTCATTAGGTCTTACTTACACTGGAAGCTTGTAATAGCAACAATTCTGGTTCTCTCATCCTCTGTAAATAAAAACTTAAGCTTATGCAGCCAGCCAGACAGAAAAAGCATGAATGTGATCAGACATGCCCGTGCAGGTGGTGCTCCTAGCAAATGTTTAACTTGTAGATATCAATTGTAGTGAAGTCAGTCAACTAAGCCGAAGTCATCGTTCTTACAGAGCAAACAGAATTTGTGTGAAAAGAGATGTAGAAATCACATCACAACTGATTTCATAATACAGATAATTTTTCACCTTCCAGCATGCTTATACGCTTCCAAAACCAAGACTGCCAGTTCCCTGATCATAACACTGCAGTGATGCTTACAGGTCAGTGTAGTCCTCTGCAGCTTCAAAGTCCTGGAAGTAACAACACCCTCACTTCATGACATGCAACCTGAAACAGATCTGACAAGGCTTTCGACCCCATCACGTAGAAAAGTGGATATGGAAGTCAGGAGGGGACCTTTCATCACTGCAGCAATCCACTGGAGCTGTGGCATCTCCACAGAGCCAGGGGTCGAGCCTGGCTCAACCCAGTGAGCGTAACACACATCATCCCCTGACACAAGCAAGTGCGCGCATGCACAGGCCGTGCTGAAACCTAGGCACTGCAGGAGTTTGTGGCAACGTAATAATAATTTCAAAAACACAAGGCAAGCAGTTTGGAGATTCTGCCCACTGCTTTTTGAAAGCACCACCACTGTTATGCCAGTCACGTTGGGACCAGGCTGCCTAGTTTTGGAATAGCTGGTAATGCCAGGCACCTCCACCTCCAGCCATCTAATGGAGATTCAAAAAGGTCCCACTGCCCAGAACTCCTCCTCTTTGCCCCATCTGTTAAAAACACGAGTATTTTCCCCTTTCAAGACGTTCCAGCTGGACGGCCGTCAGAAGCATCTGCAAAGAACGCTGGGTGCTTACGGCGGGGCGGTGGTGAGGTGTTACAGCACAAGGAAAAGGGCATAAACCGCTGGGGTGGCCGGTGGGCTCGTAGCGAGGATGCCAAGGAACAGCCTTCAGAGGAGCCCCAGCCCGAGCCCGGAGGCTCACCGCCGGGGCCCCCAGCAGGGCTGTGTGACAACGCCCAGCCCCGGGGGCGTGGGCACACAGAGGGGGGCCCGGGCGCGGAGCGGGGCGGGGGGCGGGGCGGGGGGCAGGGCGGGGCGGGTGGGGGAGGCCCGTCCCCCGGCCGGAGCGGGGCTGTGTCAGGCGGGAGCTGCCCGCCGGGCTGCGCGGGGCCCGTGTCTTGGCCCGAATCCTCCCCACAGACACACACGCCCCCACTCCCCGGCTCTGGAGCCTGCCCATTCCCACCTGTCTTCTTCTGCATGTTGTCTCTCAGCAGGTCGCCGCTGGAGAGGTGCTTCATCCCGAAGTGTTTGATGATCCGAGCGGAGACGGTGCCTTTCCCGGAGCCCGGCGGCCCCATGATGACGGCGCGCAGCAGCGGCGGCACCACCATGCTGTGCTACGGGCCGCGGCCGGGCGGGGCGGGCGGGGGGAGCGCCGCCTTCGCGATCCGCCGCCCTCCGCCCAGGGGCAGGCGGCGGCGTCTCCCCCGGCTGCCAGTCAGGGGCGGGAGGGAGCCCTGACGTCGCCGCGCCGGGGCGGGGGCGGGCCGCGGCGCCGATCGCGAGTTGGAGGGAGGCGAAGCGCCGCAGGGCGCTGGAGTGGCGGCGCCGAGCTGCCGAGCGGCCCCCTCGCCCCGCGGCCCCGTGCCGGCCGCCTCGGTCCCCGCCGCTGCTCCCGCCCTGCGCGGCCGTGCGGGCTGGCCGGCACAGCGCGCGTTGCCTGGCGCTCACCCGAAGGCTGCTGGGGCTGGCGGCATGTCCCGTCGCCCTCGCTGCCCTGCCCGGGCGCCGCGAGGCTGCGGGTGCGGGCTGCGCTGGGCCCCGCTGCCGGCTCCGCCGCCCCCTGCCGCAGCCCCGTGGCCAATAACCTCCGACGGTGCGGTGCGGTGCGGTGCGGTGCGGGCAGCTCCGCCAGCAGAACGCGGGGTCTGCGCTTTCGTTAAGGTGCTGGAATGTGAGCTGCTGCCGCAGCTGGCCTGGCGTTGGGCGGCGCGGCGCCCTCCCCAGGGACACCCGCGGGACCCTCGCTACCGGTGCTCGGCGGAGCGGCAGCTGGCGCCGCGCGGTGCGCGCCCACCCGCCCGCAGGCCGGGGCAGAGCCTGCCTGCCGCAGCCGCTGCGTGCTGCTGGGCCGCCGCCGCCGGGAGCCGGAGGGCGGCGGTGGACAACTCCTGTCACAGAAAAGCCGAACTAAAGCCGAAACACGGATTAAATTCGGCTTTGCGTTTTACAACCTCGTCGAATTGCAATGGTTTCACAAGATACCCGCTACAGCGATAAGAAAGCGTCCAAATGGACATGTGGCACTTAACAACAGGATGGAAATGGGAATACAGCCCAAAAACTGCCCAGTCGGTGAAATAAATTGCCTTAACGATTAAGTAGGAAGGCACTGGCTTAGCATGGAAATCTTGGCACGACTGTAAGTCTTAACTAGGCTGAGCACCGTGAAACTCTTAACTGCACCTAGTAGCACCTTCATTCTCGAGTGCAGTACGGTAGGAAGAAGGAAAACGTTCAGAGCTTTATGAATGTTCCCAGGGCAACACCCCAGTCTGCAAAAGCACCACAGTCTTAAACAAAATTTGACAGCAGAAAGCCATTTAAATGCTAGGAGCCATGCTGTTTGTTTCAAGCTTCACACTTCACAGACGTCTGAAAGGTGTAATTCCACGAAAGCGTAGACAATGTCTGAGTGTTCCTAAAGCAAATCTGTGGAAAAATGGAAGGTCTTATATGAAAAAAATATGCAACAAATAATTATACTTGTCAGAGAGATCATTAACCCTTATCTCCAAAATCACCATGTATAAAAAGAAGAAATAATTTATCTGCCTATAAAAAGGGAACCTGAGGTTCAGCCTCTTTACAGGCACTACTTGAGCAGCTGAGAAAAACCCCACAGACGACTGCTGAAATAAACCCACTACTGAAGACTGCTTAGAAGCCTGTCTGAATTTCATAAAGCATACCCAAAGAAGGGGTGGAAGTGGATAGAAAGGTCTCTCTTGCTCTCACTCTCACTCTCTGTGTCACACATAGGGCCCTCACAGGATGGAAGTGGGTATACTTCTGTATACATAAATAAATAAATATTACATAGTAAAGTAAATTATAGTTCCCCTCTCCTTGGCTGTCTCTGCTGGAGTCTAAACCGTGTCCTAGTGGTGTTGTGCAATACTTTTGACATATTCAGAAATGGAAAAACAAATCATGGGAGGAACTGTAGTACTGAAATATGTTTTACGCAGCTATTCTGTATTCAAAAACATGCACATGATTTTTCCTCAGCAACCACTTTAACATTTGGAATAGGACATCTGATTAGCCTCATTCAGACTTAATTATTCCTATCTTAGCACAGTAACCAATGCTTCATTAATACAACCTGCACTGTGTACTGAATTAACCTTTTTCTGCTTACACACCAGATGCCTTATTCACACATGTAGCATATAGGTATAAGTTAAAATCCTGACTCTTACTGAGCTTGCTGAAGTTGCCTTCATGCTGGCTGAACAGGAATTGAAATCTTGTTTCAAACATGTCCAAATGTTCTTTCCAATAGAAAGTCTTTCAGATTTCTCTGCATTTTTTTTCAAGCATAAGAAATTCTTTACAGAGGCTTGTTAAGACTTAAATTGTCAAAAGAGTTCCTGCCGTATCTTCTCCTTGGAGATCTAAACCTTCATTTGAGTTTGATAGAGAATTTGTTTAGTACTCTCAGGTATCTACTTCCCAAGTGTTCTATTTTATACCAAAATTGTTTCCTATATAAGGTGTTAATATTGACTTTGGTAGGGCTTCTGACATGGTATCCTACATCATTCTGTACCTCATCTGAGTGTATCACTGAACAATTAGAGGGGTGAAAAACTGGCTGGAATCAAGGTCAAAGGGTAGCGGTTGAAGGAAGTTTTGTACCCTACAAAGAAGCTGTTAACAGGTGTAGTTTGTCAAGGTCTGCCCCGGGACCTTGGTCTGTTTATTATCTGTAAATAACCCCAAGAAGGAGACAGAGTGCACCCTCATCAACCTTGCAGGTAACACTAGACCACGAGACCTTGCTGGACAAGCCCAGGGGCAGGGCTGCAGTTCAGCAGGATTGATGTCTAGCTATGCATTCCATCCCCGTTATCTTACTGTTGTCAACACGAAATTCTTTTCTTCTAGTGAAGTTAGGTTAGTCACATCTCTGTAGCTCTGTATTGATGGCTGTGCCCTGGAAGGAGAACTACAAGCCTGGTACAGGGAACATTCTGCCCCAGGAGGTGCCAACAGCCAGCCGGCTGCAACAAGGACAAGAAGTTGGCAGAATGAAACTGTAACTAGGGGAAAGGCAAAGGCAGGGGGGGAGACTGTGACCACTGACTCAATTCAGGACTACAAGACCCACCCCCCACCTCCCTCGGATGTGTAGTGAATTAAAAATACACTGTAACTTTAAACTGAAGTGTGAGATATACAGACCCATAGAAAGCTACAGTGAAAAACTAATTACGAATAAATAGTATCTTTTAAGCAAAGATTCAAAAATATGTATGTATAACTAGACTGTATAAATATTATTCTTGTTCTTCTGAGTTTTGGGCTTGCTTTGTGGAATACCACCTAGCCCCCAGCTTTGCACAAATCTGTAATAAAGAAATACCTCAACTCTCTGTGTCAATTGATTGGGTGAATTATTCCACTTTTTTGGACAACAGGATCAGGGGGGAAATTGGCCAAGCAGGAGCCTGCCACCTGTTTGACAAAGGCAGGCGCGAAGTCCTGCACCAGGATGAAACCTACTTGAAACAGTACAGGCTGGAGAATGGCCAGTGAGGTAGCATCTCTGCTGAAAAAGTCTGGGAAGCACTGGTGGACAGCAACCTAAGCACAGCCCAGCACATGACCTGGCAGCAAAGGAGGCCAGTTAACATCCTGGGCTATCCTAACAGGAGGGTAGTCACTACATCAGGGGAAACAGTTATCCCCCTTTAGTCTTCTGAGGTGCTCCTTAGACCACATCTGGATACTGTGGCCAGTTTTGGGCCCTCTGGTACAAGACAGACATTGATTAGTTGGAGCAGGTTTAGCAGCAAGTGACCAGCATGGTCAGGGGCTGGAGAAGAGGCATGCCAGAGGCTGAGGGAACCACACTTGCTCAGCCTGGAGAGGAGAAGGGTCCAGGGGTACCTAATAGCAGCCTTCTAGCACCTGTGGGGAGGCTACTGAGCAGCCAGGGCCAGGCTCTTTACTAAGGTGTGTGGCAGGACTCATGGAGTCAGGCAGTGGAGCCAAAGTAGCAGCAGTCTCAGCCTTTCAAGGTTTTTAAGACCCAGCTGGATAAAGCCCTGAGCAACCTAGTCTGACCCTGCTTTGGGCCACAGTTTGGACTAGAGATCTGGATCCCAACCTGAATTAGGTTGGGATGTTATATTTTTTAAACAAGATACCCCATTAATCATGATTTAAAAAAAAGGCTTCAAATACTTATCCAATGAAGGGTAGCCTACATACATAACAAAGCTGCAAATTGTCCCTCAAAAATGTATACCATCAAAAACATTTGAGGGGCAAATTTTTCTTTTTTAATTAGATATAGGATGAAATATGTAGTGTGAAAAGTTGTTAGCTTTAATTATTTGCCCATACTTAAAGTAGCAAATGTACCCTGACAAGGGTTCCAGCTGGAATTGCTATAGGAAGAGGGTACCGGAGAGAAGGGAAGGAGCAGAGGAAGGGGCAGGTTGCCTCCTTTCACACAATCTATGCAACCGCGGCTGGCAGAAGACTGATGTGCAATCTGTAAGGAAAAGGGACACTGGAAGAAAGAATGCCCTCAAGCCGGGAACTTGGATTCTGCTTTGCAGGCCATTAAGTTGATGACATTAGAGGAGACCTGAAGGGGACCAGGGGAGTCATCCCCAGCTGAACCCCTGGTTATATTAAAGCTGGGGAACGATGAGATAGAATTTTAGGTAGATACAGGAGCTACTTACTTTGTACTCAATACTTGTAAAGGAGATCTTAGTCAAGAAACTGTAAATGTTGTTGGTACCACAGGGAAAATCGACCTTTCCTGCAAACCTTAACATTTAAGTTAGGAAAGCAATGGGTAACTCGCCAATTTTTATATATTCCTATATGCCCAATGCCTTTGGTGGGAAGAGATTTATTGAGTAAACTAGATGCACAGATAGTCTTCAGTTATGGAGAAGCACAATTGTTAATACCTGAATCAAAAGCTGTGGAGGCAAAGATTTTCATGTTACAGAATACACAAAGATCAAAGGAAGAAATCCCTGAAGAAGCAGAAGATGTACTTAACCCCTTTGGTACGGGCTAATGAAGTGTCGGGACAATCCAGGTTGACCAAGCCAGTAAGAATCATTTTAAAGTCTAAAACTAAATTCGTAAGACAAAAACAGTATCCTGCTAAGTGGGAGGATAGGAAGGGATTGGAAAAGTTAATACTGAATTTTTAAATTATGGATTATTAGAAGAACATGAATCAGAATATAACACTCCAATAGTGCCAGTAAAGAAACTGAATGGGGAATAGAGATTAGTTCAAGATTTAAAAGCTATAAATCAGCTTGTTCAAGATATTCATCCAGTGGTAGAGCTAACCCATACACCTTGCTGACATCCTTAAAGGAAAAATGTAACTACTTGGTCTTAAGGATGCTTTCTACTGTGTAGCTCTAGACAGAAGCAGCCAGGCAATATTTGCCTTGGAATAGGAAAGCCCCACCACTGGATGCAAAACTCAACTTACTTGGACAGTATTGCCACAAGGGTTCAAAAATAGTTCAACAATATTTGGCAGTCAGCTGGTGAAAGAATTGGAATTGTGGAAAAAGGAAAATCCAGAAGGAACAATATTACAGTATGTAGATGATCTTTTATTGGCTGCAGAAACCTGGGGAGAATGTTTGCAGATGACTATAAGCTTGCTGAATTTCTTAGGACAAGAAGGCTATCACGTATTGAAGGGCAAAGCCCAAACAGGAAAAGAAACTGTGCTCCATCTGGGATTTGAGATTTCCAAGGACAATGGAAACTGGGAACTGACAGGAAAGAAGCAATCTGCCAAAGACCAGAACCAAAAACTGGGCGGGAGCTGAGGGCATTCCTGGTCATGGTTGGATGGTGCAGACAGTGGATCCTCAGCTATGGACTAGTGGTATGAAACCCTGAAAAGGTCAAAAGAGAACCACTTACTATGGACTCCCAAATGCCAAATAGCCTTCAAGAATTTAAAAAGAGCTCTGATGTCGGCATCTGCATTGAGACTACCCGGTTTGTCTAAGCCTTTTGAGTTACTTATATATATGAATGACTACACCTGGCCTTGGGCATGCAAAAGACTGGGAACACGGAGAAGAGCTGTGGGATACTTCTACAAATGATTGCACGATGTGCATAAAGGATGGCCAGGATGTTTGCATGCCATGGCCACAATTGTTCTCTTAATTCAAAAAGCAAGAAAATTAACAATGGGACAGAGAATTATGGTGCATGTTCCACATATGGTGGTTTCTGTTTTAGGACAAAGCAGGGGGGCATTGGTTGTCTCCAAGCCGCATACTTAAATATCCAGTTATCTTGTTGGAGCAGGATGACATGGAACTTAAAACCACCACAGCAGTTAATCCAAAAATGTTTTTGAATTCAGAAGTAAAGGACTCCGAATCCTTGTGTCATGATTGGCTGCAAACTACAGAATTTGAACATACTAATTATATATTCAAGTAGACATGATCTGATCTGAGAGATGAACCATTAACTGATCCTGATTTGGAACTGTTGCCTGACGGTAGTAGCTTTGTACAAGATGGGGACAGATGGCTGGATATGCAGTGGTTACAGCTACACAGGTGACAGAGGCCAGGGCTCTACCCGTCAACACATCAGCCCAGAGGTCAGAACTGATAGCGCTATGACAAGCCTTGAAAGTAGCTGAAGAAGAAAGTGTAAGTATTTGGACTGATTCAAAATAAGCATTTGGGATAGTCCATGTGCATGGAGCTGTATGGAATGAAAAAGGACTATTGTCGGCCCAAGGATCACCTATTAAATGCAAGGAAGAAATTCTTCAACTTCTACAGAATATCAAAAAACCTAAGGAAGTGGTGATAATGCATTACAAAGCACAGCAATTCAGACAAACCACAGTGAACGTTGGTAATGGATTGGCTGTGCTGGAAAGGTGGCTGAACAAAGCACCCTTGCATTAGTGCCAGTGAAGCAGATACAGCTCCCAATTCAGAAGCCCAGTTATAGCGAGGCAGATCAACAACTGGCATCACTGTCAAAAGCAACCACTAAGAGAGGGATGATTAATAACCCCCACAAAAAAAACATCAATCTTTTGCCACAAATAATGACTGAGATTGTGGAAAAGAGACATGAAGAAACACACTGGGTTAGTGAGGCCATGATCTCTAGTCTTCAAAATGTGATTATGTGTGTAGGAATGACTGGAATAGTGAAGTCTATAATAGCAACGTGTCCCATTTTCTTTAAAAAATAATCCCATGAACAGGAAAAGACCACCCCCAGGGACCACTAACTAGGGAAATTTGCCTGGAGATTACTGGCAAGTTGATTTTTGTGAACCACCAAGGCAGAATGGGCACAGATATCTCTTAGTATTAATTGATACCTTCTCAGGATGGCCAGAAGCTTTCCTCTGTCACACCAGCAAAGCCAGAGGAGTAACTAAGGCATTACTCAAAGAAATAATACCAAGGTTTGGGGTGCCGATAGGAATGCCCTCTGATCAGGGTCCACAGTTTGTAGTAGACATTGTTCAACAGTTAAGTAAAATTCTTGGTGTCAAATGGGATTTACATACCCCATGGAGGCCCCAGTCAAGTGGAAAAGTAGAAAGAATGAATCAAACTTTGAAATGACAGGTCAGTAAAATACATCAGGAAACATCTTTAAAATGGCCACAGGCCCTCCCACTAGATCTTTTGAGAATTAGGACACAACCACGACCTAAAAGTAGAGTGAGATACTATATGGAAAACTATATCAAATGCCATTAATTCCAGGAGAAATACATGTACAGGGCAAGACAGATTTAAAGTTATACTTGATTTCTCTAGGAAAGATCCTTGTGGCTCTCTGATGATAACATTGTTCTAAAAGGACCACTTGCATTGGACACCTACGCTTTGTATATATATATATAAACTTGGAACTCTGAACATTCACAAGAGAAGTGGAAAGAACACTACGTTAGAAGGAACTGATCCCTGGATCCATTATACTGGAATTAAGAAAATTCCATCCAAGGTGTTGACTGCAACACCGACAGAACCATTGAAGTTGGTTTTGAAATGGTGCAACCACACAGCCATCACTGAATAATTTTCTCCCAAAGAACACCAACTATGGAAAGGAGTGAGATGGAACAATGGATTGGAATAATTTTATTTGTACTTTCAAATAAAATTCAAATAGATAGTGAGAATGGTCAAATTTTTATGCCTAAATGGAATAGAAACTATGACATCTGGGAACTTTTAACCAGAGAGGTAACCAACACATCATCCTTTTGCATTTTAGTTGAAAATTTGGTGGAAAGGATATATAGCTCTTGCCTAATAGGAAAACCAACCCCATTAGAATTACTCAAGAATTATACTACACTACAGAACTTTGACTTTGCTTTAACCTATACAACAATTAAAGGAATTAGCAGCAGAGATTAAGGAAAAAGAAGGATTAGACTTTTCTTGGTTACTGTCTTGGCTTCCGAACTTGAATTGGTTAAAACAAGTATTTCTGTTTGTATTGTTACTAATAATATTGATCATTGTCGCTTGCTCTGTGACACAATGTGTTCCCTTGTGTAGACTCTGGATTTATAGGGCAATAATGTGAGAATGGTGCTGTGAATAACATCATAATTCTCAAAGGGGGGAATTGTCACCATGTACCGTTTGTTTCAGTATAATGGATAATTACCATCAAACAGTAGTTGTGCAACATTATATTGTTAAGGAAATGTTAATTAATAATTCCAAGGAGGAACTAAAACAAAAGATTTTCTTGCAAAGCTGGATCTGAAACCAAACTTGCCAACAGAAGTTGAACTGTGGTCAAGACAAGTCCCTGTAGGGAAAGGTAATTGAGGTTCAGTTCTTGGTCAGCTGTAACTACAGGGTCAACTACTGTTTGAGACCCCCAGAAGTTTTCTAAAATACCTGTAAGGAGCATGCATGACAATTAATATAGTGTCCTTTACTGAGTGAATATGTATGATTTTTCCAAGAAATGTAATGCATAAACATATGTATGATCTATATAATCTTGCCTGAATGTAACGTACATTAGGTGGAGCAATCCCCCGTGTACCCAGTGCTGCAATAAAGGAATGTCTGCTTCTTAATGCTGTGTTGGTGTTAAGGAGTTTTCTTATTCCCAGTTTCAGTGACAGTTGCACTAAATTGAATTTCTCGTGTATAATTGAACTTTGCAAGTAGAACAGAGCTGGCGTGTCCACATGTGCAGATTTACTGCTAACATTTCCAGACACCCTGGCCTGTCAAGTATCTGGAGTCTTGACAGACCAGAACCCAGAGCATGAGAATCTGCGGCCAAAGTCAGTAGTGTTGACAGGCCTGTGTTCCCTCCCCTCCATTAAGCAATCCTGCTCTGGAGCCCAGAATACTGTCTAAATAACCGAAGATGCCTCTTTACAGGCCAGTGCTATTTTCCTAGCTGTTTGAACGCCCACTTCTCACGTCACCGGTACTGTCTCCCTAAACCCAGACCAGAATAACAACTTTCTTGGCAGAGAATGTCAAGCACTTTGTATCTCCTACCATTCTTGAGCTTTCTTATAAAAATGATACAGAATTACAGTGTTAAGACATGCTCTTGTAGAGAGACGAGGGCTTTACCTCATTTCAAAGCACTTTACGACAGTTATGACCTTCTCTCCATTAATGCCTTGGGTGGAATTAGACTGTTCTGATTCAGGGGCTTTAAGAAATATGAACTGGAACTGCAGGAGAAATTTTGGCTGGTGCAACTTACACTTTTTGTATCATCCTAGAAGTACAGCACAGTTTGTAATAACAGGTCTGGATGAGATGCTGATGAAAGCCAAGGTATCAACCTCTAAGATATATATACATAGATGCCCCAGATCTCTTAAACTACACTTTATTATTTCAACCTGTAACAAAGCACAGAATGTCAGGAATAATTTGTGACTGTCAACTACGTGAAAACTGTACCTCTGAACCCTATCCTTTGGATATATTTTTCATATCCTTAATAAGAATGCAATTTTTCCAGGATTTTTTTAACCTATACAGTTAAGTCCCTTTTAGAATGCATGTTTCATAAGTTACAAAACTGAGGAAAATCAAGATAATTTAGTACTTCAGACTGGGAATTGCATAGATTCTCCAGGATCATCCGCTTATATTTTGGGGAAACTTTTAAACTTAAACTTTGGGTATGTGTTTTATCTTCAGTATATCCTAGTTCAAGACAAACAGTGGTCCCTTCTTTTTCATAAAGATACGCATTTTTACACATATTTCTGGATTTTCTGCTGACCAAGAAGTCCTTCCTTTGTGCTTCCCTGGAGTTTTTTACTGTAAGTAACAAATACATGGAGCATTGCACAGGTGTTCCTCTGAGTATCACACAGCAAGGGTCAGCATACCTGTGAGGATGCACGTGACTAGTTTAAGCAGTTTGCACTAGTATATGATTTTTTTGGTACAAAAATCTAAAACCTGTATTTATAGTATTCCTCCCTTATATGTTAATGACTTCAAACATTTTGACAGACTGCTACATAAAACTCTCCCAAATTCCCAAATGTTCATGTAATGTGTTTTACATTACTTGATACTTATTTCAAAAGACAACTATACAGTTGAACAGCTGATTCAAACTTGTCCTCTCCTCAGTGCTGGTGAGGCCACACCTGGATTGATGTGTCGAGTTCTGGGCTCCCCAGTACAAGAGAGACATGGACATATGGCAGTGAAGGGCCAGGAAGGTGTTGAAGGGACTGGAGCATCTCTGCTGTGAGGAAAGGCTGAGAGAGCCGGGACAGCTCAGACTAGGGAAGAGAAGGCTCAGGGAGGACCTCATCCATATATATCAATACCCGAAGGAGGGTGCAAAGAAGGCAGAGCCAGGCTTTTCTCAGTGGTGCCCGGTGACAGGACCAGAGGCAATGGTCTTATGGTTCATTTGGAGCTCTAAAATTTACAAAACCACATCCTCTGTAAATTAAACCTTCTATTATGCACTCATTAGGAAAGAAAACGTGACAAACAAGGGTTCAATCCCCTTCATACAGGCTAGTATCGCATGTTAATTGACTAATTTATCACTTAAGTCATGAGGTTTCTAACTCACAATTTCTCTAATTCGTAACTCACTACTCATAATTTATAATCTGTGCAACTACAAGCAAAACAGTTACCTAGCCAACGGTGACAGTGCTTATCCTTTGTTGTCTGTCATGATGCAGGCATCCCCTCTACCAGGAAGCACAAAAACCTCACCAGTCCAGCTGCTGTTGGATCTGCTTCAAATACTTCTTGGGCAAGCTGGCATATTTACACCTGCCAGCTTGGAAGTTTGGTCTGCAACATTTCCATGAGTTAGCAGATCCTGAAGAAAGTACCAGACAACCAATACAAAAGGATTGTGGCTGTAGGAGACAGCAAATTGCAGGTGACAGATTGCATAATGACCTTTAGCCCTTTTTGGCCACCGTGTGCTGCCTACATGTTGCCCACACTTCGACTTACCGGCACTGATCCCAGTGTGCATCAAGCCTTAGCATGAACTGTGTGTTAACCAAAACCTGAGTGGGAGAGTGAACATTCACACAACGGGTGCAGACTGAAACACAGAAGGTTCCTCCTGAACATCAGGAAAGAGTTTTTTACTGTGAAGGTGAACACTTGTCCAGCAAGGCTATGAAGTCCCCCTTCTTGGAGATACTCAAAAGCCATCTGGACATAGTCCTGAGCAACTGGCTCTGGGTGGCCCTGCCTGAGCAGGGGGGTTGGACCAAGTGACCTCCAGAGGTTCCTGCCAACCTCAGCCACTCCGTGACTCGGTGATATACAAAAGGGGATAGGGAAAAAGAAGAGGAAGGGGAAAAAAAAAAAAAAAAAAAAAAAAAGAAGAAAAGAAAGGAACAGGATAAAAAGAACACTACAACAAAGTCATTCCAATCACTAAATTTGATTCATTCTCCATCTTCCATAGGAGAAAAAGCCATTTACTCCTAAAAAATACGGTGATATCAGTCTAACCTCCATGTTTATATCATACATTGTCTAGCAAGCAACCAGAATGCAGACACATGACAGACAGCAGGCTTAAAGAATGAGATATTTTGCTACAGTTTGGTTTATAGCATGCCTCCAAGTATTTAAACAAACTCAAATGGCAATATTCTAAATGTTGCCCTGTCTATTCTCAGTTGGTCCAAAATATCACATCTGACAGTCCAGGTTGCCTCGTAAGTTTACCAAAAGAAGAGTATCACTTCATATCTCCAGCCTGAAAAGACATTATTCATTGGGATAAGCATGCAGTGCAAAACTATAGTCACATTTGAGGTGTAAGAATATTTCCTTCTGCCCATCAATTGCTGTCATATGCTTTCTATCCCCATTTCCATATAATTGGTAATGCAATCAGGTGGTTTCATTTTTCCCCCTTGGTGATATTAGAACAAGCAGCCTTGACAAAGGAACTCTGTGACTGTGGACACTCAAGGCATAAAGCCTGGGGCAGGTGTTTGGTCAAGTTGGCATTTATTACACTGGTAGTCTGCAGAACATTTACCTTGGAGGTCAATACAGCAGTTAATGAAACTAATCAACAGTGAGGAGAGGTTTTTCAGCTGGTATAAACAGGAACTCATCAGAGATGAACTGCATTGCAGGGGAGATAAGATGGTGTAGAGAGGATGTTGTCTCTGAGAAGTCACATGTGCAAAGACTCCTGAAGTGTCTCGAATTTACCAGATGAAACATGCCCCTTTGTAAATGAAGTCACTGTGTTCCCATTAACAAGTTCAACTGGCAAGACATTCGCCATCAAGACCAGGTCTGTCAATTGCTTTTAGGCAGTTCTACCTGGTACATTTGAGGTACATTGCTTCAAGGCTAGATTTGCCTCCCTATAAGAGTTCCTATTCCAAATTCATCATACTTACTTCTCTCAAACAAGCAACTGCTGTAATACCCAGAAGACTGAGCTCGTAAATGCCATATTGCCTATTAACACTGTAGACAAGAAGTTTCCTGTCCAGCCATGCCTGGGGTTATTCTGCATTGGTTCTGCACTTAGAGCACACTTACTTCAGTAAATCCAAATGTCACCAAATGGCTTACCAATTATTTATGCATAGCACCACCCCATGTCTGCACTGACAGGCAACAGAGGTTTCCTTTAGGTTAGAAGCATACCAGGAAGGAGGTTTTCTAATGTTTGAACCAACTGCGGAATCAGTTGTGTCACTTCAGGTCTACTTGTGCTGCCACAGGTCTGGGAGGAAGCGAAAAGCCCGTTATTGGCTCTGCAAAGCATAGGTACAGTCATTCCTGGCTTCCTAGCATTTATACCTCCACCAGCACTGTTAGCCTTTCACAACCTTATAGACATCACCCTGAGGCAACATACACTCTGACACTCACAGCTTTTGCCTCTTTCTTTTTGCCCAGCTTGCATTTATTTACTGTAGGAACTTCCTGTTCTCCCTTCCTTGATCCCAGCTAGATAGTTACTTTTTCCTAAAGAAAACAGAGAGTCTTCCCCTACATTGTGTAAACTCTGCCCCAAAATAGATAGCCATTGATGTCTTCTAGGAATTTCACAAAGCCAGGCCACCAGTTTACTGAAGTGAAAATGCACACTGACTCCTCTACTGCGCTACCCAGTCTTCAGCTTTCCTCATCCCACTCTGGAAACATATCGTGCTCTTCCAAACCTGGGAAGATCCACCTACCCTTCCCTCTGCTGCTTATTTCTTAATTTATGCCCATTCCACACACCCCACCTGTAGAGGGATTTTTAAAGGACTGAGGACATGTTACCATTGTGCAGGTTGGACAACCCAGACCTGTTAGTTGAAGCTGCAGAGCAACTTTAAATTGCCCTTGGAACAAGCAGTGTGAGAAAGAAAACAAGCTATGCACAAACAAGAAGCCAGGTGCGGAGCAAGTCCTGGGAACCATGGAATCACACTCTGATCAGGCGCCTGCAGCATGCTCACCAGTCAGCGACACGGATGCCCGCGTGGCCAAAGACTTTTATCCAATCACCTGTGTGTAAAGTCGTGTGAGTGGTTGGTTTAAGTTATAAACATGACCTGTTTGTTTAATAAAGTGAGCACGGCATGTAGCCATATTGGTGTGATTGTCATGACTTGGCCAACTCTCCATGGTGGATCCTCTTCGCCCACCCTCTTCTAAACAGATCCAGCTGAAGAATGCAGGACCTTATCTTAATCCTCCTTTGCTTGACTAGAAAGCCTGACAGTTGTAAGATTTGACCTGTGGCAGCTATTGATGTTGGCTTTTCTCATATTTCTTTCATCATGTCTCTCTGCTAGAATTCAGGGGAGAACACGTAGTCGCTCAGGATGTGCACAGAGCACAGATCAAGATCAGGATTTGTTTGGGGCCTTAAAAGTGCTAGGAACAGAAGTAATAGGACAAACAGCTGTCTGTACTATTGCACTACCACCCTTGCTCAGCCAAGGAATTTCAGTTTGCTGTTTTCTTGCCTCAGCCAGCTGAGGAGGAAACAGAGTGGGCTAGTGTAGGACAGTGCTCCAGTTTATTTAAAACAAACGAACAAACAAAATGCAGCAACTTTATTCACAGTTCTTGTGGGAACTATTGTGTCACAGGGGATATGAAGAGCTTGTGAACCTCTCATGGGTTAGCATCAATTATCTGCTGTGGACTCTCACTGCTAAAAAGCCTGCACAACTATAGTAGTATTGATCTTATTTCAAAAAAGACCTTTGTGAAACAGATGGAAGTTCTCACTGAGTGACTACTGTGATGTCCTGTTGCCTATAGCCTTGAAACACTACTCACTGCCACAATAAATATGTGACTAAGCAGGCAAAATATGATGTAGGCTGCAGCCAACCTAAAGGACAGAACAAAACCTTAACACCACAGAAGTCTCATTTCAAACTTCTTCTGTGCTTTTATCTGCCATAGCAGCTTACAGAAAGGCAAAACTGGCTTGTTATAAGCTAGTGTGTGATTCAAAGGCATCATGTGTGTTTCAAAGGCATATTTTATCTGCAATCCAGAACAAAACACACAATAAAAATAAACACAGATGTATGAAAAACATTTGTAGGCTTAAAAGCAGAATAAGGCATATAGCTAAAAAATACAGAAGTTACCCATTTAAAATTGTCACAGCACGTTTAGCCAGGGACAAGTCCTGGTTTGGGATACATGCTTACTGCAAGATCCAGTAATAATCTAAGTGTAACTAGATGAAATCACTCATTTCACAACAGGAAACTGTACAGGAAGGTAACTGTCAGGCAATTTCCATAGCTACTAGTAAAGACAAAGTTTCTTTCTTGAGAACCGTACTAGTCAAATTGTGACAGACACCACTATACTAAATTTGGCAAGGGTTGCAAAGAAGAATAAGAATGGCTTTTATAGGTACGTCGGCCAGATGAGGAAGATTAAAGAAAAGGCACCCCCTGTGGTAAATAAGACAGAAGAGCTGATGACAACCCACATGCAGAAGGCTGAGGTACTCAACAATATTTTTGCCTGTTTCCAATGGCAATCTCTCTTCCCACTCCTCTCAAACTGCTGAACTTCAAGACAGAGACTGGAGCAATAAAGCCCCTCCCATTGTAGGAGAAGATCAGGTTCACAACCACCAGAGGAACCTGAACATACACACATCTATGTGAGATGCAGAGAGATACATCCCATGGTCCTGAGGGAACTGGCTGGTGTAGTCGCCAAGCCACTCTCCATCATATCTGAAAAGTCATGGCAGACAGAGAAAGTCCCCAGTGACTGGAAAAAGGGAAACATCACATCCACTTTTTAAAAAGGTAAAAAGGAAGACCATGGGAGCTACTGAGCAGTCACCCTCACCTCTGTGCCAGGTAAAGTCATGGAGGAGATCCGCCTGAAAGACATGTTGAAACATATGGAAGAGAAGGAGGTGGTTTGAAACAGTCAACATGGCTTTACCAAGGGCAAATCCTGTCTGACTAATCTAGTGGCCTTTTACGACGGAGTAACTGCATCAGTGGACAAGGGAAGAACTACAGATGTCATCTACCCAGATATAAGGCCTTTGATACAGTCCCCCATAACATTCTTGCCACTAAATTGGACAGATACAGTTTTGTCAGATGGCCTGTAAGATGGATAAGGAACTGGCTGCTTGGCTTTCTCCAACAAATTAAATCAATGACTCAGTGTCAAAGCGGAAACAGGTAATGAGTGGTGCCCACAGCGGTCCGTACTGCAACCAACAATATTTAATATCTTCACCAACAACATAGACACTGGGATTGAGGACACCCTCAGCAAGTTTGCAGATGACACCAATCTCAGTGGTGCAGTTGATTCACTTGAGGGAAGAGATGCCATCCAGAGGGACCCTGAAAGGCTTGGGAAGTGGGCCTGTGTAAGCCTCATGAAGTTCAACAAGGCCAAGTGCAAGATCCCACACCTGAGTCGTTGAGATCCCCAGTATCACTACAGACTGAGGGATGAATGAACTGACAGCAACACTGAAGAGGAGGATCTGGGGATACTGGTGGATGAAAAACTGGACACGAGCCACCAGTGCGTACTTGCAGCCCAGAACCTGGACTGCACAAAGAGCAGCATGGCCATCAGGCTGAGGGACATGATTGTCCCCCTCTGCTCTGGTGACACCCCACCTGGAGTAATGTAACTGGCTGCTCAGGGGTCCCCAGCTCAAGAAAGGCAAGGACCTGAGACAGCCAGTCCAGAGGAATGTCACAAAAAAGCTCAGAGGGCCGGAACACCTCTCCTGTGAAGACAGTCTGAGACATTTGGGCTTGTTCAGCCTAGAGATGAGAAGGCTATGGGGAGACCTTATTGTGGCATTTCAATATATAAAGGGGCCTTATGCTGGAAAAGTTCACAGTGAGTGGCAGAGAACAAAGGGATGCAGCACAGCTTATATACACTTATCAAATCATTAGTCAATGTCCAAAGTTCTTCGAAGTTTCCTTTAGTCTTGTCAGTTCTGCAAATCCATGACCTGACTCTGTCCCAGGTGATTCATCTATTCGGTTCCAGTCTCTGCCTTGGTTCCAAGGTCCTTCTTGGATCACGATCTTCTTTCTGCTTCCTTTAACTCACACAATCCTTCAAGCACACTTAGTCTTTGAACAAGCAATTCCTATTCACATATATTAATTTTTCTAAAAACACCTGTGTTTCTGAGAGCACCTGTGTATACAAATTGATCATCTATTGTTTCTCTATTCTCCTACTGATTAACTTGACTAAATTTTAAACCAGCCTTGGATTAGGGCTATACAAGGGACAAGGCCTGGTTCTGCCATTTAGCAGCTTCAGCACTTTAAATTGCTTAATTCAAAATACATTTTCTTTAACACTTATAAAAAATATGGAGAGAGAAGAGTCTGTAGTGGCAGAAAAAGGGGCAACAGTTTTAAACTGAAAGAGGGTAGGTTTAGTCTGGATATAAGGAAAAAAGATTTTATGATGATGATGCTAAGCCACTGTATCAGGTTGCCCAGGGAAGTCTGAATGCCCCATCCCTGGAAGTGTTCAAAGTCAGGTTGAACAGGGCTTTGAGCAGCCTGGTCTAGTGGAAGGTGTCCCTGCCCATGGCAATGGGGTTGGAAATGGATGATCTTTAAAGGTCACTTCCAACACAAACCATTCTATGATTATATGATGCATAGCTTGTAGATTGATTTATCAAAATAACAAATGATCCTTATGCACACCGATCAGAAAAGCTGAGTCAGCAAGCAGCTAACCGAAGGAGGTCTAATTCCTGCACAATTCCTATAAAGCATCCCTATCATGATTAAAAAAAGGGTGGTTTAGTCTCTGGGAAACAACACTGAGGGAAAAAAAAAAAGTGTTGTTATTCGTAAGGAAAATTATCAGACTTTTTCTGTTCGTGGGTGATGATACCAAACCAGGAGGTCCTGTTGACGCTCTTCAGGGATGAGAGGCTTTGCAGAAGGATCTGAATAAATTGAGGCATTGGACAGCCAACAGTGACATGAAAGTGACAACTCAAAACGCTGGATTCCACACCTGGGACAGAGAAATGCCAGGCACAAGTTCAAACTGGGAGAGGAGTGGCTGGCGAGCAGCCCTGGGGAGAGGGCTCTGGGGGTGCTGGGCGGCAGCAGGCTCAGTGTGAGTCGGCCACGTGCCCTGGCAGCCGAGGGGCAAACGGCACCTGGGGGACACCAAACACAGCGTGACCAGCAGTGGAAGAGGCGACCAGCCGGCTGCGCTCAGCCTGGCGCAGCTGCACGCGGGGTACTGTGTGCACCAGCGCTGGGCCCTCCACTTCAGCAGGACGTGAATTCAGGGCCTTGAGCGCATCCAGAGGGCAACAAAGCTGGCGACAGGGCTGGGAGGAATGTCCCGTGAGGGGAGCCTAAGGCTTCGGGCTTGTCCAGTCTGGAGAGAAGGAGGCTGAGGGGTGACCTCGTGGCTCTCTGCAGCTCCCTGAGGAGGGGAAGTGGCGGGAGGCGCTGAGCTCTTCTCCCGGGGACCCAGCGACAGGACAGGTGGGAACGGCTCAAAGCTGCACCGGGGGAGGCTCAGGCTGGGCACTGGGAAGCACAGCTTTACCGAGGGGGTGGTCACACCCTGGAACAGGCGTCCTAGAGGTGGTCAGTGCCCCGAGCCCGTCAGTGTTTATGAGGCGCTTGGGCAATGCCCTTAACAATGTGCTTTAACTCCTGGTCAGCCCTGAAGCGGCCAGGCAGCTGGGCTAGGTGACAGTTTTAAGTCCCTTCCAACTGAAATATTTGATTCTATTCTATGAAACTTCTGTGTACACGAGAGTAGCCTAGCAGTTGGCACTGCGACACCACTTCTGTAAATCCACATTTCTTTTAAAATGCAGAAGGAAAGCTTCGCTCAGCCTCTCCTTTAGGGACAGCCGGGCGCTGCCACGGCCGTGGGGCAACGGCAGGCCCGGAGGCTGGGCACACTCGCCTCTCCGCTCACTTTCCCCTACCACAGCCCGCGGTAACGGGCCAAGGGGGCGGACGGGCAGCACCGGGCCGGCTGGACACGCCGCGGAGCAGCACCCCCGCCCCGCCCGCCCGCCGCCCTGCCCCGCCCCCCTGCCCCGCCCCCTGCCCCTTGACCCCGCCGCTGTCCCCGCGCTTCCTGTTCCCAACCACGTGGGCGCGGCGGGGCGGCGGCGGCATGGCGGGAAGCGCGGCCGGCCAGGCGCAGTGCCTCAGCTACGCGGGCTGCAACTTCCTGCGGCAGCGGCTGGTGCTGGCCACGCTCAGCGGGCGGCCGCTGAAAATCCGCAAGATCCGCACGAGGGAGGAGGACCCCGGCCTCCGCGGTGAGCGAGGGGGCACCGGCATCGGCGGGGGAGAGAGGTCAGGGGTGGGGGGAGGCGGAGCCCCGGCGGCGGCCGTGCCGGGGGCTGCTGCCGGGCAGGGGCGGTCTCGCACGGGGAGCGGGGGCAGCCCCAGACGCTTCCCGACGGGTCCCGTCAGGGGTGCGGGGGTCCCGACCGCATGCCGGTGCCCCCCGTGGAGCAGCCGTCTCCCCGGGGCAACCGCGCAGCCGGTGCGGGCGGCGGGCCGCCGGTCGGGCTGGCACACGTGGGCGGCGCGGCCGGCGGCGTGGGAGCGGCGCGGGGCGGTGACAGGCCGAAGCGAGGAGCGCGACCCCAGCCCGCCGGGCTCCCGCTCGTCGCTCAGGCGCGGAGCCGGCGGGGGAGCGGTGCCCGCTCGGCCCCGCAGCGGTGCCCCCGCGCTGTGTCGCCCCCGCGCTGTGTCACCCCCGCCGGCCGGCCGGCAGCGGGGCGCACCCGGGACCGGCGTTTGTGCCAGCCCGTCCCCGCCGCCGGGCGGGGCTGCCCCGGTCCCCGCCCCTTTGCCGGGACGGCTCGGTCCGCTCCGCGGCGCCCCGGGGTGTGCGGGTGGGGGAGCGGGGGGGCGAGGGGTGCCGGGCACGGACCCGCTGGCCGGGCTGCGGGCGGGCGGGCGGCGCTGCGAGCCCCGGCGGCTGCGGGAGCGGGCTGGCAGCTCCGGCCGCCCCGTCCCGGGAGCGCGGGTTCCCGCGGGCGCGGTGGGTCAGCTTCTGTGCCTTGAGGTTCATCGGTGCCTCGCCCGAGCCGTGGTGAAGGTGAACGGCGTGAGCTCCTTCTGCGGCCCCTTTCCGCAGGCTCCCAGCGTGCGGGTCCTCTGCGGGAAGCCTTGCCCAGGGGCACCCGCGCCGTTCCCAAGCGGGACCTGTGGCGCCCCAGAGTAAATTGAGCAGAGGCGAGAGGATGGGGACTGAGGAAGAAACATCACTGTGGTCTTCAGTTACTTTCAGGGCGAGGTGTGAAGTTCAGAACAGGGCGGGAGCAGGACCAGCACAGATGCTGCTCTCCTCCTGAGGGAGCTTCAGTCTATAGCTAGAAATTCTCCTCTGAAACTGTAAAAACATTCTTGTCGACTTGACTTGATACTTACCATGACCCAAAGTATTTATTACCACCACGGGATGATTATTGGTGGTGAAGTTTGTAGCTTTTGTCTTGGCTTTTTTTTAAAAGGTGTTTGAAGTACCTTTTTCAAGTAGGGGTTAAAATGTAGACTGTGACTGTAACAGAAAAGTAACAACAAACAACACTCATCTCTGTTGGTGATTAAACACGCAATTCTCGCTGCTTTTCATGACTGTGGAACATTTGCAATGAAAACGTTCTACAGGTTTGTTCTCCTAGAGGGAAATGTTTATTTGCAAGGATGCACTCTTGCACTGGAAGAGGTCCCTGTCCTGTATTAGAAACTTTTAAGTTTAGGGATTATAACAGAGAGCAGAACCAGCATTGTGTGACTGGGGCATCAACCACCTAACAGTAGGTAGCCCTTCAGTTTATATATTTATTGCTTCTTGGAAGCTTACATGGAAAGAAAAATCTGATTACTGATGAAGAAGTAACACACAGTTATTGTTAAGGAAGCGCTGCAGCTTACCAACTGTTATACAGGTGGTTTGTCCTTAAAACTACCTGGGTTTTGAACTCTGCATATGTTCACATATTTTCCTTGATACTGAGTCAGTACCATCTTGGGATACCTGAATGCTAGAATACTAGCATTTTTTTTTTGTTAGGTTTTTTGGGGTTTTTTTTTGTTGGGTTGGGTTGGGTTGGCAGAGGGTGGTGTTAGATGCACTTGTCTTTTCCCTTGTCTCTGAGCAAGAGTACACACAAACAATAGGAACTGAGGAATTTGTTCTACCCAAACCGCTATATTGTACACAGTAAGCAAGAAAGGAGGCGATGGGGAGACTTGCATTTCTCTAGCCTTATTAGGTCAATGATAGTTTTGGAAATGTAAAATTTGAAAGTCTGTGGATAGCTAATTGTGTTTGTGGACAGCTGTGCAGCAGCAGCACTTCACATCTGAATGTCCCCTTCTTTTAATGAAGACCTTTACAGAGGATAATGGGAAGCCATTACTAGCTTGTCATGCTTAAATATAAAGGGCCTTTTTGGCTAGGATTTGTATGTTTTGCTTCATACTGAGCAAAGTGTAAGTTGTCAAAGGTATTATCCTGGGCTTGAGTGATCCTTCAGGTCACTGTGGTCAGAATTGTCAACTTGTATCACTCACTGTGTGCTGGGGAGAGGAGTCTGGCTAACCCAGGGGTCACATCTGGGGGCATGTTGACTGATTTGAGATGCCTGTAGGCTCAATTTAACATCTCTGGGTTTTTTATAGTGAATTGCCTTTTCTTGTGTGGTAGAATGACACAGGTTGGAGATTGAAGGTAGCCCTACTGTCATGAAAGGCAGGAAAGGGAAAATGTATGAGTATGGTGTTGAAGTTTTGTATTTTTTTCCAGGGGAAAAATTAAAGGAACGTTAATTTTCTGTCGCTGTTCTACCCCTTAGATTTTGAAGCAAGTTTTATTCGCCTGATTGACAAAGTGACCAATGGCTCTCGGATTGAAATAAACCAAACAGGTGAGGTCTCTTTTCTCTTCTTCCTCTGTTCTGGTCTTCTGGGCTCTACCAGTTGCTGCTATAAAGTCACAGTTTTGGCTTGATGGAGATAGGTGTTCAGATACCATTCGCTGAGAAGTTTTGTAGTAACTGATTGCATGCAAGAAGAGCAGTGCCTCACCATAATGCAGAGAGTTGAGGAAACTGTATTGCTCAAGAGTTGGAGTTAGTATTTTGTTGGTATGCAGGATTTTGTGGTGGGGGAAGATCCCATTGAGCCACAGTGCATTTTTGTAGAAGGCAAAGTTGGTCTTCTACAAAGGCAAATTTCTGAACAGGACTGCTTGCCTAGTCATGCTCAGAAAAGAGGTTGGTTTGAGCAAGAAACATCCCACATGAAAATCGCATCTGGTTCTTGTCCTTTTTTTTTTTTTTTTTTTTTTTTTTTTTTTTTTTTTTTTTTTTTTTTTTTTTTTTTTTTTTTTTCCCCAAATGGTTATGGTTGGTCAGTAAAGCAGATGAACTACCACCAGATATGTCCAGACAACAATGACCCAATGGTCTGGTGAAGAATAGCTGCTATGGAGGACGATAATTCCTTGTATCAGCATTTTGGAGATTGCTAAGCGATCCTTTATTTTTGGAGAGAAGGGGAAAGGAGGAGAAATTATGTGCAAGACAGCCAGCCAGCCACTCATATGTGTTTTTATTTATTACTGCAGACATGGAAATGGCATGCTGGAAATGCTACTGTAAATTCTTCTGCCTCCAGTTTGCCTGTATACATCGTTGCGAAGCGTCTTTATGTTGTAGTAATGGGCAGTGTGCTGACAGCATTCTCATTTGGTTTGGTCCCCTGGCATCTTCCGCAGGTACTACCTTGTATTATCAGCCTGGTCTTCTCTACGGAGGCTCGTTGGAACATGACTGCAGTCCCAGTCGTAGTATTGGCTACTTTTTGGAAGGTCTGCTCTGCTTGGCTCCTTTCATGAAACATCCATTGAAGATTGTCCTGAGGGGAGTAACAAATGATCAAGTAGATCCTTCGGTAAGTAGTAAGATTTAAGTACCAGAGGAGGGTTATTTAAATAAACCCAGAATATTAGGAAGAAGTGTCTAAAACGTGTTGCATTTTTATCATCTCTCACATCCAGAAATATCCAATGTTACTGCATGTCAGAAAACTCTCTGAACAAAATAAGCATCTGCTAAACTGTTCCCTTTCTGCACCACACTCTAAACTGCAGTTTATAATCTACCTTTTGGCTTCAAGTTTTGTACTACTTCTGTCTTCTTCCCTGGAAACTCCCTTTAAATGCAGTGTCAGGCCCTGCCACTGGTTTGCTTCTTCTGTTCTCTATGAAATTAGATGAGTTGTTTCTCCTTCCCCACATAAGTCTTTACTGTAAGAAAGGGAAATTGAATTCAAGATTTGAGTGTGACAAGGAAGGAATCTTTCTTTTCTGTTGGAAGATGTTAGAAATAGAAGTCACGTGACAATTACAAAATTACAGTAGCAAAAATTTGTAATAACTTATTCCTCAGTAAAATAGTAGAAGGTTTGGTAGATCAGATGACTATGAAATGCTTGCCTTATGTTACTGCTCATTTACAGTCCTTTGTTTTAACAGTGTTTTTACAAAAATGAGCTATGGATAACAGGGGATTAAAACACTGAAATAATGGTTAGTGGTTATGCTGGTTGGTTTGTTGTGGGTTTGTTTTTTTTTTTTCCTCCCCCCCAAACATAATGGCTTTTGGAGGGCAGCGCCACTGTTTACCTTTTGAATGGTGACTGGAAAGTGCCTGAGTAGGTTAAGGAACCATTGTCATCTGAAAATTTAACCAGTTTGAATTAATACAAATGCTATGAATTATAAGTGCAGATATTACATGAACCTGTAAGTCCTACTGGTATTTACGGCTTGTCAACTGCTTCTCTTGTAATTTAGAAAACTTGTTCTCATGTGTGGACATGAGTCAAAGCATGGTTCAAGTGGGTTATACACAGAACTGTCAAAAAAAACCTAAAAAACAAGTAAAATGGGAAGCATGTTATGCTAACCTTTCAGTGGCCATGATTAAAAGTACTTAATAGAGATGGCAAGTAGTAAGAATCAAAGAAGTCTCTTTTGGTTGATTGCATGTTTTCAATCACAGTGCAGAAATTCTTGAACAATTTGGAGATGAAGACAGTCCAATCTTAACATTGCTTTGAAGTAAGTTTGGACACTCATCTAAGCAACTGACTTGATTCTGGGAATTACCCCTTTTCAGGCATCAGCCATATGAACCAGTAAAGATGAAAAAATTTTAGTTGAAACAGGTGCAAGAATTTGAGCCCGTTAGTTTGTGCTCAGAAGAGGGCTTGTACTGACTGAAGCTTAGACACAGATGGGTGTTGGTGTACATCAGCTGAATCACCATAACTGACACTTAAGTGTAAATAAAATGCAGATGTGCAACTAAGGAGTTACACCTTAAGTTCATTGTGCTGTAGAAGCACAACTCTAATTACTGTGACTTAACTAGCGTAGTAATTTTTTAAGTGATGATAACTGAATACCAATTCCTAAACCTGGTTTATGTCTGTTTAACTTGCCTGAGTAAACATTAAGCCTGGTGCACACTAATAAACTACTTCAATTAATTTTACAAGATAAAGCATGTATAGCATGTAGCTCTGCTGAGACTAAAAGCACAAGTTTAAGTGCTACCCTAAGTGATTATTATGTGCTCAAGTAGAAATTTGGTTTTAAATTGATCTGAGCTTTTATTTTTCAGTAGGCAGAAGGTGTTTAGAAACTGGGTGAACATTTGTTACCTGTGCTTGCCCAAAAAGGGATGCCTAGATTTGTCTGTCAATCCGTACACTTTCTGGCTTTCCAAGGAGAAGGGGGAAAGGCAAACCAGTGTAAATATATTGTGGGTAGTTTAAAATGGGCAAGGAGTTTTCCTTGCTGATGTGCACGTAAGAACCTCCCCATCTCAACTTAGTAGGTACAATAGGCAAGGCCTGCTCATTTGCTGTGGAGTCTTTTTATTGTTTTTCTTTGTAAAAGGGATACCATGTTTTGTAAACATGTGTCTTTTATGTTGGATGAACTCTGTGGGGTGTAGCCTTGCATGAGTGCATCCAACATCTGCAGATAAATGTACAAATCCACATATGTGTGTGTGAAAATACGTATTTGCATACACACACACACACATGATCCTATAGCACGCCGTTTGTGCTTGGAAGAAGGTAGTCCTGCCCATCCTCCTTCCATACCTCCTGCTTTCAGCTGCACAGTCCTGTGTACTCCAGCACCCTGGACACTTATCAGAGCCTCCTCTAAGCCAGTTCAACTGACTGGCAAAATGGCAGAGAGCTGTACCCCAGCATTTTCTGGTGGAGGCGTCCATAAGCCAAGTAGCAGGAAAGTGTGTGCAGCCAGAGAAGGCAAACCTTTCCCTTGTAGCAGTAAGCACGTGAGCTGACTCACCGGGCTTTCTGAAATGCACTTTCAGCACTGAGCTCTCAGCTTTTACACAGCCTCAAAAATACCTGTTGGATGTGATTTTTGTGTTGCAGGTTTGAGATTGTTCTTTGCCAGAGAGCCCCTTGTCAGGAGGACAAAGGGGAACATGGCAGGTCTCCTGCTGTGGGGAGAATGGAAATGGTTAAGGCAAGAGGAAGGGTGATTTCTAGAGGATGGGTTGTGGAAGAAAAGACCAGCTGAGTTCAGTGAGGCATGGGTCGGGCAGAGTTCCTGGAGTATAAATAGTATGTCGTTATGCTAGCATTTTTTTATATACGTAATAGTCTTTCAGTGTGTTGCAGTGGAAAGCTCTTTGGCAGCTGGGACCATTCTGAGAGAATACTGTGGCCACTGAAATACAGGGTAACGTGCACTTGCTCCAGGTTGGACTGTGGTGATAATAGTGTGTGATACATCCTAAATGAGTAAGAAGGGTTCTGCTTTGCTCGTGCTTGTCAGGAAGAGATGTGACTTTGGAATACTAACCTGAACTGTTCACTGGCAGCCTGCATTTGCATTATGTTTTTCTGTACACTGATGAGACCTGACCATGTAGCTTGTGAGTCTAGCATACAATGTTGAGGTAGTTTCAAGCTTCTCTGTATAGAGAGTATGTATGCAGTGGGTATCTTTGCAAAGTGCCTTTTTGAAGGGAATGGAGGTGGCACACAAATAATAGCTCTTATTTTGCTTTCCTTCTCTGCGTGTTGTTGGTCTGACAGACACATAGCTGATTTTAGAGTAATGGTTCTTAATGTTTGGGTTTGCAAGTGTTGAATTTTTTTTTTACAGCTGTGCTGTGGGGCTTTCAACTGAAATAATTTTGGTGCTGCCATGAGACTCACATGTGAAGTTTTGGCTTGGGAGCAATAATCAATCTGCAATGTTAATAAAAAATCAGCAGGTGTCTCTAAACAAGCAGTTTTTCCTACTAACTTTTCTGTCTCTCCCTGCCCGCCCCAATTTGCTGAACTCTTGTTTCACTCTTCCCTTCCCAAGTCTAGGTCCTTGTCCCCAGAACATAGTACTGTATGTATGGCAGGGATAAATGCTGTTCTGTGCAGTGCTAATGCCTGTGCAGGCCAGGTAGCACCTGCCTCTTTCCTAGGCAGCCATTTGTTGTAGGGTCTGTGTCTGGGTTTTTGCAGCTTTGGACTATCTAAAGGATTCTGCAAACCACTAGAAGTTACTTTTTTTGTTGTTTAATCATTGTAGATTTCCTTAAAGGAAGGAGGTTTGTATTTATGTTAGTTCGTAAGCAAGCAAGCAATGTCTGTGGGATTTAGGAAGTTGCTGGCATTTGTGGTAAGGTATGCCCTCAGTTGTACGATGCATTTGTTTTGGTACAACTTGGTGTTGTGCTCTTTGCTCTGGGAATGGAATAACTGGCCTTCAAGGGGAGCTGAAGGATGGTTTTATGACTGAATATTGGCAAGAGACTGGAAAATATGGTTTTAAGTCTCAGTTCTGCTACCATCTTGTGATTTCCAGTGAAGTACTTAACCTCCCCTGCCTGACATCCCATTTGTCTGCTAAGCAAAGCAATCTTTTCCGCTTCTTCAAATACTGCTTATTACCTTCTCTATTGAAGCTGCAAATCTGGAACAGGCAGTCTCTTACTATGTGTCTGTCTGGTACCTGGTAAGTATTGTGCCTGGAAGTTGGGGACTGAAAACTACGGCAAGGCTTGAAATTTTTGGGAACAGACGAACCAGACTCAAAGTTGATGCAGCTTCCTAGTGCTGGTGTAACATGCTTTCTCCAGAGTTACAGACTTCAGTCCAAAGAATTGCAAAAGTGGAAGTGGGGGCGGAAAAGGGAGTTCCTAAGCTACACAGAGAAGGTCTTCTTTTTTTACTGGTATATTTTGTTTCATAAGAAAGGATAAATATTGTGTGACTTTAATGTGAACCACATCAGCTTGTTGGAACTTCTGCTGGTGGTATTCACCTGTGTCTGGGTATGTGCACATGCATGTTAGTAAAGGTTTTTGCTCTAAAAGTCAGTTTTGTGTGATTAATGAATACTACTGAGGGGCTGAATTAAGGTAGCCTGGCTGTAAAAAATATAGGATATATAAATATAAAAAATTAATCTTTGACTTAACAGGATTTTTTTAATGAAAATGTTCAAATATCGATAATACCATTAAAACCAACAGCAAATGCCTCTCTGTAAAGAAGAAAGTATGTTGGCCAGCAGGATTTAAAGAATGAGAGTTGCACTCATAGCTACTCGGGTAGCTCTTTAACAGGTTGTTCACAGTTTGTATTTGACGTATGTGCTAGTACTTCCTCAGTGGCTCACATTCTGTGCAAAACAGAGAGAATGAAACTGGAGAATTGTGGTTCCTGGCTGAAGGCAGGGGAAGGAAGGTGCTTTTTTTCCTGCCTCCTCAGCTGCTGTCTACCACATGCCGGTTTCCTTCACCTGAATTTAGTTCCGCTTTGGTCGTGCTGTTCTGGTCCTGTCTCTCCCAAGCTGCCTGTCTTGGGTAGCTGTGTGTGCTTTTGCACTGCTAAATATTGTTACCTTTGGCGATACTACTGAAGTTTCAACAGGGGAAGATGATGACAGTCACTGTTGTCTTGGGTCAGCAGCTGGGAGGGTCAGCAATTAGGAGGAGCAATGGCAAGGAAAATCCTGTTCAGACCTGGATCTGACAAGGATCTGCCTCAAAGGGAGTACACGGGTGATGTGTCACCCAGTTCAATCTTCTAAGTATTTCCACAGATGTTAACCTAGAAGTTTTTCAGAAACATGAAGCTCTTGACAGAAGGGTGAGGTTCTTCTTGCCACATCAAGGATCTGCTCCAAAATGCAAAGGTTATTGTAATCATCATTTACTTAGCTGTAGGATTTTTTTAGCAGCGACAGAAGATTATAATTTTTTCAATAACTGTGTTCAGAGAAACAAATGGTTTAGCTGAACCATAATAGAAGTAAAAATCAGGCCGAGGAAGAAATCCAGGATAGGAAATTCCATCTGCCAGTAATTTGTTCTAGCAAATTTTTTGAGTAGTGAGACACTGTGGTGGTGTAAGAGTAGCCAAAGGTTTCTTTTACATCGTTATGTCTTCCCACAGAATACCTAGTACGGAGGAGCCTTTTTTTAAATTAGTGACTTAAGTAACTTCCAGTAAAGAGTCTGCTTTTAATTCTGTGTTCTATAGGTAGATGTCCTTAAGGCAACAGCTCTACCCCTACTGAAGAAGTTTGGAATTGATGGTGAAAGTCTGGAAATCAAGGTAAGACAATTTGTTGCTTTCTTTTCTAGCACATGCTGAAATGATGCTTTTGCACTGCTTCACAGGGCCATGTGCTTGCTGCTGGTGTCTGTCTCTAGCAGATACCCAGTTGTAGCTACACACGTTTATAAAACTGCCTTTTGTTCTTGACGTGTTTTGGCACACCAGCCACACAGTGATTGAAGTTATTGTAAGAGACATGTAAAGGCTATGGCTAGAAAGGGTAAGGAGAAAGTAGTGACTTTTCCTAGTCTCCTAGATCTCCACAAACTAAGAAACCTTTTTGCTTTCTTGTTCCTCTTCAGTTAATTTAATTTCTTTTTCTTTCCGCTTGCTCTTCCTGCCCTGTGCTTAGGCTTAGGGAGTGATAGTAAAATCTTTTGCCTCCTTCACCAACAGAGGAGCTGGATCCGTGTTTGCGTGATTGAGGCTTGCTTCCAGTATGGAAAATACAGGAAAGAAAGTTAGAAAGACTAACTTTTCACAGGCCCAGTAAGTCTGGATGTAGAATAGATTTCTTTTTTTTTTTCTAGGCTGGAGGAAGAAACTATAGCTTTTCAAAGTTTAAGAGTGCTCGTTTGAAACACTTGAAGGCCCTAGCTGCACTGCCAGTCTTCGCTTGCTCTGCCAAGAGCCGTGCAGGTGCCTCCCTCCACCCTGCCCGTGGCCCTGGGGCTGTCAGCCCCTGCTCCAGCAACCCTGTGGCAGGGACAGTCTCCACAGCCCGGCCCGGCTCAGCCGTGGACCCCCTGAGCCAGACCCACCCACAGGCCCATGTACCATCCCCGTCCTCGTGGATGTTGGCTGGGGTGGTGGGACAGGGTTGGGCTGGCCAGGCCTTTTTGTGGGACTGGTCTGGTCCCCCATGTATATACTAGGCATCAAACACTTCCAGACGTCCTTCAGCAGTGAGGTACAGACTGTACTGTTGGAGTTGAACAGTCTTAAGGCGAGGCTGCCTTCCTGGAAAAGGTGGTGGGGTTTGTTTTTTTTTTGGGGGGGGGGGTTGTTTTGTTGTCTAGTGAGAAGCCATGTCCTACTGTACTTGAAAGAGAGGAGGGAAAAAGAAATCAATTTTTGCTTATAGGTTTGGTGCAAAATCCGTTTCTGTCTTTAGGATGTCTTTCTCACCTGTGTTCAGGTAACACCCCTACTGATAACATTTTATTATATGTGAAATAAATGCTGTCACTTTTGAGCATGTAAATACATTCCATTGTGCTCTTTACTAACCTGCGTTTGTCCCTCCGTTATTGTTTCTAGATCAACCGGAGAGGAATGCCTCCCAAAGGGGGTGGAGAGATACTGTTTGCTTGCCCAGTGAAAAAGGTCTTGCAGCCTATTCAGTTCACAGACCCTGGCAAAATCAAGCGCATCAGAGGAACTGCGTATCCTTTATCTGTTTGTTTTTCTTCTTTTAAACAAATTTGCCTTTAAAAAAAAGTGTCCCAACTTGAAATTACAGAAGTGCACCCATGTTGCTGAGCGTGTGTCCAGGTAATATGGGGTGACACGAGGATCACACAACTAGGTTTTAGGACCATTTCTCAAAACTGCTGTGCTCACAACACTGCTGTTCAAAAAGCTATTAGTAGATAAGTAAATAGATTAAAAACTGAACACTACTATTTAAAATATTTCCAATAGCAAGAAAACATTAAAACACCTTCCATGACATAATGTAGCAGCACCAAAAGGGATCTTACCTGTGTGTAAATCCAGTAATTACAAATGCAGTTTTGTTATACATGGCATAGGTAGCATCTTGGCTGTTAATGAGTCCAGCAGGATGTCAGATGGGAGCTTAAATCTTAGTTCAGTTTACACCTCACTGCATGCATGTGAACTGAGCTTTTTGTTGTGTTAATGAAAATAAGTTTGTTAGCTCTTCACCTTCAGTAGTACCACTGGAGATGGAAGTGGTGGAAGTTGTACTTCTGCACAAAAAGCACAAAATAGTGTTGTGAAGTACTCACTTTTGCAAACGGAACTGCACATCTAGTTAACATTTTTGTTGGTGGGGATTTTTACTTTTTTTTTTTTGCTTGTGTTTTTTTTTATGGTATCTGTCATGAATCTGCTGTCACTGTAGGAAGAAAGCAGGTACCTTACAGGTAAGATACTAAATGTTGTATTTCATGAGGTCCTGCTCTCTTGAGCATTGGCCAATTTGTAGTTTAATTTGTGATTATGAGAGTCCCAAACATGATCTGGCTTTGATTACCCAAAAGGAAAGCAGGAATGGGAACAGTTTTCCTGCCAGGGGTGCAGACTAGCAGCCTGTTCTCCTTTTACTTTACAGCATACCATCATAATTGTGTGTGAGAACAGGACACTTTGACCTCTGTTTCCAGTTGCAGCATTTGGATGAGTACAGCGTTGCCAAGTGAGAGCAATTTTACTGAGTGCATATGCTGTAGAATGAAAACAAGGCAGCTCTTTGTGCTTTTGCTGGTGTTTGTCATGGTCTTTCCATGAAGTAAGTAATTTCTCTGTGCCCCTGTCCACCTCTGTAGTAAGTGGCTCTATCCTGTTTCTGTGTGAAGGAGGAAGCAATGATCACGGCTTTAGTGCCGTCTTTCTAAATCTGTGTTAGTACACAGTACCATTCTGGGCCACTTTGACTGGCTTTGGTCAATGTATGTCAACTATGGGTTTTTGAAATTCCACTTTTCATTAGGTTTTTCTGTGGTTTTTTTTTTCTCAGGGATGAAGGTTTGAGTAAGCCTGGTGAGAGGCAGTCTCAGTTTAGCCATTAAGTGGTCCTTCAAGCCAGCAGAAAACAAAACATCAGGAAGGATAAGTTGTTAGGTCTTTTATGTGTGGGTTTTGTCCCTTCAAGATCCACCTGGGCAAATCAGCTTCCTTCACAGCTGAGGAGTTTGTGTTGCAGCAACCTTTTATAGTCATCCAAAACACTTGAGTGTACCAGCCATGCAGAACAATCAGTTTTCTGATTATTATTTACTGGGTTTGCCCTTAAGATCTTAAAGCCTTTGGTTTACCTACTCCACAAGAGAATGCAACAGAAAATTGTAGAAAAGGAAATTCCTTTCTGCTAGCTGGGAGGTTTGCTTCATTGCTGTGTGCATGTAGGTGCAGATGGGTTGTTAAATGTGCAGAGCCTGAGTCTGAATTATGATCGGGGTGGAATTTGGAGTACAGTGTACATTGGAAGATCTGTTGGGAATACCACTGAAGCAGCACCTGAGTAAAAAGGCAGAAAGTGAGTTTGTCTCTTGTGTTCTGCGAGAAGGTGGGTTGGGGTAAGCAGGAAGGTGGTAATTTCCTGGAACTATTACCTTCAGATGTTGAGTGACTAGAGGACCAGTGAACCTGATAGCCTCACAGCACTGCCAAATACTTGGAAAGAGCAAATATTTTTTTCATCATTATTATTTTCAAATTAATTTCTTTTTTTTTGTTAAAACATTTTACTACCCAATTTCTGTTTGATAGGAATGGGAAGACAGAATTTCTTGCTGATAATTCAGAGAAACTTCACCCATCACTGTCTTTTGATAGTATATGAAGAGCAGAGCATGCAGGACTTCTTCCATCACAAGAAAGCACAGGATGACAGAACAGCAGTTTAGAATTATTGAAGTGCATTTTTAAATAGATATTTACCTAGTCATAATAAGCTGTTCTGCACATGTTCTGTCTACCTCGCTTCAAGGTATACCAGTGAAAAGACTGTAGAAAGCACTTATACACACATGCTTCTCTAAGTACAGGAAAATGGACCAGTACTCATGAATGGTTGTATAGGACAAACCCACATTTTCCAAAATAGCATGTTGGAACCTCTTGGCCACTTTTGTCAGTCTCTGGTTTAAATTTCTTTTGTGACCACAATGAATTCCTTAGCTCAGAAATGTAGATACTCTGTCAGAGTGTCACCACAGATGGCAAACAGAATGGTGGAATCTGCAAGGAGCATCCTGAATAAATTCCTACCAGACATTTATATCTACACGGATCATATGAAAGGGGTCAGCTCTGGAAAGTGAGTATCCACTAGTCACAGGGAACAGAAACGTAATTCTGTATTTGTTCATCTGCTAGGGTATTCTGATCTGTAATTAAATACAATAAAACTGAGTATTAGACCATAATCTTATATTTTGCTGACTTGAAATAAATATTCCTCACACGGAAAAAATGGAATTATTGACTAGGTAAGTTTGTTTTACTCTTGGTGCAAGGATAAAAATTGTGTGTTTTCTTAAACAAAGAATGTAATATGTTACTGCCACTAAAGACAACTTGAGCTCTCCTCGGTTTTAAACCTGTTCCTCTGAAATGAGATTAAGATGAGAGGTGCCATGGTATGTTGTGAAAACCAGCATTGAAACTTGACTGTACACCTTCTGATGGAAAAGGTAGTAGGGACAAAACTGTTTCAGAAACTGAGCTGTATGGGTTGTCCTCTGCTTTACATAAATAGCTGAAGGAGTGTCCAGCGAGGACTGGAAAATAGAGACATTCATTTACTTCCACAGATTTTGTTCACCAGCAGAACACAGAAGTGGTGGATGTACGTCAGACAATTGTACCAATAATCTGTCAACTTTGTTGGCCTCTTACCACTTTTCATTGAGATTGAAGGAGGTTTGGGTAACTAATTTTTGTCTTCTGTCTGTATGCTCAAATCCAAGCATGAACATTTTCTTTCACTGTTGCTACTTTTTGAATTACTACCTTAAGTAAAACTGATTAGGTTTCAAAGTTAAACAAATCTAAAACTCATTGACTCGTTCTTTTAAGTATTTTTCTTCTTTTCCAGTCCTTCACCATATTTAATATCCCAGGTTAGTAAGCTGTCTTGTTCCCCAAAAAGTGGAATCATTCACCTGGTGTGCAGGAGCCAGTTGACACAGAGAGTAGAGTTATTTCTTTATTACAGATTTGCGCAAAGCTGGGAGCTAGGTGGTATTACACAAAGCAAGCCAAAAACTCAGAAGAACAAGAATAATATTTATACGGTCTAGTTATACATACATGTTTTCGAACCTCTACCTAAAATATACTATTTATTGGTAGTTTTTCACTGTAGTTTTCTATGGGTCTGTATATCTCACACTTCAGTTTAAAGTTACAGTGTATTTTTAACTCACTACACATCCGAGGGAGGTGGGGGGTGGGTCTTGTAGTCCTGAATTGAGTCAGTGGTCACAGTCTTCCCCCGGCCACCTTTGCCTTTCCCCTAGTTACAGTTTCATTCTGCCAACTTCTTGTCCTTGTTGCAGCCGGCTGGCTGTTGGCACCTCCTGGGGCAGAATGTTCCCTGTACCAGGCTTGTAGTTCTCCTTCCAGGGCACAGCCATCAATACAGAGCTACAGAGATGTGACTAACCTAACTTCACTAGAAGAAAAGAATAATTTCATGTTGACAACAGTAAGATAACGGGGATGGAATGCATAGCTAGACATCATTGTGGTTCCAGACTCTTAACAGTGATCAGAATTGTGAAAACTTTTCTGAGAGCTGTGTGATTTTGGGATCATATTTTGGTTTTTATGCATGTTTAAAGTGAAAAAGTCAAATTGGGGTGGCAGCATTGAATTTACTACTTGCAAGGATAGCCCTTGCAGAGGGATAAATAACGGCATGGGAAAAGGAACTCAATCCCTTTTTGCACTGCTGGTGCATGTGGCTTTCTGATGCTGCTGTGCTGTCACATCCAGTGTGTTTTAACCCTGATGGAAATGGGTAACTGGTGTATGCATCAGGAAAGTGGCGTTTTAATGCAGATACCAGTGTAGTGAAGGCAAAGTCTGCAAAAGAAAGATCAAATACCCTTTAATATCCCCCTGTCATCCTTTTATATACATTTGGTTTCTTCTAGTAACCAAAAGAGTTGGGATGGGGAGGGGGTATGGGCTTTTCCATACACAATAGCCTTATAATTTTCATGTTAGTAATTTCAAATTGATACTACGTTGTTAGGAATGCTAACATTTTGAGTAATAATCTACTCTTCTAAATGAACAAAAATACAATTAGCTGTAAAATTAATAATCTTAAAAGGTAAACGGTCCTTGAGGACAGTTTAATTCTCTGTAGGCATATTCAGAGTATCAGACAATTTTTATGGATTAAATTTACAGGATACTTGATATTAAAATCCTTTTGAAAATATCAGTTTCAGATCTCCTGCAGGTCTAACGGTCCACTTTTTTTTTGGAGGTTCTTTCTTCACTCTTGTGTAATGTATCCAAGATTTCATTCCATTGGTCTTTATCACTGTAGGGGTAGTTGCAAGAACAGTGTATGGTCCCTTCCAGGTTTCTTCTAATGGTTCTTTTTTCCAAATTAGAACGTAGACAGAATCTCCAGGTTTGATTCCATGTGCGGTAGTATCTACAGGCAATGGTCCTTGTTTCTTTAGATACCTGTGCAGGGGTGACAATACCTTAGAAAGAGATACCATATAAATTATATAACTACTTCCTGTTACACACATCTGGTCACCTTTTCCCCAAAACAGAATTAACTGGGTATGGTTTCCCGTAAAGGGTCTCGAGATGGCTTAATCTTTCTATACTTCTAGGAGTAATTCTGATTCTCATTAATGCTATTGTTAATACCTTCACCCACTTCAAATGAGTCTCTTGGCACAACTTAGCAATTTGTGATTTGAGAGTTTTGTTCATTCTTTTTACTTTCCCATTTGACTGAGGTCTCCAGGATGTATGCAGTTCCCATTTAATCTGAAGGAACTTGCGTATTTCTTGCACTGTATCAGCAATAAAATGGGGTCCATTATCTGATGATAGTACATCTGGTATTCTAAATCAGTGAATTACTTCTTTTAACAATACCTTAACTACCTCCCTTGCCCAACTGTTGTGACGCAGGACAGCTTCTGGCCAGCCTGAAAAGGTATCAGCCAGAGCAAGAAGGTATTTACACCTGTTGTGATTGGGCAACTTGTAAAAATCTATTTGCCAATGTTCTCCAGGAGTGATTCCCCTTTTTAGGTTGCCACGTGCTGGCCTTTGCTTAATTTTTTTATTATTTTCACAACAAAAGAGGTATTTCCTAGTAATAATGTCCACCACTGTCTGTATTTTTGGTCCTGTTGCATCTTGTTTAACACTATTGACCATTGCCTCTGCTCCCATATGAGTTTCTTTATGCAGGTTAGCAAGGATAGAGTTCATTAAGTGGGGAGTGACTAGGACTTGGTGGGTTGGCATCACCCACCACCTTTCTTTGTTTTTACTGCAGTGTAATATTTCAGCCTGTTAATTGTCTTTTTTCTGAATACTGGGGCAGTTCTATCTCCAAATTCCTTGCAGGTATTAATGCTCCTTGGATCTCTTCTGTAAAAGGCTGCCTTTTTTGCTGATGAATCTGCCTTGCAATTGCCTTGAATTATATTCCCTTGACCCTTTGCTTATTTTGGTTCCAATACTGCTTGCAAGAGATTCAAAATCTCACATCCATACCTAATGGGAGCTCAGCAGCCCTTTCTCCTTCAAGGTGGCTCCATGAGTGCACACCACTCTAAATGCGTATTTGGAGTCTGTATATATATTGATTCTCTGACTACGTCTAATGCTTAAAGCTCAGGGAAGAGCTATCAGCTCTGCCTTTTGGGCCAGAGTGTTTCAGGGCAAAGGCTGTGTTTCAGTTTCTTCATCAGTGATCATTACAGCATACCCAGCCTTTCTTGCTCCTTCCTGCACAGAACTGCTGCCATCAGTGTGTAATTCTACATCTCTGTCCTCCAAGGGTTGATCCTTCAGGTCTGCCCTACTGGTGCAAATTTGTTCAGTTGTAGCCATGTCATAAAACTTTTTTGTTCAGCTATAGATAATAAGGTAGCAGGATTTGAAGATAACATTGTAGAGTTGTGTCATCCTGCTCAGACAGTAAGGCTTGTTATTTATCTAACCGGCTGGGAGAAATCCAGTGATGTCCTTTATGTTCCAGTATTGCTGTCACAGTATGTGGGACCAATGCTGTGATGGGCTGACCCAGGGTGAGTTTGTGAGCTTCTTTGATTAGCACAGATGTAGCTGCTACTGCTCGCAAACACAGTGGCCAGCCTTTACTTATCTCATCCAGCTGTTGTGAAAAATAGGCCACTGGCTTTTTCCAGACCCCAGGGGAACGGGCAAGCGCTCCCAAGGCCATGTGTTGCCTGTTGTGCATGTGAAGTTGAAGGGTTTACTTAGATCTGGTAAGCCTGGGGCTGGGGCCCACATTAATTCTTCCCTGTCCTCATCAAAACCCTTTTGGCATTCTGGTGTCCATTCAAGGAGAATACCTGGGCCTTTAATAGCTGAATGTAAGGGTTTTGCTATCATTCCCTAATTTAGAATCCATATTCTACACCAGCCAGCCATTCCAAGAAACCCCCTCAATTCTTGTTTGACCTTGGAACCATGATTCTACAGATTGCTGCTTCTTGTTCCGTCCTCAGTTCTCTCTGGCTTCTAGGAACTCCGTATCCCAGATACTGGGCTCATTCTGGTACTGTCTGTGCCTTTCCCTTGGACACCCGATCTCCAGCTAGAGCCAAAACATTCAGTAAATCAACAGTGGCTTTCAGACAGTCATCTTTCCCCTCCACCCCGATTAAGATATTATCTACGTATTGCACCAATGTAATGCTCCATTGGTTACCTTGCCATTGTTCCATCTCTTTTGCTAGAACATTACCAAATAGCGTAGGCCTGTTCTTGAATCTCTGTGGTAGCACAGTCCAGCATAACTGATTTTTCTCCCCATCTTTGGGTTCTCACATAGGAAGGCAAACTGCATCTGACTCTGTTCACTCAATGGATTGCCAAAGAAGGCATCTTTTAAATCTAATACAGTAAAATATATGTTAGTCTCTGGAACCACATTCAACAAAAGGTGTAAGGATTAGGTACCGCTGCATTGAACATCAGCTATAATCTGATAATTGCCCACAGACCTTGCACTAATCGGAGTTGTTGGGAATTAGGTTTTCTCCTGGCAAAATTAGGGTATCATATTCTGATTGACATTCCTGAAAAAGTCCAGGTTCTAGAAGGGAGGCAATTAGGTATTTCTAATCCCTTCCTAGCCTCCCACATTATTGGATATTGCCTCTTTCTTATTGGCCAGGCTCTGGGCTTCAGTCCTAGTTTTATGGGACTCACGATTTTCATTCTTCTCTTCTTGTGGCAGCAGTACGATTGCAGTATATCTGATGCTAACGTTGTGCCACTTCGGTAAAGCTTTTTTGATTACTTGGTTCCCAGTACTTGTGTGTGTATCTTAACAGGATAAGGAAGGAACACAGTATGTCTCTATTCTAGTGCTGCTTCTGGTGATGAGTAAGACCTGCAAAGACTAGTCCAGCCCATCTGCATCCAGTGCAAACCAAGTCCTGATTTCAGAATATAAAGTGTTGAACTATACCCCTTCCACAGTGCCAAAAGCTTGAGGAAATACATTGAGTGTCTTCTGCCATCTAGAATGTATCTCTGTTTTGAGATCTGCTGCTATCTAACACTAACAAAATCTGCCAGGGGATATAGGTATTGAAGGATACTTGTCCAAAGAATAACATCTTTGACACTGCGCTTATCTTGCTGTTTAGATCTCTTTCTTATAGGAAAGGAGAAGAAAAGCATCTTTAACATACCTTTTGTGCTGCTCAGCAAGTGCAGGCAGTTAAATATGGGTGGGAACCACCGATACCTTTCTGTTCCTGCCCTACTGAAATGCCTCTGGAGGAACTGTTGTTTTTCTGGCACTGGCAGAGTTTATTTGTATTGGAGTTTGGGGCTTGGTTTTGTGGTTTGATGTTGGTGACATTCCATTTTGGGTCAGTAGGACTATTTTAATTTAAAATTTTGGGTGGTGGAGGCAGCAGGAGTGCAGAACTGTGGAAGATGCTGTACGTGGAGTATGTTTAAGTTAACCTTATTTTGAATGGCTAGCTGTTCCAGAGCCTATAAATAAGAGGACTGGTTATTTTTCCTATTCTTGCAACTTTCTGTTTTCTCAGCAAGCTGTACTCTGCCATTTGTGACTTCCCTGGAGCAAAAGTTTTTCTTAACTCTCACAATAGCATTTTGTAGGAATCTTAAGGTCTGAGTAAAATAGGGGGAAGTTGTTTCTTCCTTTAAGTCATATGTTCAGAATTCTTATCTGGTTGTAATGATTTGAATGGTAATGAACTGAAAGTGAAAAGAAGCTATTAGAAATAAAAGTAATGTGGATCAAACTTTCCTTTTTTTGTTCTCCTTCTTGGTGCCATGGCTGCAGTCTAATCTTGCTGAATATTGAAGCTTCCAGGAAAGAGCTCAATCCTAAAGAAAGTTTTGGTTTTGAATGTCACGGAGAAGAAACTCCGGATACCTTTGAAATGCTTACCAAATGTGAATTAAATAAATAGAAAAGATAGTGGTTGGTTTTTTTAGTAGAGAAGAGTATTTCTGATGTTTGAATGGGGGGGGGGGGGTTTGCTAGGGCTTTGGGTTTGGTGGTGTTTGGTTTTTTTGTTATGGTTTTGGGTTGGGGGGTGTGTGTTCTTTTTTTCTCCTTTTTTTCATTTTTAAAGAGTTTCTGCTAGGAATAGCCAGCACAGTGGATTTGGGGCAACTGGTACAGGGTTCGACTTTTAAATCCTGTTGTTAAAGTTTTTTTGTGGGGCGAATCAAACGTACAGAACAGGAAATTTGTCAGCAAGTCCAGATTCCCAGTATTGTCCTATGACAGGAGCTGTTTGTGACTTGAGGAGGAGGTTGGCTGGGAGTAGTTCTTGGCTCATTGCTTCATTCTTGTCTTTAAATCATACACACTTTTCCCTTTCTTTCAGATCACCAGGTTTTGGCTTGTGCCTTACTGCAGAAACCATCAACGGTACTATTCTCAGTGCTGAACTAGCCTCAAACCCTCAGGGCCAGGGAGAAGCTGTTTTTCCTGAGGAACTTGGCCAGAATTGTGCTAAACTGTTGCTTGAGGAGATCTACAGGGTAAGCAGCCAATATGTTTCATCTGTATAGCTGTAGGGGAAGAAGATGATGACCTTTTGCTAGTGGAAGAGGTTGTTTGGGGGCACCCTCAGACAGACTCAGATCCAAACATAAAAGTAATCTGATGCTGCCAGTGTCATCTTGATCCAGGTAGGGAGTGCTTTGGAATGGTTGTTAATAGTGTAATGATTTACTGGGCCATGTTGGTTCCTACGTCTGGTATCATAGCAGTGGCAGATTTTTCTCCTGTTGCTTTCTGTCTGCAGCTGAATTCAATTGGCTTCACATGGGCTGGGTTTGGGGTTTTTTTTAATAGTAAGTTGCAGGGGTGATAGTCAGTGCTCTTAAACTGGCGTTTGGAATGTTGCATTATGAGTGGGAGAACATATGAGGAAGAAGGGGGAAAAAAAGCAGCTAGCCTCAATACTGGCCGCTCTGTGGTGATGATGACAAAGTCAGATGTGCTGAGATCTGTTTGGTTGTATGAGGAATCTGCTGAATGGTTTGTTGGAAAGGAACTAGGACAGTGTTTGCATAAGAATCTTAAATACATTGCAGTCTTTTGCAGTGTAATTAATTTGTTTTAGTTATTAAAACGTTTTTTTATGTGGTGAGACTTAGTGGATAGAGCAGTTTTCAGTCTTACAAATGATTTGGCAATTAGCATCATAGTATGTTTCTGATTTAATAAAGAACCTACCTGCTTTTGTTGTGTATTTCCACAGGCATTACGAATTGACAAAACACATTTGGCCTTTAGGAGGCAGTCACCTACAAACTGTACTCACTTTAAAAACAAGTAATTGCTCTGAACTTGGAACAACCTGCTAGGATTTTGCAAAGTATTAAAAGTACCATTAATGAGATTCTGTATTAGGTAATGTAGTAAATTATAAAAATACCCCTTAACCTCATAAATCACATCCATGCCTGTAGTAGATTGTTTACCTGTGCTCATGTTATCTTTTCCTTTCCCTGCTGCCAACCCTTTGTCAGTCTGAATTACCAGTTTGCCCACTTAGTTTCAGTCTTCCATTAATATTTTGTCTTTATTAAGTATATGCACCATGTTGCTAGAGGATTTTCCCTTTCTAGCCCAGGGTTCTTATTGCATAGGAACTCCACAAACAAACTGTTCCTGGGTACAGTCCAGACCCCTTGCATTTGAAAGTTCAGCATGCATGGAGTTCAGTCATGACAAGTGACTGAAACATCTGTCCGTTTCTACAATTATGTAGTGACAGGTAGCTGTTTTTGAGGGGTGAACTGTTAAAATCTTCCAGCTCCCCCACCCCCAAACCAGATAAAAACCAAGCAACAAAACAAAATAATCACATGTAATTTGGTACATTTGTTGCTTTGTGTAAACCTCTTGGAAAATATCTTCAGGTAGTCAGATGTTTGGAGGCATCAAAAATCCAATTTCCACATACTTTTTATGAGCAGCAATAGATATTTTTTTCCTTTGAAAACCACCTTGACAGATTGAAACCAGTGAGGGAATTTGTCCAGATAATATACTTTTTTCAGAATTGGATGTTGGAAAACTTCTGAAATGAAGAGGGGTAGAAAGGCCTGAACCAGGTAATATTCTGCTTTTAGTGTACTGCAGCCATGTGAATGTGATGAGTCAAATTCTGCAGAGCACCAGGAGAGTGAGGTTCTTGGGACAACAGGAAAAAAAAGCGCATTTGAGGAGGAAACAGGATCAGGCAAGTCTTTGAATGATAAAGGCCATGAAGTTTCAATGTCTTCAAAGATCAGATTCTGAGCGAGTGAAGTTGTTGGCTGTGGCCTGCTATGGTACTGCTGGTACTCCTGGAAGGCTCTTTTACATGTGGGCTGCTTCAGTCCAAGAGTAACTGACAGGTGCTGAGCGGTGAGTGTTCAGACTACTAGCGGTCCTCCACTGCAGCAGCTCATGGTGGAAAAGTTCTTGTTTGTTTCCATTTTTGGTTGTTGTACTGCTTATCCACGGGAGTGCTCAGTCCTTACTGTTCATCGGTTCCCTGCCCCATCTGTCATAGGCAGTGTGGTGGGTTTGTTCTGTAGCTTTCAGAATGCACACTTGAAATTTGTGTGTGACTGACACACACGCTCACACAGTGCTAGCCAGGAATTTGGAAAGATGGGCTCATTTTCTCTCTCTTGTTTTTTGGGGGGTTGTTTGAGTTTTTTTGAGCTTAGGTCAGTTTGATCTAGTGTTGACCCAGACAGGACATAAAAACATGTTGCAAAATGTGCAGTGTTTGTTTAGTTTGAAGATACGGGTGGGTTTTTTTAAGTCTCTTTGCCTAGATAAGATGGCTAGTGAAACAGTAAAAATTTGGGAAAGCTGTGCATGGAGCAATAATAGGTTGCTCTGAACAGGCACTCTTTAAGTCCCACTGTCTTTACACCAGCTAGTCACAGAATACAGAGCTCAAGGGAGAATTTCTTACCTGGTGTTTAGATCCTTTCTTTATGAGACTGTTTCTTCACCTGTTTCTTTGCTTGTAGGTACTGTGCTGCAGGAGCCAAGGAGGGTTGACCCGAAGAGGGCATCCTCGGAGCATTGGAGATAATTCTATATAGAAGGGCTTTAGCTATCAGGATCACCCACAAATCTGCTGGAGTTCATTACTGTTTGAAGGGGCCTACTTATTGTATTTGTTTAATTCTTGCTATTATGCAAACTTTACCACCTAGGTAATCTTAAGGATTTGAGTCTTGCTATGTTAAGTGCTAAATGATCTCTTTTACTAAGCCTTCAAAAAGAAATGAAAGGGATCGTATGATTCTTGGAATCAGTGGACCTTTTTTTAATGTACCTTTGTTGATGGAAAGATGTGGGAGCTAATTGACTAATAAGCAGGCACAGTGCTAATTACAGTGGCTCTGAAAGAGGGGGCATGGAGTGACTGGCTAGCATTGTCTTTTATAAATCCATAAGCAGTTCTTACCTAAGCTTAATTGTAGAATGCCAATAAGGATTTTCCTTTTGTCTTTGAAAGGCATTGATTATGGGAGCTTTATATAGCAGGTGATTGGCATAATGGAAAGGCCTGGAAGAACTGCAAAAGGATCGAATGTTTCTGTTCCTTGTGGTCATGAAAAACAGGGGAGGATGCAATATCTGTTTAAGGCTGAGTTCTTTAATGCAGAAAGGTTGAGTTGTTAGGGGGCTTGAAGGTGCAGGAGGAGTAAGGCTGGGGTTTTTTTATTTAACTAGAAGTAAAAAGAGTAAAGCATTTCACTGAAGGCTTAATTTTAGAGATGGTCTTTCTACAGTATGACAAGACTGCTCCATTCTTCTAAGGAAAACCCAGAACACCCAAAAACAACCAAACAAACAACAACACCCCCCCCACCCCAAACCCTCTGTACTTCACGTAACAAATTATTGAGTTAAGCAAGTATGTACCGCACAGGTAAGAGAGGAAATTGTGTGAGTATATGCCAAAACATAACCAAGACTAAATCAAAGCTGGGGTCAAACTTAGAAGAATAATCCTCTCCAAAACAGTGTTATCCAGTACCCAGCACTGTGATATTTGTACGTGCATATCGGCTGTGGTATTTGTATAACGGCATTTCAAAATGGAGTGATTAAGTGATCCGTGTATCTAATTTTCACATCCAGCTGGATCTGGCTCTGTTGTCAATGGAAACAATAATGGAGGAACTGCAATGAAGTGAATTAATATAGACTAGAAGATGCATCCTGGGTTGGTAACAAGTGCCAGCTATTTTTGGAATAAATGTCAGTACTTTGGCTCTGACTTTGCCCATCTCACTTCTCATGGGGACATTGTTTTTTATTTTGTACTCTTGAGTAAGTGGCAGGGGGACTGAGAGAAAAAAGTTGGCTTCCTTAAGAGTGGCATGTCCTTCCTTTGACACATTACTGTTCTGTCATCATTAAATTACAAGCAAATTACTTAATTTGTCTGCCTGGCAACTGCCTCTGTGGGAATGGGCATAACAGCACATTGTTAATGCACAGCAGTAGTAAGGACAACTGACTCACTGCAGCAAGAGAGTTCACGTAAGCATCTAGGATGTGATGGATGCATCATGTGTTGCTATATTGTTAAGGACGTGGTTATCTCCATGCTGATTGGAGCTTTTGTCATAAAAATAGATGTTTTCTGATTTTTTTTTTCAGCTTTAGAAAAACAAAAAGAAGCTCAGAAAATTTAAAGTTTTCATCCAAGTGTTTAAAACCATTTTGAATTATTAACAGAACTACAAATACAGGAAGTCCTGTGTCAGGAATACTCCTTACCAAACTCTTATCTGCTTCTTATACGTGTTTCAGATTGGCAAATGTTGCTGGTGAGAGCTGTGGCTCTAGATCACATCAGCCAATTCTGCAGGTACCCTGTTTGCTCAAGATAAAGCACAATTTTTATCAGCTTCATAGACGGCATTAGGTTGAGTGCATTAACTTCACTTTTGGTATGTCAGGTTCACACAGTTAAAAGGGCACGGGCTGCTGCAAGAGCGTGCTGCTAGGAGTTGGGTCATGGTAGTGAATGTAATTGAAAGATGTTCATTCACTGTGGTGTATCTTTTGTTGCATGAAGTGCAGAGGCTTTTTTCAGAAGAGCGGAGCTGAGATGTGTTACACTGAAGCAAGGCTATCTTGAAGATTACACCTTCAGTAACTCTTCTTGGAAAGGTCCTCCTTTCTGCCCTCGCACCAAGCAAATGTGATGAGGTTGTCACATCATTGTGTTTTCTTAATCTGTGTAGTCCAAAAGTTACTTTGCCCCTGCTTCGCCTTTTTGGGTTATGGTTTTATCTCTTAAAGCAGAGGTCCTCAAACTTTTTAACCAGGGGGCCGGCGCGCGGATGCAGTGGCAGGCAGCCATCTGCGGCTGCTTGGTTTCCCCCCCCCAACCCCCGGCAGGGGGGTCTGTAAATACCGGGGGCCGGATTGAGGACCCTGGGGGGCTGTGTCTGGCCCGCGGGCCATAGTTTGAGGACCCCTGTCTTAAAATGATGGCAGGTTACTCCTTGCCCACAAAGGTTACTGTCAGTTTAACTCGCTAGAGAATTTGGTTTTATAAGAATGAATTTTTAGTTTTGCTCTCTCAAGAGAGCCTATTCAGAGGGCCTAGCATGAGGCCTGATCCAGCAGGAAACTGTTGACAGATTTCATCTGCCTGTGGATCAGGATGAATAAGAGGACAGGCTGAAATCGTGTTATGCCAAATATTTTTTCTATTTGCAATACATTTGCATAGTAAATAGTTAAAGGTAAATTCTCTCTAAAGCAGTTTTGGCTGAAGTTATCCCTTTTAATTTATGCTCAAGCTTTGTAAACAGAGAAAGCCTTCCAGTTCTGATTTATGTACGCATCATAGTTAACATGTTCCACATACAAAACAATTTACCATGCACATGTGACTTACTGCAGTCAAATATGTACAAAAGTGTGTAGTTCTACATAATTTTATGAATGGCTCTTTCACATAGCAATAACAGAAAAATATTCCCAATTTAAATATGGGAGGGGAAATGTTTTAAAATGTAATACCACAAAAGTTAGCAGCAAGGGCTTAAGTGGATATATGTGAAACAACTTTCAACTTGCTGGTTTTCACCGCTGGTGCTAACTATAAAGTTACATTTGGGCAAATAGTTTTCCATAAAGTGCTGCAATTCATGGTATCTTCAAATGTACACAAACTATAATTAATATCTGTTTTCAATTTACTGCAAACAAATTATTTAGTGCTTACAGTCCATGATGTTAGAAGAGAACAGGTTGGGAGAGATGGGAGGGATCTTTAATGTGACCTTGTTACAGGGTTTTCTTTTAGTTCTGTTCTTTCCCAGCCTGCCATGTGAAATCAATTTGTCATTGTTACAAAATCTGGATTTTTATCTTTCTGGCCCTTGAAAATTGGGAGCGGTAATTCAGCTTTTTAAGTGTATCTTTCTCCTTCATTACTCCCATCCCAAGTTCTAGTTTGTACAGAGATTAATTATTAAAACATTTTTGTTTGCAGGGAGGCTGTGTAGATTCAACAAATCAGAGCCTTGCTCTGCTCCTCATGACCCTTGGACAACGAGATGTTTCCAAAGTCCTGTTAGGACCTCTGTCTCCATACACGTAAGTTGTTTTGTTCTGTTTAATTACCCAGTCTTGTTTAATTCGCTAGTTTTATTGCACAGCTGTTTTTTGTATATGGAAGACCTTTGCCTGTGGCTATGAACAGAACAACTTGTACCCATCTTCAAATGAGACAGGTGGTGTAAGTTACCTAGTGTTTATTTCTACATGTTAGAAGATGATTCCCTTACTGTTCTCTGTTATGCCGGGTTCTGAGAATTGCAGAGCTGGGGTTTATTGTTGGTTCCTGGATTGTAAGTGTACATCAGTTTGCTTTTTGTTGCCTAGCATACACTACTGTGTTTTCCTAGTGATCTTTCTGTAACTGTGGCCCCAAACAGCAAGTTCAAATGGCTAGCCAAATGCTAAAACTGTGATTGTCCATCAGTAAGGAAATAGCTTAAGAGTTCAAATCATGGAGGTATGTGCAACCCCTAAGTTTTAGTCCTACCAGGCAGTGGACTGCTACTTAGTCCTTCAGTCTCAATTTTTGTTAAAGCTTTATCTGTGGGTGGTAGTGGTTCAGAGGATAGAAAAAGACTAAATTTCTTATGTTGCTAGTTGCAGCACACAGGTTAGGGGAAGGGCATCCAGTACCAAAAATCTCTTTATCTGATTTTTGATATCTGACCAAAAATCTGTCAGACTGACAAGTAATTGACTAGATCACGATTGTTCCTAGATACTGAGCAGTTTTCCTTTAATAAAATGGAGGGAGGGTTGTTTATCTGACAATGGCATCAAATAATAAGACTATGAACTGTCCTTTTTCGGTTATCATGGTACCGGTGCTGTATATGTGAAAGGTACAGTACTGTGATAACTGAAGAATGGTGGTGCCATCACATAAGAGCTAGAAATTGCCTAACTGCTGCTCTCAACCCCTGATACCTTGGAAACAACATTGATCAGATTTTGTGGGTAGCCTGCAGTTGCACAGGGGTAATCCCCTGTAAAGTAAGTATCCATGTGAAAGGCTTACAAAAAGTAGGTATTGGTGTCTGAAGTGCACAGTTAAGCATGTGAAACAAAGCAGTCACTTCTCATTGTCCAGTGGGGTGTTTTGTTGGGTTTTTTTTGTAATGCTATGAAAATCACGCAAACATACTAGCTGATTTTGTAAGCAGGCTGATTTCAAGTGGGTGGGTTGTAACTTCTTCCAAATTAAGAGTGTGGCAGGGATGAAGGTCAGGAGCATACATCCTGAGGCAGCATGTGTTACAGGAGATCATAAAATCTGTGATTTCTGTGATTCATTGGTCCTATGAGGATCTGTTCAGAGATCACACAGCTCTGTCTGGAGCACCCCCATGCCCTCACCAAGGCTGCTTATAAACGGTGGGGAAATTTGCCTCCTGAGCAACTCACTGGATGCACAGGCTTTTGAAGTGCACTGTAGCTCTGTCAGGTTCCACTTCATTGTCTCCTTTTCTCTCTTGGCTATGAGATCCCTGCATTTAACTCTTTCACCCTGTGGAATCTGAAGCTATTTATAAGCCCCGTTAAGCTAGATTGACTTCCCTGCCTAGCACCGTGCAGCGCACGTGCGACAGTTCAGCTGGCAGATGGGAGCGCTCTGTGGGGACATGGTGCTTTGGAACACGTCCATCAGAATGAGGAAACATCTCCCAGACGGGTGTATTTTCACAGGAGACATCCTTTGCCCCCGCTAACGCCGGGTGGCGTGGGGGCAGGGCTTTCCTGAGTGGCCTCGGGGCGCCAGTCCCAGAGACCATCTGGCCCGCGGCCACCTGGATTAGCGCCTCCTGCCTTACCCTCCCGATTTCGCAGCGGTAAGCGCCGCTATCAGGCCGAGCTTAAAATCAAAGTCAGGGTGCTGGCGGCGGCGGCGCCTGGCAGAGCGGGCTGGGCTGCGCGCCGGTGTGTCGGCGGGGGCCGGGCCCGCGGGCAGCCTGAGCGCCCCGCGCCTCGGTGCGCGGGGTTCGGGGCCCGCTAGCCGGGGGCGGGTAGGGCGCCTCCGCCCGCCCGCCGGGCCCAGGGCCTCCCCGCGGCGTGGCGCCCCCTGGCGGGCGCGGGGCAGCAGCCCGGGCGGGCTGGGCCCTTCCGCCGCGGGGGAGGGCGCTGTGCCCTGACAGCGAGCTGGGGCGGCGCAGTGGTCGTGTACCTTTTGGTGTTGCTTACCAGGCTCCTGCGAAAAAGTAGCGCTTAGGTAAACCAGGCTTTTTAGTCTTTTTCTTACACCCCCCCCCCCCCCCCTTTTTTCTTCCTTTTTGTTTATTACAATGCTTTTTTATTTGAAGGGAGCGGTCCCTGAGGAACACCTCCAGTGTGGCTCATGTGGCTGTCCCTCAACCTGAGAAAGAGTGTTCAGCTCTGCCTTGTTCTTGCATGAACACACTAAATTTCCAGCAAAATAAGATGTCCTTGTACCTCACGCCCCCCTCAGTCCCCGGGTCCATACGGCCTCCTGTTCCCTGAGGCGCAGACTGCCACATGCAAACCGCTCAGCCCTGAGCTAATGCCAGCTTGCTCTCTGCTGCGCTGCTGGCTCACACCCTGCCTTCCCCCCTCTTTTTTCTCCTATTTCCAGGGCTCTTGCCACTTGTGCTACTGCTGTGGCAAGACAGAGCTGGCTTCTTGCTGCTCCCAGGTTCTCCCCGACATCCCAAGGCAGCCTCCCCCTCGCTCCCACTCCCCCTGAGCCCCTCGGGTGGACCCCGGGGCTGCAGCAAAGCCCTCTGGCTTTTCCTCACTCAGCCCTTATTCAGAAGCGAGAAGAGATGGGAGAAGCGCAGTGTGGTCCACATACATGTGAAGGGAGGTACAGGCTGAACTGATCCCACTAACGTGTTGCAGAGTTTGCTGATCAGCTCTTATGATTCTCCCTGAGTTCCTGGCTCCATGCTGCCTCTGGCATTTGTACATTTTATGCTCTGCCCTCTTTGCAGTTCGGCATGCCACTCCTGCTGTTTTGGGCTTGGCTGCTTTCTTGTCATACTGCCAGAGGTCTGGGAAGGGACCCAGCTAAGGAGAAGGCTGGTACAGAGCTTGTTGCCCATCAGCTTTACTGAAGCATTTGTGCCAACATATGCCGATCTGCCTAACAGCAGAAATCAGAAACCTTGCAGTTGAAGAGGCATGGAAGAAAAAGGGGCTTTTCAGTTCTCTCTTCCCACTGTTAATCCATTTTGAGATGAGACAGCTGGTGTTTGTGCTGAGGCCAGTTACCACCCCAGGAAGGTGAGATAGATGTACATAGAGCATGGGGTGCCATGTGCCTGCATTCACCCTGTAGAGGTGTTGACTGCCCCAGAGATAACTCAGATCCTGCTAAGTACAGGGTAGGTAATGGCAGCCCCTCTTCATGCACATACCCGAGCACAGGAGTATCAGCACTTACCCACTGGAGTGGGTAAGGCAATTCTTGCTCCTGCAACTTTTGTTGTGCTTATTGACAATTTCTGTGAATAGGAGCTGCCAGGAGGATTTCAGAGGCCTCATGATGTTGCAGTGGGGACAGTCCTATCCTCTTGGTCCTCTGATTCCCATTTTGTGGGTACTTCGCCTTGATTTGGTGTAATGATATAAGTGTGATTAGCTTGTGATTATTGCTGTCAGCATGCAGAGCAGAGGTTTTTTCCAGATTGCCAGCGAACTAATGTGTGGACTGGACATGCACATGCACAATCCCTTTCTTTAAAAGTTAAATTTAACCTGAGAAGGGTACATACCAATTGCTGCAGGATTTTAAACCTTAGTTTAATACTGCAGGCTTGCTTGTGGCCCTGCTTAGAAGAGACCAGACTTCTGTCAGGAGCAGTTGCCAATTTTGTATTTGTAGCCTTTTGGTGTAATTGCTTGTTCCGTGTTTTGGGGAAGCCAGTAGGAATGTTTTCTTAGCTGTTTTTGGTTTTGTTTGTTTAATACTTTTTAGTAGTTTTTCCTGTCACACTCTAGTCAGTGCGCATTTAGGAGCACTGTGTCTGTTTAGTCTCTTCATGCCTCTCATTCTAAAATTATAAAAGGAAAATTACCTTTTTTTCCCCCTAAAAATAAAGAGAGAAAACAGGAAGAATTCTGTATCTGAATGTGATTGTAATAAAATATTTAAGAAGTGGAGAAGTTAGTAATACAAATCAAACATGTTATAGTATCTGACATGTCTCTCTCAAAGTATGCACCCAAGGCCAACCTTTTGCTATCCCTGTTTATCTTTTATTTCTGCTTTAAAAATGGGGAGTGGGGGTTGGGCTACAGCACGTCACTATGGGGTTCATATAGCCCTGATGGACAGTCAGCAGCATCATGAGTAAGTGACCTTGCCTGGCTACATCTCTTCTTTCTCTTTTCTTTCTTCTCTTACCAGTTTGTCTTGCTATGTTACCAGGCTTCCCTTCTCTTTCTGCTCATACAGAGGGTGCAGTGGTTTCAGTAGGGGTCACTAGCCACATTCTACAACACGAGGGAGGAGGGCAAACGCCGTTTGGAGCCGTTTCTCTGTACTAAGCAATTGTTTTCATGTTCTATTCACTGTGCTTATTGCTAGAATCTTCATTAGTACATACTGTAATGGGCTTTCTGTTCTGTTTTTAAAATTCTGTTGTTTTCTCTCCTTTAGAATTGAGTTTCTGCGACACCTGAGAAGCTTCTTCCAGATCATGTTTAAAATTGAAACAAAGACCCCTGAGGAAGAGCACACGGGCGGGGAGAAAGTCTTAATGACCTGTGTTGGCATTGGATTTTCCAACCTTAGCAAAACTATAAGATAAGAAACATCTGTAGGCTTCATGAAATAGGATGACAGAAAACACTGCAAAGATCTGATAAAACCTGCCTTTCCCTGTGCCTTTTCTGGCACAGGGAAACAAATGATGATTCCAGTGCAGAGGTACCCAAGCTTGCTGCATGTAAACAATCAAGCTGACTTTAGGCTATCTAAACAGACCTGTGCTGTTTATAAATGCAATGCCAGTATTCTGTGCTGCATGGAACGCCCAGCTGGAGCCTCAGCTGGCTTGGGACTCTTTGCACTGTATTCCACTGAATGGGACACAAATGCCTCTTCTGTCCCTGTGCTCTCAAGCCTTATTGCAGTGGGTGCTCTAGTTTTGTGTAACCAGACTTCAGTCATAGATTTTTCTGAAAGGTAACCAGACTTCAGTCATAGCTTTTTCTGAAAGGTTTAGATAGAGATGGAAAACAAGGTTGACCAAAACGAGCTTTGCAGTGCAAAACAAATGATCACAACAGAAACATTAGCTTCTTGAGGCAGTTGCAGAGACAATATTGGCATGGAATTGAAAGTAATAAAGGTGTGTCAGTAATTTTCTTTGTTTATGCATTGCATATGTATAGAATTTGTCAGATGCTTCACTCCTGACTAAATTACATTGACTAAATTACAGTTTCACAGGAAGAAAAAAAAAACCTGTATTATAATTTTCCTGGATGTGAGAATACTGCAGAAGAGATCACAGCCTGTACCAACTTGTTTTAGCCTCCTCTGCAAGGACAGGCATGGGAGGAGAAACCTCCTTAACAGTTTTTAACATATTACATGTATTTTTTTAGGTTTGTTTGGCATGCCACACTGCAGTTCACAATGAGTTGTGAAAGGAAGCAAAAAAAGCTGTAGGCTTGGAGGGACAAAATTAAATTCAGTAATGCCATCACATGTTGTGCAGCTGCTTCCTTTTGAAAGAGAGGATAATGGTGTATGGGCGCTGCTTGGATTGACAGGTGCAAAAAGTTTCTACCAGGATATAAATATTTACCTAAGAAAGGCTTTTGGTAGATTCCAGGCAAACCTGCTGAAGTTAATACTGAGCTCCTGACAGAAGGAAATAAATTCATACTTGACTTCAGACTACACTCAGTGTATCTACAGTAGAATAAAACAATGTCGAAAGCTGGTGTATATATAGACCAAATACTAGTGACTGTGTTATAATGATCTTAGAAACTTTATCTGATGCCACCATAAAGTGGGCATTAGCTCTGTAATAGGAAAAATGTATATTGGACCCAAAAGGACTTTGGAAAAAAGTTAGGTATTTTGATTAGTGTTTTACTAATATTGCAGGCCGTGTGAGTCATTTTTGTACTGTACTTTGTTCTTGTTGCAATCTATCTAAACATGTTTTGGAAAAATAAAAGTATTTTTTCCTAAATAAGTTTTTATTTCCCTTTAAAACAAAGCAAACAACAACCAAAAAAAAACCCCTGAACCTTTTCTCCAGCCCTGTAAGATGGCAATTCAAAAGATAAATGGCTATTTTGTGCTGATACATCTAAAGAACAGCTTTGGGATTTGCCAGGGTGGGAGGGAGAGGGAGAGGCCCTTCTTAGAATTTACTAGCTTTCCAAAATTTTATTTGCAGCTAAGGGAACCCTAAATAAAATGGTAGAATGTGAAATAAAACTCTTTTACTGTATGTTTTAAATTTCAAGTTACATTAGGAAAAATGCAGGCAAGGAAAAATTTACCTTGCTTACCTCTGTCACCTGTGCAATCAAAAAGCTAGAAGCTCTCCCAGTCAAAATTACCCTAAACACAGGGAGCCACTGATCCAGAAAGTAAAATGTACAAGCTAAGATTAATAGCCACTGGAATAAAAATATAAAGCTGATGCTAATTAAAGATACAAGTTTGTAGCGCAGCTCAGATTTCTAAAATCAGTGTAAGTAAAAATTTGTAAGTGTTGTCACAACTTCAAAAATCAAAAGCTTTATTGTTTTTAAACTTTTAAAACTCAAACTTTGAAGCTATGACAGCTTTTGCAAATGTTCCATTTGCACCAAACTGAAAGAGCAATGTGTTACCCAGGTAGAAGATTGTTCAGCAATTGTGTAAGGCAAGACTATGGTTCTGAATGGTTATCCCTCAGCACTCTCAGGGCTGACAATTCTCTTCCATGTGTCTGGAAAGGTGCTTCTGATTTCATACAAAATACTATGCATCTGCAAGTTGGGTCTAGATCAAAATATGCATGAGTTTTGATTATTCTCTTTTTGTCTTTTAACATCACAGAAGTGAAAAACAGGGGGAAAAAAAGGCTTGTTTGTGTGTCAGCATTCAGAAGGCACTTGATTCAGTAAGGCTTCCTGAGAGGTTTATTTAAGTATGTGTATTTAGAAACACATCTACAGATTCAGAATGTCTGTGCAGGAAAGGGTTTCTACTGCAGAATGTTTCTGAGCACTGACTGTAAAAATCTACTTCATAATTTACAGCACAAGTGTATTATCCAATATTTTCACCTTGTTCCTTGTGACTTAAATAATGTATGTAATGTACTTTCAGAGGAAACATCCACAATAAATCAGGGCTAAATAAGGCAGCCTAGAAAACATTCCCATTTCTTTTGTATACATGCTTGTCAGGTTTTTAATAAAAATACTGTTTCCTCATGCTTCACTATTAACGTCAGTAGCAAGTTTACCTGTAAAACAGTGTCAAGATTTTGTTCTAGGCTTTTCTAAAGTAATAATATATGAATTCAAAGTGAAGAAGAGCTGATTTGGAAGGATCTGGCTTTTTCCACAATATATAAGTTTCCACCTTAGAAGAACCAGCTATTACAGAATGCACAGGCTCCTTAACAGCTTCTTACTTAACAAAAGCAGGGGGCTAATCTAAAGCTACACCATCTGGGGCTGGCCTTATCACAGGAAGAATGTGGCAGCTCCCTAAATAGTTTTTCTTAATTTTCAGTTTCAAAGTACAAATAAGGAATGAACATCTGTTTCAGCCTGCAGAGTTAAATAAGCATTGTAAGCAGATGGTTTTTAAGACTTGAAAATTATGGTAAGAAGTATTAATGAAAAACTAAGGAGGTGGGTATTACATAACTCTATTACCCTTCTTTTCCCTCCCCTGTCCCACAGCTTTACACAGAAGAGATCAATTTGGTCAGAAATGGCTGAATAGCTGTTGAGACATTGTAGGAAAAATACAGGAAATTATCGAAATCCTCACTCACCTGACTAAAACACAGAGTAAAAACTTAACCATGCTTATTAAGTTCATGGCATTTTCTTCACTGACCTAGCTTTCAAAGAAAGAGCTGCTATGAGAGAACTTGACTGAAACTTCTGTTTTCACACCTTTTAAGATTTCAGTAAAATCTCTCATTGATATCCTTTGCCTTATATCTTCTCCAAGCAAGAACAATGCTATTAATTAACTATTTGAATTGGTTTTGCCGAGTCATAAGCACATAAATTTTAAAAAGATGCATTGTTTGCATTCATGTAATGAAATTCTTGGCTTTACGGATTTTTATCCTCTGTTCCAAAGTCTGTGTTTTGGAGAACTGCCTTTGTGCCTGTGGTGCAGAAGAATGAAGTGACTCATTTGTATCCCACAAGGAGCTGGACTAGAAAATATCAAGATCCACAGATTCTCAGGTCTGTGCAAACATTTATCTCACCTTACGAGTGCTATAAGCACATTGTGGCACTACAAGCCTGTCATGAATGCGTGGTTTAGGTTGAGTCACTTAAAAGCATTACCATGAAATGTATGAGCAAAAAAGTTTTAATAGGAATTTGTGGGAGTGTGACTTCAGAAAGTTTGATGGCAAGGTTCGCTCTGTTACTTACTACTTAGATAAATCACAAAAAGAATTAAGTTAAAATTAAGCTGGAATGGTTTACACAGACTAAAACTGTGAAAGGCTAAGGGAGACCTTCCCACTGAGTCACAAGGTTCAGACTGGATCCCCTTGCTTTCTAAACTCGTAACAGAGCTTAGGTGGGGCTGGATCCACTCTTAGTCTCAGACCTGGACAATGGTTTATGTCTAAAGAATATAAGGAATATTCACAGTTTAATGCTGGTCATAGGAAGTTAGCAGTGCTCGGTCATAGACTAATTTACCATTTACAAAGTGAATTGAATGGGATTTATGTAAATTATAGAAATGGCTTAAATATGGATTCAGAACAATACACTTCTTATTATGAAGTTACTAAATCAGTTCACACACACATGCACACAGACACGAATGAATAGAAGTGCAGAGATATATGTACAAAGATACACCTGTTGCAACTTCCCCTCAAGTTCAGTGCATACTCACGTCTGCTGCCCTTGCATTTCTCCACAGACGAAGGGCTGAGCCTTGAGGCAGAGGAAAATTAGCCCAGGTGTTGTCCTCAGCTTTCTGTGGTGGTCCCTCTCGTACCACAGACTTGGGAGACTGAGTTCTGAGAAGCGTCCTGCTCAGAAGGAGATGCTGCTTGCACTCTGCTGTGGTCCAGGAGAGCTCAAAAGGCCTCACTGAGGGCCTTTTTATAGGGTTGGAGATGATTTGCTTTAGTCGTCAGTAAACTTCTATCCTGACCGTGATCTGACATAATTAATGGTGTTTTCCCCAAAATTCCATTGACTGTGGTATCATACCACTTGGAGTCATAATAAAGAGTGTTCCCAGGCTTGTTAGGGATGTTACAGTCCAGATAAGGAATGCTCTAAGGATGTCAGGTGGTGGTGGTGTTCCGATAAGGGATGTTTCTAGTACAGCCAGTGCTGTTTCCCACTTCGGTCCTGCAAGAGTTGCCAGTACGGTCAAGTGACTCTTAAACAACTGCCGAGCTCATGACACAGAGGCTAAGGCCTAATGGATTCCAGCGTTTGTGGAGCAGCCCAGGGGAGGGAGGGAGATGTACCACCACGAAGCCTAAATCTCCCTGGCTTATTTCTGCTCTTTTTTTCTGTTTTTGTTTGTTTGTTTGTCTGTTTTGTTCATAGGAGTTGTTTGGGTTATTTTGTCTACAGTCAGTTCTTGCAAAGACCAGATCCTGCCATTTTTACTTAATAAAGATTTCTTTTGTGATACGTCCCTTTCTCTGCTGATCTGTTCTCCAGCCTCCTGTTAGCTCCATAGCTTTTCCTATGTTGTACAAGCTGCTGTGGGGTTCTGAGTTGCTGGATCATTTCCTTGCTCTGTCCTCTGGTATGTACATGGATTTCTCTGCGAGCGAGCTCTCTGGCCACTCACCCAGACAGCTTCCCTCTCTTTTGTCCAGCTGTCACTCCTGTGACTCACTGCAGGGACTTTCATCCAGGGTTTATAAAACAGAGAAGTGAATAAATAACGTTGGAGTTCTTCTAATGTGCCCTAGTAGTCCCCAGCTGTGGAAACAAAGCATTGCCCTTGTCTCTTCCATCTCAGATGTCCCCTTGAAGGCTTGCCATCTTGAAGTCAGAGAGTTTAGGACCAAGAGGGGTTGCTAATTACACCAAGTCTGACCTGTGTGTTAGTAGTCTTCCTCCTTCGAGGGAAATGACAGTTTTCAGAAGGGCCTCCACTCTTCACCAGGAAAACTGAGGCATGGTATTTCCATTACACAGTTCTGTGAATTTGTTCTAGCATTTAATCACTTGCTGTTTAAAAACAAGTACTTATTTTACCTGGTCAGCTTTCAGGTCCTGGTTCTTAGAGTACTCAAGAGCCTTGTGTGATCCAATATGTTTCCACCCCATGAAAGACCTCAAAGGACAAAAATTTTTGCTTTGGGATCAGAAAGCCTTATCTGACACACAGACAAAAGGTCTTCTGGCTGAATCCCCTGAGTTTTGAGGTGAAGCAAGAAAGCAAACTACTTACTAACACTCAAAGTTTCTTGCTGATTAGCATTAAAAGATATGGGCTGCTTCAAAACCAGTGGCACATCATGTTACTAGACAACAGGCTCATTCTTACAAAGTCCTGGGCCTAAGGGTTGCACAAGAGAAAGTCTTGACATTCAGCTCCACTCTTATGAAGCTAAAAGACTGTACTCTTTCAGGACCCTCTGTTAAGTAAGCAGACCTAGAGTTGCATTTACTTAGCAATATTGTGGGGGTTTCTCCCCTTAACTTCCACTGGTGAAAGCCCTGACTGTATTTCACTATATAAGGTGTCTACCACTGCTACTACAAAGACTATTTCTGACACAAAGACAGCATTGGCTGAAGAGTTGGAGATCTGGGGACTTGATACTACTTTTTATCTCCTTGCTTTTCACAGAAGCAGGGCAGGGAATACAAATTACCTCCTTACATTTAAAATATTATAAAATATTGTTCTTTATGCCACTAACATTTTATAGGGAATAAAAAAATATATTCACAACCCTTGTGTACATGCCAGAATATTTTTGCAGCACTAGCTCACATAACAAATCAAGAAATGCAGATGCTAAGGATTTCAGTAACTGTGTGTCAGCTACCACTCTCATGACAATCCACTCCTGCTGGTGTTCCTGCAGCTGCTAGCCAAATACTAAACTCTGCAAGCTGTGAGTGGCATGATATGTTAGTTTCACTTTTGGGGGGAAGCAGAAAAGTGGCGATTCCAAGTAAAATCAGCCTCCTTTGCAATCTTTTCAGCTTGCTTCCTCTACCATTTACTGAATGGTAGCCCATTCATAGATCAGTAGAGTATTTATTTAAGTTGCCTGCTGCAGCATCTCTTCTACACAAACTAGCTGCCATTTTCACAATTTCTGCTGACCAAAAATATCTCCAGCTGCGTTTGCTGGTAGTTGTAGGCTTTTCACCTATGGCTGACTCAATTGCATAGCAGCAGAGCAGGCAGAAGAGAAGACATTAAAAAAAAAACCTGGAGGGATGGATTCAGGTGGCTCACCTCAGGGGACCAGGTTTGCCCCCCTGGTCTAGTTGTGCCAAAGGTGGTTCCAGGGCTGCAGGGCATTTTTGTGGCTTCTCTGGCCCCAGGAATGCCAGGTTCAACTGTGCTCGACACTGGATATGGCATTTAGCAAAAATAATGAAAAACAGCTTTCCTTCATTTCTGTGGATGAGAACTAGTTGTACTCATTCAAGCAGTTAGGTAAACACTTCTAATTTTTTTTTTTTGGTCCTCCACATGAAATTTAGCTTAGAAATTACATATTTTGAAGCTACTCTCTGTGAGGGCCAAACTGAGTTAATTACTGTTTCTGCCTTACATACAACTACCTCAGCAACATCTGTTGTATCAACACAGAAGGCAGGCTAGGAAGCTTGACAGCTAGCGATGTATTTCTCTTTAGTTAAGGGAGAACTTTCATGCCTTGTTTTTCATGTTTGCCTACATGTGAGGAACACTTGCTGGAACTGCTTATCTAAAAATCTTCCTCCTCCAAGAAAAGGAGTTTGTGGAAGCTATTTCTGGGTCCTATGATGTTCGCTCTGAAAGCTCAAACATTTCCATTACGCTACAAAAAGTGGAATAAGGAACCAATGTTTTAAAACATAATAGTTGCTGGGTGCATTTTTTTTTTAAATAGGAAATGAAAACAGTTGAATTTAATTTACTGTTTTAATTACAAAGAAAAGACCTAATCAACGTGACTGGAGTTCAAAAGTAAAGGAGAAAAATAAGAGCGACTGGCACAGGTTTGATGTTATTTGTGCTGATGTAATTCCAGAGCAGCAGTGACAGTTACTAGTTAATTAAAATTATGTACAGTCTGACCCCACAATTAACTAATTAAAGCAGTGTTACCAAAGTGGTGTCCTGTGGGACAGACCTCTCTGTTTATAAGTGCTTCTTAGCTGGTTTGCACACATATTTAGCAGGGTACCTTTCTGAATCCAGACAGGGAAATCTACTTCTCTGTGAAAACCCTGTGCTTCTGCTAGTTTTAATTGGAATTGGTCAAAAGGTTCAAAAGCAAAACAGCTATGCTGAAGATACTTAATAATTTATTTTTAACCTAAAATGTTTTGATGTTACAGTTTTGCCAGTGTGCATATTTGATATCAACACTGATATCTAGATGCTTCCTGGAGTAACTTACTTTTTCAGAAATACCGATAAAGCAAAGCATCTCATACTGACTCTCACTTCAGCAATAATTACTTAGGACTTCTGAAAAATCAGCACAATGCATATTTTTATAATTTCATTTCAAACTGAAATGTGTTTCTGATTTTAAATTAAACTCTGCTCATTCTTTTTGAGGACTGACTGTGAACGGTAACACAACTTGTTACTACCTTGTACTATCAACCCAACCAGAAATAAAACTGAGTAGAAGCAAAAGTGAAACTCACTGTCTTTGCTTCACTCTCTAGTACTAAGATGAGAATACCAAAGTGGAAAAAATTGCTACAAACAACTGAAATGTTTCACTTTGAATTTACAGTAAGCAATTTAAAGAGTTTTAGAATCTTCATAAAAGGTTCTTGCTTGTATATTTATGTGTGTACCAAAGATCTTGCTCTTCAAGGTCTCTGGTGGTAGATGTGAATATAGTAGGCAGTTTGGAAAATGTCCAAGACAAACTTGGTTCAGTGTTACAACACTAAATTCCATACTGCATTAAAGTAGCCTTGTAATTGTATCTTAATCATACACAAAAATGCAAAAAAAATTTTCAGAAATATCATTACGGTTGAGATCTCTAGAGGAAGATCCCAGAATTTCAACAGCAGACCTTGAAGGGATTTAGTTCTGTGTTCTGTTGTCTTCTGTTCTTTCAGTTTCTAGCTGTATCACACTCACATCCTGTCACACTGGCTAAAGCGGATTAAATTACATTAACAGATTAAATAATAATTAAAAAACCCAACAGGATAAGAAATTACTGACCAAAATGAATTTATATAAACATTAACTTTTGAAGCTTCCTGACTTTCACAGATAGCTCGTGCTGCTAAACAAGTTCAGGAAGGGTAACTTTCTTTAACAATGCAAAGCAAAAGCACTTTGACAGAGCTGCAGTCCCTTGCACTTAAAATCAGATATCAATAATTAGTACATCTTTAACTTCTAGAAACCTTAATTTGAAAAATCCTTAAGAGAGGGTTCCACCTAAATGTCCACAGTTATCTTGAAACATAAAAAATTCCAATATATGTGCATGTGAAAATATCTGTTTCAAATAACAAACCTACTTTCCACAGACAGATGCCCGGTCATTATACAGTCCTGAACACTGCACAGGGTGAAGCTATTTACATGAACCTGGGCTGGAAACTTTTAATCTTGCATTTCTCAAATTAATCTCAATTTCTGAGTCCTCTAAGGGTTTGGAAACTCCAAGGCTGAAAGAAGAAATACTAGTTTGTTTAGTATGAGGGAATTGGGCTGCTTCCCATGTTTGACTAATGTAAGAAAGGCTGAGGTGATTCTGCTTAGATTTTTCAAAAGAAAAAAAAAATAAGCCCGGTCCCTTCAAAATCTGTTGCAAGAGGTTTTCAATTTAGTAGACTTCCTGACTCCCAAGGGATTTTCAAATACATTTTTTGTGTGAGTTATAAACTATTTTCCTGGTGTTAGACTCAGGAAGGCACAACTTTAGCTCCTCTTTATCATTGAATATAAATACATTCGATTTGCATAACAGTGTAACCAAAACCCATATGAAATCACATATCATTGTGTTTAGGAACCATTTAAACATAGAGGATATACTGCTCTAAAGATGAAATAGTCTTGGGGGAAAACACAACAAAATGAAACAAAATTGAAGGAGAACCTTGAAGTGGAGACAATCCAGATTTGGTTAGGAAATAAAGTGCAACTCAGTGGAGACTTATACTGATAGCCTCCAGAAGCATCTGTACTGCAATCACTTAGTTTTGACTGCAGAGCTGCAAACAAAGACAGCAAGACTGGCAAACACTGGAAGCAGAGGCTTGCATTGTCTATACTTCAAGGTTCTCCTTCAACTGAGATTGCAGTTTTATTAATTTTGATTTGTTTCATACTGTTAGCAGGTTTTGTTGAGGAAGGAGAACCTCAGCCAAACTTTTCTTACTGGCTCTTTTCCTCACTGGATGGTGCTAGCATATGTATGTATCTGTTTACTCCAACACTAAGCAAAAATCTCTGAAAGTCACAAAGTGACAATAAATTTGTGGTTCCCTGTAATGCCATTCGTACCTAGACATTTCCCATCAGTGGACTGCATTTCAAACTTCGTTTTCAAGAAGTTCTACAGTTAAGACAATCACTTCCACTTACTTGCCTGCCTGCTTTTCCCAGCTACATAACTTGGCTGCACACTGGATTTTATCCTATAATAGGAGGAAGGCACATGTTCCTTAAAAGGAAATCCCATGCCGCTGCTGCTCAGTTGTGACCCAGCTAACTTGGCAAGAAATTAATGTCTCCATCTCCAAATCAGATCCACACCAACACATGGATGAGCGTTCAAAGGCTTGGAACACTCAATAGAACCATGGGCAGTGTGGAGACCAGTGCAGGCATTGCTGTTCACATGAGACAACTGTCTTCATTAAAGAGCAAATTAAAAAATTACTTACTCTTTCTCTATTTGCAGAAACCATACCAGAAACTAGTGAAACCAACAAAACAAGAATAACTCAATTTGAAAGACACAGATTAAAATCTTATTCACTACATGTGGTTGATCTGTGTATATGCTACCAGTATAGGTAAGAAATATAGCAATACCATCTTTTTTTCATCCAAGTTTTATTGCCCCTGCACATCCAGCGCACAGACACACACACATCACACAAACCAAGAATCTGTAACATGGAGCACTATTCCTGTTCGCTGCAGGCTGTAAAGTGGACTTATTCACTGTCTTCTCCTTGGACCGCTTGGAGGGAATGCCAGAGAGCTGTTGGAAAGGGGCAGCTCCTGGAGGATGTTAGGGAAGGGAGACAGGGCAGTTACAGACACAGAGGAGGGGGGAGCATTACCTGATTTTATTCCTGTTTTCTAGAAGTCCTTATACAGCAGTTAGTCACTGTAGCATCTGAGTGCTTTTCAGTTGCTTAGCAATTGAACTGATGCCTGTTCTTGGGGCGGGTGTGTGTGTGTGTGTGTGTCTGTGTTGGTTTGGTTGGTTGGTTGTTTTTTTTTTCCCTCAAAGACTGTTGTATGATACAGCATTTTGTACCTCATCAAGAACACAGGAGGCTGTTAGAGAAGGTAGTGGCAAAGAAATGCATCTTCCACAGGAGCAGTGTTCCAGGGTAGAATTAGTGTCTGGGGAAGTACCTTCTGCATTCTTTGGTATATGCTCCAAAAATCAGTCTCTGCAGAAATATATTACAATGTTTTTTCAGGTGCTCTCTACTGTGTCTCAGAGGAACAGTTATCACATGAATGCCTAGAGTAGGACAAACCATAGGAACCCTCAAAGCCAAGAGATGGCTTTTTTTTCCCTAGGTTTTTTTTGCCCCAAATGGATGAATTAGAAGTGTGTCCTTTCAGGAGCTGAATCGTATGCAAACCTATATTTACAGGTATTGGTTCCTCTTTTCTCCTCCAGGAAGAAGGTATTCACTCCTATTGCTCAAGGAAGTAGGTTTCAGAGAATGACTCTAAATAGTGACAAAGTTTCCTTCAAGGGTGTTCCTTATTACATGTATTCAAAGAAAAAGCATGGGTTTTCAACCAAAATACATTTTCCTCTAAGGCTGGGTCTACACAGAGAAGGAGAAAACCCACCACAACATATGTACTTAAGCATTAAGTATTTTACGCCCAAAAGTAGAAAGAAAAGTGAAATACATGCAGTCAGATTTCACTGATTTTACTTAAAATAAGTAACTTCCTTAGCCTAATTTATGAAAGTTTTACAGATAACTCCCCCATCCTGAATACAGAATGTGCTTTGATTTTAATTTCAGCTGAAAATGATAGATCTAAATCCAACTATGAGAATTCTTCAAGCAACTACAACAAAACTGCTTCTATCTTTTTAGCTGTTTGAATATGGAAATAAAACAAAATCTCTGTCCTGGTTTGTAAGCAAATCTCAAAGTTGGAACACAGGAGTACTCAAGAAACCAAAACTAAGCCTTTTGCACATGTGGCAAGTTTTTAAATTTGCCTTGAAAAGCAAACCAACTCTGAAAGGAAGTTATTACAACAGTTGTAAAAATCACATTTTGTGTATAATTAGTAGTATTTCTGTCCATTATTTGGGGATATGTTTACTAAATTTAGTGTTTTACACTATGTTTACAATGTTGTTTAATTTAGGATTCTGTGAGTATGCCTGTGTTAACTACATTGTTCACATATCTGTGTTTCACATGACATGAATATGTGAAATGAAATGTGTAAACAGGATGACATTTCAATCCCTTTAATTTCCCACCTCACAGGCTGACAGTTCTACACAAGTGCATTGACATGCAAACACGTATGGAGACTGTGTATGGTCATTTAGCAAAGAAAAAGGAAAGTGGGATGCTTAAATGGTAATAAAATGCAAATCTGAGACACTGACAGTTTTTGGGTGCAATATGCCTTTGAAAGGACTTGTTAAAAAAATAACAGAGTAGAAGGAACACTGCTGAAAGTAATGAACAACCCTGAACAGACTAAGGGTATTTTGTAGGACAATAATGTTCCTTGCTATACTATGCTAAAATGTGTTTAATTATTACAGAAGACAAACAAAAGTAAAAATGCCTGGTATCAGTAGATAAGCTGTAATGTTTGGAGTCCCAACACAGATAGGTCTTTTACAGCCTTGCCAACTGATAGCGTCCTTTACCAGTCAAGATTTTAGGAAGTTTTGTGAGTACAAGTAAACCTGAACCTATCAAAACATTGAAACTTAATCATATAAGGATTTCCCATCAATTTCAGCAGAATTCTTTGCATTTGCAGGGTTCTGTCCACAGAGATCTTTATGAGCAGAGTCTTAGATATGCAGTGAGCACAACCAACCTAGTACACTGCTCTTCTAGTCTTTTAAGTGGTCTGGATAGTGGTGGTACAGTAAGTGATCCTATTTGGGAAGATTCAGGACACTTTTATTTTGCGGTTTATTTCCTTTCCCTGTTTGCAAGTTTTCAGTGTCACTGCAGTACATGCTTGTGTAAGTTTTCCACATTGCAGCCTGGAGAGACATTAGAAACTAAAACCAAATTATTAGAGGATGTAATACTATGGAAAATGTTCAGTGAGATCAGGGTCTAGATATCCTAGAAGAAAACATGCTGTAATTGACTTTATTTCAAAATCACCAGGTGTCCTTTTGTAGTGGGTTTTCATGGCAGGGCTTTGGTAGCAGCAGGGCTATCCAGGTGGCTTCTGTGAGAAGCTGTTAGGAGCGTCCCCTATGTCCGATAAAGCCAACGCCAGCCAGCTCCAAGATGGACCCACCGCTGGCCAAGGCCAAGTCCATCAGTGACAGTGGTGGTGCCTCCGGGATAATGTAGTTAAGAAGGGGGAAAAAAACCTGCTGCGCAACAGCAGCCAGAACAGAGAAGTGAGGCTGTATGAGAGCAACAGCTCTGCAGACCCCAAGGTCAGTGAAGAAGGAGGGGGAGGAGGTGCTCCAGGCACCCGAGCAGAGATTCCCCTGCAGCCTGTGGTGAAGACCATGGTGAGGCAGGCTGTGCCCTGCAGCCCGTGGAGGAATTCACACAGGACCAGGTGGATGCCTGAAGGAGGCTGTGACCCTGTGTAGAGCCTGCTTTTGGCAGGATCTGTGACCCTGCTGGGGACCCACACTGGAGCAGTCTGTTCCTGAAGGACTGCATCCCACGGAAGGGACCCCATACTGGAACAAGGCCGGAGCATGAGGAGGGAAGTGCAGTAGAAACAATGTGTTATAAAACAGCTGTTAACTCTCCTTCCCTGTCCCCCTGCACCACTTAGGGGGAGGAGACAGAGAAGTTGGGACTGAAGTTGAGCCCTGGAAGAAGGGAGGGGTGGCGGGAAGGGAAGGTATTTTAAGTTTTTGGTTCTCATTATCCTACTCTGATTAGAATGGTAATAAATTAAACTGATTTCCCTAAGTGGAGTCTGTTTTGCCCATGACAGTAATTGCTGAGTGATCTCCCTGTCCTCATCTCGACCCAAGCGCTGTTTGTTAGATTTTCTCTCCCCTCTTCAGGAGTTCAGGAGGGGAGTGATAAGAGTAGCTTGGTGGGCAGCTGACATCCAGCTGGGGTCAAACCACCACACCTTTAAACTGCATGTTCAAGAAAACCAAATATGCAAGGCAGTGTATGCACTGCATTAAATTCTAGTTTTGAATTGGCATAGATTTTGTTTTCTGTAAGATGATGTTATGGAACACAGATATACTCTTTTTGTGTGTAAAAAACCCGCATGTTAAGACTGCAGAGATGACAGTGATTAGCTTGTCCTTGAAGAATGATATGACAGCACCAATTTGTTAGCTGACAGTTAGCAGCTTGCTTTTGCATGACTTAAAGTTACAAGCCTGAGTCTGTTGGTAGTTTTGAGACTCATCTATCAAACTTTTACATGCCGTTTTAGTTCTTCCCTGTCCCACCTTCTGTTCTTCCTTTGTCTCTGGATAAAGACTTCACAGTATGTATTTGTAGCTCAAGTCCTCTGACTCTGGCGTTCTTTCCTTAACCCCCATTTCTTCACGTCAGCAGTCAAGCTGTTTTCTCTTTTTGTTTGTAACAGACAGCCTAGGTCCAGAGCCTTCAGATGAAGCATGTTTATTTGGCATGGACAAGAAGATAAGGAACAAACTCATCCCGTAGGAAGTTACCAGAAAAGTGGGTATCTGCAAGGTTAATACTGTGCAATACATCCTGGGAGCTGGGTCAGAACTAGCACACATCTGCGCAGTTTCAAAAGAAAAAAACAAAACCAGAACAAAACAAAAAAACCCCAAAACCCCGTGCATTTTTCCTTTGGCCCAGATAACACACGCACTACTGTAAACGCAGACCACAGCAAAGATGCGCTGCTATTGTTTACCACAGCTGAACAAGGCAAGGTCTGTCCCTCAAACTTGCGCTGGCTGGTCCAAGGCCCTCTGCCTCACTGCAGTTCGGATTTTACCTCACAGCGGCTCCTACCGGTGAGGACAGACCGCAACTCGGGAGAGACAGGGCGCCCTTGCTCCCCACAGGGCGGGGGGGCAGCAGGCAGCAACCGCCCGCGGGGAGATCCCCCCTCCCGCACCGCCCAGCCCCGCTGTCACTCCGGCGCCCGCGAGGGAGGCCGCTGCCTGCGCGGGCCAGCTGCTCCCGGCTTGACCTGTGGTGGCGGCGCTGCCGGCAGCCGACGGGGCTGACAACCGGCCCCAGGTCGGTTTTCCCCGGGGCCAGTGACACGGCGCCGAAGGGCAGCGGGGCGCGGCGGCCGCAGGAGGCGAGACTCGCCCCCCCCCCCCACTCCCCCGCGTCGCCGCGCCTTTCCGGCAGGGGCGGGCAGCGCCGCCCCCAGCCCCGCCCAGGCCCCGCGCCGCGCCGCGCGGCGCCCTGCCCCTGCGTGCTGACGGAGCGGCGGGAGCGCGGCGCCCCGCCCAGCGGGAGGGCGGATGCCCCGCCCATCCCTCCCCGTCCGCTCCCCGGCGCGGCAGGGCGGGGCGGGGGGGCCGCGCGGAGGCAGCGGGCAGAGCGCGGCGCGGTTCGGCTGGGCTCGGCGCCGCCGCCGCCGCGCATGGAGAGCGAGCGGGCGCCGACGGGGGAGCTGCCTGCGCGCGCCGGTCTGCCCAGCCGCCGCCGGGGTGAGTGGGGCCAGCGCCGCCCGGCGGCCGTTGCCCCGCTACCCGCGGCGGCCGGCGAGGGGGGCGAGTAGGCGGGGGGCCGGGGCGGCGGTTACGGCTCGTCGCCCTCCGCGCCCCGTCCCGCTGCTGGGCGGCCCCGGCGCCGCGTGTGGCGGCTGCCGCTGCCCGTACTGCGCGGCGCCCGGGGGCGGGGGGCCGAGGGGGCGGGGGCGCGCGGCGGGGCCGGCGCTAGGCAACGCGGCGGCGGGGCCCCGCGGGGGGCGGCACCTGGGGAGGCGGCGGGGCGGGGGGTCGCGGCCGGCGCGGAAGGCCCTGCGTGCCTGGCGGCGCGGGCGCGGGGCGCCGCCGCGTGCCCCCTGCCCCACGTCAGCACAGCCGCTCCCGGCTGACCCGGCCCGTGTGCGGGACCTGGAAGCCGCCCCCTCGCCGCTGGGCGCCGCACCTCCGCCAAGGTGCCGTGCTTGGCTGGCGAGCCTCCTCCGGAACCCGTACCGGTGCCGTTGGTGGGGGTGGTCGTCCTTGCAAACAGTCGCAGAAGCATCTGTGGTTGGTCTTTATATGTCTGTATTGAATTTGCTTCTGGGTGGGGAGGTGTTCTGTTAGCTGTGGGTTATGAATTAATGAATTTCACTTATTTTTGCAAGAGATTTTTTTTCCTTTTTTTTTTTTAGAAGAGAATTGCAGATAAAACTTCTTCAGTTTAGTGTTTGTTTTTTGTTCTGCAGCCGAAGTCTAATTAGAACCTGATTGGCTCTGTCTTCAAGTTTTCCCTTCTAACCTCTGCTGTGACAGGTGAGAAAGTAACACTTTGCTTCAGTTATTCGTAGATTGTTTGTCACTAGAGGGACACAGACTGTATTCTTTTTCATTGTTGGGCAGAGGGAAATATAACTAGGATGACTGTGATGGCTACTTACAGTTTCAAGTGTGATTTTTGCACTTGAGATTTGCTTAATGATCAATGTTTCTGACGTCTTAGCTCTGTACAGCTTTCTAGTTTATCATGTACTAATCCATTGGTTATATTGTTAGTCAAATTTAATATATATGTAGTTTAGGTTAGAGAGAAATATTTCTAAATTTTGTGTTTTGTGAAAAATCAATACTGACTGGGGATTGTGGAGAGGTTATGTGCACTGTTGAAAAGGGTAGTTTGAATCACTTGCATGGATTGACTTTTTTTGTCTCCTCCCTGCCCAATCTTCTTAGTAATTGCTATGGGAGTAACGTTGTAGTGATGTTCCTTGGGCATGCACGTTTATTGTGCCTTCTTAGGGTTGGTGCCTGAGGATTCAGTAGGAACACAGTAGCTTCACTGTCTTCTGCTTGATGACAATAAGTCCCAAGTGACTTAAGTGGTGTAAATGGAGAATTTTGTAGTAAACAGCTTCACTATTATAGTGTGAAACGATAGAGATCTTAAGCAGTGGTGCACTTTCCAGAGAAGCCTTACAACTGAGCTATTTACAGAGCCTTTCATTTTCATAAGTGCCAACAACAGCAACATAAGGAAGTAGTATTTGCTGCTGGGAGGGGAAGTTTAATGAGCAAGGAGTTCACAGAATGCAAAAAATGGTTTGACATTCTTGTTGATCAAATCAGATTGACTGGAACTGCAGAATGGAAAATGAAAGGAGGCTGCTGCTGCTTCTCACATGTAGCTGTTAAGAGTGGTGATTGGGCTAGTAAAAACCAAAGTTCCTATCTCTGTAGAATAACCATTTCCAGACTATGTCGAGTTAATGTTGTGCATGACCACATAGTACTACTAAAGCGAATGTCACTGTCATCTTGTACTAGCAGTAGCGTGTTCTTCCTGAAGTTGTAAGAAAAGCAGTTGCTGAACAACAGGGTTGTCATTTTTGCTATTGGTCTTTTATCTCAGCCCTGGGGCACTTTTACAATATGACCTTAGGTGAACAAAAGCTAAGTGATGATGTTTGCAGTTACAGGAAATAACCTAGCATCTTGGCTGAAAGAACCTTTAGAGGGAAATAAACAAGGTTCGGAAATATCGTAATATTAAATATTAATGTATAAAGTATTAAAGATACATGAATTAAATGCTGTTAGTTATGTATAAAAGGAAACTACTATCAAAAGTCACAAAACTTTCATTAAAAAGCAGATTAACATAATTAAGCATGCAATATGTTTTTATATATAACATGCAATATAAAAAATATTTGTTTTAATACGGTGTTTTGAAAAAACAACCAATGTGGAAGAAGGCAGCCAACACCTCGTGGCTTTTTAATAAAAATTAACTGGAGCTTTGAGTAGGAGGTTGAAGTAGATGACCTCCTGAGGTGCCTTTCATCCCAAATTATGCTATCCTAGTGCTACTATGCTGTTATAGGCTAACATTTCTGTTGCAACACACACGCCACACACCAGACCCCCCTTCTTTTTACCTAGGCTTATATGCAAAACAACATTTTTAGGCAATGCACAGTTATATGTTTTCCATTTAACTTCATAGAGCTGCTTTTTGAAAGCCTCTCACCCTGTCTGTGCACTGATTTCAGTGGGTTCCCTATGAATTCATGTGTCCACCCACAGGGTTCTCAGCATGAGCACAGCAGGATGACTAATATGAGTAAGAGTAGCATGATCTGAGTCAACATTTGAGCTCATGCTCGCATTTGTGTTTCTCTTAACTTGTTTCAGATGTGATTTCTTTAGCAGAAGGTAAATGAGGAACTTTATGAATTTCTGGATAGAAGGTTTTGCAGATTATTCCATAAGGTAGATACGTTTTTATGGAGGCTTTAAAAAGAAAACCAAAAATGTGTATATACAATGAATTTTTTTCAGAGCAGTTCCCCTGGAAGAACTGTAATCAGTTCTATTTGACACATACAAGTAGGTGCTTTTTGCTGCATGCTGTATTGGTTAGGGAGTACATTGTATCTCTCACTTGAATGGGCTGTAGGCCTTGCAATAATATAAATAAAGTGAGAGCTACAAGGTACAAGTATAAGGTGTCTTGTGTAAGAAACCTGTGAGATGCTGGGAGAAAAAAAGTGATGCCTCAGTCCAGTATTAAGCTCTCTGGGTTATGCATTACTGAATGCAGAGAGGTCTGATGCACATGGACAATGATAGAATCCCCTTGAGTTTTTGTGGGTATTGAGGTACAGCTGATTTGATCTTTTAAAAGTAATTCCTAGCTTTTGCTCTGCCCTATTGGCCTGTACTAGAAAGCAGTTTTCTATGGATGAAAATCTTAAGTACTTCCTGAGTAGACAAGTAGAATGACTTGCCTGGAAGATAATTGTCCATTTAATATTAGTTATGCAGTCACTGTATCACTCAGTCAAACATGAATATTTAAATCTGATTTGTAAAAAAAAAAATTCTAATGTAATGCAGCCAGCTATTGATTTTAAATCAATACAAGCATTGTCCTTTTGTGGTGTCAGTTGTCTCTGCATCTGTGTCTTTGACAGTCACTTCCAGATTAGTATTATGCAGTTCCTTTTGTTGTTAGTAGATTGCTTTTTAGTCATGGTCAAACATTTCCTTGTATTGGGAGGAGAGGCATCAGCTGTTGATATTTCAATTTTCTGTACCTCTGTCCTTTCTTCTGGGCTTTCTTCTGTTTTTTGTTGGTTTGCTGGTTTGCTTTTTTTTTCCCCACTAGTATCTTTAGTATTTGTCCATGGTTTTCAGTTTTTTCCTGTGATGTCACAAAAGACAATATTCCAGCTGAAATGAGACTGGTTTTGATCCTATTCTTTGCTCATTGAACACTTTTTGTTTCTTGTCTTCTGTATGCCTGTATTAAGCCAGAGATTCTTTTGACCTGCACAACCTGTGCATGGTTATTTTGTTTATCTGCTTACATTAGTCTTAAAATTCAATCCTGTGTGGGAATAGGTGCAAGTTATTCTTCCAGTAGTTTATTATTTTTTATTTATTGATGCCAAATGTTATCTGTCTTCTGTTTTTTTTCCTTGGCTAGCTCTCCATTTTGATCCTGCTCAAGTCTCATGTTAACCAGTTATCACCAAAATTGGTTTTGGATTGTTTTTCAATACTCACTAGAAAGCTGAAACACATTTTCAATGCCAAGCCTAGGAAATAGAGCTGGAGCATTTTACAGACTTACCAAACTGAAGATTGGTTACTTATGCTGGGACTTTAAAATTGCTTATATGCTTGCATAAGTATGTATAGTGTAGTATTTCTTGCTCTGTGTGCACACCCATGGAGGAACTTTTCTAGTATTTACCTCAGTTCTTGAACTCTGTGTTGTTCATAATGTAAAATTTTCTATTGACAGTCTAGTGAAGGTATCTTAGCTGATATTCCTGTTATCAGTTTGCTTATGTGCTCGGGCAGTTGCAGTAGATTTCAAAGTTTAAGTCTTTTACAGGCATTTTAAATAAATATGTGTTCAAAGTGATGTGATTAAAACGATTTGTGTGCATAATTAAGAATTTAAAAATGTTTCTTCATGTGACTATTGGTCTTAATGATTTCTTTTTTTTTAGCCTTTAATAAGAATAATTATTGAATCAGTTGAAATCAGTTTGTGAGACGTTTTCCTGCAAATACGAAGTCATCCTGTTTCCCAAAAACAGTATGAGGACAAGAACTTTGAGGGGTTTTTTTGGTTTAATATATTAGAGGAATAGTGTTAATATTTCTTTGTCTAGCATTGACACTTTGCGTATATAAAATGAATCTTTAAGAACATGTCTAGTATGCCTTACTTGAGTATTTTCAGTCTTTGTTCTACATTAGTCTTGGTTGACTACTAGGATTTTGTAGGTATGAGCAAGATGTTTGTCATTCTTTAATGTGTTGTCCTACAACCTGGGTTTCCAGCGCTGTGAGGTATTTTTAAAGTAAGAAGAACATTGACTTCTAAATGTGTAACATTTTTGATGTCTAAAACTCTTGATACGTATAGCTATACAGTAAATTTGGTACCTGTATTTCTTAGTTTTTAGAGGTCTCAGTTGTTCAAGTGCATTTAGATTGCTAGCCCTTTTAACTTCAACATAAGATGATGGGATTGCTTGCATGGATTCAGTTACAGACATAGGGCCACAGGTGGTGTCTGAGTTGTACTGAACCTATTAGGTAAAACTTGTCTAGGAGGCTAATGCAAGGGCACCTGAGGACAAAGACTGTTGGAAAACAACCATTAAGTCCTAGTAAAAGAGAGGGTTTTGTGCCTTGAAAAGGTGCTTTGGAAACCTATTAAGATAGTCAAATAACATAGGAGGCTCTGAGGTTATAGAGACAAAAGCCTCTTAAAAATGCAGCTTTCAAGTGAGGGTTAATGTTGGAGCATGATGTTCAGAAAAAAAATATAAGGTCTGTTATATGTGGTATAGTATACTACAGTAGGCAGTGTAAGCCAGCAAAATTTTTCTCTTCGCAGTGTTTCCCATTTGTGAGGGATTCTGACATTCTGTAATGTCTGGTACTGGTTCTGCAAAATGTAACAACGTTGTATTATGTTTGTTCATAATTTAACTACAATATGGTTGCAAGGGACGGCAATACCCAGCTTGCTCTATACTTCTCTCTGAAGCAAAGGAGCAAAAGGTTGCAAAAAATGCAGAAGGGGGGCAAAAAAGGCTGCTTACATGATTGTTGCTTCCCATCTGTATGAAGGAGTACTCCTGTGGTGCTCAGAAATGAGGAGCTGGAGTCAAATAGTGACTGGTCTGTATGAAGGGGCATCCCCTCAGGGACAAGCAAAATCAAAACCATTCTTCCAGTCCTGTAATCTACAAAGGTAAAGAAGGCAAAATGTTACCCTCAGAAAATGGAGGGAGTAAAAGGAGTTGAATTAAGTGAAACCTTTAAAACCCTTTCCTTGTTGTTGAAGGACTCAAATTTGGACACAAAGCCAAACTATTTCCATTTTATAGGTTACGTGAAGACTGCCAAGAGAATGGGTGAACCTGAAAGCTTGCATGTTTTTCAGCTTTATCATCAAACTACTAAAGACACTTCCTCACTATGAAATGTATCTCACATGGAGAAAATTGCTTCTTGTACAGACTGGTTTTGGAAACTTTAGCTGGCATTTCTGATCTTATTCCTGACACTAGTTTGCCATACTTTGCAGCACTGGCACTACAGGTTCTCGGGATTCTTTTTTGAACCACTAGAATTTTCATTTTAATATAGACTATTTTATAGTCATATAACAATATGTACATAGAAATGCCTTCAGTTTTTACTGTCTTGTAAAATCAGATTTAAGCCAGTTCTACAAGGTTTTACTATTTAGAGTCTCAGATTAGTTGTGAGATTGGAATGTCTGCTTCTGTGTGTTAAGGATAGTGTTAATATGAAGCTTTTAAGCAACAGATTTATTTTCATTATATTGACAAATTATCTGCTATGCATAGTTTTCAGATTTCTGCACTGAGTAAACCAGAGGCATGCTTTTGGGTTTTACTATATTTTGATACCTTGAGGTTTTGCTCTTGGGAGCAGTAGAAAGCAGGCTCTACCTACTTAGCGACCGATGGCTGAGGGACAGGAGAATTCCTAAAGCTGGGGAAAATGAGTAGCAATCGAAGCAGAGAAAGAGTTTTGGCCTTTCTGTCAGGGCTTATAAACCATGAAGTTGCTGTACTGTAAACTGTGTCACAACTGTGACCCAAATTAAAATAATTTTTTTTTTCTCTCTTGGAACAAGTGGCATGAGGGAAGGGGAGCGGACAGGATAGCTTCTTAAGCTGGCTTGCAGTGCCAAGGAAAATGTTGTGTAACCACATCCTGGATAACCCCAAAGATGGACTGAGCTACAAAAGAAATTTTGGGTTCCCAGTGGGATCTGAGGACGTGGGATTGCACAAGACCCAGATCCTCAGCTGTGGGCAATAAAGCATGTGTCAAGCCAACAGCTGGCTCCCAAAAGGTTGAGACTTTGGAACTGTTCTAACAACTGTGTAAATAGGTGCATGGTTATCTTTTAATTGCTCTATACCTGGGTCTTCATAAACCTTTGTAACTGTGCTGTCTATGAGGGATTTTGTGAACATGAACTATTTTGTGAACAAATACTTCTGGTTTCTTTTATCTTAACCTGGCTTCAGTTAAAGGTGATTTCAAGGTAGCTGGCTAACATTAGGGCGTTCTGTTCTTGTGAGTCTTTTGACCCTTAGAACTGGAGCCTAGCACACTAAAGTGGTGGTTTGGGCATGGAAAGGATGATGGAGCTGCAATGAGTTCCAATGAGTATTTTGGAAGCATGCTTGCAGAAGCTGGGGAGAAGCATGTTAGGCTTACGTATGTGATAATGAGAATGCTAAATTGTTAGGACTTAAGAGCCCTGTGCAAGGTGGGTGTAAAAAATGAGCTGGAATCTTCACTTCTCATTGTTACACCCTGGCAGACTTAAAAGCAGTGTGATGAAATAGATGCAGGTCAAAGTGGCGAATAAATAAACCAGGACATTTTGGTTAAGGTTAATGAGATTACAGAGTCGGAACCAAATCAGTTAGAAGCTGTGTCTGCAATGTAGTTGCATGTATGATTGTAACACACATGGATGTACCTGAATGAGCTCATATTTCAGCAACCGGAACCCACAGCAGTTTAAATTGCATTGGACACCAAAAATGTCATGTTGCTTTTGCTACTCAAGCTAGCTGAGGTATATTAACAGTGTTTAGAAGGATATCTTTAGGTTGCAGCAGACTAAAGCCATACCATAATTTTCTTGGGCTTTGGTACTTTTCCAAGTCTGTTTTCTAAGAGCTCTGCCACTTGCTCAGACTGATAGCTTATCAGTATTTTTGCCTGTAAACTCTCAAAACTGAGTTTCAAATTAACTTTGTTAAATGTTTAAATGTTTTTACTTTGTTTTGTAAAAAAAGATTGTAATACTTGACAATTTCGTGGTGGTTCTCCTAAGTTTTGACACAATTTTTTTGGACTCTTGAACCTGAGATAAAAATTTTTGGGTAAGTTGATAATACGTGATGTCTGTTTTTATCATTGAAGATATTATGCCGTGATTAGAATACTGTGCAAGGTGGTGAAGTAACATTTTTTACAGTCAGACTTTTTAGAAGGAAGTTTGAAGTTTGCCATTACCAGATATTACAGCAAGTTTGCTACATGCCATAATATGGTAGAAGGTATTGTCTGTCTGGTTTCTTATTCCTGCAGTAGCCTTGTGGAGTGCTGTGACTTCTATGAATTGTCTTTGAGCAGCTTTATATTTAGATTACTTGAAGCCATTTCTGGAAATGCAGAAAAGCTTTACTTTTAAACAGCATGTAGGGCTTTGTGTTAATGTGTCAAACTACTTTTCTCCTTCCACATCTGAAGTCTGTCTTGGCTAAGAAACCTGGTATTGTTTTGACTTGCCACAGTGTAGCTGAAGTATTTCTGGCTGGCTGTGCCTAAGCGGAAGTGACCTCGAATGCCCTTCATCATACTGTTAAAACAATAGGTTAAACACATGTGAATCGTGGAAAAGTGGTGGTCCCTTTTCACGCTAAGGGGACCTGCTGATGGAAAACAAGAAAATACCATCCCTGATCTTGGCTGGACAGGCAGTTAATTTAGATAAACAGTAATTTAAGAAATCCTTTCGTTTTCGAGAAAACAGTTGGCAGTTATTATTACAATTCTGCTAAGGCCTAAATTTAGTCAAATAATGTAATTTTTCATTAAACAGAGATACTGTGTTCATAGAATCACAGAATAATTTAGTGTGGAGGGGACCTCTGTAGGTTTCTGGTGAAACTCCTGCCAAAAGCAGGGTCAGTAGTGGTGTCAGAATGGATATCGAAGCTGTATCCAGTCAGGTCACAAAACCCTCCAGAGACAGCACATCCAGCACTGGGCTGTCCTCAGGATGACAGTCTTTCTCCGTATATCCTCTCTGAACCTCTTGAGTTTCAATTTATGCCTGTTGTCTCCCACCCTGTAGAGAGCCTGGCTCTGTCTTCTGAATAACCTCCTTGTTGGTACTGGGGGCTGCTGTTAGGTTGCCCCAGAGTCTTCTCTTCTCCAGGTGGGACAGGCCACACTCTCCAGTCTGTCCTCACAGGGTCTGTGTGACAGTCCCCAGCTACGCTGGTGGCCTTTGCTGTGAACTTGTTCCTGTTTGTCAGTGTTTTTTATGTACTGGAGGGAGGAGATGGGGTAGGCCTGGACACGGAAGTTTAAATTCAAATAAGATCTGAATACTGGCAGAGTTCTGCAGCAAAGCCAGGACAGTAGGTGGTCAGAGACTTTCTAACAACAAAACTGGGAACATTTTCCTCTCCCAGTTTATGTACAGAAATAACCATAAGATGATGAGACACCTTGGTTTTAAACCCTTGAAGGACATTGTGACCAGAAAAAAATCTGTTCAATTCAGATAATTATAGTGCTTCCCTTCGTTAATGAACTGCTCACTGTAATGAACTGTAAAATGTGTTCTGATAAATTTATTTGGTTATGTAGCGTTTCTTCACAAGTGTTGTATTTAATAATGTGAACTGTAGAGTTTTTCTTTAGTTTTGTACATGATTTTGTTACATTTCAATTTTCTAAATGCAGCATGCCAGAAATAAGTTTAAAATTACTGTCTTGAAAACCATAACCAATGTGCTTGTTAGCATAATTTAATTAATTAAAACTCAAAGTCTAGATAGAACACATTAAGTTCTGTTGCTTCTTACATAAAAATGCAACATAATATATCTTGTTTAATTAAAAAAAATAGTACAAAGAACTATTTGGCTGCTTCAGTGATTAAATATGCAGAACAACAGCTTAAAAAATAAATGTGCAAAAAGTGATTTATATTAAATATTCTCTTAAATTTCAATTATAACTTAAAGAAGCTATTTTAAATTTATTTGAATAAATCAATTTGTCTTCCCCTCTGATTTCTGAGTACTTAATTATACATAGCTTATATGCATGTGATACTTTCCCCTGCCCCTGCTTTGGTTCTGTAAGATTCATGGACGGTTAAACTAGCTGGAACTTTTGGAGTCATTAAACTTCAACCAGTTGAGACCAATGCATTCTGTTGTGCTGAAATGTCTTCTAGAGCTAGTTGCAAGGGTATGCTGACGGTATTTGGTTCCTTTATCAAGCCTGGCTTCTTGAGTACAAGTTCACAGGTCAAGTTAGTTTTAATGTTTGCCTTTCTTAGAGTTGCTCTGTAACCTTTTTGATTACAAATAAAGTTAATTGTGGAATGTAAGTTTCTTCTGTTGGGGAACATCAATGGATCAAAAATCCATATGCCATCTTTTGCATCATGTAATGATATCTAAAGTTGTTTAATAAAAGCTTGTACTATTGATATTATTTATTCCTAAAATTATTTGATTTCTTACTGATATTTACTCTTGTGCTTGAGAAGCTGTTTATATCTGTAATGTTAGTACACTTGCCCTCTGTTTCCACTTTTTATATTGCTTTTTAAATTTCATTTTGCTGCCTCTGTCATCAAATTAAGTTGAGTTAAAATATTGAGCTGTTTGCTTGATTATTTAAGATTAGTTTAAAAGGCAAAAGAAGAATTTTTAAGAAATCCCTAATTAAGCAAAATATCTTTGTCTTAATTATTTTCCTCTCTCTGAGAAATATATACGTTCAGAAGCAGTAAGTATGCATGTATTACCTCCACAGTGTTATTAGTTGAAGCTGTCTTTTTTTTTTTTTCCTCCCCCCTCTGGCTCAAAATCAAATACAGAGTCTCATCTAATAGTTAATTTGTTACAATCCATTACAATGAATTTAGCATACTTGTCTATTGTTTGGTGCAGTCTCTGTCTCATCTTGACATAACATCCAGTTACTCACTGAGCCTTTGAAGAAGGAAACAAAGCAAACAGAACTGATGGACATCCGTTTGCCATCAAAGAAATAAGAGAGGAAATCATCCTCCCTGATAACACCTTAAGGAGAAGAAAGAGAGAACAGGGGAACAAGAACAATATAAAAGCCTCCCTGGCAAAAATATACACCATGCAGCAACAGAGTTAAATGGATTTGTAGAGTCATTTCATAAGTTTACGCAGAAGATGATAGAAAAAATTAAAAGTTTTTAAAAATTGTAAAAGCGGACTTTTTAATGTGAATGATAGAACACCACACACAAGATAACTCTTTTGAATCTGCAAATAGAAAAAGATGGTCTCAGTCAAAGGCACTGTCGGGAGAGCATAATATGTCCTTAATGCTTCTGAACGGTTGTTTCCTGTGCTGTAAGAAAAGGAATTGTCTTCTTTTCCCACCACGGCAGAAATGGTGTTGGTTTCCTTCCTGAAAGTAGTAAAGCAAGAGATGAGTTTACAGGCAGAAGCTGGAACTCAATAGGATTCTGGAAATAAAATGGCTTAAAGTAAGGAGGGAACAAGTATGTAAACAGCTTTGTCTCTTCATCCCTCCAGATGCCTCTCTTGTTTACCTTCTTACCATCTCTTGACTCTTTCTGGTTTTTCTTTCTTCCCCTCCAGAACTTTTCTGTCATGTTCCATTGCAAGTCTCCTATTGTGGGTTTGTTGCTTTCTTACATTGCTTTCTTCAGTCCCATTAATAAAAGAGTCAAGTAGGTTTTAAGATCACTTCCTGATCTTGACAGTAGTCAAGGTCTGACCTACTTGGAACCAAACTTGAGGGCCCAGATCCAGCTAAGTATTTGGTCTTTCAGTTTACACTGGTGAAACAACCTTTTGTCTTTCTGGATCAATTGTCATCCTTAGAGTTGCTAGAGCAAGCTCCCCAGTCAAGTTTTTAGCATCTCTGGATGGGAAAATGGGAAGAAAATAAAATAACCAAAAAGCACATGACATAAAAGAAATACTAAGGTCAGAAACTATATGCTGGATACATTTGCAAGCTGGGATAAACTATATTGTCTGGGAGGTTGGGAAATTGATTTTCAATTGAAGGAGAGCTGTTGCTAGTTTTGAAGAGGAAATTAGTTTTGATTTGTTAGTGGAAGAAACAAATCGCTTGTGAAAAATTGTGAGAAGAGTCAGTTCTGTTCACCTCAGTGGGCAAGGGCCTGGTGTCGTGATTAGAATTTATTTTGAAATGTAGGGAGTGAGAATAATCTATTGTCTGGAAGGAAGAGAGACTGGCTTGGCAGTAGACTGGATGAGAACTGATGTGTAGTCTGAAGTACAGGGATAATGGGAAGAAGTTGAAGTGTGTTATAAATGAGGGGGGAAAAAATCCCGGAGGGCAAATGGGTAAAAAGGTGCAAGAAAGTGTGTGGTTCTCTACTGGAGGTGCAGACAGTGCAAGTCCTTGTATGTGTCTTTTTAACCTTAACTGCTAATGTATATGTTCCATTATTCCAGCAGGTACAGCTTTTGGAAACTACTGTGTAATTTCAAATCTCAGTGAGGCTGATGTGTTGAGAACACAGAAGTCCTTTCTTGTGGTAAGACTTTGGAAATCTTTTGTAACCTCGGTATAGACAACTGATGTATGAAAATATCTTTGTAGGCTTTTAGGCCTCCTGTTCATGCTGTGTTCAGAGTGTCTTGCTCACTTGATTCACCATGGTTGAGGGCCAGACACTCTGTTCTATATGCGAGCATTAAAAATTCATAACTTGAACTAAAATTATCTCTAAAATAAACTAGGATGAATTTCCCCAGCAAATGCTGTATCTAACACATGTGTGCACACATTCATTAAACATTTTTCACCAATAGCTTTTTAGTTTCTTAATGGTGGAATGAGCAGAAATATCTGTTTCAGATTGTGGTCCTTTCCTTATTTAGACTGTGTGGTGGAATAAAGTAGCAGTTTTAAGAAACCTTTTTGTTTATCACATTTCTGTTTTATTCTCACAGGTGGTGTACAGGATTAGTTTGCAATTGTAATTTGTGATCTCTCCTTTCTTGTTTGTTCCTACATACTTTTATTTCCTTTTATTTTATCTGTGTAATGGGTCACGTCCTTTTGAAGGCATAATTATAATATCAGATTAATAACAGTACTAACAATGGGTAGTGAATTGTTACATAAGGCTAGGACTGTTTTAAGTTACTGAAACAGTTTTATATTTATAAATACCTAATTGTACATGCATTTTTTACAGTAAAATGTTATAAAATTATGATGTTTTATATGAGACGGAATCTTTAGTAGAGTATCATTGCATGCATTTATTAGTAGTTAGAATTGTAACATGGCTCTTGGTTATAGAATGTGAGAGTTAATCTAGGTCATGATTAGAATATTTCATATGCTTTCAAAATTGAATTAGAGCATTGCAAATTTATTATTACTAATGTGACTGTTTCTGCTGGTTGCAAAACATCTGAAAAGTATTGAAACAGGCTGCCCAGGGAGGTGGTGGAAATACCATCCTTGGAGGTGTTTAAAAAACTCATAGATGCAGTGCTTAGGGACATGGTTTAGTGATGAACTTGGCAGTCGTGGGTTAATGGTTGGACTTGATGATCTTAAAGGTCTTTTCCAATTTAAATGATTCTATGATTCTATTCTTGGTGTTTAGCAAGTAGATCATCAAAATGCTACTGTTGGACTAGTTCATGCAAAGTCTGGCTTTAGCAAATCTCATTATATGATTACAGCCATACTTAAAGTGTTAAATGGTGTGTACAAGTAATGAAAGAAATGGAAGGTCAGCTGTGGATTACACAGACTGTATGTAGGAATGTCAGTTTGTTAATTTTTCTGGTTTTTCGGTTTTGCCCTTGTAATCTGTAAACTGTAACCTGTAACACTGATGAGTAAAGAACATCATACTTACTGTCAAAACTACTGTGATAGACTATTTATTTGGAACATGCATGGTATCTAGACTCAGTATCAGTAACATCATTTGACATGTGCAGTTGTGTGTTTCTTTCACACAAAACAGAAGATGAAAGAACTTATGTGATTTTTAGCTTACTAATAGTGCTGGAAGTAATGAAAGTAACACTAATCTGAACTTGATCATGGTTTGGTAGAAATGAAATAATTTGCAGCATAGGAACATGAAAATTTTGGCAATGCTACCCCTTGGTAGCATTAAAATGAGTTTTCTGGAACCTCTTTCTAGATATGTTTTCTATATATATATATTTCTAGGCTTTGCATAAATTTCTGTGATAACTTATTTTCCCACTGGAAGTCAGTCTCTGAGAGCAGCCTGTTGGCAGATAATCCTGTCTTGTGAAGTGCAGTGGTCACACAAATAGCCTGATCAATAATTTATACTTTTAATGGATTATTTCTAGTTACTGACTTGACAGCCGTTACACAAGAAGACATTGCAGATTATCAACTCCAAAAGCAACTTGTATGCTCTTGAGTGATAAGAAAATTAAATACTAGGGAGAGCTGCCTTCTTTTGTCTTCTGCAGAAAGACAAAAAAATCCAAAAAAACCCAAACCTCTCAAAGGGGCAAAATGATCTCCTTTGAGGAGTCCTGCTGCTAGGGGAGGAGGGAGGGAACGGAGAATGCCCAAAACAAACAAAGGAAAAGAAATTTAAAGCGGGGAACTTTTACAAAATATAGAGTAGAGCAGGTGTATAGATTAAAGTGGAAAGAACAGAAGAGGGTGTGGGGTTTCTCCCTGCTGCACAACCCCCACCACCCCCCATTCCCCTCCTTTTTTCCTTTTGTCTTTTTGAGGGTGCGGACAGGTTTATGGTGTATGAAAGAGAAGGGAAGAACATAAAACCAGCAGAAAAAGTTAAAGGGGTTTAGCTGCCAGCATGGTTATAGTACTGCTGGACTGGAGGATCAGCTTGAGAAGCATTTTGAGCCTTGCAGGCCCAGTGTAGGCAGTATATATGCATTTGTCTGGTAAAGGGAGAAATATTTAGTCACTTGTCATGCTAACACACTGGAAAAGCTTGTGAAATGATGGGCCAGTAAAGGGGGGTCCTCAGCAGCTGAGGAAAGGTAATATGGGAAGGACTGATTTGAGAGCAACTGCAGCTCTTGGAAGATAGTTCAACTACATATGGGACAGCTTTGGGTTTGTAAAAGGAAGAAGATGTAATGACATTTCAGCTGTTTCAGCCATAGTGGAAAATACACTTGTTTCAATGAGTGTATTGCCCATTCACCAGTCTCTGGCATGTGAAGCTTCTGACTGTCTAGCTCATCTAGTGGTGAGACAGAAGTTGCCCTTCCAATATGTCAGCTACTCACAAACACGTAAAGGCAAAGTATAAACAGCCACAGGTGTTTACTGGTGGTTTTTTTTGTTTGCTTATAGAGTAGAATTGCTAATAAGGTGAGGTAGGCAGTGTTGGGGGGAAGGGTTTTGACAAAGCCAGGATGAGAAGGTAGGTCACCATTGTCACCACAAGCCTGATAAACAAGAGGAATGACATTCTTCAGCAGAAAGCACTGAGATGAGAGGGGAAAAAAAAGAGAAAGGGTTAAATGTTTTGAGTACTGACGCTTCCTTCCATGTCGGGCCTAGCAGACAGGTAAGGCTGTGCTGCTTCAGCTGTGCCTGAAGAGCTCCACAAGATGGGGGGTTCAGTGCTGCAAGGATCCTCTATTGATTGAGTGAAAGGACAACTGAATTAACTAGAGTTGAGTAGCATAGATGGAGAAGGCTAGTGGGTTTGTATTTAGTCATTGTTTTGTTTCTACTACTGCTACAGTGATGAAGGGTAGGCATTAAGCTGACAAAATCCTTGCACCTAGATACACAGTATTGTAGTGTTTAAAAGAACTCAAAGAAATACCATTTTAGAGTTGCATATAGGATTTCATTAAAGCACTGATTCTGTTATTTGATTGCATTCAGTATAAAATAAGGTCCATAAAATGTTAAGAACAAAAGAACAGTCGTAACTGCATATCTGATTACAGCCCTTGAAGCAGAATTTCAACTGCCTTTAAAGAGGGTCTGCAGCCAGATTGTATTTTTTTGCTCCTATGTATTTAAAAATAACCAAACATCCCTATTCAAAAGGTTCTGTATTATCACTAGAAACCTAGCTTTTGATGTTTGCCTATTTTATTTAATAGTTTAAACTATGCAGCTCTTGGGACTCAAACTGAAAAATGCATTAGTTTAATATGCAAAAAACAAGTCACCAGTCAAATGTTAGGCTCCTTAATCTGACTGTACTGCTGCTTGTTTAATTTGATTTCTAATTTTTTTGCTGTCATGATTCAAGTATTGTTTCATTGCTTGGGCTTTCAGTCAAAGCCTTATGAAATCAAAATGAATTTGAATGCTTCTCCATTTTCTTTTCAAGCTATGTGGACATAAAGTATTTGAGTAAGATGTGACTCAGCTAGTAGCCAAATAAATCTAAGCAAGTTTTATGTAGCAAGAGTTTCATTTTTAATTAAGATTGGCTTCTGAGTAACTGCTGAGGTGATTAAAAGATGATGGTTCTAGACAGAAGGTACAGCCTTCTGGAGGCAATGACCAGTACATTTAGCACCCACAGGACTTGTTACTGTGGGAACATTTCTGTGTATCAGCTCTTGTTTATTATTAAAGCCTTGAAGTTCTTGGTGTAAGTTTTAACAAGCTTCCAGGTCCCAGATCTTTCTTGCGGTGTAAGCTGAGTGTTGTGAGGAGGTGTGGGAGAACTCTCATACCGATTTCCACTTGACTTGAACCTTTGAAAGGTAACAGAGGGCTAGGGGCAGGAGGGCACAGAATGGACAGCATGAAGCAGGTTGTAGTCTTTGCTTGTATTTAGATTAGATTGTATTTAGATTTTATTAGATTGCAGAGACAGACGAATACTTTGTTGTAGTTGCAAAGGGAAGAGAAGAATTTAATCTCCAAGCATTTTACAATTGGGAATGTCTCTCACTAAAATTGATTTTCTATGAGATGATTTCATTTTATTGAGAGTACTTACTTGCTGGCTGATGTAACCATCACATGACCTGTTCTGGTGAAAACAGTGTTTTTGAATCCTCTTCTACCTTTATGTAGAATCCAAAATGGTACTGTGCGTTTTCAGGGGTCAGTCTGTTGCTATGTTAACTTTTTTGCCATGTACAGATTGAATTTGCTGGCCATTGGTGTTCCATGGAACAAAATACAGGTTTCTCTCATGTAGTCTAGCTAAGCGTATTGTAGAGTACTATGAAACATCCTTTGAGTTTGAAGAAAGGGATTGTCTCATGATAAAGTTTGGTCTGCCCTGCTTAAAAAAAAATAATTATTAAATCATATGAGCCCAAAGACAGTTTTAAAAGTGAACCAGCCATTTGGTGTTTGTTTTTGTTGCATAGCAATGTTCCTGTGTAAGAGCAGAATTACGGGTTACTGTTCCTTCTTTCTCATGCAGGTCTTGCAATTGTTTTGCAGACTTCTGTGAGTCAGAAGCTCCTCCACCAAGTTCAGTGATTGTCAAGTGTGTACTTCAGCAGTAACAACAAATGTTTATGAACTAGTTTTATTCTTTGATGTAGTCTTGAATTTTTGCAAGTGTTAAGCATTTTAATATTTGTAACTTATTGTCTAATCTTCAAATTAGAATAATCTTAAACAAAATGTCTCTCCTGCAGGGACTACAGAACTGTATTTCTGTTTTGGATTTCAGCCAGGCAAAATTGTCTTGATGTGTGATGACTAAGCCCCTTGGTTTAGATATATACTTTTTTATATATGAAGTATATAAGTAAAATTGAGTGTGCAGAATATTATACATGTTTGTATATAAAGAAGACATAATTTGATCCATATGTATGGGTGGTGCTTATAAAATGTTTAGTGCTGAATTATACAGAAAATTTGTATTGAATTCATTCTGACTATATCAGTAGTTATTATAACTACTACTTTTCAGGGCATACTCAGTTATTTCTTAGGTGTAGCCTGCATTTTTCTTGGGTATCTAACTTTTCATTTGTGTCATTAAAACAAATCTCTTTTGAAAGAACATTTTGTTTGAAAGGGCAGTTATTTTGTCTAATTGTGCTATTCCAGACCAGAGCTTCTTAGTACTAGGTCAATACTGGCATGCTGGAATGAGTCTGGTGAAGGAACTCCCAGAGATTAATAGGGATGGAGTACATGATGTATGAGGGGCTGAGAGAACTGTGTGCTTCCATTTAGAGGAGTCTGAGGGGACATCTATCTGTTGTCTTCAGCTACCTGATGGGAGGCTATAAAGAATATGGAGCTGGACTTTGTGTCAGGATGAGAGAAAACAGACACAAGTGAAAACATTGGAAGTTTTTGTTAGGTATTAAGGAAATCTTTTTCAGTAAGAGGGTGGTCAAACACTGGAAGAAGCTGTTCAGAGGGGTTCTGAAATATCCAGCTTTGAAGATGGTAAAAACTTCAGGCTGCATTAACCTTCATATTTGAGACTCTTTTTAAGTAAATTTGGTCCTAGAGTTAGTTAATAGTTAAATAATTAGAGTAATCTTAAGTTTTGGTGATGATAAAAGAGGAGTGTGGTTGGTTTTGTAGGCTTTCAAAATCACTTGAGCTGCTGGTTCAACCTAAAAGGTAGCTGTCTCTTGCAGGTAAATTTGCCTGTAAATGCATTTGGTTCAGTGGATTTTTATTTCTGTGGCATGTTTATACAACAGGTATCTCAAAGGAGGGTGTAGCTTATTAAACCCTTTAGAGTAGGAGAAAAAGCAGGCTAGTATGGATCTTGCTGCCATTTGTAGTTTTGTGTTGGTCTGTGATTAATGTCCGCTCTTGGCTCCTGCAGTTCTAAATAGTTCCGTAATTTGCAATTGAAATCGTGAATATCTGCAGTCAACATACACAATTCTTTTAGTGATAAATCCTTATATTTGAGTATATACTTGCTTCTATTAATTTAAAGTTTCTTTGCTTTTTCATGGGGTTTAAAAGGTTAAATGGATCTGTTTATGTACTGAAAAGCTACCATATAGAAGAGTTAATCAGGGACACATCCTGAAAGATAGAGATTCCTTTAAACTTCATAAATTACATGTTGTTCCCCCATGTCTTCAAAAGATTTCATTTGAAGTTATGATAATGGTAACACTCGCCTCCCCTGCTTCCACAGCTTTGCCAACAGCTCACTTATGTCAGTACTGTAAATTGTGTTGCTGATTTTGAGAACACCATTTTATGTAAGAACTTCTTCAGAACTCTGACTCTTCAGAACTGCCTGCATCTTCTCATATGTCAGCAAGATGTGTAGCATTTGTATATGTGTTTTTGTGGGTTCAGTTTTGTTCTGGTCTGTCTATTTGTGTGTGTACCACATATGCATACCTAATATCCTTAAGTGCTGTCCCTACTGCTGTTCCTGTGAGTGCGTGTTGACTAGTGTCCTATTTGAGATGCAGACTTTCCAGTTCATGCAGCTCTCTCTGCTGGTCAACCTGTATAATCAGATGTGCTTTAGTAAAAGCACAACCAGGATTTTTCCTTTAGTATATGCCTGTCTTTTCCTGCTTAAGGGTCAGGAGGCCTTATTGGAGATCAGGTGCCTTCCTCTTCAAGTTCTTTCAAGATCTCTGAATACTTAAGTTGTATAATTCTGCCTCACTTCATGTTGTGTTTCACGGTGAGTCATTGTTCTTGCCAAATGGATTTGCAGTCCTGTCTAATCTCGCTGCCATGTTCTGTGCCTTCCTTTGAGAGGGAGGTGGCCTGCTTACTTTCTTTTCCTTTCTTGCCCTACTTAACTAGTTATTTTAGAATGGAGTTGTTATTTTATAATGGCTTGCCTTACAAGATGCAAAGACTGCTCATGGGGTAGGTATTTTCTTGATGTCTGAAAGCATCTGTCAGATGTGCCACTTTGAGTTTGATTTCATGACTTGGAAGTGGACTTTTTGCGTGGCTGATAAAGATTATGTGTTTTCTAAGTAGGATAAGTTACTATGATTCTCTTTGCCTTTTGGGTCACAGAAAAAGCAGATTGCCTACTCAATAGGGTGCGAGAATAACATGCAGAAAGTTTTTTTCCTTCAGAGAAGATACGAGGGAGGTAACAGTAGAAGAGAAAGAGAAAATTATATGGGAATTGGGAACAATGTGGGATCTTAAGGTTAATCGTTTTGGGGGGGAAAGATAGCTCTAACTTAATGCTGGAGCTCAAATATGTTCCTGTCTGATGATTTCAATGTTTGAAGGCCAGAGGGATTTTCAGAACTGTCAGACATGCTTAACACCCATTGAAATCAATTAATCTTTGAGTGATTTTTATATTTTAATTCAGCTAAGTGCATGCTTGTAAACTTCTGCAAACATGGCAGAAGTTGGCCAGAACATTAAGCAGCCCAAATCTGTACTACACAATTTACACAATTACAATATCTACCTGGAACATTAATCTAGCATAACAATGCCTGTCTCCATATTCCTGCAAAACATATTACTGAGATTTTTTTGTTCCCATCAACGTACCTTAGTGATTATTTCAATACAGAGTCATCTTTATCCTGAGTCTAATACTAGCCTTGTGTGAGAAATAAACACTGAATTGATCTGACAGCATTGACAGAGGCCTGGAATCTTGTAGGTATAAAACCCCCTACAATACAGTTTTTCTCTTTTAGCATAGTACCACATAGGATTTCTAAAAGTGTAACCTTTTGTATGTCATCATTATTATAAAAGCAGATGATCAAAATCAGTCCCATTCCATGTACTTCACTGTGCATGTTTTGTTTATTTTAGTTCTATTTGAATTGTATGCTTAGTTTGCCAAATGCTGTAATTCTCTTGTATCGGAAAAATGGATGAAAAAGTTGAATCTACTTTGCAGATTTTAAGTATCCCAATAGGAGTGTATTAGCTCTTGTTTTCTCCCTGTCTTCATTCTTCGTAGGCAGGGAAACACATTTGTGGAAACTTAGTAGTGCTCAGATTTGTATTACTGGTCTCAAAAGGCCAGTGATTATCATCTGCCTTAGAAATTAGAACTGAATGTTTCATGCAGTTAGTTTTGTTTCAACTTGCATGAGAGAAAAAAAAAAAAAAAAAGAACGTGGTTGGTAGGAAATTGAAATATTGTCAGGGTGCTGTAGAAGTAAATGACATGTGGCAATTCATACATGTTTGGAACAAAAGTAAGAGTCATTTTAAATGTTCATATAAAAATGTCCAGTTCATCTTGGTGTTAGCATTTATCACTTAGCAGGGAAGCATCTTTTTAAAGTTAAATAATTAAGGGAATGCGTTGATATATATGTGATTCATCCACCAGTCTGTTGTGACAAATGAATCTAAGACTTAACAAATGTACTTACCTAGGAGAAAGCAGTAACTCTCATATTGCTGCTCTCAAGCAGTTATATCTGTCCTACAAGAATTCCCTGAGCTTATTAGGTAGCTTTAATTCTGCAGTATTTTCCTTATAATGTATTTTTCTGGGTATAATCTGGTTTTGTCCAACTTCTCAAAAGCTCTAAACTTGGCTGAGGACTCTGCTGCATAGGTGATACACAAATCCAGAACAGAAAAATTGACCTAGACTCTACACACAAAACAGTGTACAGCAAATATAGCTAGATGAGGAGGAAGGGCAAGGGGTCAGTAATGGTCAAGTTGGCAAGCAGCATTTAACATCTTTTTAAGTTTTTGGTGGGTTTGGTTTTGTGGGTTTTTTGGTTTCACAAGTGTTTGGAGACACAAGTTCGTGGAGATGCTGAAGTGAGGTGAGAGGAAGGTAAGAGTGAGAGCAGATGCTCATAATCACTTGTAGTTTGGCTGATTGTATGTTCCAGCAACACCGCTACTTCCCTGTCTCTCTGTTCTGCTTGAGAATGGCAGATCACAGAGTACCTGGCTGGAACCACAGGCATTAGAGCTGCTTTGCAGTTCTGGAGGAGCATGTTGCTACAAGTATTAACTATTCTTGTTTCTTTCATTAAGACTCTTTGGCCCTGCAACAGGTAACGTTTGTCAGTAGTTGAGACTCTAAATGCTCTTTATTTTGTCATTGGGAATATGCATAGCATATCCTCTTGTTCCGTGCTGGCTCAAGTTTATTGAGGAGTAATAGTCACTTCTACTGGTATTTTTACGAATGGCACAAACAGAAGGTTCAAAAGGTAATTTGGACATCTGTGTTAACTTGGTCTTTCTCAGGTGCTCTACTGAAAGACTCCTTAAGCCTCCTTTTTCCTCTCATGAGTCACACCAATGGTCCAGAATTTCCCGTAAAGATCTTTTCTTCCAATTCTTCTCATTTTCTGTCTGTTTAACATATGATTTTTATAGGTTTCCTTTATTCTACCTTCATAAGAAAAAAGTCTGCAAATGTCAGCAACAGGAGGGCAGCACTTGTAATTTCAATGCTCAAAGGCATTAGCTGCCTTTGAGGTGTCTCCTGTTTACTCCCCGTGCTTAAAGAGCAAGAAATGACTGAAATCCTTGGCTTAAAGATCCTACTCACCACCCCTGAGGCTCAGCAATGTGAGCAAATCCTTCTCCATCAGCTTTTTCCAGCACCCTTAAGGGATTAAGTAGATGTTGCTTGGAGAATGATGGAAGAACTAAAGAAATATTTGATAAGGATTCAAATAATAATTTCTCATTCCCTCCAGAAAGGAGAGGGGGGAAAACCCTACCCAACCACCTGTGGTGTATTGTTAACAGCAGCTCTTCCTGGTTCTTATTTCTGCTTACGTGTAGTTGTGATTTGGATACCATGGGAATGGAAAATTAATGAATTTTTTACCCTGTGGTGTGGGATATGATCCTTACTGTATGCTCTGCAGTATGCGATTTGGTAGCCTGGGGATGCTGGGCGGACTCAGAGAACCTAAGGGAACTGGGAGAGTCCTTGGTGGGGAGTCAACATAGGATTCGTTTACTTGAGCGAGTTTGGGACCTGACTGGGGGGACCATATCAGTCAGAGATGGGAGGGGAATGAAAGAGTAATATATACTCGTTCTTACAAGTATGTAGATGCGCAGGAGATAAAGTAGGACAAATACCTACCCTTTTCCTAGTTTTCTTGATTCCTGTCCCACATATGACTCAATGTGCAATCTCTATCTTCCACTTGAACTGAGGCTCCTGCTTTTACTTGACTCCTTTCCCATCATAGAGTATGTCATCCCTCTGGTGTCTGTTGCTGCCTCCTAGCAAATAATTGCTATGAGAAGGTATTTTCTTTCAGTAGTAGTTCAAACTTCTTACCAAGTTTTCATTTGTGTTCAATTACATTTCCAAAGGTTAAAACAGAATGCTTTGGCAGAAGTCGATTGTGGCAGGATGCCTTCATTTCCTTCCTCTTTTTTGATTTTTCTAAGAATCAAATGAAGTCCAGAGTTTTGGTCATTTTCAGTAGTTACTATGTATTTTCCTGTACTTTTAAGATCAAGCAGGTCCCAGCCTGCTAGTTTTTTTTCATTTGCCTGTATAGAATCATCTGTTTCACCTTGCATGTATTAAGATTATGCCTGTCTAGCAGTCTGCTAACTTCTAGTAGTTTTAAACAAGTTTCATTAGTTTTTAATTAGTTTTAAACAAGGTGGATTAAATGCTAAGTGACTGAGGTTATTTCAGTTAAAATTCAAACATAGTCCTGTACCCAGTTATGGGATGGTTTGGGAGAGTTTCTATTAAAGAAGCTTGGCAGAGAGGAGGAATTGGAATGGGGAAAGAGGAAAAGCAGCTGTACTTTGAGATGTTTGGACTCAGACTTGGCATACTGATCTATGCTTTTGACCTAATAATGCATTCCAAACTTGAGGACGTTCAAGCAACATTCAGGTTTTAGAGTAAGGGATTCTCAAGTCTTTGTAGAAGATTTCATGTTCTGCTGTAACTGTCAGTTTCTGATACCTGTCATCCTGTCCTCTTTTCTCTCTTGATTTCCCACCCCCTGCCAAGGATTTGCTTGTTTTTCTTGTCGCCCACTCTTTTTCTTCTTTCTGGCAGAAACTGTACAACACATAAAATGGGCTGAAGTGTCCAGGTGTGACTCAGCTGCTGTGCTTAACAAGATATAGTCTGAGAGAAGGATAATTTGGCTTTAGGAAGTTTCCACATCATATGTGGTGGAGTCCTTCACCAGGGGAGGAATCCTTCAATCACACTGTCTTGCTGTCCACAGAAGCATGCGGCTGGTAAAAAGAAGTGCAACGGAAGATTGTGTTATGCTTTACCACTTATATTATTTTGGCTTTAGGGGTCTCTAATGTAAGTCTTTGTCAATTATGAGTCATCAAACTACCTTAACTTCTTAAATTCTCAAAAAGAAACCACTATACCATTTCTTCCAACTCTGACTGTGTCTGACTGTAGTGACTGACAGGATCTGTCTCAGCTTATATACTATCCATACATGTGGTCATGGTGACATATGCTGCTTATGTCAGTGGGTTGATGAGGTCAAGTGTTAAATGGTGATACTGTCTATGAACAGTTTTCAGGGGAGTGGGAGGGGAAGCAACTGCTAAATGAGATAAACTTAACTTCTTTTAGAAACCATCAGTCCTGAATGGGGGTGGAAGAATAACAAGAGCCCATTTCTGTGACCTTGTTTTATTTACTGCTTGGAGTAATGCAGAAGCATTAAGTCTACATAGTAATGGCATTTAGACTGGGTCAGTACCACAGAGCCACTAAGAATCCTGTTTCTGTTGAAGGCATATCTTGGTCACCTATGCGGTACTGAACAATAAATACACTCGTAGGTTTTGATATAGATGTTCATAGTAGTGTCACATTTGTTACCTAATTCTCTTTTTACTGAACTCTAAAGAGTAAATGGGAATGTAAATCTTAGGCAGGATCATGGTGTTGTGTTACTCTGAGACGTGTTAAATATATTGCATCTGTGTCTTTCAGTCTTAAAGCTTTTTTTTTCCTTGGTGTGTTTTGTTTTTTTCTTAGACATGCCCTTTGTATTGAACTCTGTGTTCAGAAGAGTTTCTTTTTCTTTCCCCTGCCTGAGGTTTCCTCTATACACTAAAACTGAAAAATGAAACTGGGACACTGTGTATTGGGGAGAGTTCAGTAAGGGTTGAGTTTTAAAATGGATTTTCTTTTGCAGTATTTAAGCAGTTTGGAGATTTCAACAGCACTTCCTTTATGGTGTTGCTTAATATTTCAACTATTTACCTTCCTTGAAAGGAATTATGAGGTAGTTCTTTCTTACAATGAAATTTGTTCTATTTATTATTTTGTGAAACAAAGAATTGTGTGTATATCTGATCTACCAGCAGCTCACAGCATGGACTTAGGCAAATAGTTTAGGCCCTCGTCTTAAGTCTGGAAAACAAGAAAGGTGACAAATGTCTTATATAAAGCACCATAGTACTGAAGTACAATGCAAACTGAAAATATGAAGATTACTATGTATTTGTTACGGGATTGTGCAAACAGGTAAAGATTACCTAGAATAGTGGAAGTGATCTGATGGCACTGAGGCTAAGTTTGTTGCTGACAGAAGTATGCTCTGTCTTCTGCAGCCAAAAGCTGCATTGTAGGGTTTTGTTTTTAAACAAATTTGATACCAAAGAATGCTATCAGTGATCTAACAAATTAAGGCTATGGTCTGGTTTCTCCTGTTATTTGGCTGGGGTTTTTTTTACATTTTCTTTATGTCTGTGTGCCAGTCAGAGGGGTGTAATTGCTCTGTGACCTTATTTGCTTTAACAAAATGAAACTCAATTCAGTTAATTGATGAATTGGCAGACAAATATCTTGATGTTTAGTTTGGATCTAGGTGTGGGTGGACTATTTCTTGCATGTACTAGTGGTCAAAGTCCTTGCTATGTACCAATTAAGAAAAAACCCCCATCTATTTAAAAGGTTGTTTATTGGTAGGTGAGCAGATGTGGCAAGTGCTTAAGGGCAGGAGAGTGTAAAGGGATATCCATTTATAGGTACTGGAATGCTTTGTCAGAAGTGGTCTGTTCAGGCATTTTTAATTCCTGCTTAGAATTTTAAACTGGATTTAGTTTGCTAATTGGAATATACATTTAATAAATCCAATAACTAGTAGTATTTATAGTAATCTGTAGTTGGTTAGGGTTTATCTTCAGGAGCTGAAAGCACACATAAAGAGAAGAAAGACCATTGTAAATTTTAAACTTCTAGTTGGTTTTAGCAGATCTCAGCAATTTATGTTACACCTGAAAATGTATGCACAAAAATCTCTTTTAGAGTGGCTAGTTCAGCTGGAGACATGTTATTCATTGTAGTTTGCAAGTTACAAAAACCCATGGCTGTCATACATTGTATTTCAATTCTATTCTAGACTTAGTTCCAGTTTATCTGATTAAAAGTGATTTTATTCAGTAAAATAATATCAGTGAGCCTGCAGTATCTTTACAGGCCTTTTGGGAGAGGCTAGCTGTGGTTTTTATTGCATCAGGGTCATAGCTTGGTTTTGTCATCTCTTCGTTAGCCACATGTTAAGTAGTGTGGCATACACTAATATTTTTCTGCTTTGCCTTAGAAGTGATTCTTGAGGTCCATGAAAATCTACTCCCTTGCAGCAGCTTATATCAAGCCCTGGCAGAGAGGTCTGAAATTCTTAGTTTGGCAGAGCTGAGGTGAAGCTGCAAATAAGTATGTGTAATAAGCTGAAAAGTTCTGTAGGAAACTGAAGTGGTTTGTGAGTTTGAGATTGATCTAGGAAAAAGCCCATCTTGTTCTGTTATTTAGAAAATAGCATATCCTAAATTTTGAATAGATCACCTTAGGTAGCTTTGAATTTTCCATCCAAAAGTGGGTGGGAAAATACCACCTTTAGGCAAGACTGAAACAGTATGATTTCAGACTTGGAATGGCATCTAGCAGGAAGAATTAATGTGTCTTGGTTTGCGTTACTGAGTCGATACATCTGCAGAACTTGCTGTAGAGTCTGGGAACTCATCAGAGATTGAAATGTACATGAAAGCCCTAGACATAAGGGCTCAGAAGCAAAGCTTATGTTGGAATTTGATTTATGTACTGAGAGACTTCAGTGTTCTAAAGTTTTTTCTGGTTTTCTGTCATCAGATAGACTTTTAAAACTAGTTGAGTAATTGTTCAGTAGGCATTTTGTGATGAAACTTTTTATAAACAACTTACCAGTGTAAAAATACTGTCATTCTATAAATGTGTCATCTTTATTTTATAATGCCTTCTCATAGAGGAACTGATACTAGCGCAATCTATAGCAGCAGATTCTGAAATCCAAAAGAGAACACCGTTATCTTCTCTGATCTTCTGTCTATCATAGACCAGTTACATTTCAGCTTTCTTCCGCCACCAAGTTCAGTAACATGAGTTTATCTAAAGGCTCTTTTGTAATAGTGCATCTAACCATGACGTTTTAAAATCAATAAATACAGAATTTACTGCTTTCTTGACTGTTTGTTCTGGTAGTTTGATATTCTTGTTTCTGAGAGAGAGGGAAAAAATGTTTGTTTCAAATTTGTATTTATTCTACAACCATTATATCCCCTATTTAAATCATTATTTGCTTTTCCATTATGTTTTTTTCTTGAATCCATGTCAGATAGTGTGTTGGAGACTTTTGATCTATCGGGTCACAATTCTCATGTTCTTGCTTTCTGCAATTTCCATGTGCTTTTTTCAGATAAAATATCAAGAATAATGAAAAAAGTTTTGTGTCATTCTTATTTCAGAACTTGGGGAAATACGCAATATGAGTATAGGGAGCTCTTTCTAAGTGTGTCTTAATTGGGAATATTTCCTTTCTCATTAAAAGTAAAGCATACAATTGAACTGCATAATCCTACTTAAAACAGTTCTGTAACTACTGGACACATGACAATATGACTTCTCTTTAGGGAGGGGAAGCACCAGTCTATTTACTTTCTTTCTTTCTTCCCCCCCCCCTTTTTTTTTTTTTATTTCCCCCCCAAAAAATTACAAGAAACCACACAATATTTGAAATATTACATTGTGAAGATATGGTTGTCTTAACTGAACTTTTCTTTTTCCCTGTGATTTTCATTAGAGTTTTGCAGAATCTCTGCTAATGGTACATTTTATGATGAACTTTTGTTTACTTTCAGAGCCCTGGGGTTTTTTGCTTTCATTTTTTTCTGACAGTCTGTGTTTATGGAGATAACGTGATCTTGGCACAGCATGTAGTGCTATATCTTTGCAAAAGCTGGCTGGTATTTCAGATAGGGAACAAGTGGAGAGCTCTCAGGCCATTGATGATTAAGGAAGCATTAAGTAAGCTATCAGGCAAGTACATTTTCCTGAATTAAAAAGATAAAATGTCAACATTGCTATCATAAATTATTCGACAATATGAAACATTAAAATAGGGTTTAAAAAAAGAATGTATTCCTTTTTTGAAAATACTTCAACCCTTCTATCAAAGAATAGCATGAACTGCAATATTTATATATATGGTAATTGAATTCTAAATCATTATTTGATAGGCTTGTTAATGCCTTTGTGTAGTTTTGGGTTTTAGAGTATTAGTATTTAAACTTCCATTAACAGAAATCGGTTGATTCCAAATATTTCTGTGGCACTGTCTCACAAGATTATTGCTTGGATGTCTCAGAGGGTCTTTTTTATGTTTTGTTGTATCATGTTATGCGACCAGGCCATTGTTCTGTAAGGGTTTTTAAGTGTGGTTCAGTTCGTGCACAATGCCCTTTTGTAGCTAGCTGTGTGGAATCTGTATGGGATCTAAGTTGGGGGGCAAGGAGGGAGGTGTTGTGGTTTTGGTGGGTTTTGGGGGTTTGGTTTTTTCTTGGTTTCTGGGTTTTTTTTAAGGCAGGTTTTTTATTAGCTGTTTAAGAGCTTCAGGCTCTAATCTGGCCTAGGTTTTGAGCTGCTTCTGCAATACTTAAATAAAGAAAACTTTAAAAGTGCAAGACTTTATATATAGATTACATTGTATGGAATTATGTTTTCTACAAAGGAACATTATTTAAGGTTAAACTCTTCTAAATAGTATTAGTGTTCCAGGTTTTTGTAACTGGTGTGACATTGTGAAGAGCTAGCTTTGGTTCCTCTTCACAGCTTCAAGCACTTTTCCAAACTGACCAGGCGGGGAGGGGAAACCATACCAAAACCCCCTAGAAACCCTACACCTTGAGGAGGGAATTTGTATGTTAAATTAGCATCAGGTCTGGCATATTGATACACAGTTTCTAAACTGGAAGCTGAAAAAGCAAGGTAGGCTGAAAATGGAGAGAGTCTTTCTGGAGAGTCCAAAGGAGACACTGGCACCTACTGCCCTTGGCTGTTCAGTAGAGATTGCTGATTATTAACCCTGACTTAAAGGTTATCCTGTTTGCATGCTGACAGTTATTTCAGCAAAGGGCTAATTTGCTGTGTTTTCGGATTCTCTTCAGATAGTGTAAAAGCTGGGACAGAAGGAAGGGAATAACTTCATTTATCCAGATGTTTTCACATTTTTGATGACTCACATATACTAGCCTTGCCTTCCCCCACATTTTTCACTGGGAAATGTTAGAGGAAGCAGGGTCGTGAGTGTTTTATCATGCAGCATATTATGCAGTGTTCTTTTCCAAGACCACTTTACCCTTTGCTTTTGTCAGGTGGTGAAAACTGAGAGAGGAAAGAAACCAAAGAACACAGAGAACAGCAGGGTGGACATCACAAATATTGTGAGGAACGTAGTGGATCTTTTTTTGTTTTCTCTTTTTGGAGGCAGAAAAGGTGGTTGGGGTTGTGATTATAATCTCCATAGTACTTTAGCCTGTATGGTAAATTGTAAAGTGTACTTTTAATCTCTAAAGGTAGATGTTTGGAAGTTTGACAGAGAGGAGTAGTCTCTGTCAGATGTTCTGGTTGCTGAAACTGGAGACACCTTTTTATGTAGAGTAATATGGCAAAGAGACATAGAGATACTGTTCTGTGCAATTATTTCTCACTATACATAAGGTGACTGCAAATTTCTTTAATCCATCGTTGAGGTTTGAGTAACAGGGTTTTTTTAAGCTCTTCTGATACTTGGCCAGTAATCAGGATCTTTCTGTATTTAATTCATTCCTGTTTTGCACCCCCCATCCCCCACCCCCCCTTTTTTTTTTCCTGATGATGTTATATTCAAGTTGGAAGAGAATGAGCCACAAAAGTGGCTTAACCCATGGAGGGGAAAGGTGGTTTTTAAATGTTCTTTTGACACTTTGTCTTGTCTTTGGTTCTTCATCCTCCTGTGCACCTCCTCCTTGCCTGCAGGAGACTAGTAGTGTCACTGCCCTTCCCTCTGCCACATAATTACTCCCGGTTTGGGGGAAGAAAATTCTAGCTCTTCAGCCCTCGTGAGTTTCTGCAAACAGTGTAAACACCACATGACAGTTACTGTAGGGGCAGTAGTTTTATTAACCTCTGAGGAGGGAAGTTGCCAGACTGGGGAAGTGAGATAAGAGGGCAAGAAAACAGAGATGACAGAATTCAGAGGGAAAGTCCAGATGGGCTTAACTTTTTAAAATCCACGTCTCAGGAAAATTTCCTGAACAACCACAAACTGGGCAATTTATCCTAATAGCCAATGGAAACTGGAAAGAGTTATGTCTGTTTTCCCTCACAGAAACATTTGCTGTGAGAAACCCTTTATCTTCTGCAAAGGAAGAGAACCTTGTATTTTCTACCAGGATATAACTCCACTTGATTAAACTGTTGCATTGTTATTTGCCTGGAAGATACCTTTTTTTATAGACTCGGCTCTAGCGCACTCCCATAGCTGAAGAGGATAAAGAACTTTATTGAAGGTCTGACACCCTTCAGAAGTACCAAACTATGGCAAGTGGTGGGTCTTGGCGGTTCTCTTTCTTCCACAGTTAAAGCTGTTGAGAGCAGACATTTACCTGAGAGATCCCTGCCTGCCACAAGAAAAATGACAGGTCTTTGGAGGCTGAGAGACAAGTAACAGTTTTGAAGCCTTTTCCATTGTGATACAGCTGGTGTCTGCTGTGCTGCTGTTCAGCGCTCTGACTGCAACATGGAGTGTGTATGACTTCTGATAGCTTCGTGTAGCCTGCTTGACAGCATCTACTAAACTGGCATCTGTTTTGCATCTGTTGGGCGCTATTTGTTGGCCGTGCAGTACTGTAGCAACAACTCTTGGTTCATGTTTTGGCAAACCCCTCTTTGGTTGTGGTACTGGGAATTGCATTTGGAAAAGGATACCTTGCTTTCTTCAAAAGTGTCTTTTAGCATGGCATCCCCACTATCTCAATCTTGCAATGTTTAAGAAAGCCAAGCAATTTGACAGACTGCTTTGCTGACGTTGCTGTTGTACTTTTGCTTTTGTTTACACTTTCGATATTTATTTTAACTTAATGAGTATAGCTATAACTGTCATACATATTCTCTAGAGGTCATTGAAGAGGTTTTTGCCTAGATGGTGTTTTCAACAAAAATGCCTTTTAATAGAATTTTTTTTTTCTGTTTCAGTGGTGAGTTAGAATATATTTTATATTTCAAAATGTGATTTTTTTTTAACCCATTTTTATTGTCTTTTAATGTCTTGTCAGTTCACTGGTAGTTGTTTTTAAATAGAAACCAGTGCTTGGATTGTTCAATGTAGGGCAGTGGTTCTGCGTTTTCTGTAACCAAAAGCCAAAGGCAGAATGAGACAAGTAATGAGCAATCCTCAGAAACACTTTTTACATTGACTTAATTCATTCCATGCACACATGAGCATTGGAAACTCCTTTTTTAGGTCTTTTTGAAAGAAATCAAATAATCAATTTAGGAAGACTTATGTGCTACTAATTAACCCTTATTTATGGTCTGAGTTATAAAGCAGAATTCAGTTTTCTCTACAGTTCACAAAACAAAGTCTAGTATGATGTGGCATATTTGTGAAAATATCACTTAGTCCTAATTTTGCTGTTGTCATCTTTTATTACATCACTTTACAAGAATTTGAGATATACCGGTAAAGGAATCATGGAAAATCAGTGACATTTTTCATGCTTTGTACAAAAGGTCTTTCTAACCCATAGTGGCTACTTTATGTCCTCGGTGCATACAAGGCTGTGCAGAATAATAGTGGCCCTGAATGGACTGAGGATCCTCACATGCCACTGTCTTGGGAGATAATCTTTGCCAAAACAATTGGGCAACCATTTGAATTGCTTGGAAATTTTCTGATGAAATAGTCTTTTGCTGAAATTTATCAGCATGGTGAAATTGAAATGTTTTGCAGATATGGACCAACTTGTCAAAGTTCTGATGGAACCTAAGCAGAGCTGTTGCTTGTAGGCAGGTCTTTCATTTTATTGCTTTTCTGGCAACTTACCTACTTGGCAGGTTACTGTGGTTCTGCGGCTTCTACGATACATTGTCCTTTCCCAACAGCACCCCCAATTAGTGTTCTTCCTGCGATAAGCTAGAGCAAAGGATTCATTCTGTTATGAAGAAGTAAGAAATCATACTATTTTTTTTATTTCTAATCAGAATGAAGAGATTACAATCCTTATATTAACAGCTTCTATCCACTTAGTCCCTGTGTATTGTGCAAGTGGATCAAGCCAGGATCATTACTCTTTCCTTGTGCAGAAGTTTATGGACTCTTGCTGAACTGCTGATATACGCAGTGGTTTGCCAAGTGAAAACCGTAAGCAAACGTTATCTTTACCTCTCCAGGTTTTTTAGCATATGTTTTGTCATTGATATGTTAGTCTGTCATCTTGCTATTGTATCTGCTTGCTAACATGTGCATTCAAATTTTGATATATTAAAAATCCTTGTGTGATACTAATGTATGGTTGATAAAATGGGAAAATTCTTTTGGAGTCTTTTTGCAGTTTTTTGTTTTTTTGTCTCTGTAGAACTTGGTGATATTCTCCCATTACTACTGACTACTGCAAGACATGTTAGCACTTTTTGTGAGTCTTTCCTAGACTCTTACCTACAATCTTAACCATCTACCTACCATTACTTACGAAGGCTTTTGTAATTGTTCTTTACAATGTTGATTCAAATTCCTTGAAAGAAGGATGGAAGCAGATGGCAAGTGCACATTTTTGTCACCTTCAGTTTACTCAAGATGTCCTAGTCTACTGGCAACAAACATGTTGAGTTGTTGGGAGACAACCTATATCTTCAGGGCCTTACTTGTCAACAGAAAATGCTTTTATAGTCTTTCTCCTCTCGCTAGTAAATAGAGTATTCAAGATAGTGACACAGGCACAATAAACACTCACTGTATAGGAATTCTGAAGGCTTGCTGAGATGTGACTGTTTCGGGTTTTAGAGCCTCCTCTGCGTAACATTCTGTATTGTGTATTTTGCAGATAATGGCAACTTGGAGAAGACTAATTTATTTTGACAGAGTTTCATTAGACTTAGTTCATTTTGAAATTGGTCATTTAAATGCTTGCAGCTGCCAGAAACGTAAGCTGGTGTAGACTTGAACAAATAGGAGGGAAAGAGGTAATGGGGGAGCTAGGTTGCTGGCAAGATAGTGCACTGTCAGGTTGGTGTAGCTAGGAATGTAGGTAATGGTTTGTATATGAACTGAATGGTTTTATAAGGTATTGATCCAGATCCTGTAAATACATATGTCTATAAATGTGTGCAGAAGAAAAAGTGGTTGACTCTCCAAAAAACCCAACCAACCAACCAAAAAAAAAAAGTAGGGAGATGTTACTATAACCACTGTGAACCTGTTCAGCTTGGAGTTTTTAATATCCAAATTGCCTTGCTTTTTGTCCAGAGCTATAAGCTGCTCTTTCATAAGCAAGTGATCATTGATCCATTTGTCATGTGAAGAAGAATAGACTTGATATTAGACTGCTTTATCCACTTTTTGCATTTGAAATGCAAGCTGCAGTGTCACTGAGCTTATTCAAAATATCGTGACCCTTATTCCACTGGGCTCTGCTAAGCAGAGAATAGAAGTGATTTGCGTCCTTAGCTTAACCTGCTTTGTCTCATAAGTTCAGTAGCAGCTGTCTCATATAGCTAATGATGCTACACAGTTGATCTGGGGTTTATGGAAAAACTACATAATTAACTACAGTCAGGTAAATCTTCATGCAGTTTTGTTCAAAGTCAAGAGCCTGACTGGCAATGATGAATGCAAGGCAGTTCTGAGCATGGAACAGTATGTTTAAAATAGAAAATAATTTGATTTAGAATACCCAGCAATGCCTCTTAATTTAAAACCTGCATGTGCAGGTGGTTGGTTCTGTGCTTCGTTTGAAGCTGGTGCTCTCGGATCAGTGTGCATACAATGTGTGCTCATAGGTCAGCAATGGACTGCTCTGCCCCAAACAAACCCCTCTCCGGCCCTCCAGTGCTTGAATACAGGTCTGGAAAACTTGCATTGATTGTACTGGGCTTTGGAACAGATCTTAATTAGCTGGCTAGACAGCATTTGAAGGAGAATCCCTGGAGGTGCATACAAAATACACAGCTGTCCAAACAAGGCAAAACTGATTACTCTAAAGCCAGTATTGCAAGGGGAGAAACACTAATCATTGCTGTAACAGTCAGACTTCTGTGGGAAGAGAAGCTGAATTTACTGCTCGTTGAGATGGGTCGCTTTTTCTTGGGGTATTGATGATATGCTCAGTAGACACAGCATATGGTGCTGAGGAAACTGTTGATTTCCTTCTCTCCTACCCAGGGAGGTTTCTGTCCAATACAAAACTTGCAGAGCTCTCCCTGTCTGAATTCTGCCTCCTTTGAACTTCCATTTTATTTTTTTTCAACTCTGTTGACTTTTAAGGTTCATTTTTGGTTCTCTAGTGGGCCTTTTTCAATGTTGAGAGGGTCAAAACATAGAATTTATCATTTTTTTTTGCTGGTACAGGAAGCTGCTGTTGTGTTTTAAGTGCTTTCAAATGGTGTTTCTTGCAACCACGGAAATAATGTGCAAAGTGAGCTGGGGTGGGCGTGCCCTTGTTGTTCCTGCTATCAGACAGTTGGTGTTAACTTCCACATGAATTGAAGTGGGTGCCTGTTGTCAGTTTTCAAATAGAGTAATTGTTCTGCCTAAAGGGAGTGTTCCTACATGAAGTAAACATACCATGTCTCTTTTTGTAAATACTTTTTCTTTTTTGTTTCTCTTTTCTTCATGTAATGCCATCAGCAGTTTTCTTAAACTGATACTGTATTTACAGAAAAGAAAAACATGGTGAGTGCAAAACAGTATTGGTAATTATATTTCAAGTCAGGTGTCTGTTTCATACACCAGCTTCTTGCCAGAACTGAAGAGCAGTGTCAGTACGAAATGTGTGTGGTTTTTTTTTTTAAAATGAACTTTGTATTTTTAAAAAAATAATTCAAAAAGTTATTGGCAAAGACGATGGGAATTTGGGCAAATCAGGAGCGGATCATTCTGTCTGTACTTAAACACAGATTTGAATTCTTCAGTAATGATGCATTATGTATTGGTTACAGCCTTTAACTTTTTTTTAATGTTAAGTATGTTTTTATTACAGGTACACTATGTTCCACCACTGCTTGTGTGCCTGCTTTGTCTGACCTCCTCTGAGTACCAGCAGCAAGTGGGTGACTTGTGATGTGCTTATTTAAAGGGCTTCATCACACCCATGTTTCATACAGAGATTTCTCAAGTGATAAAAGGTAATTAACAATTGGGGATTTATCTGTAGTGAGACAATGCTCTGATGTTTGAACCTCCAAAGTTGCATGTTTGAAGTGGTATGGGTTAAAAACAAAAACAAAACCAAAACCAAACCCTAACTAAAGGTGGTGGAGGATTATTTTCAAGAAGAGAGTTTAGATTTTACAAAACTGGTAGACACCATAGCTGAAATTGTCCGTAAGAACAACAAAAAAATATTGTTCTGAATGGGGCTGTGAATGCTGCGTATTATTAAATCATCAGGATTTTGTATGTCCTTCACATTTTAATGAAATTTCTTGCATAAGTGGTAGCTTTTGGTCTCATTAATTTCTTCCTGGTTGACTTGAAAAGAACCATATGAACTAGTACAGTCCGATGCAGCTGGTAATATTAGTCCTCAGATGCATTGGAGGTACAGACAGTGACAATACAAACATGTTGCGTTGTAGGTGCTGGTGATTGTGCTTAGAGCAATACGGGGAATGATTAATCTCATCCTTTAGAAGCTGTAACTTGAAATATTATCCAGATTAGGAACATTAAAATAATCCTATTGGATCAAATACTCTGTTCATTAGCATCAGAATCAGAGCTTTTATAGTTATAGCTTTGATCTCTAGATCAAGATGTTTATGTTCCTTCCAGATTTTATTACACATTCTTGTTAATGTGGATAAATGGACAGGCCATTTTTCACTTTCACTGAGTCTTGATTATGTCAAACATTGACTTTCAGATTTGTGTAGGCCTAGCTCCTTTTTGGCAGACAATACCTCTGCGGTACTGTGGGTAACTTGCTATTCTGGGTGTATTAAATTCATTTATACAACTATGGGAATTCTTTACATGAATGTTTACATTGTTTACGCAAACAAATTCTTTTGAATTATAATATGATGACAAATATGTTCTGTATACCCCAGAAAATGATAGTCAAATATGTTCTGGGAACAGGTAGATTAATGTCTCCCAGTATATTTAGTCTCAAATTGCTCAACTTTTACAATGGTCAAAAGAATAGGTCATATTTTAAATATTCTGGATGAGCAGAAATTACGTTTTTTTTGCCACGTGTAATGTTTCTGTTGTGCTGGGGCAATGGTCTCTGGATGGAGCAAAGAAAGGAATACACAGTGTGTCCAGCTGAAGGCTTGTCTGCTAAGAAGTACAGGTGAAGGCAGTTTTGTTGATGGTGAGCTCTTTCACACTGCTGCTGAGTGGTGATTGTGTGTTGCAGTTATTGCACATGTGAAGCTATACTTAGATGTATAGCGCAAAGGCCAAGAAAATATGTTTTCTGGTTTTCAGTCAAGCAACTGATTTAGGGGATATTTCTTGCTCTCACCTATCGATTTCATCAGCACTTTGACATAAAAGATGAACTTGAAACTTGAAAATTTAGATTGAGGTGGTAATACAATTATGTAAATAGTGTCTCTGGAGATTATTCTCATTGTCTCATGGAACCTTTGAAATTAGTGCAACAAAGAGTTGAGTATTCTGTTGCAGTATTTACTTTGCTTTTTTCACTGCACTTTGTTGATACTTCACATTCTTAGGTATGATAAAGTAAGGTTCCCTGCTTGGTTTATGGAGTTTTTTATATAGCAACAAGGTGGGAATGGTGAGGGTTTTCTGATACGGCAAATGTATTTGGAAGTACACAAGCTTTGTGAAGGAGAGCTAGGCGCAAGCATGTCTGTTGAGTTCGCTTTTGAAGTTGGCCAGGTTTTCACTTAGGTTCTGTAAGCAGTATTTCCATTCTGTATTGGATAAGACATAATACCAAGTGACCAAGATGAAAGGTGTGTTGGGTCTGGCTGAGATGGAGTTAATTTTCCCACAGCAGTATGAGGGCTGCTGTGCTTTGTATTGGTAGCCAGAAAGGTGGTGATAACACACCAATGGTTTGCCTGTCCCTGAGCAGTGCTCACATAGCATCAGGGATGTCTAACATTCCCCACCTCACCAGGAGGCTGGGGGTTGGCAAGGTCTTGAGAGGGGATGTAGCTAGGACAGCTGACCCAAACTGGCCAAAGGGGTATTCCATACCATATGGTGTCTGCTCAGCAATAAAGCTAAAAGAAAGGAGCAGAAAGGGGGGCATTTGTTATTTGTGACATTTGCCTTCCAAAGCAACTGTTATGCTTACTGAAGCCCTGCTTCCTGGGAGGTGGCTGAACATTGCTGATGGGAAGTAGAGAATAACATCTTTTGTTCTCCTTCTGTATGCCACCTTTACTTTTGCATTATTACACTGCCATTATCTTGGCCCACACGTTTTTTCATCTTATTTTCTCCCCCACTCCCTATCCTGCGGAGGAGGGTAGCGATAGAGCAGCTTGGTCAAACCACCACAAAGGATCTGTCGGTTCAGGTGAAGGTTGTATTCTACAAAGGGTTAATGTTAGAGTATTTTAGAAAAATTACTGTGGTAATTAAAGAAGCCTTCCTCTGGGCATTAAAGCTGTGAATGTTTTGTATAAGTAAGTGGTAAAGCACAAACATTACATCTTGCATATTGTTGAGGTAGTGAGAAATCTTTTAAATACAGTGTCTCTAGGGAGGTAGTGGTTATTTTATTTGAAGAAAATACTTGTTACCTGTGTGTTGCTTTTTGCAGCTGAAAGCACAGATTTTCTCATTTAAAGGTGGCTGGCTCTATAAACGAGTCATAGGGAATCCATATACCCCCCTAGATCAGAGCCCAGGGAATCGTGTGAGTGACGCTTGCACCTAGAAATTCAGATTTGTAGGTCTGTGATACACTGGCTCTTTGTGTTGCTTAGTTTGGAAAATAACATGATGCGCCTTTCTCATGGTGATGTTAGTTCGTTTTTTTCTTTCTCCCAGAATTACCGTCATGGTAGCATAGTTTTATACTCATGTATGTGTAATTGATTTTTTTTGTCTATCATGTAGCTCATTAAGTTAATGTTTTCCTCCTTTAAGGCGTTTAGCCTTTGCTGACTTAACTGTTGTGATCCATTTCTTTAGCACAAATCATCTTTAGCCCACAGAAATGTGTAGTCACACACTTACCCCTTCCTCAGTAATTGTAGTTAGGAGCAGAAAAACAACTCATGTTCTGAACAGCTCTTTCATGATAAAGCGACATAGTTCAATATAAACAAAAGCTGTTGAAAAATGCACTTAGAGACTATGACACCCATCTGCCTATGCAAAACATATTTATGAGTTAAACCATAGTTTATGAGTTAAACCATAGCATTTTCATGTTCAGTGTCTTTATTATCTGTTCAATATCTTCATCAACAACATATAGTAGGATTGAGTGCACCCTCAGCAATTTTGAGGATGACACCAAGCTGAGCAGTGCAGCTGATGAGCTTGAGCAAAGGAATGCCATTCAAAGGAACCTTGACAGGCTTGAGAAGTGGGCCCATGTGAACTTTGTGGAGTTTGGCAAAGGCTACATGCAAAGTCTGCACCTGGGATGGAGTAATCCCCAGTATCAGTAGACTGGGAGATGAGTGGGTTGAGAGCAGCTCTGCAGAGAAGGACTTGGGAATACTGGTAGATGAAAAATGAGACATGAGCTGGCAATGTGTGCTTGCAGCCCAGAAAGCCAATTGTATCATATAAAAAGAAGTATGGCCAGCAGGTCAAGAGATGTGATTCTGGTCTTGTGAGACTCCACTTGGAGTCCTGCATCCAGCTCTTGGGTCCCCAGCACAAGGAAGGTGCGGACAATTAAAAGCGAGTCCAGAGGTGGGCCACAAAAATGATTCAGTGGGCTGGAACACCTCTCCTCTGAGGAAGGACTGATAGAGTTGAGGTTGTTTAGCCTGGAGAAAACGCAGCCCTGAGGAGACTTTATTGCAGCCCAAACCACTGAATCAAATCAGTGATCAAATCTTTATAACTGATGTCTTGTTTAGACCTGTTCCGCTTTTTTCAAAATATGAAATGCTTAATTCCAAGTAGTAGTTACTTGCTATCAATTTTAGTAAAAGCAAGCCTTATAGACCATGGTCAAAACTTTTATTTTAAGCATGGATTATACTGACTAAAATTATGATGGAGTCACACTAAAGACAGTCTTCAGCTGACATGTGGAATATGCTGTCAGTCTCACTTGTTAAAAAAACCTGGTGGTGTTTTTGCATTATCAAATATATATGGTAATATATTGGGGTTTTAGTCTCTTCTTTTCTTTGATTACATTTATCGGAGAAGAGGTCTTAGAAGTCCTCCCATTTGTAGATACAAAACAAGTCTGCTTACTTAAGAGTCTCACCTCAGCACGTTTTCTTTTAAGTGTCTGCTTAAGACTAAAACTCAGCTGAGAGGCGCTATTCCTACCCTTATTTTCATCGGCACCAGTTTGTGACCTAGGCAGTTCTGTCTTGTATGTTCTTGGTGCAGTTTTTGCTTTTAGACTGGGAATATAATGAGTTACACAGATGTCACTGAAGGGATTATTTTGACTTTCAGTTTTCATTAACATGTTTCAATTGGGCAGGTGAGCACATGGTGTCTAAAATCCAGTTAAAGGTAATAAATCCTCTAGGGGGACTCCCAGTTAGTATCTTCTTTTTCCTGTCTGTAGAGTCTGTTACTTTTCAGACTAGGGCTGTGTAGTAAACAAAAGAAAAACTCAACTTTTAGTAAACATTCTAAGCCATTCTCCTGTTGTCAGCTTAGTGGTTTTACTGTGTCTGAACAGTACTATCATTAAATAGCGGTATTACAAGCAAACCCAGCAGATACAGTTAGTCAAGAAGTACTCCTTACGTTTCTTCTAGGCAAATGCTCTGAAAAGAACCAAACCAAACAATGGCCTGTCTTACAATGACAAATATGGAAGGTACAGCAACTTCTACTGTCCACCAGAATGGTGACATCCATGGGAATACCAATGCACCCAAGCAGACAGAACCATTACTTCAAGTGTACCTTTATCATTCTCCTGGGAAGACAGGAGGAGATTACCTTCAGTTTCCTGCTGGAGAATATGTTGCAGAAGAGATTTGTGCTGTTGCCTGTAAAGCCTGTGGTAAGTATGTATGCACCTAATTGTTTTCCTAATGAAGGAGTGAAATTCAACTTAATGCAAGAAAGGTTTTAATAATTCAGAGCTTATCAAAATGGTGCCATTTTAACTGAAATGCTAACCTGTCCATTCTTTCAGAAGTACAGCACCAGGCAGCAAAACTGTCCCTTGTCAGAATGGTAGTGAAACTGAGATTATAATTGGGTGACTGCCATCTTTTTTCAAATAATTTAAGGGTATACTATCCTTTACCTGGAATTTTTCTTTCATTGAGCTGAGGTATAGTTTGGATAGTTAAATCACAGCAGAAGGAAATAGCTTGAGGTACATTCTGATGTGAGCCTGCAAACACAGATTGATCCTGGAGATTATGCATGTATTGTATATTATACATGCTTAATCATTTTGCACATGGAAACTCTTCTATTAAATACAACATGACTGCTTGTGACTATGTGGTCAATGCTTTTTGTAATCATTTAAGAAATAAAGTGAGTGACAAAATAGTATATTTGAAATAGAGAAGCTGTATTTATGTGTAAAAATGCCGTTGAATTGTTACATTTACTCAAAGTTTAACATGAACAGGTGGTGAAACCCATAGTAAAATAATTCAAATATTCTTTTTGTGAAGGTGTCTTTCTTTCATTGGAAAAGCAAGTTTAATTTGTGCCTTAAAAAAAATCAATTCCAATAAATTAAAGCAGCTCTTTTCTTGTTTCTCATGCATATATGCACACAAGCACATGTACACAGAGTCACCCTCTATCTTATTTTGAACTGTCAGTGGTACAAAGCTGGATTTGGCTTTTAGCTTTCCAAATGCCACATTTCAGGTATAAATGAATTTAAAAGAAAGGCTTGTAATTCCAAATCTTTATTTTTCAGTGGATCACAAATATGAAGCTGCTGACTCTGTACATTTTGTTATCTCCGAACATCTTATATCTTAGTGATTTTGTCCTTTGATTGCTATACTGTTACAAAATATGGTTTTAATACTTCTGTGAGCAATCTGTCAGTTTTTTCTGTGCTGTTGAATGTCTTCTACTGACTGAATTGCATTCTGTGAGTTGATAATTTGCTTGTATATGCTAGTTTCACAAAGATTCCTCTGGGTTTAAGCTGTGTTTGTTGGAGTTCTTTAGGCATGGCAGAGTCTAAGATCCAAGTCTTGCAGAGCTGCTTTTCATGTAATATTAGATCTTTATGCAGATAAGCACATACGCATTCAGCAGAAGCACTGCCTGGGATTAATTCTGGGGGACCATGAGGAAGCGGGTATGGTATTCAGAGGTCTGCAAAGTTCCAGCCATGTGAGATTTTGCTGCTGTAATTAACTTGTAGGTCTGAGTTTGACAGATGGACCTGGGAGTGTTCTTCAAGTTAACGTTATCTTTCACTGTGTCCCCAAGGTTCTATAGTGTCTTTTCTCCAGTTGAAGGAAAAAAAAGAGAAATATTGTCTCCCTGCTTTAGAAAATATGCCCGTACTCATTTCTGTAATAAAGACCGATTTCTTAGCACTGGTGCCCATGATTTTGGGGCTTCAGTTTTGCCTCTGTTAGGTTTGTCTTACTTCAGACTTTCAGGTACAGCATGTAAAGGTGTATAAGGCTTGGGGCATGGCAGGAAGTGAAGGTTCTTCACTTCCTGAGTGTTAAAGTGGTATTGCATTTTTATGTTAGGTGATAGTTAAATATGTACTTAATGAAAATAAATACTGTTGTAATCACTGAGGATATTGCTGAGGGAGTGAAACCAGAGACCAGTTTTACTAGATAGTAATGGGAAAACTTGCTTCTTTAACTTAGAAGTTCATATACTAACTTGCCAGAATATTAAACTGATGAGAGCTTGAGTCCACCAAGTTCAGTATTTTCAAAATAATGGGGTCTTTGAATGAACATACTGTATCGTCAACCATGATCTCATGTGCCTTGCTTCCTTTGCTTCCTATCTGACTAGATTATTTTTTTGTGTGATAGGGCAATAACAAGTCATCTGAACACTAACTGAAAATATTTCAGTTAGTCTTCTAATGAATCAGTTAGTTAAAGCTCACCTTCCAGAAAATCTCCCAATCTGGTCTGAGTTCACTGGAATAGTAACTACCTTGGTAGTTGTATTAGCCGTTTCTACTGTTATTGCTGGTCTGTCCACGTTTTTCCTTCCTTTTTCTCTATTCTAAATATTCCTTACTTCAGTTTTCAGAAGTTTGTTCAATTTATGTTTTTCTTCTCCTTTCCCCATCCCCATCCTTTCCCCATCAACCTTAGGGAGATATTTATGTGCTATAATCAAATTACCTTTAGGTTGTCTTTTTGTTAAAACCTGATTAAATAGGTTGATTCCTTTAGCTTGAATGTTGTTAACTGTTTTAATTTTTTGGCTGCCTTCTGCACTATCACCAGTTTCCCAGGAAAATGTGCAGCCTGGATGATACTGTTCTCACCCACATCAGAGACATAGAAGATTCAGTCCTTGCTAATGCACAAATCCAGTTAGTCTTGTCTCCTGTGACATAATCTGAAGACTTCATACTCTATTGCTTTTTGTCTGACCTCACCAATCCTTCTCAAGTCTTCTGCCTCTTTAGGGTACCAGTTTCTGTTTTGCTTTTATGGCTAGTACCTAGCTCTTAGATGCATCCTCTTATACTTGACTGTTTTAAAAATAATTTTCTATGAGTGGTACTCGTTATCGAGTTCTTATATTTTTCTATTGTTTCAGCATTCTTCACCAGGGTTTCTAAAGTATATCAGTAGTGACTTTGTATATTTGATTATTTGTATAAATAAAATAATTTATGAAGTTGAGCCTTTATCCTTCTAGAGCTGAGGTAGACAAAGTCTGCTGAAGAGTGATTTCTTAGCAGCTACTATGGCAGTATTATAAAACCTTTTTTTCAAAGGAATTTTTAACTTCATTTCTTTCTAAGTTGGTGGATAAGGCTGAAATGGCTGCAAGTTTTTGTTCCCTTTTGTGAAAGCTGTTAGTGCTTAAATCATGAAGTATCACTTCTTATTTTCTGGTTTTTCTAGGAGGTTTTGTGGATGTACAGCAGAAATGTAGGTCTGCAAAGCTTGTACAGTCAAGTAATGTTTATGTTGGCAAGACTCCTCTTTATGAAGTATTCTTATTCATAGAAAGAGGAGAGTGGTTCAGATAGGCATGTCTGAAATACAACAACTTGGTAATTGTTAATGAACTTTCTCTCTGGTCTGACTGTTGGTAGCGAAGCTGGTTGCATTGAATTATGACTGGATGTTACTAGTGGCAAGCAGGACTGGATCTAGGCAAATATTGGCAGTCAGAGAGACAGTATTGTTACGATCCTTTTGCACAGTTCAAACGATTGAAGGATTTCCAGTCTGTGCTGACTTGACTTTAGATCTCTTGTATATGGCATGTATTGGCTATATAAATAGTAGTCTGTCTAAATATTATTCTGTAACTGCATGCCAGTTTGAGGCATGCATGCAGAAGCTAAGCAGTTTCTTACTTTATTTAAAAATAACTTTCCGGTTTTGGAAAAATATAATAAATACAAAACTTTTTGTAGGTTCATGTTTTTATATGGAAAACTGTATGAACATAAAACTGAATATCACGTTTTCTAAACAGAAATGCAAGAATGAAGTGTCTTGAAATTAAGTTTAAATTGACTAGTCAGTGTCATTGTTGAGCTCTTGTATGCTAATCAGTATGTTAATTGTCATATAAAAAAATTACAAATGTCACACCAAAACCAAGGGAAGCATTTGTGCTCAGCCGAAGAGAGAAAGTGGTGTTAGAGGAGCTAACTGATGGTGGAAGTGAAATATGATGGAGAAATTGTTCTAGAGGTTACAGAACCATTGTGTTAGATTTGTCTTTTAAACTCAGTATCTGCGACTTATTTTCCTAAATCGTGATTTTAAACCCTTTTATTTTCTCCACTCTTTCAAATAATCTTAAATTTTAAGCTGTTTCCTATGTGTTTACAATCTGTCTATAAAACTATCAAGCACTGAAGGCCATTTGAATGCAAGTGGTAGCTCAGGAAAGCCACTAGAGCTGGTGCGAAAGAGTGATAATGAAAGCTTGATGTGGTATTTTAGAGAAAAAATAAATGACTATAAACTTTGTTTATAATTTTGGTTTTACTCAGTGTAAGTTATGAAGAAAATGTAGAAATCTGTGTTTAAAAATTAGCAGATGTAATTGAAAATAACATGAACTGATTTTTGTTGTGGTATAGGTAAATCAGATACAGACCAATGGGAACATCTGAAAATTTTTTAACAATTTTTTGATTTATTCATCAGCTGACTAGTATGAGTAAAAAATACATGCAACACTTGTCTGTATAATCCAAATTGTTACTGAATTTAAGTTAACAAAGTTAAAAAAGAAGATATTTTTCTATTACATAGATAAGTGATTTGGTAAATGTTTTAACTGTGATTTACAGTTATAAGTAAAGCATTGCTTTGGTGTTAGCCAAATAAATTTGTTCTGTGTTCTTGAAAATCTTAATAAATTAGAAAGTATGCAGAGCTGGTGACTCTAAATGAAACTGTAACATTTAAATAGCACACTGAAAAATGTTTTGGCAAAGGCAACCAAGGCGCATAGTTTTGTTTAGCACCTTGCATTTCTGTTATTACTTGTCCCCCTGGTGTATATGAACCCTAAATTTCTGTAGGATGTTTCTGACTTGATTAATCTACTTCGACAGCTTTGTTTTCTGCTTTCGCCCCTCCCGCTCTGTTAAGACCATTAAACCCTGAACTCACAACTTCTAAGGGAACTGGAATCCCAAAAGGGAACCAGTTTGATAATCGTGACTGGGTTGCTGAGTTACAGGTGGCTACAAGTTAATAAAACACTTGAATCTGTTGGCTTCAGTATGTGTTAGTTCTGTTGGTTGGTTTTTGTTGTTGTTGGTTTTTTACTGTTGATATCCTGAAACTCTGCTTTGGAACCTTTTCATTCCCACCCATCTGCTTTGCAAATAGATTGAAAGTTCCACGGTACTTTCCTTGAAGACTGTTGGTGCCACCCAGAAAGCCCTAAGACCACAGAGATTTTTAATTATACCGAAGTAAAAACACTGTTTCAAAACACTCAGCGTGACTAACCACTGACAGTGTCTGCAAACATTTTCAAGGGAACAACTGTGTTGCATAATGTGATGATTGTGGTGATGGTAGTACCTCTTCGCTTGTGTGGTTCAGAGGAGTTTCCTTGTTAGTAGCTGAATAATTTTAAGCAGACTTATACTTAACATGTGGAATTTCCAGAATACACGTGGCTTAGAGTTATTGTTGATTATAACTGCCCATTGTGGGGGCTTGGTGTGTGTGTGTGTGTTTTGTTTTTTTCTGAAGTGTTGGCTTTCCTGAAAATCTGCACACAACACACTGCTGGCTCCCCTCCCCGCCCCAAGGTGAGGAATTAATTAGTCAGAATTCTGGGCAATTCTGCTTTGCCAAGAAAGGAAACACGTGCTTTGATGAACTGTGCAGAAAACACTTTGTTGATAGGATAAATACATTGAATGTGGTGTCAGAGTTCAGTAAGTCTCCATTTTGCATGAAAGATGAGGGAAAGTAATATTTTTATGTAAAAAACCAAGCAGTTTTCTATCTGGTATGTGCAAGACTTTTTAAGTGTTAGAAAGTTTACTTGACAGGTATGTGTGAGTACTGACTAATGTTTGTATTACACTTTGAAAATTGCTTTTAATCATCAACTCCATGCATCTAATTGCTTTCATATGTATGTGTCTAATGACTTTTTATATGCTTGAACTGACAATTTCATAGGACTATTTCTCCTGCAGACTGTGCATGGCTTCCACACTTCATAATAGCTTTTTGTGATGCACAGTTTCTGGTTATTTTTTTTCTTTAGAGGGACTTTACGTAATGAAAGCATATTGTATAGGTGAGAGGGTACATAATGTCACTGAAGGAAGAAGTACAGAAAAACTTCAGCTGCTTCAGGGTGAATGAAGTAGTGCAACTTGTCTGGACGTGGAGCTCTAAAATCACAATGAGGAAAAGAAGAAACTGCTATGCACCTCATTCTTTTTTTAGGCTTAAAGTAGAAGTTTGAGGAATAAACTTCTGTGTTACAGCCTTTCATAATGTTACTTGACTGTCTGTGTAGCATTATGAGGCTCCCTTATTTAGCCTTACATACTAAATAAAACAGTTGCCAAGAGATTGTCATGTTTTTGTCTTTTCAGTAGTGCAGGAAATTTATTCACTAGCTCTTGCTTAGAGAAGCAAAATGTAGAACAATTCTGCTTTATTACGTCTCGAGTCACTCTCCTCTCCTAATTAATTATTGATTGATTGGATAGCGTGGTTAATGCAGTGCAGAAATCCAGGGGAGGCTTTTTAGTACCTGTGTGAACAGCTTTTCTGATTTCACTTGTGTGGAAAATACATTTCTCAGAAGTTTTCACTGTTGTTGACCGGTCAGGGCTTCATCAGAAGACTTTGATTCCTCATCAGTCCCACCCCCAGTCTGGGTTTTCATTGCTTCCAGAGAAAACACTTAAATACTGCAATTATCATTCACTTGAAAAGTCCCTGCAATTAATAGTGCTAGTAAGAATTACATGAAAAGAAACATTTCTGGCCTCTCTGCTTTCATCAGATCTTTGAGGACAATTTTTAAGACTCTTATAAGGGTATTTGCTCTATATGTATAATTGTTGAACTTTTTGAAGTGTAGCAATATTCTGGCACAAATGCATAATTCTTAAGGGGGAGAAAAAAAAGGGTAACTCCTTTTCTTGAAAAACCCTTTATGATTTATATGTCACGGAGCACTGGCAGTGAAAGGTAAAAGCTACCATTTGGAATTACATGTGCTAAAGTATGAGGGATGGATGAGTGCACAGTTTATGTTTCATACATAGGAAGACAGACAGCAAAGAGGATTTTTTGTTTTTTTTCCCTTAATGCCAACATTTCTGATTCGTAGGTGTAATTCCAAAGTCATGTTCCTTGCTTAGTTAAAGTTTCAAAATGGCAATGATATTATTTGCATATGAGTTTTTTGGTTTGTTTTTCTTGAGAGGGGGGTGGTGGGTTGGGGTGGGTCTGTAATGTATTTGGTGAAATATTATAACATTTGGATTTAAGAATATGACTTGGAAATTTTCTCTTGTTCAATGTGCTACATGGGTTTGTTAATACTTAGGAGAAGTGTGTCAGGGAGACTAGGTATTTAAATATTCAGCATTGTCTAGAATGGTGTTTAGCACCTGGTTAGAATCCTGAAATAGGCTGGTGAATTGTGTGCATAACACTGTAATTGATCTGAAATTATTTGGGATACAAACACAACAGCCTTAAAACTGCTAAGTCAGTTGCTACTGATTTATAGACAACTGATCTGTAATGTAAACTAGTTGATCCCACTTCACATAGCAAATGAGAACCATGTTTGGTTGCATGGGGTTGACTTCTTTTTAACTCCATAAAATGGAGTTAATTTGATATTTCTCAAAACCCTGATGGATCAAGTATGTCTTACTGCACCATAAATTTGCAATATCTAGATTTACAGCCAATCCTTCAGTTACTAATCCCTTAAGAGTTACTCCTTTGGGGGGGGTTCTCTAGGTTTTGTTTTGCTTTGGTTACTTTATATAATGCTTTCCACTTCTGTAGTCTCCTGTAAATCTATGATTCCTTTCCATAGAAAATCATGTGTCACGACCTATAGTTCTGGTATATTTTGATGAGCTTAAGTTTAAACAAGTGTCAGATGATAGGCCTATAGATTTCAGCATTTTAATCTGACATATGCACAATAAGCCTCTTGTTTTTAGCCCTCTTACTGACTCCTTACAGAGAGAACTCCCATTTTGTAATGAATTTAAGCTATTTGTTATTTAACACTGCATTACTCTTTGTTCCACAAAATTATGCTGGTTTACATGTGGAGTTGATGGGGGGTTTCTAACTGATTGTCTTACATGCACTTTAGACGTGATGAAACAAATTTGGGTCTGCACCCTTCAGAAGTTACCTAGATGTTGGTCAGAACAGAAAGAAAGAAGAAAGGGTGTGGGTGTTGTCCCCCCACCCCCCTTGGTTTCTTGTGTGTATTTCAGTGATTTAATTCTGACTCTTTTGAGCAGGGTTGTGGGTACTTTGCATTTTCCCAGAATTCTTTTGTCTCTTAAGGTCATTTTAAGTTATTTTTGTTGTCTTTGTGTTACGTTTTCAGTATTTTTTGCCTTCTTTCCCTAGTATCTTGCATTAATGTGAACATAGTTTTCTTTCATTATGGCCTGCTGTGACTTGAACGCCACCCTTTTCATCCTCCTCTCTGACCTCTAGACCTGTTACCTTTTCCTGTCTTCAAAATATGTTTGTCAGTGGTTGAACTTCGTCCTTTTGTGCTGTCAATTCTTGGGCATGTAACCTGTTTTCAAAATAGTAGTACTGGCATTGCATGGATGCGTAACACTACAGAAAATACAATGCTGTGGCATCTGTCTTATGTTAGGCTGTACTGTCAGCTGGGAGCCCAAAAGCCAAGGTAAAAATCTGGTGTTGCTGAAGAGTGGATGCTCAACCGATGTCCATAGTTTGTGATTAAGTGGGATTGCTTGTCAATTCTCATTACAACAATCCTGAATTGGGGGGGGGAGGGGGGGGGGGGGGGGGGGGAGCGGAATATTTCCCAGTTTTGTTTAAGAATATATGTTTGGGTTTGTTCTCAACTGAGCTATGAAAATGTAAATGGCGGGTCGTTGTCCTAGTCATCATGACAACTTCCTTTGTATTGCTTTACTACTTAATTTTTCATCTAAAATCTTAAAATCAATGCCCAGATCTGTTTTGTGAAAAAGTAAGGAAAAAGGTTATATAGCTGTTACTAAACTGAGATGCTAAGAATCCATTGTATTAAATGCCATACAGAGAAAATATTGTAATCTAACAGTGAAGTACAGGGTAACAGGTGAACACAGTCTGCAGTCAGAGAACGTAAAGGAAGAATGAGAAAATAAAGCAGCAAAACCAGTCTGCAGGTTATGGGATGGTGATTTGCAATGCTGTTGATAGTGATAGAGTAGTGCAATGCATAGTTCGAGAACGTATGCCAATCTACTACTTGATCATCTACCATGATATTTTTTTAAAATAAGGTGGACTCTTTGTGAAAACCATTTCCTATAAACATTTATTTCTCTGTTCTTTGTTTAGGTATCATGCCAGTGTATCATAACATGTTTGCACTTATGAGTGAAACTGAGAGAATGTGGTATCCTCCAAATCACATCTTCCATATAGATGAAGCAACCAGACTCATCCTAATTTACCGGATAAGGTAATCTAAATCAAATATTAAGTACTTTTCATGGTAAAACAATACTATGTGAGGAAACACAACCAACAAGATACTTAGTTGAACTATAGTTTCTCTAAGAAGTTATGGACAGATGGTGATATTGGGTAAGAGATAGATAGAAGTATCAAAATTATTGGAGTAGGTTTGAATGGCATTTTATCAATTGTCTATATACTATGTTTTCAATGTCAGACTGAAGAAACAAAAATGAAAAATACAGCGGAAGTAAAAATAACATTTTTCTTAGTAATGATACCTCTTATCTCCTCTGTGCTTGCCTATTTGAAGTTCGTGGTAGTTCTGAAGTGCAGAGTAATTATCCTGTGTAGCCAGGCAGATGACTGCAATAGAATCATTTTTCTCTAACCTGATTTTTGAATATGGACATCTAAAGCTACAGTCACAGTTTTGTTCGTTTACCTTGCGTAGTGTGGCCTGAATGTTTCTTTAGGAACTCTCTCAAAGGAAACTGGAAGACAGTAACACAAAATTCTCTATATTCTGATTGAGGAGGATAAGTTTGCAGAGCTCCTCATCCCTACCGGTATAGCTTATCACCCTTCTTAATTGCTGTAGTACTTTTAAACACCAAGAACTGGATCCAAAGCCTTTGATTGGCTAACTGGGGCTTTATATTGATCCTCCAAACCAGCCAGCATGAATTAGATATCTGTCTATGAAAGTGATAATGTCTGGTGCTGGTAAGCGAAAGAATCTGTTCATTGATGTTTGCTTAAATATTTCCTAACAGGTTTTATTTTCCCCACTGGTATTGCAATGGCAGCAGCAGAGCATATCGGTATGGTGTCCTTCGAGGTGCAGAAAGCCCTGTTCTTGATGATTTTGTCATGTCTTACCTGTTTGCACAGGTATGATTTGCTTGTTTATTTTTTCATGCAGATTGGTAAAGCTTGTTAGTATTTATTCCCTTCCATGTCTTCTGATAGTAGCTGTGTATGCTCTTTGACAGCTTGAAGCCCACTCAAGATGAAAAATAAATTCCATGTCATATTGTGTATTTGGAGAGATGAAGCTTTAATAGCACTTGGCGGGGGGGGAGTGTGTTGCTCCTTTCTTGTGCCACTACATTGTGGAAGTCTTTTCAGCGTGACTTGCATTTGGAACTGGCACAGGGTAGAACATCCTCTCCATATTGACCTTTTTGAGATTTAAAACGAAAATACTTTGAAAACTGTTTCTAAACGTGATGGTAGCTGATACCTATTATGAATATGTGCAGCTTTTTGTGGATGAAGGGGTTCATTCAGAAGAATGCTGTCATTACAAAAAAAAACCCCAACAAAACAACCAACCACAAAACAACCAAACCCAAACAAAACAAAAAGCCAAACCAAACAAAAAATGCCACACCACAAAAAAAAACTTTGAGCAGCAATGCTGCAGTTTTAATTTGCTTTCTTGCCTTCTTGTTTCACAGTGGCGAGATGATTTTTTGGATGGATGGATACAGATGCCTGTTACTCATGAAACACAGGAAGAATGCCTTGGAATGGCTGTTCTGGATATGATGAGAGTGGCCAAAGAAAAGGACCAAACCCCACTGGCTATTTACAATTCAGTCAGGTGACTCCGTAATTCATAATTATGACACCTATCTGATATCTAAACCAGTATTTTTGCATGTTAGCATCTAGGAGGAGATGTACAGCTGTTGACAATTGATTTATTCTGGTGCAACGATTCCATAAATTTACCTATAGTGTAAACTATAAATTAGTAGGAAAATTGTGTCATGGTTGCCATTCATGTTTTTGGCTACCAGGATTTGATTCTCTTAATGAGAGGTAAGGCAGCAGCTACTCAAGTGGGAAAGGTTGTAAGCAATTGTTTGAGCTGGGAGACAGCTCTGGAAGTTATCAGATCCCACCCGTGTTCAAATCGGGACCTACTTCAAAGTCAGATGAAGTTACTCAAGGCTCGTCCAGTGAAGTTCTGAAGATGTCCAGAAATGGCGATTCCACCGCATCTCTGGGCAGCTTTATCCTGTGTGTGATCATGCTTGCTGAGGAAGATTTTCTCTCTATCGAATAATCTCTCAGCTATGATATTGATTCTCCTCTTGTTGCCTCTTGTCCTTTCACTGTGCATATGTGAGAAGAGTCTAAGTCTTCTCCGTAACCACCTGTTAGTTCAAGACAATTAGTAGAACACCATACTTGAGCCTTCTTTTCTCTGGGCTGAACGAATCAAGCTCCCTTATGCCTCTTCTGTCATGTCGCGTGGCTCTTAACCATCTTGGACCAATGTCTGCTAAACTTGCTTGAGTTTATCAGTTCACTTTGGTTAATCAACCTAATTGGTTTCCTCTCCAGCTGAGTTAATTCTGTCCCTGATTAGTACTTAATGCTTGATGTTTGTCTTTTAATGAAACCTAGCAGAAGTGAAAAACAGAATGAGACAACAACTTGGCCAGCTCATTGCAGGTGACAAAGTACTCTTTTGCCCTCTTCATGTAGAATACAGACTGTGATATAGGAACTTCAGTGAGAACCTACCACAAGTTCCACCTGCTGTATTTTCAGCCAGGAAATTTGTCCTCTATCCGTGTAGTTGTCTCTATCCATGTGGCATCCTCTTTCCAGCTTCTACATCAAAGCAAGCAACTGTGTAACTTCTGCTGCTTTACCTCAGTACTTCAGCAAAGACTAGAACAGACATGTCTGGATTTATGGAAAATGCATTATGTAATATATATTGAAACTTGAGTGAGGGGAAAAAATGGAAAATGGAAGAAGACAGGGCTGTATTTTAAAGAACATACAACAGATTGAATAAAGGATACTTGTTATCCTACAGTTCAAAGAATAAGGTTACATTTAGAGGAAAAGATGTTTTCATATTGACTTGTTTAGAGCAGAACTAATTATCTTTGCTGGATTTAATTTTTTTGCTGATTATGTATTCACAGCTACAAAATGTTTTTGCCTAAATGTGTGCGAGCAAAAATCCAAGACTATCACATTTTGACGCGAAAAAGAATAAGGTACAGGTTCCGCAAATTTATACAGCAGTTTGGCCAATGCAAAGCTACTGCCAGAAACTTGAAACTTAAGTATCTTATAAATCTGGAAACCCTTCAGTCTGCCTTCTATTCAGAGGTTTTTGAAGTAAAAGAACCTGGTGGAGATCCTTCTGGAGAGGAACGTTTTGCAACCATTGTAATAACTGGAAATGGTGGTATTCAGTGCTCAAGAGGAAAACTTAAAGACTGTGAGACACTAGCAGAGCAGGTAATTTCTTTTATTATTTTAATAATGGTGCAGTTTATCATGTAGCAGAGTGATTAGCTTATATTGGAAATTCTGATTTACCCCTGGTAAATTTGGTAGGTAAATTTTACTTCACAGTGATGATCCAATTTGTGTTTGACTGAGGCTGACAGTAATGTACTGACTTAAACAGGGTAGGATTTCGAAATTATTTTTTATTGAAGTATTAGAGGAAAGTCAGTACTTGAACTTGTAATACGTCTGTGCTTGACAAATGAAACAGTGTTGCAACTTTGTTACTGTAAAAAAATGATTGTGAAAAAGTAATGACCATGTCTCCAGGTGTAGGTAAAATGCACAAATTCCTCAAATTCTCTTTGAAAGCAAGGTTTTAAAGACTCCAAAGCCCAGGTAAATTTCCCTATACCTATTTTCTGCTGCAGTTAGACTCCTACCAGTATCTGAGCTAGCAAATTTAAAGTGACATTTCTGTGACTGCAGAGTCCATGTACTCTTTGTTCAGGAATTAAATGCTAAAATTATTTGAGTAAGTGCCAGTAACGGTGTGCTGATGCATTTTTATTCATCAGTATTACTTCTTTTGTGTGTGATTTACCACCATAACTATTCATGTTGAATTCACCAGAATCTGATATATGTTGAGAGTGGGAGTTTTCCAAAGGTAAAATTAAAGGCAAAATGGAGCATGTCAGTTTTCCAAAATACTTGTGTCCATTATTTTGGTAGTTTTGATTCATAATATATAGCAGTCAAGACCAAACTACAACAGGTTGTGTTTTTACAGTGTGCTGTAACAATTTGTAAAAATACTATTTTTTTTAATACTTAAAAATCCAATTACATACCCAGATGCTTTGAGTGTTCTGTTCTTAGAATATTTGTAGATAGACATTAGGTCCACTTACCTCATTCATAGTTGTTATTTATCAGCCCTCTACCTTTCCTAATTTGCATGTAAATGCCAGTTATTCTGGTGGAGCTAACATAAATGTCACATTTTGCAATTTCTAGTTTTATTTGTACAAAATTGATGCATGCAATGCTTTTTGGGCCTGGCAACCAAGCCTGTAGTAAGAGTAGTGTTTAAAATGATCATATTTCCTATAGAGAATGCCAAATTATTTTTTTCATAATTAACAGTGTTATCATCCCACTTACAGAGACGCAGTGTAGGCTGCATTTATTTTCATTGGTGCAGAAACTGTTTATAAAATCAGTTATGAAAATTTAGTAAATTAATAAGGCTGCTTGAAATATGGTCATAACTCTTATTTCAACAAACTGTAGTGATGTATCTTCATTAAGATACTGAATTGAAACAAAATTTTCATTTTTTTTGAAGGCAGGAATGACATATGTATGGTAGACTGTGAAGAAATTTGTTCGCCAGTTCACATCTCCAGCAACTAGATGGCCAAATACAGCTTCAGGGTCTTCAGTGCATTTGAGCTGATTTATTCTAACTGATACCTACTGAGTCTTACGACCTTGATTATTACACCTGTTTGTTTTAGGATAGGATATGCTTGCAGCCATATAAATGGGTATTCTGACTTGAATAAAATCTAGTTGCTTTGGAACAGTAATTTTAGATAGCTAAATCTGCCTTCATTTAAGGATGTTAAGTTCTATTGAAAACAAAACAGTGTACGATTTATAAGATATTGTAATTTGGCTTGTGAAAGACTGAAGGAAGTGCTACAGATCATCACAGTATCAAAGACTACCTGAACTTCTTATGAAAAGTAAAATGTGTCATGGATTTCCCATGTAATTAGGATTGATGCTTCAAGCTGCCTAGTCAGTGATAACCATGGCTGGTGGGACAGCCTTCTCTTAGACCCTTTCTTCATTCGTACTACATCCATCTCTTTGGTAGCAGATTCGGCAGCTTGTATCACTCTGATGAAGCTGTGACATTTTGGATTGTTAACAAACTTTCTAAGCCTCTTTAATCAGGATGTTAATAACAAGTTCTCAATTCAAAAAAAAACCCACCATACAACAAAAAAACCTCCCCAAAGATTAATCATCATGTTCCAATGTTAATCTTCACAGAATACTACAGAACAATGAAGTATCTACAATAAAAAAAAACCCTAACCCATAAATGAGTATTTCCATTCATGGTTCCTGATCTTTGTGCATTTTTTAATTGATGCTTCTAGTGATGGTCCCATAAACACAAGACTTTGTAATAGTGTATTTAAGGTTTTATAATCCTCTTTGTTGCTAGTTTACAAATTGAGATTTGTAGGAATTCTGATGCTGCAGATATGTTGGGGGTCTTTAGTTGCTATTTATGTTATTACTGACATGTAACCAATATTTATTGCAGGATTTACAAACATACTGTGATTTTCCTGATATCATTGATGTCAGCATTAAACAAGCAAGCCAAGAAGGCTCCAGTGAGAGCAGAATTGTCACCATTCACAAACAAGATAGCAAGAATCTGGTCTGTTTACTTTGCTTGCAGTTTTTTCAAATACATTGTTGTTTTGAGCATACTGTGTGGTTGCTGTGGTATTTATACTGTCATATAAGCAATTAGCATGTTAATTAACCATGAAGTAAAACTACATGCATTTCAGCAGTATAAACAGTGTATTGGAACACCAAGGGTCTTTTGCATTCAAAGCTCTGTGCATGAACTGAAATAAAAATCGATTTTATAGCTGAGGGTAATTTCTGATACACAGATTGGTTCTTCTCTTTCTTGGAGTCTTAAATCTGAGTCTGTGGTTTGATCTATTGAACATACTGTTTCCTTACTGTCATGGTAAGCTGTCTGCCAGTGACCAACACATTGAGAAAGGCTTCAAAATACGCTGAAAGTATGATGATACACAGAAAATGAGTATTGGCGAATTTAATGCCATTCTGATAATGTCATTGGCAAATTAATGTTGTTGCTTTTACAAAGTATTTTATACATGAATGTAAAAAGTAAAGTTGTTTCAGTTTGAACTCCAGCGTTACACTCGAGTCAGACTTTCCAACAGGTATAATTCACATAGTCATGTGGTGGATTGACTTTGGCTGGGCACCAGGTGCTTGACAAGCTGCTCTATCACTCCCCTCCTCAACTGGGCAGGGGGAGAAAACATGACAAAAGGCTTGTGGGTTGAGATAAGAACAGGGAGAGATCACTCGCCAGTTACCATCACAGGCAAACCAGACTTGACTTGGGGAAATTAGTTTAATTTATTGACGTTCAAATCAGAGTAGGATAATGAGAATTAAACCCATATGCTAAAAAACCTTCCCCCCACCCTTCACTTCTTCCTGGCCTCAACTTCACTCCCTAGTTCCTCTGCCTCCCCCACCAGCAGTGCAGGGAGATGGGGAATGAAGATTGCAGTCATTTCATCTCCTGTTGTCTCTATGCTACTTCTTCCTCAACCCTTCCCCTGCTCCAGCATGGGGCCCTTCCCATGGGAGACACCCCTCCATGAACTTCTCCAATGTGGGTCCTTCCCATGGGCTGCAGTTCTTCATGAACTGCTCCAGCATGGGTTCCCTATGGGTCCACAGGTCTGTGGGCAAACCTGCTCCAGCATGGGCTCTCCACAAGGTCACAGCCTCCTTCAGGCATCCACCTGGTCCAGCGTGGGGTCCTCCCTGGGCTACAGGTGGAGACCTCCATGGGCTGCAGGGCACAGCCTGCCTCACCATGGTCTTCACCACAGGCTGCAGGGGAATCTCTGCTCGGGTGCCTGGAGCACCTCCTCCCCCTCCTTCTTCACTGACCTTGGGGTCTGCAGAGCTGTTGCTCTCATACAGCCTCACTTCTCTGTTCTGGCTGCTGTTGCGCAGCAGGTTTTTTTCCCCCTTCTTAAATACATTATCCCGGAGGCACCACCACTGTCACTGATGGACTTGGCCTTGGCCAGCGGTGGGTCCATCTTGGAGCTGGCTGGTGTTGGCTTTATCGGACATAGGGGACGCTCCTAACAGCTTCTCACAGAAGCCACCCATGTTAGCCCCCCAGCTACCAAAACGTTGCCACTCAAACGCAGTACAAGTTGTTGCTTCCTTTATCTCCATGACTGATCTGTGAGCCTCCAGGGCTCCCCAGCTCAGGCATTTGTGTGATAGGAGAGCTTCCTTCTTGTGTGTGTTTGAAAAAACTGTGTAGAGTTTAACTACTACTTTCCTGCAAAAATATTTTTTAAAATTCAAAAAATATTTCAATAAGTGTTACGTATTATTGTCTAATGGTGCTTTGAAAGAGAAAGGCATATGGTTTACTTTCATTTATATAAGAATTATAATTCACTTTCATTTCCTGCACTAATAGCACAGGCCTGTTAGGAATTTGAATCTTTTTCAAGGCTTTTTACTGAAACATAAGAGTAGCTGGAATATCTGCGATGCAGGTCGGTGTTGCTGAGAGCGTATTTCAGATTGGTGGAGGAGGCTTCCTTAATCTTGAGCCATTAGAATTCTCTTCAAAAATTTCAAATAGCAGTAGTTAGGTACTTGGCTGCATATTCTTTTGAGGCTAAAAGTGGCTTTCTAGGAGCTTGTCTAAAAACTACTGAAGAGTATGGCAGAGTAGGAAAAAGCACAGTAGCTGCTGGTTTGCTTGTGATTTATTTGTGTGTGGACACTTACATACCAGACATAGCTGATGCGTTAATTAGAATTTGTGATTTAGTTCAATCTGTTACACAGCAACTAGAACTCATGGTAGAAATGTACTTTAAGAGTTTTAGGATACATGGATTGATTAAAATGGCTGGATTTTTAGGTCTGTGGTTTGTGTGGGTTTTCTGAATATGTCGAAACAACTGGAAAGAGAGTTGTTTCCAGATCCTCTTTTAATAAGGAGTTCGAAGACTCCAGACAAATTCTTGGCATGTAATCAAATGCACCAGCTTTTTTATTGCTGTCTAGCAAAGAACTTGCCAAGGAATTGTGTTCAGGTACTAGGCATGTCCCAATTGTCATGAGCAAGCTTGTACAGCGTGTACTGAAGCCTGTTCTGTTGTGCTGTGCTACCGAATGAAATCTAGTGTGACTCTGTAGATGGTGAACACTTCTCTGTTGAAGTGGACAGCCTTTTATGTTCTGATGCGACTGTCAAAATACTAAGAAAATATAGATAGCTAGATAAAAATAGACGGTCTTCCTTTATTGGCAGTAATAAGTATGTTATGTAATTTTGTCCAGCTCTTACCTGTTCAGTGTATTCTGCATAGACCTTTTCCACACACCGTTTTCCTTTGACCACATTATTCTTCTCCCCATTTCCATCCATTGCATCTCTCTTCATAGCAGTTAAAGGTTAGCTTATATCTAATCCAGGTCAGGACGTCAGGTTTTTCTAACTACTAATTAATTTTTTAGGCAGATCCTTTTCTAGAGACTTTTCTTTGCTACTTGAATGTAGCCCCTTAGATAAGTGAAGGCTTATCTATAGGATATCTATAGATAAACCTTAGATAAGCAAAGGCTTTCCTATCAGAAAAAAATAACACTATTTCCAGTGCAGTAGGGTCTGCCGCAGTGTGTGGTATCTACTCAGTTTTTCCATTCAGATGTTCCCTTTTGTCAGCATTCCTCTGCTGTTTGATGTATTTAGAGTAAGGGGGTTTTATGGCAGATTTGTTTAATTTGGATTTACTTTTGAACACTGAAGATTGCTAACAAGTTTTGGATGACACCAGGAAGGTAGAACTATACAAACAGTAGTTAAAAACTATTTTTATATCTTTACTGTATGTATATATGTTTGTAGCTTTTATACCATTACCATATCCAGGAATTTTGTGTTGCCTGCTAAAAATGGAAATTCTCTCTCTTTCTCTCCCCCCACCCCACACCTTTTTCCCCTGACAATTTAACAGGAGGCTGAATTTCAGTCATTAAGAGAAGCTCTCTCCTTTGTGTCGTTGATTGATGGATATTACAGATTAACTGCGGATGCCCACCATTATCTCTGTAAAGAAGTAGCACCACCTTCAGTCCTTGAAAATATCCAAAGCAATTGCCATGGACCAATTTTGTAAGCAATTTTTTAGCAATATAGCAAGATGATACTATTTTTGAAAGATGAACTTTAGTTGACCGTGAACCATGATGGACATCTTGAATTGTGTATTTATTTCATTTGTGTAACATAAAATGTTTTACATTTTTCCTCTTCTTTTTCACTTTGCAAAATAAAATACCTTCTTGACATAATTTAAAAAATAAATTAAAAGCTTCTGGTTTTAATTTTCTTCCCTTAGAATTCTTTTTGTTTTGAGTGAGATGGGCAGCAAAGTCTTGATGCTGTATTTACTGAATTGTAGTTACTACCGTGGCAGCAACATACGGTGTCCTAGACAGAGGATCTTATGGCGTCACTGCAGCCCCTCTAGCGGTTTATATTATCTAGAGCTGTCAAAGAGAAAAAGGCAAATTCAGACAATACTCTACGATACTTGAGCAAGGATTGCGAGCCATATAAATTGGAGAGTTGTTTTGTTTTTAAAGGATGTTGTCTCTTTGTCTGCTTTCTTTGTTACTTGGGGTTTGTTTAAAGGAAGGTTCGTACCTCCACTGAATTTTTTTAAAATCTTTTTAATTGTTCATATGGTATTATTTATTGTTTGCAGATAGAAGTGTTTTTGTTAGACAGAATAAAAAGGGTATTTACTTTAGCTACAGAAAGCTCGAAGGCTGATACATGTATGAAACTAGCATACTCTACTCGGCTACTACAGAATACTTCCGTAAATTTCCCAATGTCTGAAAGAGGATAGGTGCTATAACCTTCAGAAAAGGAGGACGACGACAGGGATAGAAACCTATACAGTTCTAATCACATTTCTTGCACTAATGACTAATGTGTACATAAACTGTTTTTTAGGGCTGTTTAGAAGGATGTGCAGTGAGTCTAGATCTTTCCAAGCCATTCAGTTCCTCATTCCCTGAGATAAATAGAAATAGTTATCTAGCAAGACTTGTTTAAAGGGAAATTGGTTCTTATAGTAAAAAATGCACCACTTTATCTCAGCACCACTTTCTTATTAGCCCTTTCCCAAGTTAAACCCACCTACACAGATATTTTGTCGATTTTAGCTTCTTTTAAGCTGGTTTATTACAGCTTCTTCCATAATGGATGTTTAAAGTCATATCATAAGCCATGGGGAATGTAGTTCTTTAGGCTGTAGGATTTCTCATTACATAAATAATTGTGGTGTTCTCAGTATTAAGAATTTTTAATATACTGCTGTCTGCATAAGCAGCCACCCTGAATGCTGAAATATAAAAGGGAAAAAAGATTAACTTAGCTGTAAAAAGTTGGGAGTTTCAATTGTTGCTGTATTAGATATCTGATAATAATGCCAATCTCTAATTTTCCTGGATGTTGAAATTTTGCAATATTAAATATTTTATTTTTACTATAGCATGGACTTTGCTATCAGTAAACTGAAGAAAGCGGGTAATCAGACTGGTTTCTACGTTCTTCGTTGCAGTCCTAAAGATTTTAAAAAATACTTCCTCACCTTTGCTATAGAGGTTTGTATTCTACCTTAGATAGTACCTGTATAATCCTTACTCCTTTATGATGACGAGCCTGGGAAGTTCAGTAAATTATTCTGAGAATTCTTCAGAATGTTTGTCTGATGTGTATTCTGTAGCTACTTCTGTCAGATTAGCCAGTTTTGAGGGTCTTGTGGGAAACATCAGAATACTTGTGTGGTAAAGAATCACTAATGATAAATACCGTATGCTTATGAGAACAAGACAAGTAGAGGGAAGAGAGCTTGAGAGTTGTGGGAGTGGTGACATGGCTTTTGGGACTGTAGTAATTGTTTGGGTGGTGGACCAGTTTGGGGTGTTTTTTCTTTTTATTTTTAAGTCTGAGGATCTTTTCACTTGGATTTTTTCCTGGGATTTCTGCCTACCTCCCCGCTCTGGAGCGGGGCTTGGTTAGGCTGAGATTCAGCTCTTGGCGATCTGGGAGTGGCACTCCTTCATAAGTTCTTCTGGGTTTAGGTTCTGTCCACATCCCCTGTACTGGGCCAGCCACAGTATTTGGCAGATGTTACATCAGCACAGATAATCAGGTGGATATCTGGTGTTAGATAGAGTGGGAGCCACCCTCAAAATGCCTGCAATTCTCGTGCAGCTAAAGAACCAGATGTACCTCTTCTCTGTGAGATTGCAGTTAGTGATAATACAGTACCTTAATATGGGTGTTAAATCATTGTATGATCTTGTTCTGAGAATGGCCTTCTCTTTAATTAAATTAACACAGCTGCCTTTGGGTTTTTAACTAGGAAAGGTAATACCTGGGTTTTCCTGCTGGTTTGCAGCAAGCTAGTATGTTTGCTAAATACTGTCAGAGATATGTGCATCTCTGAAAACAATAAAATAACGATATGTGGATGGAGAAGTAAATGGCCATTTTAAGATCAGTTTCACAAAAAATGTGACATCGGGTCAGTGAAGTACGTCTGATAGGGAATTTTTTAGTCTAAGTCCCTGTCTTAGTCTAAAGTCTAAGAGTCAAGCTTGTCAATTAAGCCTGCTGTTAATTGACCTAGCCATATTTGGCTTGCTTTCTTTTTTCTTTCTTTTCCTGAGTCTTTCTGGGCAAGCAACTAAAAGGTGTTTGAGAATCAGAATTTTTTGAAACATTTTCTGTAGTGTTGATGTGAAAGACCATTGAAAGTACTATTAAAAGCTCCTCTGGTTTAAAAATGTTTAATGAGATATTTTCAAGACTCATTGTAAAAATAACTCAGTGTATATTGAAGATCTGCCCTAGGAACTAATTGCTTAGAATTGTACTGTAGACAACAGAAAAATAGAAATACAGATGAGATGTCCAAATGCTTGTCAAAATAACGTGGAGCATGAGCATTTGTGCTATTACTTTCAGCAAAATTTTGTTTTGATGTTGCCCCTTGTAATGGTGAAGAAGCTTTCATAACTAGCTCTGAAGGATTTTTTCCTAGGATCTGTTATCTGTTTTTGAGCTCCATCTTTGCAGATTTCATAACATTTGTTTTTCTTAGCATCAACATGCTAATTCCAGTGATCGGGGTAGAATCATGTTTTCTCAGTATCAATATTACATAGTGAGAACAAAATAATAAATTATGGTAATATTTTGCTGAAGCATTCCTTCTTTATTTAGTAGAGTGCTATACATTTAAATAAGCTTTCAAATACTAAATATTGATCGATTTTATTTTTAATGGAAAAAAACTTCACAGCGTGAGAACACCACTGATTATAAGCACTGCTTAATTACGAAGAATGAGAATGGAGAATATAATCTTAGTGGAACCAAGAGGAGTTTTGGTAATCTTAAGGATCTGTTGACATGCTACCAGACAGAAACGGTCCGTTCAGACAGCATAATTTTCCAGTTCGTCAAATGCTGTCCTCCAAAACCAAAAGGTAAGAGAAAGATTATTTCTAAGGAGAGGGGTTTCCAACTTTTAAAGATTTAAAAATAAATTAACACTAAATGACTCTCATCTAGGTAGAGATATATGTTTATGTGGGATTTTATAAATTTTGCTGACCTATTTGTTCATCTTCTTAGTCATAGTTTTCAGCCCTAGTGTCTGCCAAATTTTACTTCTCAGATGGTCTTCCAGAAAGAGTCATGGTAGCTGGTTTCCTGATTAGAAGCAAAACTGGTTTCTTAATTGCAGTGGATTGTGTGCAGCAGCATTTCTTCTTCAATCAAGTGTTTTCATGTCTTGAAAAGGAAAGAGCTACTAAATGATATGTTTCTCTCTGAGGATAGTTCCATGAGCAATGGAACCAACAATGCCAGTGAATTTCTTTCATTGTTTGTTGGCATCTTAGTCAAATTATGCCAAGGCTGCCGTGTGATTTCAGATCCTCTTCAACACTGAAAAATACACAGAGAGTAGAGCTTCTGACTGGGGACTGGATTTTTCTTAAATTTGTGTTAAAGGTCCTAGCTTTGGTATTCATAAAATCTTTCTCTTTTATGAATTCTGATGTCTGCCCTTTTTGCTTATGCTAAGTAGTACTACTTACAGTCAATATTAGTCTTTGTATCCGAGTCCCTCTTTAAACAAAAACTTGAGATGACAGACTGATACCACTTTTACCTCTCTCAAATTTGATTGAAATTAGACATGGATTCAAAAGCTTAGACAAGATTTGACAACTGAATACATATGCACATTACAGAGAACAATTTTGTAACCTCGTTTCCATTGAAACAAAAAATCATACATGTATCAGAATTATAAATTATTGAATAAATATAATTGCACATGCATACACACAGATATCCACAAATACGTACTGATCAGTTTCAGTTTTACTAACAGACCTTCACTACTTTGTGGAGAGTCTTTTTGCAAAATCACTCTAAGAATTACTCTGGTAAACATAAGGCAATAAGGATCACTAAAGTGTTGCTAGGGCAAAAATATGTAAAACCTTTAAAGAGACATCAGAAAGATGCATGTCCTTAACAGAATGACTTCGTAATTTAAAAGAAGAAGGTGATTTATGTCCCCTTTTTCCATCCCTGATTGTTATTACAAATACAGCAGAAGTTAAAATATGAAAGGAGGCAGGAGTAGTTTCAGAATGTTTGTCAAAAGCAGGATTACTTCAGAAACTTAAAATAGTAGAGTGAACCCAAATGCTTTTGCTGATTAAAAAAAAAAAAAAAAGCAGACATTTGAATTTGTTTAATGAAATTCTGCGTGGCTTTTTGAACAAACTGATCTTGATATGATACCTTCTTGCTGGGTTAACATCTTCTCATTAATAATCCTTCTGAAATAATACTGTTTGAGTTTTATATTTTACAAATTTACTTTGTTTTTCTTTTCCCCACCCTCTTTCTTCTCCCAGATAAATCAAATCTCCTGGTTTTCAGAAGCAATAGTGTTTCTGATGTACCTTCATCACCTGCGCTACAGAGACACAATAATGTCAACCAGATGGTCTTTCACAAAATCCGGAATGAGGATTTGATATTTGTAAGTACATTGGTTGCTTCTTCCATTGCAGATAGTTGGTTTAATACACACTAAGTTTTAAACTCAGTATATGTTTAAAAGAGCTTACCTGAACTAGGAGACTTTGCTGTAATCAACCTTCCCTTAGTTAAAGTTGTGAGAGAAGACTTTTTAAAAAAAAAATCCATTAACACAAATAATTGTGGTTTGTTTTTTTTAAATAAGAAGCGTCCTTTTGACTGCAATAGGAGTTGTTTTCTTTACTTCTGTACTTCTGGGGATGCTTAAATATATAGCAATTCCTTCCTCTGGTTCTTGCAGCAAGTTATTTTCTGAGATCCTTGAGAAATCAATAGAAAATAAGCAAGGATTTAAGCTGTTTCTGATATAGTTGCTTCTTTGTCTGCTCAGTCTGACTCTAGAGGTGTGATAACTGTCAAGATTTGCATATGTGTTACTTAGGGTGGTTGTTTAAGAAGTCTTTTGCAAAACAGGCAGAGATTTTATTTCACACACACACACCCCCCATCTGTATCCTTCCTTTCTTTTAGGAGGAAAGTCTTGGACAGGGCACGTTTACTAAGATTTTCAAAGGTGTAAGAAAAGAAGTGGGAGACTATGGCCAGCTCCATCAAACTGAAGTTCTTTTAAAGGTGCTGGATAAAGTGCATAGAAACTACTCAGAGGTTGGTGTGATTGTTGACTGCGGTATGATACTTGTCCATGCTATGTTGAGCCTTGCTTTTCTTACAGTAAACAAGTATTTGTTACATGGTAGAGAGTGGTATATTGAACTGAGCTTATTCTTGGCCTTGTGACACTGAGAGCATGTATTTGGGACAGGTCTACTTCCCAAAGCTGATGGACATTATTTCCCCTCTCCCCACCACCCATCAGAGAATTCGGGGCTATCTACTGAGAGCCAGAGAACAGTTTCTTCATACAAGAACCACAGAATTGCCTTTAGTGGTAAATTAATTATGTACAGATGAGTGACCAACATTTATGAGAAATTACTGTTTTGGTGGACTGTCATCAGTGTTTTGGAGTCATACTGATTTTCCAGTAGAATCAACAGTTCACATCAAGTCATAAAAAATTATAAGCGTTTAGGTGTGAGAAACACTTGCCATATGTAGAATCATCCATAGTCATTTAGACTTTCACTGTTTGAGTGAAGCTGCAAGCAAACCTGAAATGTCTTTTTGCAAAACCTAATACAATGGTAATATAATTGAGCCCTGGATTGTATATGTGAAAATTTAATTTTAAAGACTTCAACAAGATGTAGTAGTGCTTAATATATTAATGTAACTTTCTATGGTTGTTTATGTTATATATATAATTGTATCACATTCCTAATTAATCTAGCTGTATTTATAGCAAGCCAAGAGAATCAGTGCATTGTTCACTGAATTTTTCAGTTACTTAAGACAAATCTGTATGAAAATGTGAGTAAAAAAGGAAAGGACACTTTGAATAGCTAATATTTATAAGCAATGTAGGCAAACATGTTCGACAATTGAAAACAATAAAAAACTGAACCTCATATTTTAATTTTAATAAACTGGGTAATACACTTACATTCAGTGTTAAAAGGACTAAGAGTACGGAAACACAAGTATAATCACCTGAAGGAAAATTTGCTATTTTTGACCTTTTTTCATTTGGTGAATAATCAGTACACAAGCAAGCATAGCTGGAGATGCCACTGAAGGGAACAAAATATTGCTATAGAAATAAAAGCATCTGAAACCTTCCTGACAAGGTTGGGTAAGGTCTCATAGTAGTGGATGAGTTATATAATACTTTTAACTTAATGATGTGCTTTGAGGAAAAAGTTGGAAAGAGAATAGTTCATTATGAATTCACAGTTTACTTTCATTCCACGTCAGTTAACTTAGTAAAGATTCTTTTTAAAATGTTGAGATACACCTGCCTGCAGAAAAAGGGATTGCTGACCTCTCTGGAGTGTGGATTATCAATTATTTAAATTAAAAAATACAACTCATATCTACAACAACCACAATGTAATATATGTTACACAGAGTCTTTGCAATGAGATAGAAGCTGAAACATTTTTAAAAATACACATGGTTTTAATGAATTTATTAGAAATTCTGTGTTGGGTGGAGGAGGGCTTGTGTTTTCACTGATACTTATTCTCTCAATCTCTCTTGTTTCTCGAAGTCCTTCTTTGAGGCAGCAAGCATGATGAGCCAGCTTTCTTACAAACATTTGGTGTTAAATTATGGAGTCTGTGTATGTGGAGAGGAGAGTAAGTAGAAATTATATTTTTATACTAATTTTATACAGCTGTCATTAGAGTTTGTCATTGGTACTGGGGAAAAAAGGGGGGGGGAAAACTAAACAAAACAACTTGTCACACCAGCTGGAGACCCAATATGTGTTCACATTGCAGAGATATTAGTCCTGGTGTCTGAGAACTGGTTAATATGGTCATAACAAAGAAAACGGAAAAAATACAGTCAGTGTGAACAGTAACCTCTGTAAATGACTCTGTCATGTCTGTTCAGAAGTGAGATTTTCTGATGTTTTGCTGTATTTCTGGAACAAGCTTTTGAAATGCCAGAAAAATTGTACCCTTAACATTGTATCGATGGTGGTTAGCTAGAAAGGGAATCGCTTGGCTACACAAGAAAATCTTTGTTTACTGTGATCAGGAACACAGAAACTGCCACCCTTTCCCACCCACTTGCTGACTTCATGAGCACAAATACAGCCTTGGGAAGTTTGGTTTAGAGATCCCATTATTTCAACAAAAACACCACAGAATATTAACAAAGGTAGAATCTTTGCATTGTCTACAGAAGTAGAATGTGTTTTCAGTTTGGGTTACTGCATTGTGGCTATGTATTAATAAGTTTTTTTAAGAACACCTGAAATACATTTGTAACAACTTGTAATGACATCTTAATTTTGGACGGGTATCATATGCTTATGTGTGCTATCTTCGAATATTTGCTGTCTCACTTTGGCAGTTTTTCCTCTTCATTCAGTATTTAGGCAGAAATGTCAGTTTGCCCTAAAACATTTTTTTTGTGTATGTTTGTAGCAAAAGGAAGTGTTTTATAATAACAGTAAAAGCATATTAGGTAGATGGTTGCCTGTTTCAGAGTAGGAATTTGCAAAAGGGAGGGTGAAGTCTGTATCAGGAGTTGCTTCTTAGGAAGATGGAAAAGGCACAACACATTTGGCCAAGAACTTGTTATGCCATTAACACATTAGTGTTACTCGTGTTACACCCATGAGTGTTTTTTGCCTAGTTTATTCATTGTACCAAGCTTGGGGACTATATATAAAATTTCAGGTAGATCAGGTATATAATTAAAAAAAAAAAAAAGTAAAGATGTGTATGGTTACTTGTTTCTTCTTTAGGTCAGTTACCCTCTATAGACAGTTCTATTTCTGAAGGCAAGAGACTTATTACAGCTTAGTAAGAGGCAGTTACTAAGAAATCAGAAGACAGGCTGTTATTTTTTCTGTGGGTTTCATACTTGATGTACAGATTTGATGAAAATAGCTTCACATAATTGTAAAAAAACAATTTGCTGTCTATAAAGTAAGTTTGTTATAGAAACCAGTTTATTTGTTATACCCAAATATAATACCAGTAGTTTCCAGTATCTTTACAGTCTAAATGGGATCATTGCAATGTGAGCGAGCATCTTGTAGCTGAAGGCAAGAGTTCAGTCATGCAGTGTGAAATCATTGTATTAAAACTGATGAAGACTGTGCAGTACTACAAAATGGGTCTTGTTTCTTAGGTTATTCACTGAACAACTGCATGGAGTCATATGTATACACAAAATTTTTTTTAGTGGAGATATTAGCCTGTTTTCAAGAAGCCTGTTTCCTTTGTCAGCAAAGCACCACATTTTTCACTGGTAATATAGATTGTAAACTACTATGTAGTGAATGACTTGAATGTTATTTGACTCACTACATTGATATTGCTGTTACATTACTGTATCAGAAGTTAAAGTTATTTATTGTGCCTTTCAAGTGACGGTGGAAAGGTGCTCACTGGATTTATTAAGCTGGAAAGCTATTCTGTACAAAAACCTATTAAATCTAGTAATTTTGCATATGAGAAGAAATTAGGTGTGCTTCCACACCATGACAAAGTGTAAAGAACATAGAATAGTTGTGGGAATACTGAGATGTCATACAGATTTGAATTTAGTTAGATCACCAGCAAGGTATCAGAAAGATAAAGAAAGAGATGGGTATTACCAGAGTAATGAAGCTGTCCTGAAATTCCTTTATTTGTTGTTGGTTTTTAATTGTTAACTCCTGTTACTACTTTAAATCAGACATCCTTGTACAAGAATATGTAAAATTTGGATCCTTGGACACGTACTTGAAAAAGAACAAAAATGTTATCAATATCTTGTGGAAGCTGGAAGTAGCCAAACAGTTGGCATTAGCCATGCATTTTCTGGTAAGTAGTTTGTTCTTCAGTTTTGTTCATGACTGAATTGAAGTGTTTCAGGCTAATAGATGTAGAATGGCTGAGCTTATTACCCTATTTCCTGAAACTCTGGAGGGTATTTGTAAACAGACTGGTCATATACCAGATAGTGGATAACCAAGGACAGACCTTTGTATCTTGCACAAAGTGTAATTTAATTCCCAATTCTTTTTTAATGCTTTATGTTTCAATGTGAAATAAAAACACATTTCCAGTAAAAATTCTTCCCTCCCCACCTCCCCAGGAATCAGTCCTCCTTGATTTTTCCATGTCAGCTCGTGATGCTGAACATAATCTATTTCATGGTAGTGGTACTAGTTAACCACTGGGAAAACATGGTACTTTTCAAACTGCTAGTACATTCTTTTTGTGCATTAGGTCCCAACCTTACAGTCTGTTTAATTGTACATAAAGGCCATTATTCAAGACAGGATATGTGATTACATGAATCTTCCCCTTTTTTTTCCCTTTAACAGTTTAAATGTTTTTATATTAGTTTTAAGTGGATCATACTGATGGATCAGTATTCCTCTTAGTTAACATACATCAAATATTTTTTAACTCAAACTTTAGTTAGATGCGTAAAATGAACGAAAATTGGCTAGAAACTGTAACTCTTCAGAGGAACTGATGAAATGTCTGAGGTCTGATCAATATAATCTATGATCATTATTTTCTCTGCTTGATGTTTCCATCATGCTGTGTAAAGTATTGTTTTTAAATACCTCTTCAACCATAAGATTTTTTTGTCAGTATGCAAAATATACATTTTTATTCATAGGAGGATAAAGGCCTTGTTCATGGGAATGTCTGTGCAAAAAACATACTGCTTATCAGAGAGGAAGACAGGAAGTCTGGAAACCTTCCGTTTATAAAACTAAGTGATCCTGGCATCAGTATTACAGTTTTGCCAAGAGACAGTAAGTCTTTGTATCAGCTTTCTTGTTTAATGCTTCTGACTTGAAAAACAAGTTTGGGTTTGGTTGTTGGTTTTTTTTCTGGCCACTGTCTAAGGTACTTCTGTTACCTAAGTTCCTTCATCCGTCTTTCACTTTAGAATAACCTCTGCAGTGCTAGTCAGAAGTTTTGAATGTATATTTTATATCAGTGAATAGCTACAGAAGAATTCTCTGTTGTGTGAGGGTTTTTTTTCCTGCTGTTCTAATTCTCAAACTTTTTTTCACTGGTAGAACATTTAGTATTCTATAATGTACAGCATGTAAGTGCTGCATCTGCAGGTAGCTGCTGGATTTGGCATCGTATGATTGGTCAAGGTTAAATTGTTGTATCTTATGGTTTGGAGAATCTTCAGAGCTGAAAGTAAATGCACTGTTGAAAATGATGCCGAAACAGTTGAAAATCATCTTCACTGCTTTTCTTGGTGAACACCTGAAGCCACTTGTGGCTAAAAATACTGGATTGTCATCTGCCATTGGAGCCATTCTGATGCTTTATAAACAGCAGAATTAATTACATGAAAAGAAATGGAAGTGTAAGATTGTTACACTGATGAAACTGAAGTAACCTTACTATTCTTTATTGAGTCCTTTTAATCATTTTGGAAGAGTGAACACACTCTACGCTTGGTAATTTTATACATGTCAAAAGAAATACCACATCTAAGAGACATTGCAGTATCATTATTTTCCAATAAACTGTTTAAACTCAATGAGAAGCCTACATTAATCTTACGAGATCTCATTTTAAGGAGCTTTAAATCAAATCACTACAATACTATCTTTTAATTTGTTACTAATCAATATCAAAAGTTTTAAAATAAGGTAGTATGAAATTCCTTGTTATGGCACCTTTTGCTGTGCCGCTGTGCCACTGTCCCAGAATGTGCCAACCACTAACAAAGTACTTTTTACCCTTTGCCATCTAGTTCCTTTGTGGTAGCTGCTAAATCTTGGTAACACAGAGGGAAATAAAGAAGTTAGAGTGAAAATACGATGTGGGAATGATGTTAAGGCAGTTTTATAACATTAGATTTATTTTACAACATAACTAATGGTCGTCTGGTCTGATGCATAAATATTATTTTTGTATACATTCTGTAGCTTTTTTTTAGGCAGGAGCAAAACTTGGAAAGGATTTAAAAGCACATTACAGAATGAAATAACCTGTGTATACTGAAGTAATTTTTACTAAATCAAATGTCATAGAATTTTCTTGTTTTGTTATTCATCTTAACATGATTCATCTTGGCATGATTGCACAGTTCTTCTTGAGAGAATACCATGGGTTCCACCTGAATGTATTGAGAATCCCAAACAATTAAGCCTGGCCACAGACAAGTGGAGTTTTGGTACTACTTTGTGGGAAATCTGCAGTGGAGGAGACAAACCTCTGAGTGCACTGGATTGTTCAAGAGTAAGTATTGTTTTGCAGTCAAAGTGTCCAAAGAACTGTTACAATGTAAAGCATCAGCTGTTGTCACTGTATCAGCATGTAAAGTGGTGTGTCTGTGACCACTGTAGGTAAAGGGCACTTTTACTGGAAGATGATGATCAGAAGTGATGATTTGAGGTTTTTTTTTATCTTGGTTTTGATTTTTATGGGGGCAAGGTAAGTTGCCAGTATTACCTTGTTCATGTTGTTGTTGCTTTGTTGCAACACATTATCATTTTAAGCAAAAAGTATTCCTAACAATGTATATGGATTTTAATTGGCATTATTCTAGCCATTGAACTTCTTAAATGCTGTAAGACTTTGTTGCAGACAGTTCTACTGTTTTAGCTAACCAGAAATGTTAACTTGGTCTCAACTAGGGGCAAGGGAAACACATTCCATAAAAATATTACTTCTTATATACTTGCTTCCTTAGTTGGAAGCAAAAAGATTATCTTCTTTACTGCACTACCAAAAGACTTGTAGTATCATTTTTATAAACAGACTGTTACCTTCTCACAAAACCTGATCTGATTTCTCAGGTGTTGTAATCAGCTCTTAAAGTAAGCTACAAGGTCTACCTAGATCTACCTTATAGATACCTGGGTATTTCAGAAGCTGCCCACATCTACTTTACTAATCCGCATTCTTTCATAATATTTATGAAGCTTTTTACAATCGGAGGAGCTCAGCCAGCGCACAGGTGGATAGAATTTTCTGCTGGGCCAATCCAGTTGAATTTTTATGAAATCATTGGTAAAGGGGAGACAGTCTTTCTCATTCTCTTTCTCTGTCTTGTTATCTTCCACCAGTAGCTGACTCTGAATTTCTGAACTGATTACTCTAAATTATGCCAGTCTTGCTACATTGTCACCCTTGGCTTTCAGGGTAAATTGGTCAGGTGTACATTCTGTGAGGTAACAAGTCTAGGTTGAGAGCTGTATTTTTTGGCTGCTGTGGTGAAAATATTAAGGTTTCTGCAGCTCTTCATGGTTGTATATTAAAATGGCTATTATCTATTTAATTCCAGAAACTACAGTTTTATGAAGATAGGCACCAGCTTCCTGCCCCCAACTGGACAGAACTAGCAAACCTTATAAACAACTGTATGGATTATGAGCCAGATTTCAGGCCTTCATTTAGAGCAATTATACGTGACTTGAATAGCCTGTTCACTCCAGGTGAGTGTGATAGAAGAACTCACTAGACAAAAAGAACCCTGATTCAATTGGTTCATTTTCATCGGTACCTTCCTTTATGGTATGTTGACCCACAACCACCCTCTACAGCAGCCCCAGAAGTCTTAAGTTCAAAAGGACCCTATATTACTGCTTCTTAGCTTGTTCTAAAATAGAGCACATTAAAAGTGAACATTATCATTCAAAGCAGTTTTCAGGTTTGATTGACATCTTTCCCAAACATTCTAGCCTCTTAATCAAGTACGTTAATGTCTTCCTTTCTTTCTTTTTCTTAATAAAATAAATAGGTATCTGTCTTCTTTCCGAGTGGAAGACGCATGTTACCACAAGCATTTGTGAAGTTTACTTTTCTCCCCTCTGCAGTAGTGGAGCTGTTGCACAATAGTTGCTAAATTTGAAGTACAGTAGGTCTGCAAAAAAGAAAATTGGGAAATTAAAGTAAGACTTGCTGTGAGTCAAGACAAATAATTTGACTTTTCTGTAATACTTCTTTGTCTTTGCAGATTACTGTATAGAAGTTAAGGTGGTTGTTAATATTCTACTGAATTTGGGGTATGCCAAGCAAAGGTAGACTATGCCATGATTGTAATAAGTTTCTTCATTCTCCTGTTTGCTTCTCTGTGCCTTCTGTTCCCTTTCTCTCTTCCTTTCCTCCTACCTGTCAGATTATGAGCTATTGACAGAAAGTGATATGTTGCCAAATATGAGAATTGGAGCACTTGGATTTTCTGGTGCTTTTGAAGATCGGGACCCAACACAATTTGAAGAAAGACATCTTAAGTTTTTACAGCAGCTTGGCAAGGTAGGATGTTTCAAAATTCTCTAATTGCCTAGAAAAATAACTGTCCTTTTTCAGTTATCTTCCCATGACCCCTTATAAATTATTCAATTTGAAACTTCTATTACAGAAACTAATATGTATCTGACCTCAACGTGCAGTTACTTTTAGATCTCTTTCTTAGTTTCACAATGTCATTAGCTGAAAGAAAGCTAGATGACCTCCACAGTGAATCCAGTAACAACAAAAAGCTAAAATCTTTCTTAGTAATTCAAAGTAATGCAGAGAATGGTATTAATTTTAAAATTTTCCAGAGCAGTCTTGCATAGAACTAGTGGGGTTGGGGTTTTTTTGTGCATGACCATTCTGAGAAGTCTGTATATGCCGTCCGTAAATTCAGTAATGTCTTTTGAGATATATGTAGGCCTTGAACTTTTTTGGCTTTAGAAATCAGCATTTGGTTACTAGTTTTGCAAGTCATTGCAGCCTGGCTGTGTGAAAGCACGCCTAGACAGAAGACCAAGCGCAGCTGGCAGATCTTAACCTAGCGTTTTTCCAGAGTGGTTCTGTGTGGTTTTATGTTTTTTTATTGTCATGATAGCTATATATTGCTTTGTCTTCAAGTACTAGTGAAAGCAAGCCTGAAAGTGAAGTAGCAGAACTATTTCTATTTGCAGAGGGTTGGTTGTTGACTGTAAATGGTAGCATAGCATAGAGGGAGTGAGGACTGCATAAAGGAAGATAAAGCAAATACAAATAGAGAAAGGAAAGGTAGAACACTGAAATGAGTGGGGGAAGAACTGCCAAGGAACAGAGAATTAAGAGCCAAAAGCAGCCTAAATGAAGGGATCTTAGCAAGTGCAGGCAAAGGAGTATGTCAACTGACAGTTTGCAAGTACGTGTGGAAATATGTGAAGAAGGGAGAGAAAATGAATGGACATTGCCCCCTCTCATTGTCTTCTTTTCCTCTTGTGCTGTTTGTTTTCTTTCATAGAACATGTTTCTTACTCTTTTAGAACTGTTACTTATGATCCCCTGCACTCTTTTTTTCTTCTCAGGGAGGTTTTGTGGCATTTTACTTAATTGTGGTCACCTTAATGATGCAGTAAGCACCGAGGCAGTATGAACAAGCACTAAGAAAAAGACAATGTTGTGGACTTGTTTTTAATTCAAGTATTTCCATTTGTTATATAGGGAAATTTTGGCAGTGTTGAGATGTGCCGGTATGATCCACTGCAGGATAATACGGGGGAGGTGGTGGCTGTGAAAAAGCTGCAACATAGCACAGAAGAGCACCTTAGGGACTTTGAAAGAGAAATTGAAATCCTTAAATCTCTGCAGCATGATAACATCGTTAAATACAAAGGAGTATGCTACAGCGCAGGTACGTGCTATATTGAGTGCACCTTCAGGTGTCCACCTAAGTTTGCACACTTAAGACGTTCAGAGAGGTAAGTGTTCGTGAACCTCACCGACTTGTCCTAACTTCCCCAGGACTTAGTACAAATCAAAGGAGGGTAGTGTCTGTCATATACTACTTCTCAGTACAAGGTGGATATTTTATTCAGTCAGCTTATCGCATAATCTGATTGATTTAGAGAAAGTACTGTTTTGGCCAGTTACCCAGTTTCTTTATCTTAAAGCATAAAAGTCTTCCTAGGGAAAGAATTTAGAGTTCAGCGGGAAAATGCAAGCATTTTATAACTCTTGGTTTTTGCTCAGTGTAATGTCTTACAGTGGATATTGCCAATTCTTGTACAGCTTATAGAGTAAAAGACTAGACAGGAGAAGATTTCAGAAATGATGCATTTAAGTGAATTGCTGATGTTATTGAAGTTGAATGAAAGCGTGTGTTCTGCTCAGAATCTTACTGTAAAAAGAAAAATATTGTGTTCAAAATCGTACTGAGTTTTTAAAGTTGGTAAAACTGCTGACCAGTTGATGTCAGTTGCCATTCTGGATTTCATTTCAGCAACAAGGAGGAATTACTTAAACACAGATACACACGTGTGGCACTTGGTAGCTAAGTATTGATGAAATCATCTTGATTAGTGATGCTCTGTATGTCAAACATATCCGCGTTATTGTTGTATTTAAATAAATAGCAAGTTAACTAATATATGAAAAATTGTATGGTGATGTACATACAATAAATAAGGGTTTTGGTATTAAGACTATTTTATATAACTGTAATTCATAGACGTTTGTAAATATTTACATTTCAAAACTTGTCATTGGGAAATGACAGAAAAACTAAGTGTGATTTTTTTGTTGATGTTGTTGTCAAAGGTCGTAGGAATCTAAGATTAATTATGGAATATTTACCATATGGAAGTTTACGAGATTATCTGCAGAAACACAAGGAGAGGCTGGACCACAAGAAGCTTTTGCTGTATGCGTCTCAGATATGCAAGGTAGGAAATCTCAGGTGATCGGTATTTTTCAGCAAATTTTTGTCTCTTTGGTCTTGTCTCATTTGTCTCAAAACAACCAATGATGGTTTGGTTTATCTTTTATAATACTGTTGGGCTGCTAGCACCACATAACCCTAAAAAAAGTAGCAATACATATTGATGTGCTCTGAACACACCCAACAAACTTCTGAGTAACTTTAACAAAGGGTGATGAGATTGGCCTATCTGCTGACGGGGGCAGAATATACTCCATTTATTTTTCTGTATTTTACTGTTTGCTTAGCTTGTAGTTTGTCAACAAGAATTAAACTCTTTTTTTTCTCCCTAGGGAAAGCTGAAATAAAATTTTGCAGGAGTTAATACACTCACTCAGGCAAATTGTTTGTGACGTACCATAACTTATTTTTAAGAACATGGGTATTCAAATCTAAAATTACTGTAACAGCATCCGTATGTTTAAGAATTTACTTTAAACTGTAAATAATATTAGCTTATTTAGCAGAAAGAGCAGACAGAGGTAATTTCTCTATGAAGAACTATAGGCCGTAGATGTGACCAGAGCTGTAGTAAATGATTTGCTAGTCTCAGTGGCTGGTACTGAACATCCTTCATAAAACTCTGAAAAAAGGGGCAATCATCTGATCTTTATTGTGATACCCAATTTCCTCAGAAAGAGGTCTTATGCCTACCTTAGTTTTATTTTGTCATTATGCTTTAGATACAAGAAACTACAGACACTTCAGTTTTTGTTGCATGTTTGGTAGTTTGGGGAAAGGGGAAAAAAAAACCAGGGAGGGGTGTAGGAGGAAGAGACAAAAAAAACACCCACACACACACTCCCCCCCCCCCCTCAAGGCATGTACTACAAATATTCTTAAATTCCTTTCCCCAGTACCCAAATTCCTTTCCCCAGTACCCACATCAAAGACATGGAAACAATAATTTACTTAAAATTAATGAGTATGCTTTGGAGTATGTAGCCCACATGTCTGGTAATGTGTGCCCTGCCACATTCGGAGCAGAAGCCTTTCCTTCTGCAATACCTGCAGAAGAGGCCTGATGAGAGTCAGGCAGGAGAGTCTGTGCCAGAGCCAAGATCTTCTCCAGGCATTCACCTGGTGAATAGAGCTTGATAGTTCCCTGCTTGAAATTTGACTGGCTCAGTAAACCTTTTAGCTGCTGAACCTGGGGCAGGTACAGAAGGGTGCTGCATGCACCTTTAGCAGCTGATCTCACCTACTCATGTGCTTCACTGAAGCAGAGCTAGGTGAGTAGCCTCCAGCAAAAACTCCTTGATGGGCAAGCAGTGTGCACTGAGGTTGGAAAACGGAAAACATTCACAAGTCTGTGGGAAGTGTCAGTCTTTTCACAGAGAGGAATAGTTGAACACGTGACCACCCACTCAAGGAGGGTTAAAAAGCCCTAAAGCCCTCTGAGCTGTCTCTCCAGAAAAAGAAGTCATTCTCCATAACAGGCATAAGAAAATATCTCAATCTTATATTATTATTAGTGCTGGTAAGTCCCTAAAAACAATGTTCCTTCAAGCAAAGAGCTGGAAGAGTCTCATGCTCCACACCACCTCAGAGGACAGTGACAGAGAATCTTGGATGGAATAAAGATGCAACAGGGATTTTTGGAATGCGCAAAGGCTGCAACCACTTACCTGTTTTATTGTGTGGCCATCTCAGCCTATTACCTGAAGGACTGTAAGGTACCTTGCCCTGTTCACTTTTATAAGCAGCTGCGAAGCTTGCACGTGTAAGTCTTCAGGCCTTATCCAAAGCCTGAAGGAACAACAGTGGCAATGTATCTCACGGTCCTGGTCTGTGAAAGAGGTATCTGGTGGGAGGACTGGAAGGTGAATTTTGGTCTTTGCAGGCAGTGCAAGTATGGCAGGAAGCTTTAGGAAAGGAACTGTGTTCAGAAGGTATAAAGAAAAAGGTCCTTAATGTGTGTGTGTGCTTGCACATTTACAAAAGAAGCATCAAAATATTACAGGTCTTCAGGATGGTGATGAAAAATCAAAATAGCAGATGAAATGACTGCTTCCTAAGTACCAAGAACCACCCAAGAGGAAGGGAGCTAGAATATGTATTCTGCAGATAATTAAGTGGGAAAACATTGCTTTCATGTGACAAAGCCATGGGTACACAAGATTAGGAGAGTAAGGGAAGTCCACACATAGACTTGCTCTTAAAGAAGTATCTTTTCTTCACTTCTAAGGGAACCAAAGTGTATGTCTGTTGCTTTGCACTGTTGTTGCTGTGCAACCTGCAAAGCAGAGGTTGTACTGATCATTTTAAGATCTCACTCTAATCTGCAGTATTCTGTTACCTCAAAACAACTTAATTAAAAACATAGTATCTAATAATTATGAAAATGCAATCTGAATGCTTTTCCTTCCTCTTTCAGCTGATCATGTTTCCCTCTTTCCTTTAGGTGCTTTTGCTTCTCTTGCGATGTTTGCTCTTTCAGCATCTCACATCTTTCTGCTGTGCATTTTTATCACTGTTACTTTGAGTTTTCAGTAAAAAATCTTTCTCCCTCTGCCTTGCTGCTCTTCTCTCAAATGTGAGAAAGAAATGAAGGCATGCCTATACCTGAGTGTTAAGATAAGTGTGCTTGCTTGCTTGCTTGCTGTGTTTTGATTCCTTGCTGCTATACTGGGAAAGTTCCTGACTTAACCATGACATTTTTTGTGCATATCTCATGCTGTGAAAAGCAGCATTTTCAGAGATGGCATTTGCTAATGATGTTTCTGTGGATCCAAAGTAGTGCAGCTGGTGCGGCATGGGGCTGATAGTACAGCTTGTCTGGTGGCAAGCAACAGAACTCTGTATTAAACTTTGAAGAATCCTGGCAACAGAATGGCAAATAAGGAAGTTAACATCCCCATGCATCTGATTTTTTGGGATGTTATTTTTTGGCCCTGCATTTTGTTAATGCTGGCTGGTAGGAGAGAAGGCTAAGAATAAATTTATTTTTCCATCTCTTAATGCTTAGAGTGCTTCAGGTGCCCTTGCTGGAGAGCCCAACTCGAATGATAAGAACATTCAAAATGACATAATTAAACTCAGCTCCATTGTTGGAGTAATGCTACAGGATTATGCTTCCCACTTAGAATTTGCGTGATTTCAATTGAGTAGCTCTGTGTTTTCCAGGCTAACAGAAAAACTACTATCATCCGAGAAACTTCAGGACTGTTTTCACTACAGTATGTAGTAGCAGTAAAAAGTTATGGCATTTAGATAGACTGGTTGTAGCAGAAACCCAGGAGTCTTCCTCTGGAAAAGCTATAGGTTTGGTGTTCAGGGTTGCAGGGTAAGTGGAGTGGGCTATGCGCAAACAGCGATGCCACCTAGCGGTGCTAGGAGGTAACAGGAGGGTGAGAGGAAGGCTTCGGAGTCCAGCTATTTCAGGTGTTTCTCAAAAAAACAGAAAGAAAACAGAGAGAGAGAAAAAGAAATCTTCTGGCATTAATAGTATAACATTGATGTTCAGAACCTTTGAGTTCAAAGATGCCTCTAGCATAATGTATTGCTCTTCAGTTGTGTTGAAGGAGTGAGATGCTTTCTTACGAAACTCAAACTGGTAGCCTGCTTTGTGTTTCCTTTCATGTACAAGTTGGGTACCTCTTGGTGTTGTGCAGTGTCCACTTATGTCCACCACTTATTGCTGTGTAAGCAAGACTTTCTTTTTTGAGTAATGCCACTACACACACTGGTTTCTTCCACATTTTCTTGTTAGCAAAAAGGTTAATGTGTAAGAATAATTGTGCTGCAGCAGCAGCAAAAGACAAAATGGCTTCAGACCAGTGTTTTTTGTTACAACAGCCAATGGAAATTTAACAGTAAGCAGAACTGTGTTGGCGAGTAATGGTCCATACAGAAGAGAAACAAGACACACATGGGAATACAGTCAGAGAACAGCTGTCAAATTCAAGGAATCGTAATATAAAGTTTCATAAAGCAATCATGGAAGCAGATGTATGAAGTGAACAAAAGGTTAAATGAAATGGGTAAATAGGACAGTCTTTTCATCCACCCGGGATTGTATAGCTTTGCCCAAATTTTGTTTTCCTTCCATCACCAGTAAACTGCATTTGGCCACAGAAAGGAACTGTAGCAGCTATCCAGCTACATAAGCAAAAAACATTTGGCTCTGGCACATGTTCAATCTGTCTCCCTTCAGTTAAGGGAGGTCCCTGCACTTGGAAAAAGTAACTCCTCAGAAAAGAAAAATGTTCAAGAACACTGGTTTTGGCAACAGTCTGTGTTTGATTTTAACTTTGAGATTAATTTCTACCTTTAGGGAAAGTACAGCTGCTTAATGGTAAAAATAACTCTTTTCCTGTTACGTTTGTGAACTTTACACCTAGGGCATGGAGTATCTGGGTACAAAAAGATATGTTCATCGGGATTTAGCAACAAGAAATATCTTAGTGGAGAACGAGAACAGAGTTAAAATTGGAGATTTTGGATTGACAAAAGTCTTGCCACAAGACAAAGAATACTACAAAGTAAAAGAACCTGGTGAAAGCCCTATATTTTGGTAAGTCTGATATTGGATATATGAAATTGTGGCATATTTTCAGTTTTTGCAGCTTCAGCCAATTGTTTCGCATATTGTGGAATTTTTAAGTGTGGACTCCAACTAAGATGCTCAGCATCGTGAAAGTCACATGTATGATGTTTGAATTTACAGAACAGCATGTAGGACTTTTCAACATATTTTCTAGAAAAAGCCTCTAAAAATTACTGAAACATTTTTTAATTAAATTAATTTAATTAAAATTAATAAATTAAATAAATTTAATTAAAAAGCAATAGTACACAACAGGAAAGATATTAAAAAATAAAAGAAATCTAGAAGGACTGATTCCCCAGGATGCTTTCAGAGTTTTGAATCTTTTGGTTCCCTAAATACTGGTGGTTCATATCTTCTAGCTGAGATCTGTTGGAAGGACCCTCTGTTGACCAAGTGGATTTATGTCCCATAGACTGTAATAAGCAAGGCTAAATGCTGGGCTGAATAGTCGGGTAGATGCCTGTATTCGGGCATTGACCTTCCAGAGAAGGGCAGTTATTCCAAAATACAGTAATGCTCCAAAGAGCTACACTTTGCTTGGAAAGGAGAACACTCTGTAGCCTGGGGGAGACTGAAGGATTATCAAATGGAAATTGGTAGACTGTATTCAGAATGCAAAATATATGCTTCAGTTCTGTTCTGTGAAGACGGAGAAGTACCTTAGAAAATATGCTGGCAGATAACTGTGATTAAAAAGCATTTTATGTTTTAACAGCAAAAGAAAATGCTATTCCAGATGTGATTTTAGTCTATACTTTCGGCTGCCTTAGGCACTTGTAAAAATATCATATCTAAAAGATAAATAATACAAGATGGCGTCTTAGTAAATGTTATTGGGACCCACTTTAAGGCTCACTGAAAGTGATGGGAGGATGCTTACTAGCTATAATTGTCTTTCTTGCTAGGTCTTATCAAATTCTTGTTTACTTGCACCACAGATAAAAAATACCTACAACTTCAGGGGAAAAAACCAAACTTGGATATAGTTATCACTAACTGCGTTTAAAGTGTTTGTGTTTTCAACATCAATTAACTATTATTCAAAAAACAATTACTAGTGAAGGTAGAGGAAGGAAATGAGAATGTGCTAATCCCTATGAATAGAAAAGAATCATGAAAAGAATCAGTCTTATTAAAAGAAGTGTCTTCAAACCGAAAAAGACACATTACACAGAAGAATATTCCCTTTACCATGTGTTGCAGGTATGCTCCAGAATCTCTGACAGAAAGCAAATTTTCTGTGGCCTCAGATGTGTGGAGTTTTGGTGTGGTGTTGTATGAACTCTTCACATATATTGACAAGAACAAAAGCCCACCAGCTGTAAGTATGTAGTTAATGGTTTTCAGAGGGTTTTTGTTTATTTAGATTTTTTTAAAAGTATATGTTGTTCCTGTACCTAAATAGGTTGATATTTACTGATCCTTTTCTGGAGATACCATAATGTTTATTGAGTCAGCATCCAATCAGAAGCATTAACATGCTAAAAAGTATTAGTATCAAGCTGGAAGAAGGAAAGGAGATCTGAAAATTACCTGATAGTCTGTGCAGATCTCACCCATCCTGTAGCTCCTACCTGTTTGAAAAAGGTTTTAAAATTTCTCATTATAGTTTGTCCTTTCTCATCCTTCGTAGACAATAATCCCAAATGCAACTGTTCCATTGCAACACAATGTGTATTTTTAATGTTATTCCAGATCTGAGACTGAGCCAAACAAATATGTAAGCATTAAGTTGATTTAAATAAGGTAACTTAAAGGTTTTTTATTATGTTACCAGAACTCAAGTTACTGAAGTTCAAGAAAGAAAGGGAGAGGCTTTTTGCAGAGTGTTGACAGGCACCTTTAAAGACAGATTTACAGTGGACAGAGAAGAATACTACTTGTATGCTGAATTATAGTTCTCCAGTTGGAAATAAGATTCACAAAGTTACTTATACCTAGCCATCCTCTGCAGACATAACAGGAGAGTTAAACCTTACATATTTACTGGAGCTGTCCGCACCTTGGCCAGTGTGTCAGTGCTGGCAAATGTAGTTTTGATAGCTGGACAGTGATGCAAAGGCAGAAATGCACTTGACAGTTCTCTGCATTGGCCTCAGTGGATCTCTTAGTAATTTGGTACAATGACTAAGCTGTCAAGGAAGAACTCAAGGCAGTGGCAGTACTTCCTGCATAATAACAAACATTGCAGACACCTGGAGTAGTTCTTCAGAAGGATTATGAAATGGAAAGTGGTAGAGTAAGCCACGGGCTCCGGTGGAACATACTTAGGATAAATCAAATCTACATGTGCATTCACCACTTCATCAGGTGGTAATCGTATTGGTATGTATATAAAAAAAAATATTCTACCAAGTAGCCAAAGTGGTCTGTTTAACTGTCACAGTCTTTATAGCTACACATTGTTTGCCCAACTTTAGCCATTTGCACATTCTGCCAACGTTTTCAAGTTCCACATTTTCAAGTCAAGGATCATTGAAGAAATTTATGTAGCATTGGAGGAAAAATAATTCCCTTGTGTTGCGCTTGGAAATTATTTTCAGTTAGTAGTGCTTCCTCATTTATTTTTTGATCTCCAGCAATCTGAGTGAGATTTTAATCTACTTTTTGGATTATGTTTGAGTTTTGGATAACAAGATCTATCCAGTCCATTTTTGCTGGCTTTAATTATGCTGCTGTTTCTGGCCTGTAGGTACTGATTAATCTTGTTAATCTTTGGTTTATACATCAGTATGTTATTGTCTGTTTTCTGTTTGACTGGGATTTTTGAAAGCACAAAGATCTTGTTTTAATGTTTCAGGGAGCAATTTAGAATTAGCTGTGAGTTTTATCCCTTTAAAACTAGTTAATCATCAGATAATCAACATTTTTTAAGAAGATTCTTCACTTACTGATTTAAATTGTATATGTATCATCCTATTTTTGTACACATACAAAAAATTATTAGTATATTCTCTGGACTCGTAATTTATAATTTTATCATTGTTACATACTATTCTATTTGTTCTTATTACTTAATCTTCTTACAAAGGTTTTTCCCTTGGTAAGAATGTTGCAGCATCTTTTCTTCCTTCAAAATTTATTTGACAGTCAGCCTTCTGTTTCAGGAATTCATGCGCATGATTGGCAATGATAAACAAGGGCAGATGATTGTATTTCATTTGATAGAGCTTTTGAAGAATAATGGACGACTGCCAAGACCAGACGGATGTCCTGATGAGGTGCAGTATTGTATTAATATGTTACTATAGTCTGAAAGGTGCTCTGTCAGGGTGAGTACCTGGTAAATGCAAAACTTGTGTTTCGTTCTGCTTGGATTCCTGAAGTACTTGCACAAGTGGAATGGTTGTGCTGTTACTTTATCAATTGCATGATGAGTATAATCACATTTATTTTCTGATTCTTTAGAGTGGATTCCTTCAGGAGCCTAGAATGTAGTCTTTCTAAATATATGAAGTAGGACTATTATGACTGCTGTACTGGGGCACTCAGGCTTCTATTTCAAAAACATAAATTTATTAAGGCAATGAGATTAGCATATAGAACTTTTTCCATGGAAGTCTCGTATAGATATTTTTGTTCAAAACTGTGAACTGTGGATTCTTCTGAAGTCTGTAACATTTAACAGAAGTATCTTAATATCTACATAAGGTTTTTCACATTTAATTCCAAGATCTAAATAACTCCTTATCTTGATTATTTTCCTTTTTTTGCTTTTCCATCCTTAAGCATGGGAATGCCCATGTTTATTATGTGTACAAATTGCTGTCAAGCACTCTCAGCCAAGAGCTACCTGCAGACTGTAGGCACAGTTAAACATATGAATCAGATTTTGTATGTTCAGGGCCTTCAGATCTGTATGTATGTTCTTTATAGATACCGAAGTGTGTATCTATGTAAAGCCACCCTCAGAGCACACAAAATAATTCAGTGTTCTTTTGGTTTTGCTAATACTCTAGATGTTTTACAAATATACTTTCATACTGCTTCTAAGTCTTGTAGTTCTCTGTTATTCAGAGCAGGGTGCACTTGTCAGACTGGTAGGGTTGGGTAGATGAATCAGCAGGGAAAGAATGTAAGAGAAATAGTTATGCTTTTTAACAGGTATAACTTTCAGCTCAGATTAATTGCTGCATCCCTTTAAAATCAAGCATACTTGGCAATAAGCCAAGAAATATTCCATTCAAAACTGGAGACAGATGAGCGATCAGAGTCAAGTGGTCTGGCAGAGAAGAGAAAAAATGGTACAGGTGGGTCAGGGGAGCCACAAGGCAAAGAGATAGTCTATAGAGAATCAAAAGAGAAGTTTATGAAGTAAACTTTCTTGCATTATATGTATGAATACAGCAATTCTTGAATTGCGGAGGTTTGGCTTTTTGTAGATAACCAGAATGTCATATGTATACGATAATACATAATCTGTTTTACTGAAGCTGTATCCAAACTAATGGAAAGATTTCAGTGTCTTGACATTTCTTCAGATACCAAAGCACAATGGAAATGTCTCTCTTGTCAGAAAATGTGCTCTTCTCATTTTGATCCTGAGACACCAGTCATCACTGATACTAAATCTTCCAGATGTCTGTAGCTTACAAGCTGCTTGAGACTTGGGTCTAAAGCAGCTTGGTCAATGCACACATTTGAACTGCTGAAAAATAAGGAACTGATGCTGCTTTTCTTCCTGGGAACAGTGCAGATTGTTCTTAAGCAACACGTAAAAAATTCTTGGAAGTATAAAAAGTTGGTAATAATGATCCGGGTTAAATTCTGTGGGGAATGTGAAGGCCAAGGGCAGCCTTGGCTGCAGTGACCATGAAATGGTGGAGTTCAAGATCCTGAGGACAGCAAAAGAGGGCACATGGCAAGACCACTACCCTGGGCTTCAGTCGAGCAGACTCTGGCCTCCTCAGGGGTCTGCTTGGTACAGTACCATGGGATAGAGCCGTGGAGGGAAGAGGGGCCCGAGAAAAATGGTTAATATTCCAGGATCACCTCCTCCGGGCTCAGGGGTAGTGCATCTCAATGAAGAGGAAGTCAGGCAGAAATGCCAGGCAGCCTGATAGATGAACACAGAGCTCGTGGACAAACTCAGACACAGAAAGGAAGCCTGCAGAGGACAGAAGCAAGGACAGGTAGCCTGGGAACAATACAGAGAAATTGTCTGAGCAGCCAGGGTTCAGGTTAGGAAAGCTAAAGCCCTGACAGAATAAAGTCTGGCAAGGGACGTCAAGGGCAACACGAAAAGCTTTTATAAGTATGTAAGTGATAAAAGGAAGACTAGGGAAAATGGGATGCTCTCTGGAAGGAATTGGGATACCTGGTTACCTGGAATATGGAGAAGGCAGAGGTACTCAACAACTTCTTTGTCTCAGTCTTCACTGGCGAGTGCTCCAGCCACACGGTTCAAGGCACATAAGGCAAAGGCAGGGACTGGGAGAATGAAGAACCAGCTGCTGTAGTGGAATATCAGGTTCAAGACTATCTAAGGAACCTGAAGGTGCAGAAGTCCAGGGGAGCTAATGAGATCCATCTGCATGTCTGAGGGAACTGGCAGATGAAGTGGTGAAGCCACTGTCCATCATATTTGAGAAGCTGTGGCAGTCCAGTGATGTTCCCACTGACTAGAAAAGGGGAAATGTAACCCCATATTTTAAAGGGGAAATAAAGAAGACCCAGGAAACTGCAGGCTGGTAAGTCTCACTTCTGCCCAGCAAGATTAGTGAGCAGATCCTCCTCGAAACTACACTAAGGCAAACGGAAAATAAGGTGACTGTTGACAGCCAGCATGGCTTCACTAAGGGTGAATCATGCCTAACAAACTTGGTGGCCTTCTACAACCGGGTTGCAGCACTGATGGGTGAGGGTTGAGCAACTAATGTAATCTGCCTGGACTTGTGTAAAGCTTTTGACACTGTCTCACACAACACCCTTGTCTCTAAACTGGAGACACATAGGATTTGACAGGTGGGCCACTCGGTGGATTGGGTGCACTCAGAGGATTGTGGACAACAGCTCGATGTCCAAGTGGAGACTGGTGATGAGTGACATTTCTCAAGGATCTATACTGGGACCAGCACTTTTCAACATCTTCACTGGTGAGATGGACTCTGGGATTCAGTGCACCCTCAGCAACTTTGGCAACGGCACCAAGCTGAGTGGTGCGGTTGACGTGCTGGAGGGAAGAGGGGACATCCAGAGGGACCTTGACAGGCTGGAAAGGCGGGCCTGTGTGAACCTCATGGCATTCAACAACTGCAAGGTCCTGCATGTGGGTAGGGGCAATCCCAAGCACAAATACAGTCTGGGCAGAGAAAGGATTGGGAGCAGCCCTGAGGAAAAGGGCTTGGGGGTGTTGTGGACAAGAAGCTCAACGTGAACCGGCAATGTGCGCTTGCAGCCCAGAAAGCCAACCAAATCCTGGGCTGCATGAAAGGAAGCGTGGCCAGCAGGCTGAGGGAGGTGATTCTACCCCTGTACTCTGCTCCTGCGAGACCCCACCTGGAGTGCCGCTTTCAGATCTCGGCCACCCAACATAAGGAGGACATGGACCTGCTGGAGTGAGTCCAGAGGAGGGCCACAAAGATGACCACAAGGCTGGAGCACCTCTGCTATGAAGACAGGCTGGGAGAGTTGGGGTGGTTTAGGCTGGAGAAGAGAAGAGAAGGCTCCAGGGAGACCTTGTAGCAGCCTTCTGGTGCTTGAAGGGGGCCTACAAGAAAGCTGGAGAGTGACGTTTTAGTAGGGCTTGTAGCGATAGGACAAGGGGTAATGGTTTGAAGCTGAAAGAGAGGAGGTTTAGATGAAATACTAGGAAGAAATTCTTCTCTATGCGTGTGGTGAGGCAGTGGAACAGGTTGCCCAGAGGAGCTGTGGATGCCCCATCCCTGGAAGTGCTCAAGGCCAGGCTGGACGGGGCTTTGAGCAACCTGGGCTAGTGGAAGGTGTCCCTGCCCATGGCTGGTGGGTTGGAATGGGGTGATCTTTAAGGTCCCTTCCAACACAAACCATTCTATTATATGATTCTATGATACAAATTAGTGAGAAGAGTACAGGTGAAGAGATTAGTAAGTTGGTTTGTGACCAGGTATTGGGTACACATTTGAAAAAGAGAAAACTGTTGCCAAATGCCTATTGTAGTGAAAATCGTTTAAATTTACTTCTTCTAGAAGTGGGTTCAGTTTGCACAGTAACTTTTCTGGCTTATATGAAGAATAATTAAGAATTTAATATACAAATGTGGAGAAGTATATGTTAGTGTTGCAGGGAAGACTGAATTTAGAATCTGATTTTTGGTCAGACTTGTAAAGCATTTGTCATTTTAAACATTTTTTGAGCTTTCAAAAATGCAAAAGGTAAAAGCCTAGCAAAATGTCTCTTAAAAGTTTCAAAAACTAGCTGTGTGAATTTCTATACTAACTTTAAAAAAAGAAATCTTTTATTATAAGGGCTTTTGCAGACCTAGCTATCCTCACTTCTTTCTGTTACTGGGATCAAGCAGGTAAAGTGATTGATATAGAAAGACTGGGTGGTACACTTGTGCCACTGTTGCTTGCAAGCATAAATTTGTTAGGTGTTCTTTGAACCAGTTCAATGTAACTATTAACTATTTGTAACGTCTGTTGACTACCGATTTTCTTTGTTTCTTCTCCAGATTTATGCTATCATGAAAGAGTGCTGGAACAATAATGTTACCCAGCGCCCCACCTTTAGGGATCTGGCTCAACGAGTGGATCATATAAGGGACAACATGGGTGGATGAGAAAACTGTCCCTCCATCAAAGGATGTGTTGGAATGCAGAACAAGATGTACTTGGTCCGCTGTGTATAATTGACATATGTACACATCTGCATCTTACCTTTGCTGAAAGTAAAATCTGTGTGGCAAATTTCCTATCTCACTCTGTATACTGAGCAATCCTGCTGGTTTTCTTTTTCAGGATATATTTGTTACTATTAGAACATGTTGAAATTCTCAATAGGGAGAGAAATTATTTTTCTAAGTAAAATAATCTAATATATGGTCAGTCTACAACACCATTATTTGCCTTACTTGGCAATGCAAAAAATAGGTGATTTAAAATGTGGTGAGATTGAGATGAAAAGACAGTGTATTTCCTTTTTGAAATGGAGATGCACAGAAAAGACTTCTAGAAGTCTTTCCACACTGGGTATATAGTGACTTGGCACCCTGTTTTGTGTGTAGCACAAGGACTTGTGTGTGTTAATACAGGTTTATGATTTTTTTGTTGTTGATGCAGAAATGGCTTCTCTGTATAACAAAATATAAGTGGTTATGAAACCCAGAAACTTAATGTGCCTGTCTGAATAAGTTATCAGCCAGCAATACATGCAAAGAGATACAATAGGCTCTGTAATGTACTGTAAGTATTTTTAGGGAAAGGGAGCAAATCGTTCTTAATTCGGAGAGCCAGAAAACCTATTTATCAATATGAAATTTTTAATTTTAAATCAAAAAGCAAACATCCAGTTTTTCCTACCCTTCTTTTCCTTTGTTGAGTATTAGATTCCCCGTATATAATTGAAAACATAATGATAACAAGTAAAAATTAAGCCATTTTGTACAAGGCAGTGTCTTCAGTTTGTTTCTGAATGCGAAAAAGCTAAACATAACTGCTTTTAAATGCTGCTCTTTCATTCTTCCCATCTTTGTAATTATTGTGCAGTCATAACTGTGTTCATAAATCGGGAACTTTTGAAAGCAGAATTAAAAATGTAGAAAATGCCTTCCATTTCACAGTTCCTCACTTTGCTGTTAAGATGATCACCTTATACCTTCCTTCCAGTACACAAAAAAGAATGCTTATGGCTCAGCATCTGATGCAGCCAGTCACAACCACATCAAGTTTATTTTGTAATGAAGTAGCCCAAGTCACCTCTCATTTCTTTCTGTGGTAATACCCAACATAAGACTCTTTGGAAGGAGGAATTACAAGTGCAATTGCTTCACACTCAGTGGGTGGCCAGGACATGATCCCAGTTACTGAGAACTGGAAGGAGATCAGAGCTACCTGAACAGATTATTTATGCTGTATGATTCAGCTTTTGAACTAAGTCTAACAAAAATTTGTGGACAAGACAGCTCTTCGGTTTTGCCGCCAGGCATAAAACTTGGGGATAATCTCATATCTCAATGCAGTAAAGTTGCAGGTTTTGTATATTTTTAGTTCAAATATTTTTTTCTATTTTGTTTTTACTTATTATTAAGCATTATTGTTTGCGAAGTACAATGCTTGTTCTTCTTGGACTTTTGCTGAGAGGAGTTCAATTAAGGGGATATACAACTTGGCAAACTGACCTGACATCCAGATTTGTTCTTAAAATGAAGTGCTCATTTTTAAAATCTGTGGCAGTGAGTCAGTGAAGCTGAGGAGTGACTTTCACTGTAGGGCCTCCTCAAGTTTTCTGGTTAACTACATCCATCTTAACAGAATTTTAAGTACCTCAGCTTTAAAAAAAAGTAAAAAATAAATCATGATGTAGTGCAACATAGTGCCAGTATAGCAGTCTTGTAGCACTATGATGTTTCTCTCCCACAAAATTATGATTTTGTAATATGGGAGACTGCTAACCAGGGAGTGTAGCATCAGCCCTCTTTCTGCCCATTGCATTTCATAATATTTCTGTTGGTTTTCTTGCCACTGGGCACTTGCATAGATAATTTTTAAAACTAGTTTCACAGTCAGTTTTTAAGCTGCAAAGAACTTTAAAGTGCTTTGTTCAACTTAATGTGTTCTCTCCATTTCTATACATTGCTTTGAAGATTCAAAATTTTGTGCAAAAAAGTCTTTGCATTTGTAGTCTGTTGTGTGTATGTGGTTTTTGTAACAAAAGAAAATAAAGCTTTAATGTATTGAAACAGCATTTTAGCTGGAAAACATGCAGGAGTTATGTAAAATTTGCACTGTATGACACTCAGTAGGTTTCCAGTATATAGTAGACTCAGCATAATTTATCTAAAAATCTCAGGGAAGTTTGTGTAATGCAATGAAGAAATCTTCTAGTCTGCTATTTTATCAGTAAATACAAAGTCTTTTTCTTGTTCTACTACGCTATGACTGATTACATAGTCTATTTGATTTGCATAAATATAGTGTTGAACTCAAGGATCGTTTTTAAGTGTCTTGTGGAATTATTTTTTTTTTTTGCTTTAATGCTTTATATTTTTAGAGAAAGCCATACCTTTACACTGCAGTATACTTTTGTGCTGTTGGTCAGGAACATACAGTCTTTTGTAACAAGTCTGTCAGTGCAAAGGGCTTATCATTCAGGATGAGTGTTCTCAGCTGGGAGAACAGGACCAAGTAGTGCTTAGGACTCTGGGGCAGATGTGTTATCATCTGCAGTGTCAATGCTTAGGTCCTGGAACATGCAAAATGGTTTTCTCAAAAAGCTGTTGAGGATGTTAATACAGTGATTTTGCTGAATTTGCTACTGCCAATTGTAGTAACCTACTTAAACAACATACAGAAAACACTGTGTTTTGAAAGCTCTCAGATCTATAGAAGTGCTGCATAATGCCGTATTTTTATATAGCCTTTGTATTAACGGGTTCAGTTCTTTGTTTTAGAAACTTCCTTAAGTTGGCATTGCATTTGTCATACATTAATGTAATCACTATGCTACCCAAAATGCTGTGATTTTTTTTCTTTTTTTTTAAGAAAAAGTGCTGGTTTATGTATACATGACTGCTGCTATGATGTAGAATTAACAACTACTGCTTTGCACTTACCTTTGAAGTGAAAGAATTTTTCTGTAAGTGCACAACATATCTTATAGAATCTCTGCAAACAAGCATTGTCTAGTATAATACTGGTTTGTTGTCTATCAGTATAAATGTGTTAAGTTTCAAAATTTGTTTTTAAATATATTCCATAATCTTGCAACAGTCATGTAATAAGCCAGAGAGGGAATGAATTTTCAGGAAAAGAAAACCCTATTCTTGTCAAGTCCTAGATTAAAAGCCTCCATAGTTGAGATAATTGTTACTAAATATAGATGAATATAACTGTAAAAAGATATGTAAAGATCATTTTAACTTTTTTTTCCAGAGATTAAGGTTTTGTTTCATTTAGTTGAGAAGTTGACCAACTGCCTTGAAATGTATGGGAAGAGGTGTTATTGTATGAAGTATGAAGAAGTGTAACTCTTGTGTGAAGAAAGCAAGCTTTTCAGGAATGTATGTTCACAGACACCTGGAGGATAGGATTCTGAGAGCAAAAGCAGAAGCACAGAAGAACAAGACTGATGGGAAAAGGCTGATGTTCAACACTGAAGAAGCTTTCTGAAATGTGAAATTCACAATGATTTATGAAAAACTGATGTCTACTGAAAATGCCATACCATGACAAATATGTGCTAATATATTTCTAAACTGTGTATTGTCTGTCTTAAATCTAAAAAACTCACAGAGACCTAACCTGACTGAAAAATGCAAGAATTACTATACCAAAAGAAACTGCTGAAGGTTGTGTCGTATCAGACAGCAATTTTGAAAAGGCGTTTGGCTGAGAATTTTTTTCTGAATTTTGCTTTTTGAATAAGAGGTTTACAGTACTTTATATTAAAGTAGAAACAGGTCTGGGGGGTGGGAGTGAGGAAGCACAAGACGGAGATGCCTGCTACTTATGGTTGGACTGCAAGCATTTGAACACATGGTTTCTTGGAGAGAACATGAAAGGGATATTTTTTTCGAAAGCTGTGTATTGATACCCGAAACTTAACTGTGCATTTCTTTTGAGTTTGGATAGTGAAAATAAAATAACTAAATACAATGAATGGCACATGCCTGCCAAGGTTTTCTTTTATATGTAATACGTAAAATTAGTTACGGGTGTTTTGAGTTGCTACTGAAGAGAGCTGGTCTGTTTAAAGGGGTAGAATCAGCACATACAACCTTGTGACCTTCCCAGAACAGCCATAAGTAGTGTTTATCTTTTGAAAGGAACTTAAATGTATGAAAGTAGTGCTGATACATTGGGTGCTCCCAAACAATAAGACAGTTTTGTTTGTTGGGTTTTTTTTTAAGTTTTCATTAAGCTAATTATTTTGGGATAAAGAAGCACTTCCCTTTACTCTCAGTATTTAGAGAGAAGCAAGTGTGTAAGACAGGGACCACTAACAGATCGGCTGTTGCCGGACTGCAGTTCTTCAGAATTTCTGACACAAGCTCTTAGGAAACCACTTCTTGAATTGCGTTACTTTTGTAGTCTTTTCGTATGACTTTTCTGTAACTTTACATTAAAATTACCACCAAATACCTTGAACAGAGTTGAATGCTGCTGCTAATTTTTGAGAAGTACAATGGCAACATTGAAAATATGCATACAAATACAAGTATGCAAATATATACTTAAGCTACTGTGGTGGAAGTAAAAACTAAGCTAGTTCAAGTTACTCCTTCCCCCACATGAAAGGCTTCTTATTCTCAGAGCCTGAAGATTTTATTTTATGTGACAAAATACCATCCCAATGAAGCTTAAAGGATGTTGTAGGTAGTGTTGCTGCTGTTCATCCCAACACCTACTGACATAATTGGGAATCCTTAATTTTTCTAGAGAATAAATTTTTGGGAAAATGAAAAAGTTTAAAGAAGAAAATGCTGTAGGAGAATATATAATGTCATGAAGCATGTTGTCCCCATGTCATGGTGTGGGACAATACAGCCTTCAATTCATTCTGATGTTATGCAGTGGTGGGTGTTCTGCTTGTACTTTGTGATACATATTCATAGTGGTTTTAATGAATTCTGAAATTCCAGTTTAGAAACCTTTCAAACTGCAGTCGGACTAAGTGAAACATTCTTTGTGGGTAGTAGTAAGAAAAGAAAGAAGAATGTTTAGTATTTGCAAGGTTTACCCCAAAACATTATGTCATAACTTCAGGAAGGATTCAGGAAGGCATTGAAAAGAAAAACAGAAACTGATTATGTTAATTGTATAACGCAATCAAGGCAGCACATAAGATATTTGTCTGTTACCGAGTACTGACACAGTGAGTCTGCCCTAGAAATGCAGACAAATTAACAGGTATTCTCAACACCAATCACTAGGAACAAGTGCAGAAACATTAAATATGGTTATAGCTAAGCAATACTAATAAAAGCAGAGCAACAAGGTAAGGCTTAAAATGCTTCAAGTTTTATTTGACTGATTATTTTGAGCAATACAGAAACACCCAGGAGTGCAAAGAATTCAAGAACTTTTAGCTAAATTAATCCTGCAGCACAGCAATGAACTGTGTTGGATTTGGGTTTTTTGGTTTTGTTGGGGGTTTTTTTCAGGGTGTAAGAAGTACTGAATAACATCTAAACTGAATTACCTTAAACTTCTGCAAGACTACAAAAGCTAATTTCATGTGTATCTGTTTTTTTGTGTATTCAGTTGCATTTTACATGTGGAGCTCTGCTATATAAAACCTCAGCTCATTGAAGAGTATCAGTCAAAAACCCCAAAGCAACTCATGTATAAAACCAACTGTGCAATCACTTATGTTTAAGTATTTTCCCTTTCATGTTATAAAGATGTGAAACTTCTAGTAAACAATAAAAAAAAGATCACATCCGTGTAAGCTTACTTTAAAAAGTCAAATAGTGGTCTCTGCAACAAAATAAGACCACTTACTTAAAGTCGGGGTGGTAACAGAGCTGTTCTGCCCAAGCCTTACCTGAGACATGATTTTTTGGTCTTTTGTTTTCTTTTTGTTTGTTTTGTTTTGTAAAGCAACCTACTTCTCTGAATTACACCAGTTGTCTAGAGGAAGATTCAACTTCATAGGATTCTTCAGCCAATGCAACTTTATAGCCTTTGTCAAGTTTATTCTGAGACTCTGGAAAAGAGGCTGAGCAGCCTGGCAGGCTTGAAACCCTGTATGGTAGTATGTCCTGTTCTGGAGTTAAACCAGTTAAGGTACTGGTTTGAGAAGGTGCATGCACATGCGAGTTGCCATATATTTTCCAGAGTTTCTCATCTGAAATGTATAAAGGGACTGTGTAGCACAGGAGTTACAAGCTTGGTGCTACAGGAGCAAACAATTTCTGTTAGCGCCTGTGTTTGTACAGGAGGTGGCTGCTCTCAGAAAGCCAAACAAACTTTGTGGCTGCACCGCACATCTGACCGGCGCTCATGTGAAGCAGGCCGTACGCTACACAGTGTTACCTCTAGAAGAAGGCAAACAGCAGCCTAGAAAGCAAAAATTCTCATAGTGAAGCCAAACAAAATTGGACTGAAAGGTAAAACTTGGGGAAATCCAGGTGTATAATAGGTCCGTGCATGCAGTTCACAGAGCCAGATACTGATGGTGCAAACAGGTTGAAAGAAACAGGACTAGAAGAATGAAATCTGGAAAACATTACAAGCAGTAAGGTCTGAAAGACATGCCCCAGTCATAAACCAGGTCATTTTTTTAACTCCTTCCTAGAGTATCTGTAAAGCTGTAGTGCTGCTGAAACACCTTCAGAAAAGTGCTTGAGCTGCATTTGAAGTAATGGTAACTCGGAAGCTTCACAGCACCCAAGAGACAGAAAATGGAAGAAAGGGGATCTGGGCAGCTCGATGCTTGCTGGCGCTGCCGGGTCATACCTGAGTGCTGGTGCCCTGCGTGGTGGGGACCTCTGCTGTGCAGCACCCACCCGCACCACTGCACTGGAGCTGCAGGATGCTCTTGTGGGGGTGGTCCCTGGGGTGGCAGAAACGCTGGTTGCCACAGCAGGCAAAAGCAAGAGCCGTGTGCTTCAAGGTGGTTTTGAAGGGAGTTCGCATAGCTGGCAGTTCTGGTTTGTAGTTACCGCTGGGTCACTGCATGCACAGATCCCAAGGCATGTACAAATGAGCTCCGGGAGCAAGGCTAGACTGCTCTGTCAGGCACAGCTGGAGGTCTAAGGGGAGGTGGATCCTCCCCTTAGAAGGGGAGGGAAGAGGGGACATCCAGAGGGACCTTGACAGGCTGGAAAGGCGGGCCTGTGTGAACCTCATGGCATTCAACAACTGCAAGGTCCTGCATGTGGGTAGGGGCAATCCCAAGCACAAATACAGTCTGGGCAGAGAAAGGATTGGGAGCAGCCCTGAGGAAAAGGGCTTGGGGGTGTTGTGGACAAGAAGCTCAACGTGAACCGGCAATGTGCGCTTGCAGCCCAGAAAGCCAACCAAATCCTGGGCTGCATGAAAGGAAGCGTGGCCAGCAGGCTGAGGGAGGTGATTCTACCCCTGTACTCTGCTCCTGCGAGACCCCACCTGGAGTGCCGCTTTCAGATCTCGGCCACCCAACATAAGGAGGACATGGACCTGCTGGAGTGAGTCCAGAGGAGGGCCACAAAGATGACCACAAGGCTGGAGCACCTCTGCTATGAAGACAGGCTGGGAGAGTTGGGGTGGTTTAGGCTGGAGAAGAGAAGAGAAGGCTCCAGGGAGACCTTGTAGCAGCCTTCTGGTGCTTGAAGGGGGCCTACAAGAAAGCTGGAGAGTGACGTTTTAGTAGGGCTTGTAGCGATAGGACAAGGGGTAATGGTTTGAAGCTGAAAGAGAGGAGGTTTAGATGAAATACTAGGAAGAAATTCTTCTCTATGCGTGTGGTGAGGCAGTGGAACAGGTTGCCCAGAGGAGCTGTGGATGCCCCATCCCTGGAAGTGCTCAAGGCCAGGCTGGACGGGGCTTTGAGCAACCTCAGCCAGTGGAACATGTCCCTACTGATAGCAGTGAGGTTGGACCTGGATGATCTTTAAGGTCTCTTCTGACCAAACCATTCCATGATTCTGTGATTAAGCTTAGCAGTGTCAAAAGGTTTGATGTTACCTCCATCACCCGAACAGAAGTGTACTGTTGCTTCAGTGTGTGCTTAGCATTACCAACCTCATCCACCAGCCTGAGAGCCTAAGGCAGACCCACCAGGTGCCAGGTGGGAAAACAAACACTTCCCTGGCGTTGAACTGAGCTTTACCGTATGAAACAGCCATGAAGCCACTCACTAATAAAAGGCTTTTGGGCATCAACAAAAGCCATGGGAGTGCACAGGAGCTTAAGAAATAGGAATGTCTATGAAACTGAGATGGCTTTAAAACTGAGGCTTAACTAAGAACCAATTTCAAGGATTTTAAGTTTAGAATTAAAGTTTTAACAATCTTTTAAAAGTACCTTTCCCTTAGACATCTAGGCAGAACTTTTGGATCTCTGCAAAACAACTTTTAATTCAAATTATCAACTTTACTTTGCTTTATTTTGTCTCTATTTTCAGATTTTCAAATTGCATGATTGAACAGAGAGGAAGATGTCAAACATACTCTCACAAATGATGGAACGAAAAACAAAATTTTCAGTCTATCTTGGGTCTTGAGTAGTGCACCTGTGAAGACAAATCTGATTATACAGACAAGAAGTTTCAAATAATTTATTTGTAATAATAAGAATGTAATTATGTTAGGTGACTTCAATAAATACACCCACCACCTTGTAAAAGACTTTCAGAACAACCAGAAATGAGGACAACTGAAAGCTGTATTAAGTATGCCAAAAGAAAAAAAGTTGCAGAGTTGTATCAGAATTGCAGTTGTATCAGACTACCTAAACAAGGATAGCAAAAAAATCCTGATTGAGTTCAAAATGTGTGATCAGTAGATATTTTAGGTACACACAATCAATTTTAGCTGGGTGGTGTGTGAGAAAATTAACATCGTATTTCATTGCCTCTGTAATACAGCTGCTATTATATTACTGATTTCTTAAAGAGAAAAAAATAAATCCTACAAGTGTAATCTATTCGTGTTGCTTTACTGTAATAATCGTCTACTGTTTTACTGAACCTAGGCAACTAATTTTTGTAAAATTTTATTAAGAAATTAAATACTAACAAATGAAATATTTAACTTAGTTAAATATAAGAGTATATAGCTCAAGTGTATTGCAATTCATTTAAAATTGCAGTAATTTCCCCGCCACAGGGATTCCTGTTAGCAGTCCACCAGTGTGTTATTGAGTATATCTAACCTGAACGATGAAACAACAAAAGCTAAACAATTACATCATGAGGAGTTGAAAAGAACAGCTATTAAATGTGAACGCTTGATGTGTTGCCTGAGCTACAGCTGATTGAGCTCTAATCAGATCAATGGGCTTTTCTAACTATGTTATTAAAAACTCTTGGTCAGGTCACTATTAGAAGTGGCTTCTCCTCAGAAATACTGGTTTATCAATTAAAAAGGTAAATCAAACTTAAAGGTAAATCAAACTTAACATCTTGTCCATGTACAGCAGGTTCTGTATGGGAAGTGTGGAGCTTACAAATAAGCACATGCAGGTTCGTACCTCTGAAAAGACCTAAAATAAAATTTAAGCTTGCCTTCAGCCTTCAACAGAAGAGCATCTGACATAAGGGCATGAATCCCTCTACTTAGGCAAATATATTGCTATTTAAAGGGATGTTTTGCTAGCAAATGAAAAGAAAAAAAAAAAAAAAAAAAGGTTTCCAAAGGCTAAAAGAGCTTTTCCATTAAGGAATTAAGGAACAGGTTGGAATCCTACTGCAAACTGAATTCCTAAACAGGGGAGAGGAGACAAAAGTTTGGCAAATCTTTCAGAAATCACAAGAGAGTTCCCAAGATGAGACAATGCCAAATTCCTTAGATGTGAGGACTGTCAAGTGGATTTTAAAGAAACTAGCATGTGTCTTTTCAGTATACATGTATGGTTTAGACTAGTGACAACGGAGATTAAATCAGGTTGTCATAATTAAGTTCATTATACCACATACCACTTACTAAGTACCCCAAACTGATAGTTTTCTGCTATTTATAAAGAAGTCATAATTATGAGATCCTGTAAAACAGACTAGGAGGGGGTTATATCTTTGTTGATCTATCTCTCCTGCCATATCTAAGTTATTCTTGATAGATATTTATCCAATATGCAGTGAGGATCCCATAACATCTATGGTAAGTCTATTCCAGTGATTAATTTTCCTCGATCTTGAAAAGTCTTTTTGGATTCTAAAATACATTTTTATAGTCTAAACACATTGCTTTTTGTCCTGCACTGGTTGTGTAAAGATTTCTTTTTTTCTACATAGCTGAAGAATTCTGAGAGTTCTTACCTCAGTCATTTTTGCTCTGTGTAAAACAACTGCCAGTTCTACATTCTTTCTTTATAAGCTGTATTTTCTAGATCTTTGATAATTCTTGTTATTGTTTTACATAATTCCTCCTTCCTGAATTATGGCGTCCAAAACTGGGCATGGTACCATGGGCCTTATTTGTTCTCAGCAGCAGAAATATTTCACATATCTTACAGGTAAAATTCTCACTGTATGATGTTTGCCTGTTTGTACGACATGATATTGTTATCTCATTCTGTGATCATCTACAACCCCTAATTCTTCTGTATAGCCAGACATCCCTTGTATGTACACTTTGGATTACCCCTAAATATATGAAATAATTTCCCTGATTTTTGAAGACCGGTCTGAACTCTTCCAAAGTAATTCCAGTCCCTTCCTCCTTAATGCCATCTGCAAATTCCTCTGCATTTTTTCTTTAATTTTTTCTTCATCTTCATTTCCTCTCTACCTTCATGCAAGCAATTAATGAAAATGTGAAATAGTACTAGACCAAAAAGAGGGTGCTCTGAACTCGGTTTGGTCTGTCCTCCTTGACAGCACACCCTGTATAAACAGCTGGAACACCATACTAATAGGCTCTGGCAGTACTCCTCAGTTCTGTTCGTTTTGTGTTACCCTGTATTATTTGCCAGGATTGTCAGTTTTGATGCCAAGATATATAACATCTTACCCAACAAAAAGATCTGATTATTTTATTTTTAATCCATGACAGTGTTGTTCATCATCTTCTGAGTACCTGCATATTGTTTGTTTGACTGTTTGCTACATTTCCTCTTGCCCCCTGAGTTACAGTCGGACTGACTGATCTGTAATTCTCTGCCCACTTTTTAAACAGTGTTTATATCTTTTTTTCCTACTGCCTGAAAGCTCTCTGTGCTCTTTGGATTCTCACAAGCAACTATCGACGGATGATTCTGCAGTCTCAGCCTGGTTGCTGCAAACTCCCAGCTGAACAAGCCCACCCGGGATCACTCTTTCCAGAGCCCTGGCAGAGACACTTCGTCCCTGGCCAAGCTTTGGTTCAGGCTAAAGAGCAATGGTCCTCAGGCCTGTGGTGGACTGGTCAGCTGGAAAGCTCCTGGCTCACATACAAGGGACTGAAGGTGCTGTGGAAAAATATTTTGAAAGGCGGTTTTGAAACCCAAAAATGCAAGATAGCCATTGTATAGAACAAGATAATGAGAGCTGAAATGAAGATATCTATCTTGCCTATGCTATTGACCAGCAGCCAGCTACTTAACCCTATAAATATGACCGTCAGGATGGGCCCAGCTGGAGCCCTCTGTAAACTGCAGCGGGACTGCAGGACAGGTGAGTCTCCCCTTGAGCAGGGATGCGTCTCCAGGTTTGGGATTCCTTACCCGAGACCAAGAGATCCTTCCTTACCCATGACAGGTCCTCAGTAAGTAACTAATAGCATGCTGAATTAATACTAATGAAACATTACTAATCCATGTAGCTACCCAACGTTATTATTAAACACTATATAGATAACCCCATTAGGCATAAACTGTTGTCCAAGCCTGAGACCAAGATCAGACCTAGCAACACCCAGGCTCCATGAGGAGTTTAGAAAGCAAATAGGTACACTCTGAACCGCGTGACTCAACAGGAGGGTCTTCACGCTTTTCATCTCCTGTGTCTGTATGAATTATTCTAACTCGATTCTACTGACTTTTCCTTTTTATGTTCCTTCCATGCAGTAATTAATAAGGTGAACCTTGCCATCAAACTCACTGAACCTTGTCAAACCACTGTTAAACTTTGTTAAATTCCATCAAATTTATTGAACGCTGACAAATTATTATTTTATCTCAGTAAAACATATTGCTGCTTCTCTCTTTTGAGGTTCATTCCACTCATCCCTGACATTAGCCTAGTCTCAGTTCTCAGTCCTAGATCACTGGTGCAGCTGTGCTAGTCGATTGCACTTGGTAATTTCAGTAAACACTGGATCATGGAGAGAGACATTAAATACTTTTCCCCCTTCTCTATGTCATGACTTGTTTTAATGCTCCTTTCTTTTCTAAAAATGATGACTATATCATGATCATTCTTTCTTATGATGCCTGTGATGTTCACATTCTCAGCCACAGCAGCTTTTGTAGCAGTTGTAATGAAATAGCACATTCCCCTCCATTTGTTTTCTCCGCCTTCTACAGAGTGCTTCAACACCTTTCCAGAGTTTTCTGGGTAGTCTGTGTCCTTCTGCATTGCTTTCTCATCAAAATGATAATTTCCCATTGGTATGAAGTTTTTGAAGACGCATCTCAATTATCTTCTTTATTTACAGCCTACAATAATCTCCTATGTGCCAGTAACATTGCTTTTACTGAGAAATATTTAGTCACTCTAGGCTCCAATAAACCTTCTAGATTAAGTGTACACATCCTTGAAACAGCTTTTTAGTTTTAGATAACTTTGCTGAACAGACCATACATGTCTGCATGAACTATCCAACCAAATCTCTATCGTGCCAGTTAAGACACGAATTTGAATATTATTTAAGACTTCTAGCCATTCCTGTTTCCTATCCTCTTGCATTACTACATAACAAACTATTCAGAGTGTGTGTGTGTGTGTGTGTGTATGGTAGTTATCTATTAGTATATAATGAGCATATAATAAATATGTATTTGTATATAACGAACTAAGATGTTTCTGCTTACCCCTCTCAGTACCAGATCAGGAAAATACTTCCTTCCACATCTGTGTCTTTATACCAATTGCTGTCTTGTATGGAGCTCCTTGGTTCACATGCTTTAGCTGTTGCCGACTGCAGCCCTGCAGCGGAATCCCAGGGGAGCACAGGCTGGTGGTCAGTGTTCAAGGAACGTTTGGATGACCCGCCTAGTCATATGGCTTAGTTTTAGGTAGTCCTGTGAGGAGCTGGGAGTTGGTCTCAATGGTCCTTATGGGTCCTTTCCAACTCCAACAAGATATTCTGTGGCTCTGTGACCTCAGCAGGGCTCCTGTCCCACACCCTGCCCACATCAGGCTCAGCTGCAGGCTCTGACCAGGCTCCTCAAGGCATTCCCCAGCCAGGACTTGAAAACTCTCCAAGGCTGGAGGCAGCACAGCTTCCCTGTAACCTGGCCCCACTGCCAGGCTGTTCTTGTGGGCAAAAGGCTGCTTCTTACCTCTGGCCTGATCCTCTGGTGTTTCACTTTATCACTGTTGTCCCTCACCCTCTCACCACGTACTGATGTGAAAAGCCTGGCTTTTCGTAGATAGCAGGGGGCTGTGTTATGGGGGTTTTGGGGGTCCTTCAAATACCTACTCAGGTCAGCTAATTTAGTTTACCTGTAATCTAAGTTTATGGTTAAATTTAGGCTCAAAGGAAAAATGGATGCTGCAAGTCTGAAAGAGAGCATAGTTAAGCCAAGTTAGGAATACTAGTGAAAGTCCTCTTACATACACTTCCATGCAAAAGGATTACACTGTGAGTGGGAAGGTGCTTTTCTGAAGCCCAAGCCACTGTGATTTAACAAGGCTTGAATTTAGAACAGGTGCACAGCTCTGATCATCACTGGAGTCTATTTCTTAGCAGACTCTCTCCTGATTGATTAATGGTCCTTAGCTTCCAGTGCAGCCTTTCTGTGTGGCCTGGGACCCTATGCAAACTCAAACCCAGCTCACTGACAAATTTTGAGATGGACAACATTGCCCAAGTAAAGTTTGGACAAGTTTGGAACCACAATAAGAGAAAAAATCTTGTGTGTGCTCGCAGGTGGATTAACAAAGCTGTAATTACTGAGGGTCTGCTGAAAGGGGAGTCTGAGGTAGACAGCAAGAAATTGGAAGGTGTGCTTCCTCATATAAATTTTGGAAAGATTCTCAGGACCACCCCCCGTACACTGTGATCCCTTGCTCAGTTGCAGAACGTGCCTGCTCTACAGCTGATTGCTTCAACGAGTGATTGTTGGTGGTGCTTACACCACGTTGAAATTGTCCCAGTGTTGTGAGATCAAATGAAAAAAGCACAGGAGCAAAAAGCATATCATCACACTGTGCTGCTGTATGGGAAACCCCTCAAGACACTCCATCTCTTGGCACAGGTACAAAAAGACGCAAAACCACAAAGACAGAGAAGCACTTCAACAGTGGCCGTTGGTGCCAAGACCCAAGTCTGAGCTCAATATTGGTGCTGAGCTTAATAACTTCTGCAGCGCCAGAAGCATATAGTCAGAGGCAAACTCTTTACATCAGGTTGCTGACACAGGGAACAACATGGTAGCAATGAATAAGCCACTGAAGAATGATACCAGGATTGCTGAGACCATGGTGATACAGTTCTGGTGCAGAGGCAGAAAGTGTGGTCTTACTGCATTTTGCTTTCAGCTTGTCTGGACAAACAAAACAGCTCCTGAAGAGGCACTCCTCAGTGCCAGAAGGGCTGAGATTTCACAGAAACTGCAGGGACCTGGAAAGTCTCTGGTCAAACAGTATAATCCAGAGTGCTGTATCTAATAGCTATCTAACAGTCCCCAAAGTCATAGATAAACATCTGGCTTTCCACACTTTAAAACATGAGCATAGGCTGCAGTTGTGGAACCTTTAGGAACTTCCAGGAAAAATGTACATAGCAGGGAGGGTTACATGGAGGAAAAGGAAAAGAGGCTGATGCACAGACTATCAAATTTGTTTTCCTTCCTATTAGTGCTGGTTCTGTAGAGTATATAGGTAGAAAATAGTACTGGACAAGCACACTGTGATGGTGCGGTATTTGATATCAAGACCTGACCACAAAGCAGGTGGCACAAAGCGGTCAGAGTGACCATCAAAAAAATCAAGGGAAAGGCTCCAACAGCTCAGCTCCCAACATACAGAAAAGCTGTGCACTGAAAAAATTCATCCCACATGTGATGGCAACACAGCACAAATGAGAAAGGGATCCTCTTGCAGCTGCTTGCAGCTCCTGGTGGTGACTGCAGAGCAGCAACAGATGGGTTACAAATCCATTCAGGTTCTGTTCTGCTGAGTTGGAAAGGAGTTTGCATTTTCTTTTGAGTCTGCTGCCTGCTGAGGAGGAATGACGTAGTCTCAGAAAGTCTAGGTCTATCTTTGGCTTTGCCAGAATGTAGAGATAAAGGTAACTTTTTCCCTGCCTGTCATCATTGGATAAAAAAAAAAGAAAAAAAAAAGATAACACATCTACCCCAATAATTACAGAATCTTGATTTTTCCTGCATGGTTTAAACAACTGACAAAGTAAGCAACTGACCAGACAGAACTAGACATAGAAGGCAGCCATGTCCTCTAGGTCTCTGGGACCTAGTTCTGTGCTCTGTAGCATGTCTAGCATTCTATGTATTCATTTGAGGTACTTGGCTCTAGCTATATCACAGGCTTCATGTAGCTTAATGATTCCAGCTCAGAGCTGGAAAATCTGTCATATATACTGCTGTGGATTATGTTCAAGGAGTTCACAGTCAGACCTGAATCAGACTACACCCACAGTGAAAAAAAAGTCCCCAAACCATCCGTTCTAATATGGAAATGTGCTGATGTACCATTTTCTACTCACAAACTCACAGTAACTGTTCAGAAGATGGCTCACACATCTTAACAGATTATCCAGGAATTGGACACTTTCTGTGGGTTAAGACTGCACCAATGGGACTGCAATTTCTATAAGCAGCAAGCTGCGAAAACAATGCTTTTCTTGATAGCTAATTCTCTGTGAGTGAAATGAGTGAAAACAAAAGGCTTATTTCTTGGGAAAAAGTACGTTTCTGAAGAGTTGTCATGGTAAGCACAGTGTGTTGCTTTGAACTGCTGCACTCATGTCTATGCTGCTATATACATATGGCAGTATGGCCAGAGGAGCTTTCAGCAGAGAAATGTCCTTTTGGTCTGCTATTTGAACCAATATGCCAACTCAGTAATTATTTTACATTTTGAGAGTCTGCTCCAAAACATGTTTGCTTCCCCCGTGTAACTAGTCAGACACCTCATTTTGCATAAAAGGTTCGTTTCCAGTCTTAAAAAAAGAATTTGGACACTGAGTCATGTGAACAGGATGGCATCCTCTAGACCTGTTACAACTGAGTGACACATAACTGCTACCTTTGGCTACATTGCAAAGAAACCATTATAAAATATGGCCTACCCACACAGCAAACTTCAGTCTTTGAAAACTCAATTTGCTTTAAAACAAAGAAAACTTTTGCATGCTCTGGTGTATGCACAAATACTTCCTTACTCTAAAATACAGACTGAATTTCTGTCTGTGCCATGGCTTACCTGCTGAAGCTGTTGCAGACTACAATGAAGCCTATCAAGAAACCAGCCTGTTAAGAAACCACATGAAACCAGATTTCACCATACCTCTGGGTTATGCATGCTGACGTATCTTGACTCATACCTCTGAAAAAAAGACTGATTTTTCTATTTATAATTCAGTCTCAGCATGAAACAGTTCATCTTGAACTCTAATTTCCACCCAAATTATTTCTAGTTTTACCGGTGGGTTACATCTAACCTGGCAAGTTAAACTCCAGATTTTTCTATTCAAGACCGAAGCTCAGAAATTTAAGGTTTTAACTGCATCTTTGTTTTGCTTAGGATATAAGAAAGCCTGCTCCTTGTATATGAAGCTTTGTACCTTGACAAACCAAGGCTACTGGAGCAAGCAAGCAGAATATACACCATATTTGCCTTTCCCAATATTCCTTTTTAAAAGCTTTGTGGAAAGTTTTCTAGCAAAATGGATCAGGCATACAAGCTAATTTTCAGTTTCATCAAGCACTGCATTTTCATATTTTCCCTTTTCTCAGGGATTCTATGTATCGTTTAGTCTTCTCCTTACTAATGAATCCTAACACCCAAACCTCTGGATCCTACTCAAAAACAGGGAATACTTCCTCTCAGACTACTCCTGTATTATTCTAGGAAATCCTGATCTAAACTAGGAGTCTCCAAATCCAAAATTATATCTGAGGTGAAGTTTCTGGAAGCTAAGCTGTAGAAGCTCAGCTAGCCTGTTGTAAAGAAAACTGTAGCAGAACTTTACACAGCTCTTCACTCGAGAGTGACACCTTAACAGTCACTGCAACAACCACGTGGAAGAAGGTAACTCTTTTCTTGCCAAACATTGTTACCACAGAAGAGACAGTGCTTTTCAGCTAGAAGGTAACAGTATTCATCTTGAATGCCCATTCTGCCCAGAGTCTACTGAATAAAACTGACATGGCTTAAAAAAAAATTAAAAAAAAAGATAGATGCCTAATCAATGGAATAGCAATATAATTTTAGGAAAAGGAACGAAGAAGTGCTGCAATAATCTCACTAAGCACTAGTTCAATCAAAGAGCACTTTTCAAAACAGAATTTGAAGAATGAAGCCAAAGGTAACAACTGTGCAAAGCCATCAAGTATACTCTGAATAAACTACTGCTACAAAGCTAAGTTACCATGAGCATTGCGTCAGGAAAAAAACCCCAAAACCTCAAGTCACGAACAACTACTTGTTACAGCTAGGAAAAACAGCCAGGGAGGCATAAAGCTTAGAAACTACAAAGATTAAATTAACAATTTATAAATACAGAAGCAATTAGTAATTTAGAAATACAGCTGAAGTAGTGTGGACCAGCATACCATAAGAACACACAGGAAGATGTCTGAGTGCAGAATTAGTTACTTGAAGCACATCCAACATCAGTTTGCAGTAGCAGGGAAATGGGGCAAGTATGGTAAACAAGGGAAGTATTAATACTTCACCCGCAAACTATTTAAGCCCATACATGAATATAATGAAATATTTAGGCTGCAAGTGCTGTACTGTGGTAAAGTTTCTAGGAAGATGGTATCACATAAACCAATTCAGCAATTACAAGGAAAAAGTGCAAAGTAGTCAGCAAGCAGAGTCAGTGTTGAGTGGAGTTTCAACTAGCAAAATATCCTTTCTGTACAGCTTTGTACCATGATTCTCATTTCAAGAACATCACTGGATGTTCTTTCTGTTGACAAGGAACAGTTCAGTAACACTTAGTATAATTACACTTTAATGAAACATTAAAGTTCTTCCTAAAATGTTATAAAGATATAATACATTTGTAATATAATGTAAAGGCTCTACATGAAAATGAAAAGTCTTGGTAAAAAATACAGGTTAAATGTTACTGAAGCAAAACAAAGTCATTACAATTACATTTGTGGATTTATTTTTTTTTTTTAATAAAACCAGCACTACTGACTGGCACATACAGACAAAATACAGAGAGAGTTTTCTTCCTTGGTACAGTATTCAATCAAGTAGCACTGCAACAAACATTGATTTCATGCATAAGTGCAGACAGGATTTTAAACTCTGCATATAGTACTAATTTCAGCTTTTGTACAGCCCCATTTGCAACACATTCCTGCCAAACCCAGAGATTCTCGTTTTCTTCTGGGATACGTAGCCCAAAGATAACTGTTTGACCCCATGGGGTTTGCAATTCCTGTTCCTCCCCTGTCCTTCTGAACAGCTTCCTCCAGCTGGTGAACAAGTTCTTTGAAGTCATCTGCCGCAGGTACATATTCATTATAGTAATTTAAACTATACAAGTCCTTAAACATCTCCCATCCAAGAAGCAGGCTGCTTCTCTGCAACTGCTCCACTTCAGGACCCAAAATTGATTGCAGCTTTAAGTTTCCCAGTAGTTTGTTACTTGCTGTTTGTGTAGACTCTGTTTAAAGAGAAGACTTTTGTTACTGCAGGACTATCAAGAAGAGCATGGAGCTCTAAGAAATAGCAACAAAACAAAGCACTGTTATCTGGCAGAACTGTCAGTACTGCATAGTCTCCACTCCATGATTTACTTACAGCTTACTTTTAGGGGAATCTGTGTTTTAAAGGCCACACTGCCTGTCAAACATGGAGAGCACATGGCTACAACTGTACATCCTACCACAGCTGCAGTGCGACTGATACAGAAGTCTCAATAATGCTATAAAAATAAAATTGTTGTAAAGACGTACCCAGAAACCACACAGACCTATGTCATGTAGCTCATGAATTGGGTTAGATCACTCCTCTCCCATGCACAATCACACAAAGTAGCATCATATGAAGAACAAACATAGGGAGGACTAAATAAGCAAATATTGTATGTAAACTGCTTCTTACAGATTGTATTTTTCTATAGCTATATTCAGCTGATACTTTCCACTCATTTCTTTCATTTCTCAAGGTCTCAAGGTATAGAGCAGAGGCTTGTAGAGTTTACTTAAACACCCCGCACCTTGCTGACTGAAGTGTTCTCAAAAATCCAGCAACTTCCTTTCACCCTATGCGTTTCTCTTGCTTTTACTTATGCAAGGCAATTAGCATTGCTTATTTCAGCTAATGTGAAGAAAAGAAGCTACTTCAAATCCTTAAGTTTAAAAAAAATCCGAAGTGTTTGTCTTGTGGTCTTAATGCTGTTAATAAGAGGGGTTTTGTTTCAGAAAGCTGAAAGAACATGAGAACATCTGGTAAATGTTATATTAATATGGCTAATTAATATATAGAAGCTAACTTTCAGATTGAACAGCTGCCTGAATATGTACAAAAATAGAAGTGGTTGTAGCTACTTTACTAATTAGACAGCAACTGCTACTTAGTAGTCTTTCAGGGCAGGTAAGACTTTTAGTTAGACAGCAAGGCAGCGCGGTGGGGGCTCCCCATGACAGTGACTGACGCTCTCAGAAACGACTGTTAACAAAAAGGAAAACAAAGTTGGCTGGGAAAGAACACAATCTCAGCAGCGGCTGTATATACATAATTTCTTGTAATTACAAAGGTGACTTATTTTCTACTCAACCTGTTGCAAGGAAAAGCAAAAAAAAAAACACTCTAAGAAATCCAAAATACCAGCTTCATTAACCGCCTGAGGTTAACAGCCCGTTTGAACAAGAAAAAAAGCAGTTCTTCCATTACGCATTTTACATCTAAATGCAATTTTTGTCCTTGTCAAAAACGTCATTTTCACCATTCAAAATACCGACATAAATCAGTCATCACTTAAAATAACTGTTAACATTACTGTAGCTTGACAACAAAGCCCAGAAAACATCAGCTTACGCTTTCTTAATATACTGGACTTGGAACACGTGACAGTAAAATTATCTGAGAAATATTTCACCAACCAGCCGTTTCACCGAGTAACCCTAAAGCAGTCCTTGCCGTTTCAGCTGTTACTGAAGCACCTGAGCCCCATCCACCCTCCAAGGTGCCAACTCCTGCACGGAGCAGCGCAGGCGAGTGATAAAACAACCCCGAACGACCCGGCACCCTGTAACGGCCCCAGCACAGCCCGCTGAGAGGGGCACAGCAGCCAGCCCCGGGCCCCCCAGCCCGCGCCGCACCTCCCCGCACGGCCACAAAGGGGGGGGGGGGGGGGGGGGGAAAGGTGTGTTTTTTCGTAGTTTTTTTTCAAATAAAGAGAGTTCAGCGAGCCTCGGGCGCCGCAGGGCTGCTCGGGGCAGAGCAACGTCTCCGCACAGACCGAAAACTTCGCAGGTTGCCCCGGCTAACAACGCCCCACCGACGGCCGCGTCTTTTCCTCCGATTTTGCGGGTCTCCCTTCGCAAGTCGCGGGAGCGCGGCCCGCAGCGACAAGGGGAGGGACGGGGACGCTCCCGCCGCGGCTCGGGGGAGAGGCGGGAAGCGCCGCGGGGCACTCGCCCTTCCCCGCCGCCCCTCACAGCAGCTGTCCCGGGCGAGGCCAGAGGCGCCCCGAGACCACCTCCGCCCGGGGCTCGGGCGGGCGGCGCTGCGCCCCACGGCCGCCCGGCAGGGCTGAGCCCTCAGGCCCAGCCACCGCCCGCGCCCCGTCCGTCCCCGCCCGCTCCGCGGACACTCACTCACCGGCCGCGGGCGCCGGCTCCATGGCCAGCAGGGAGAGCCGCTTCCAGCGGGACCCGCCGCAGGTGAAGATGACGGCGCGGATGAACTCCCTGCCGCACAGCTTCACCCCGTACCCGTCCCCCTCGCCCGCGGGGAACGCGGCGGCCGCCACGCCCCGGCCGCGGAGCTGCCCCGGGGGCGCCGCGCAGAGCAGCACCGCCGCGGCGCAGAGGAGTCGCAGGTTGGCCCCCATGGCGCGCGCCGCCCGTGCCGTGCCGTGCCGTGCCGGTGCCCGTGCCCGTCCCGCCCGGCGGCTGCCCGCGCTCACGGCCTCGAGGCCAACCGCCGCCGCCCCGCGTGCCGTGCGCGCTGCCGCGGCCGCCGCCGCCTCCCGCCTTTTATGCGCTGAGGGCGGCGCTGAGTCACCGCCCCCGGCTCGGACGCCCCGCTGCTGGCCCCGGCTCCCTGGCCGGGCAGTCCCTGTGCCTGAAACGGGCGTCGAGGCACCCTCGGGCATAGCTCCCTCCTCTGTCCGCCCATGGCTGGCTGTCGCGGCTCCTCACGCCCCGGTGAGGATGTACCCACCTTCGGCCGCCCTCCTCGGGCTCCCGGCTACCCACCGACCTGGAGACATACTCCAGCCCCTCCGCCGCACACTCCCTCTCCATCTTTGCTTTTCCTGGTGGTGGTCATGTACCAGTTGCCAATGCCCTCTCAAATGACCCTTAAAATGTGAAAAACTTTTTTGCTCCTCTGTTATTTTCCCTTGCAGATCCAGAATCTGCATAACTACTGCTATCTCCCAAAAAAGCTGGCTGAAGCAAAAAGACAGAAGCAAGTAAGGTGAAATAAACATGCTTCTGCAGAACACAAGCTGTGGACCCCTGAGGTGGGATTTAATAGCCTGAATTCCTCTCCAGTTTGTTTTTCTCGAAACCCACGTTCAGTGGCAGCCATGGGCACCCAGGCATCAAGAGATGCCCCGGCTGACATGCGTGTCCTGGGGCTGTGGAGCTCCATGCCTGTGTTTCACCAGCAGCCCACAGCAGGCTCTCACTGACACAGGTGGCATTCTTTGCACTCACCAAGCAGAACTATGCACCCTCTGAAAGTAAACTTTGCTTTTGCTTGTTTGTTTGTTTTTTTTTTTTTTTCCAGAACAATAGTAAGAAGTGGATGCTGTTCCCTTTTATAAACAGTCACACTGTGGAAAAGCAGAAAAGTTAATCTCTAAAACTGCAACAAATCTGTTGTCTATAGATCCTTTTGCATGAGGGCTATGCATTCTATCCCTTGAATACTGTTAGTGTACAGAGAAAAACCCTCAAAAGTCAATCTAGAAGGAGAGCACAAAGCAGACAAGCATCCACAGCCTAGTGTACAAAGGTGAATGATTCACCGTGTGTGCTGGCAGAGAAGACATAAGACTCCAATCACATTTTCAAGGACTTGGGTGTTTTACACTGAACTGGATCTGGAAAGAGGCTGTGGAGAGCTAAAATAGTGAGCAACCTGCAAAGGTATCTACAGTTGGACTTTCTTTTTGGCCCAGTCTTAAATCTTTTAGACTGTAGTACCACTTCAACAGTAGACAGTGTCATCCAGACTGTTACTAGGATGCAATCCACGTAAGTGGAGGCTGCCAATCCAAAAATCCCGGAGAACAAAACCTTGATCTGTTTCTCCCTCAGTTAAAGTCTTAACTGCTATTCTGTCACAGACAAGTTCTGCAGGATCACAACTTGTACTTTTAAGGAGAGCAACAGTAGCTTGATCTTGTTAACATCGCAGACTTTTCCTGAAAATACCCATTGTATCAGGTGAACTTACTCGTAGACTGTAAGTAGTCTTATAGGCAAAGGAAATTGTTTTCAGTGACTGGAGAGCAGTAGTTGTGTGCAATAGCACTACCAGGACTTTCAGGGCAATAAGGAAGGTTCCTCTGAGTCAGGCAGTGACTGACCTGGTGACTTACTTAGCTTGTAAACTGATGTATTTTATACCCCACTTTGATGCCCATATCCAATACTGGATCCAGTCTTTAAAAGCAGCAAAATGTCAGGTATGTCTTTCTCAGAGTTTTTACCAGGGATTTCTGAGAGAGGTCCCCAAACAGCAGGCTGATTTGTCAATCTAGCTGGAAAACTCCTGATCCTCCCCATGCTTTACTTTCCAAGTTATCTGGACCACCAGTTACTCTGGTGCCACATCTAACTCTCCCTAAGCAAAGGCAGGCATTATGGTGGTCTTTAGGTTTTTGGTAAGAACCTCATTTTTACAACCATCAGAAGTACATAACCTCTGACTACAGCTGCTACGTGGCAAGCCCTCAAGACTGGAAAGCAAATTGTTCAAAACATTTTCTCTGACCTCGTCTGCTTTTTTGTCAGGGCTACTGAATGTGAAAAACAATACTTTCCACGCTTTCCATTGTGCTTGTTGGTAGGTGATAAAGCACAAGTTGCCAAAGAGGCCTTGGAGGGAATGTCTTCTCAAGACATTCATAATTCCTCAGGGGAACCCACACCGCAGTGCCCTCCATCACTCTTCTTGTTGAAAAGCATTGGCTACAAATGCTCTTTTGCTAGGATTAAAGACTGCGACAACAGGCAGCAGGTTAATGAGTTTTATTAAGGATCATATCTGAATGACTTGGCAGTAGTTTGACGTTGCTTAATGTCACTATGCTTAATGCTGTTTCACTAGTAGGATATATTGCTCAGTATTTATCTTCCAGCCATATTTTAGTAACATTGCCTTTGCATCTAGGTCTTTCAACTACATCAACTATGATTTGAACTTACTATATTAGTCACATAACTTTCAACCATACAGGATTTTATACAAATATACGATCTCTCAGTAATATGTCATGAATTTAAATCAAGTCAGAGGTTAGGTTTATCTGTTCATCATAGCTAGAAAAACTATTTCTATTCAAAACAATGCACGCAGAAGAAAATTAATTTAAATACAACCAATATGAAGTAACTGTCCACATTCTTACTCTTTGTATTATAAAGTAGAACAGACAACAGCAAAGAAAAGCATTTTGATTCATGATTTGTAGGGTCTTGCAAGGTAAGTACATCCAGTGTACTGTCTCAATGCAAGTATTTTGTATTTTTAAGTTTCGTAAAATAAGGTAAAGGTAATTGTACCATTTCTCTCCCTTGCACTAGATTTTGAATCTGCTGGCCAATAGCAATCAAAGTTTGTTAGAGGGTAGAGGATGTTTCATGAGAACAAATGGCTAAATAGAAAAGACACCCTTTAACAATACCTTGATAGCCTTGAATACCTTGAGTGAGAGGCATATTCACATGTTAAATGTCAATCTACACAGATGATCAGAAGTAGGACAGAAATGCACAGACTTCAGTAGTCTTTGTTTTCAGAGACTTCATTTCAAATTCATACAATACACAGCTGCACAAACTGCTCAGTTTTTGAAAGCTGCCCAAACCTGAATTTAAAATATTTTTTAGTATTTTAAGTTTGCTTAGTACCAGACAGAATTCTGCAAGACGTGAAATACAGCTGCATGTATGTGATTGATGATGAAGTACCCAGCTGTCTTCATTACATGTGAGTTTTAGAAAGCAGTTCACCTTTAATAAAGCTAATAGTTAAAAAACGAAGAAATCCAAGCATTGTTATATGTATGTGTATGTGTAAGTGCTTTTCCCTTCTACTTTTAAAAGTAGTGATATGCAGTCACAGTCATAAGACAACTTCAAAACATTTAGGAAGGGGCTGTAAGAATCAAATTTCCCCATTGCAAGGAAGCGTTCAGAAAAGTTACATCATTCATCCCAGCAATGAAGGAAGGAGCCCAAACTGGACCCCCAAAGTGACTTTGCTTGTTTCTCAACAATACTCATGTCCTATCATAACCAGATTAAGAAGTGTGGGGCAGGCAGTTCATGGCTCACAAGTAGTGTGCAGTTTCTTGGATTCTAAATAAGTCATATCCATAACGAGAACATGAAGAGTTTAATTTTGACATCCTAATCAAGACTTAGCTCTTGCTTTCCTGGAAGAATCCTGCTCTGAGCGACATTGATTCAGGATACATGGCTATCAGACATTACAACCAGAAAAACCGACAGGATTAATGTGGTAAGAATAGTGCCCTCAGGTCAGAACAAGCTCCCCCTGCAGTTATTCTTCTCTTCCACAGTGATTCATGAAAACAAAGGCTGTTGCGGTTAAGTCTTACAGCTGAAGCCAGGTGAGCACCAATGACAGAAGGCAGCAGGATGTTTTAGGTGTTTTATTTATTTCTATGAGTACAACTGGTATGATGATTACAGACAACTTGTGCTGTAAGCATCTATTTCCCTGAAGCAGACCCTGTCAAAGGTAAGCTTTCCTGCTTTCTTTCATTGTTCTCTGAAGGAAATCACACAGTTCAACTACTCTGTGGCTGGATATCTGTGCGACAGATATGGCTGGGCTTGGCACATGCAAGCAGTAGAATAAATACTCTGTAACAAAGAATGACCATCTTCAAATAAAAAACATGTATTTATCAAGAAAAAAGTAAAGCTAACAGTAAAAAATAAAGGCAGTAAATATGACTAACCTTTAATTTGTTGACAACCTTTGGCACATTCTACATAGCCTGTTCAAATCCATTTCTGGGTTTGGCATTAGACTGTCCTGCTTAAAGCCTGTTACTTTTCCCTTATAAATTTGGTAACTTTCACTGATACTTGCTGTGTAACACTGAATTAAATTTGCCCCATTTCCATCACTTTTTAGTGTAGACTCTTGCAATGGTTTAAAACTACTGATCTAAGTTTAACCTTTGGGAGAAAAAAAATCTCAAATTTAGCTAGGATGGAGTCATAAATAGCTATTCTATTATCTCTTAAAACTCCCGTATAGGTCATTATTTTGCTTAAGTCTGCTTGCTTTAACACCGCTGCCTTTTGGTCCAACACCATAGCCAGCAATCTATTGCAAACACACAGATACCAATTCCTAATTCACAGTGAATAGGACTACGGTATTCCTTAATTTTCTAGGACTTGTAAGTAAAACTGCTGTATGGACTTACTACAAATGCTCTCTTGTAAAACTGTCTTTCATAGGATTAAAAAGTAGGTTAAAAGGCACAGGTGGAGACACACAAATACCAAAGCAAACTGGAGATATACAAATACCAAAACAAGCTGGCTTATTGTTCTTCTTTCTTGGAAGAAAGAATATCAATAGATGACAGAGATTGAAACTTAAAAGGCTGTTAAAACTTCTTCAAAATTAAAGCAAGGTGGACTTCAGAACTTGAAGGAAAGGTAGCAGATGATCTGTTACTCAAAACAAAATAAAAACAAAACAAGTAAGCAGGGATACATATGCCCTAATGGTAGTACGTAATATAGCAGCAAGTGGTGAGGAGTTACACTACAGGACAGGCAGAAAATGTGAGGTGGTCTTGGGCTGCATTTTGTGAGCTTAAGAACATGTGTAGTACCATAGGCTGAGTTAAGGCATGCCTTCCAAGACAATTAAAATCATTGCCTTAAATCCTAACCAGCCAAATTTTAGACCAAGCTATTGTAACCAAACAAGCTATTATAACCCGTATTTCACTCTGCATGTTAAAATGCATCACATTTGATACAGACTGAATGCATTGTTAACATGCAGAGGACAGAATCAATTACAGCAGTGATTGTATGCAGAAGTGAAAGCACTTTCAGAAATCAATTGTACACAGATATGGAAACTCTGCTATTAATTTCTTCTATGTTGAGAACCTTTTGTTTTATTACATATTCACCTGCCTTACTGTAACAATATTCTAATTTTAGTCAACTAGTCTTCAAAAACTGATTTGGGGCATTATATCCAGCTGGAATTTAATGTTTGACTCAACAGATTGTCAGTGCAAACTTAGTTCATTACTGGATGTTTTTTGAGCATCTGTGTGTTGATGAATGATGTTTTTCATTTCACAGTTAGACTATTGCTAGAAGAGTTTCCATGCAAAACACAAAATAATCTGTTTTTAAACAAGACTTCCAACATAGAAAGATGCATTTTTTGCCACATGTAGCATCAGAACATTAAAATATACTAAAATTATATTCTTAGTATATACCATGCTAGAGCAAAGACACGCAAAAGTCCCTCAGTTTTTCAATACTTGTAAGGCTCCTTGGATGTACCGATTACAAAATCATACAGTAATAATTTTGCCTGCTGTTAGCCTAAGTTAATATTCATCTTAGTAGTGAAACTCCGATTTCATGTAAACAAATTATCCTGAGTTTCAGAATGTCAAACAAGCATGAAAAAGATTCAGGAAGAAGCTACATAATTTGTTTTCTCTTTTTGAGAAATTATCTCTTCTCATACTTTAATACAGATTTTCCGAAGAGTAAGACATACAGTTAGCGAGTGACATGTTTACTTCTGAAGCTACTTCTGATAAAAGCTGTTTATTTCAGAATTCGAAGCAGAGATGGTGAGTTTACTGCCTAAAGAACAGCAAATAAAAAGTGTCTTATTTATCAAAGAAGCTGTCTATTCCTGACTTCAAATTGAGCTGTGCATCCTTAAATATACTAATTATCACCATGTTTATACAATTTTTTAACTACCAATTACTTTATTTTTGTTGATTATAGTGAGTTTGTTCAGCACCAGACATTTTTACTACAGGTGAAAGTTATTTTCAGACTCTAAATAAACAGTGGAAATTCAGTATTTCATTCTAAACAAGAAAACTATACCACAGCAACAATGGATATTTTCAAGACACACATACAATATGAAAATCATTGCTTTAGAAAGTAATGATTTATAAAAATGAATTATATTTTTATTTTATAATATCTCATAATTTTATCAAAAAATTAATGATTCATTTCTGTCCAAAACCAGTATTAAAATCACATCGCAGATATTAAGGTTTAATACCATATTTCTATTTTTCTATGAAGAACTTGCTCTGAGAGTTACTGATTTTCTCCAGAACTTCATATGTGAGCGATCCCTTCAGCAATTCTAGCAAAGTGCTCTGTGTGTCCAGTATGTTCTCTGCTTCACCTTAAAAAAAAAATGAAATAAATTTCCTTACACAGTAACTGTGAGAAAGAAAAGGAAGTTAAAAAAAAAATACTGAGAAACTGATTTAGCTATTCTTGTTTGTGCCAGAACAACAAAATACCAGGTCACAACTATGTATTTTACAAATGAACTGATGTCAATGTAGCACTAAAGTTGTCTTTTAAGGAATTTTGGACTGGTGGGATAACATGGAAGTGTTTGATCTGAAATGAGTATGTGCATTTCTTTGAAAGAGTTTCAGCCAAAACAATCAATTGTGCTGATGTTGTTCCTGTTTGTTAGCCCCTCTCACCTAAAAAACACACTGAGTTATAGTTACTGTTTCATTCAGAAGTTTATTATACATGTCCTTTGAAATGGAGGCATGGGATACAGCAAGGACTTAGCATCACCATGTACTTTGTACCAACCCCATACTGTATTTGGCCAATTAAGAGCCTTAAGAAGACGGTGGATCAGACATATGCATGAAAGCATACATAAGCTTTAACAAGTACATTCCCTATATATACTTGTATGTATCATAGACATGCGATATTTGGGCACAATACTTCTTGTCTCAGGCCTAGGCTAAAAGACATAAGGCTACAGGCAGAAAGTGGGTAGCACAGGACTTGAAGAAGTCAAGTATGCTTGGTCAAAACATACTGCTCACAAAAAGATTTGTTAAGACAGTTACCTAAACATGCAGTCTTAACAGCACAACAGGGAAAAGCTGTAGGGTGCAGAATGCTCTGGGTAAGGCTGGAATGAAAACAACTAGGACAGAGAATCCAAAAAACAAAGATACAGATTGAACCTCATACATAAGTATAGCGGTCTGATTGTGATATAAGAAAGGATGAAGATTAGGCAAAGAATGCGTTTGTTTTGGCTGATGCCATTTGGTACAAAGTCAACAATCTTGTTTACCTATGCCTTAGCTCCTAGCTTGATTATTATTACAGCAGTGATTTGAAGCTATTTATGTGCAGTAAACCTGACTGAATATTGTAATGCAATCATGACTGTGGTCATTCTTTAAAACAGGTCTGAATGCTGAAATCTCCAACTGCAATTTGGGTAGTATTACATCTCCAAATGCAATTTTGGTAGTATTAGAAAGCTTGGGGTCTCTACATGTCAGTAATACCCAACAGGACGACACTGGTTACCACTCCTGGTAACTGGTAATAACACAACATCAGTCATTTGCATACAGCATCTGATTATGGAGTAGCAAGAGATCTTAGGTGACAGAAAGAAACAGTCAAATCTCTATGCCTGTCACTCACATGCACTAGAGCACACTGCCCAGTCACCATCCTTCTCTCACATGCCTCAGGATACAAGGAGTGAACTATTTAAATCTTCAAAATGGTACTCAGAGTTTCATTGCTTAGCGGATAAGTTCTGTGCAGTTGGAGGCTGGCTATATAATCCCTCCCCTCCTCTAATCAACTGTCTGAAAAACACCAGCAATGTGTACCTGGACTAGGAGGAAAAGCAGAAAAGCAAGGCCAAGAACACAGACAGCAGGTGCACGACTGATTCTTAGTGTCCTCAGCCATTCAGAAAAGATAGTGCACTTAAGGGCTGTTCTGTAACCCTGCCATACCCAAAATATTCAGCCCTGATACATGGCCCTGGAACACTTACAGTTTTTCAACAGCACAAGCAGAACGCAAAACAGGCATTTCTCCCCATGTCCTCAGTTTTTGCTTTAATTAGCCCAAACTACAAAGCAGGGAAAAACCCCTCTGATTCTGTGTGGGAGAATAAGCAAGTCATGAGAAAACATTTGGACAACAGGCTAAAGAAAAGAGAAGAACTTAACTGTAAGCAAGACCAGAGACAAAATTATTGATGAAAAAGAAATAGAGAAACCTTCCAGGTGTATAAACTGATTCCAAAGAACGAAGAACAGCAGATGAAGGGCTATTTGATCAAGGTTGTTCAGATACAAGGAGGATTATGCAGCACAGAAATAATTTCAGATTAGTTTATGAGAGGGAATTGGCTGTGAGGCTGAAGATAGGCATACTGTAGAGGAAAGAGATCAGTTAAAGAGGGTACAATCAAGGAAATGGTGTATACATTCATTATTATACCACAGAGATGAAGCATGGTATGCACCAACAGAATACATGGGCAAGCAGAGAAGTGGCTGAGAAAGCAGTATGGGAGCAGACACAGGGATCAGCTGCATAATAAGAACATGCGTTGTGGCTGCAGGTCTATTGTGTCAGAAAACCTCCTCTTCAACTACTTAATCTTAAAATAAAAATGAACCCTGGAACATGATTTCCACATTCGTTATGAACCTTCTTCTGATTTTCAGCCCAGATTTATTCAGGCTAGTCCACTTGCTTTTATTCTAGTCCTGGTATTAGTAATTAGTTTGACATCCTTTTCTTTATCCTATCCTGTAAGTAGGGTCTGTAGACCCAAATCTCTCATGTCTTTTTACAAGGTTGAACTAACTAATCACTTTGTTTTCTTTTGCAAAGCACCTTGGCATTCCCCAATAATTTAACTCTCCTAGATTCCTTACACAGAAGCGATCCAAATTATGTATACATTTCCAAGGAACATATTACTGTTTTCCTGCATCAGTATCTTCCTCTCTGTACTCTCTATTTGTACTTAGGTTGGGGAATATCCGTCCCTGGAGATACTAAAAAGTCATCTGGACATTCTCCTGAGCAACTGGCTCTAGGTGATCCTGCTTGAGCAGACAACCTTAACCATGCTATGATACTAGGAAACCTCACTGGATTTTTCCAGACTTCGTTTGACTCTCACAAATTCATCACACTATTGGATTATACTCATTCTGTGATCACCTAATACATTGTCAGGTTTTCTCCTTTTTCTATCATTTCCAACTGGTGAGCTCTGGTGACAGAAATCCCGATCCGTCTCTAGCTTCTCGCTGACGTTAACAAATTGAATCCTATTTTATTATCTCAGTTCTTCAGGTCATCAGTTCTTCTTGTACTACAGTTTATTTCTTCTCTGCTGATGACACCAGTCATGTTTGTCATCCACAGATTTGATTAATATAACTCACTCCATTTCAAATACAAAACAAAGGCAGATCCAGACCAAATCTTGAGGAATATTGCTAACAACTCTGCTAAAACCTTGCCTTCTTCTTTAAACACAGACCTTTGACATCTTCTCTTTATGCCAGTGCTTACCCGTCTACTCATTTCCACATTTTTCATGCTAACTCAATCTTCATGTGATACCACACTATATACTTTCATGAGTTTACAGTATATCTACCACATTTCTTTTGGAAAAAAAGAAAATATTTTCCTGGAAAAGACAGAGCTAGTTTGGCATATTTCATTTTGCCTTACTGTGCATTTGGCTCCACAGCTTCTTTCCTCCAAAACCTTTCCACAAGCCTTGCACATGGCTGAAGCTGCCCTAGTGGATCTAAAGTTATGACAATGACTTTTCCTATTTGGAAAGCAATGGGATACCACATTGCTCCTCTTCAACCTATGCAAGACCACATGGTTCTCAGTAAAGACATTACATACTCTTGCCATGGGGTTTGCATTATGATACGCTCACTCTTTCAGGATTCTGGAATGAAAATTACCTAATTTAAAGGAAAAAACCCAAACCCTAATAAATCCTAGATTCCAAGCATTTCTTCTGCATTGTATTAATCTCCTTTTCAACAGTCTGATTTATAAGAGCCACCCAGTTTTCTCTCTGGGCTTAGCTGCCTCTTCATATTAAAATCCGGAGAAATTTATTTAGTGGGGTAGAGGAAATGTTTGCAGATATACATTGCTGCATCACCTAAATATATCTGCACATGTATGCAGCTGGAAATATCTGCTTTTCTAATTAATCTATCATTATTTTCAATGAAGTACACAGCATTAGGAAACCTAGCTCTTAGATCTGGTAGCTAAGACCAACAGCACAAACAAATCTTTATTTTGTTTCAATATGTGTGTCAGTAGCAGAGAGAAAAATCAAGGTAGTTAACTAAGATGATTTGTGACGGTGACAAGCCATGTTCCAATGCTGTCTCCACTTACAGTGAACACTCTCTTAGCATCTCTCCTTCACTAGGAATCAGAACTGACATAAATGTACTTCCATAACCCTCAACACCCATCACTTAATTAGATCTGCCACTGGCAACTATGAGGCAAGACCTCCCTTTCTCTGGGCCTCACCTTCCTTTTATCCATCTTAGCAGGGCACTGGGGCAAGATGATCAGCTGATAACTGTGTTTGGTCATGAAGGTATAAGGGCATGATTCTTGTCTGTATCCCTTTATCTGCTCTTATCATCCCTATCCCTTGCCAAAACAGCAGCATCAGGGAGGAATACGGATGGAAATCACTAGATTTGCCATTTCTCCCAAATATGCAATACTTACTTCAGCTCTATTTATAGCCTGAGAGTTCAAATTTTCTGAAAGAGGGGAGAAGTTAACTCACAGTCTTAACTGGAGGGAAAGGCTGCAGAAGTAGAGTACTCTTGCCTGAGAAAGTATCTGATGGTAACAGAGAAGAAAAGAAAGAGTAAGATTTTTGTACCAAAAAATGGAGAAAATCTATTGCAAGTATTCTCTCAGACATTCTAAAAATATAAGAGGTTATCTGAAACATTAGGATACATTAAGGTCTGGTTCTACAGTGAACCCGACAGACATATATACACATACCTTTTATCCTTTGCAATAGTGTCCCACAGCCCATATCATACTGATAGGCAAATACAAAGCTCAAGGGAACTATGGGCAGTAAAACTCCTGGGTTCTTCTTTTTTATTGCTCTGGGTTTGTTTGTTCATTTAAAAAAAAAAAAAAAAAAAAAAAGAAGAAGGAAAAAATAAGATTATTTAGGACATTCAGTACATCGGCACTGTTAGTTTAGCTGTTAGTTTAGATTGACCTTGACTGTCTAGGACTTGTGCATCCTTCTACAATCTCTAATCAAAGAACAAGTCTTAATTTCCTCAGAAGCATTCATCTTCTGGTTGCCTTCATGTTCAACTGTCAACCCACCGGTATTATAAAAAATACTTCAAGTGAGTTTTGAACATATCTAACAAAAATGGGATTATCTAAGTCATGTAGCATGCATATACATATGCATATATCCATCCAGCCACATGCAACATATAGCAATCAAGAAATTATGCTCAGTTCCAAATGCATCAGAGTCCACAGAGAATGCGTAATGCGTATGCTGTATTTCATCTGTACTATGTACACAAAACTACAAATATTTTCTAAATTCCCTCTAATCATGTTATAGCACAAGAAAAGTATGTTACCAAACAAAAGTCCTGTAAGGCAAGTTCTTCCCCATGCAACACAGCTTTATTAGCCAGATTTTTATTCCGCTTGGGTGAGTTTCTTTACTCAGATTTTAGAATATGTCCACTTGTTCACTGACATATAAAAAACCCCAGATAATAGGGAATTTGTTGCTCATTAACAGTTCATTAAATCACAATATGGAGAAGAAAATAGCACAGCTTTTAAACAATCCCTCCTGTTCCACACACAACTTTCATTTTACACTGAACTTTTGGTACCTCAGCTGTATCATTTTACTGTCAGCTCACATGTCTCTGCTTTTATGTAAGTCTGCAGTACAGACATAACAATAACACATCCAAAGGCAGACAGAAATCAGAGTAACTTTGTCATTCGATCAACCTCTAAGGAGATACTGGATAAAAATAACTACCTGTTATAATTATATGCAAAAGGAAGATCCAACAATATAGAAATATAAGTGTAATATATTTATATTTTCTGTTATGAAATAAACTTCTTACCCACCTGTTAAACCTACAAAAGCAAGCAAAAACCATCCCAAAATATTTGAGAAATTCCTGTGTCCAAGCAATCTGCATGGCTGTTTGTCTCTCCCTCATCTGGTTCTGCATCAGCAGTTGCCTTTCCAGCTAAAAAAAGCGAGGGAGGTTAAACAAAATCAAGTAATCCATTTGTTTTAAAGACTGAGTCAATCTCTCTTGGTCTATAAATCCAAAACTCTAATTGAGAAGGGTTTGGTTTTGGTTTTGGGTTTTTTTTCCTTCTACTTCAGTCATTCATAGCTTTCAATTGAGAATGAAATTCAGTACTAATATCTCAGAATAGTTTATACCAAGAAAGCATTCAGGTCAAATTAGCAAATGCTTTAATGCAGAATCTGTCTAATGCTGTTTCTCAAGGTCAAGAAAACCAAAATACCAGTATTGGGTTTTGAGAGCTCCCCAAGTCTCAGCAGTACTCCCTAGGTTAAGGTTCTCTGACCTTTGTGTTTCCATGGTGATCCAAAGAGTACCACCTATCTGCTTGCCAATTTATTCTGCTTGTTTTTAACTTAGCTGATATTATCTTTAGGGTCAATCCTGATACTCTTTGCCCTTTGAGGATTTCTCTTTTTCATAATGCATCATAAAGTTAATAACTCCTTTGAAACACCATAGTTTGCAAATACAGAAAAAAAATGCTGCGAAGGTATAAGATCTTTTAAAGATACTGGAATACGTATCAAAAGTCCATAAGAGAATACTGTAACTACAGTTAAAAAAATAATGCAGAAACTACAATCTAGACAGTATATTCACACATCAAATTAGGGCTTTCTATGTCAAATAAGAATAAAGAATAAAAAGGCAGACTATTAGATATATATATTATTTTTTTAAATCATGTGCCCCATCTAAACATACTGGTACATTTCCATTAAATAAAGGTAAATCTAGTATTTCTTAAAAGTTCCCCTCTACTGTACAGAACACCAAAAAACAATTGTCCTTAGAGGGATGCAAAATTTAAGAACTTTGCCAAAAATAAGCATTCTCAAACCAGAATACAGAAATTACTTAACACAATAAGAAGTCTGCTTCTTCACATTAATGTTTGTAACTAATTTTTTGGGGGAAAAAAACAGAGTACCTGAGTTGGTATATCTAACCTAGCTAACCAGGTTGCATAAAACATCCAACAAGGTACAGGAAATGGAATACTAGCTGCCTAAAGAATGTATTCTAGAAAAGAAAGAACAAAGTGCAAATTCAGAAAGTTCTCTTCTCATGCATCTATAAAAGTAATTAAATCTGTTCTTTTCTCCTCCTTTTAAATTCAAAAATGATTTAAAGGATTTGTAATTACTTAAGGTTCCCACCCTTTATTCATCTCCATTACTGTTGACTTAGCCGGAACAGAACAATTTCTGTTAAATTGTTACTAATTATTTTTTCAGACTCTGTTGATCTTGCTATCTTATTTACAAGCGTATTCAGTACCTACTAGAGAGACAGAATTAATTTTTTAGACAGCATAATAAAAAAAGGACAGATCTAATTACATATAATTGTACACAGTAGGAAAAACAACATTCACTGCAGTCTCACAATACTGTTCATCTGTTTCTCTTTCCTCAAGATTTATACTGTAATTGTTGTTCTTACAAAAAATACCAACAGGCTCTACCTTCCTGATATCTATAAGTTTCAGATAACTTTTTTCAGAAGTGGTAATTATATGATGGCTATCAAACCACTTAATAAAATATCAAAATAATTAGAATATATTTTGTCACCTATGAGATACTTGGAAATTCTGCAGTAAACAAGCACACTGCCCGTTGATTAGTACTGTGGTCCCCAGTATCCAGCCTGGTAAACTGCCGAGGGGTTGACATGACGAGATAAAATAATGACATGTAATATCAATTTAATGACCTCTATTTTCCTCTTTGATTTGATTATGTGTGTAGTTTCAACATGTGTGAAAAGTATTAAGGGATCCTTTGTCTGCCTGTCAGCACAAAGCCTACGCTTCCAAGATGCACAATATTACTCTAAATGAGCTTCAATTTGAAGAAGTACATGGGGAGGAAGTGGGACAAGGATATGCTGATGAAATATAGGTCATGCTAAAAGGAAACTTAATGCTGCAGAAAAGTTTAATATACAGACCATAGAAAGAAGTAAGCATAGAATAAAAATAAAGCTGTAAGTCTGTATCTACAAAAGTAAACTTCAGGATCCTAACATTTTTTTTTAAAACCAAAAAAAAAACCCTCAACAAACCCCCCTCACACAAGATGTACTGAAAGACAAAAGACATTACTAAGTCACAGATGCTAAGGTCAAACACCTTTCTGTAGGAGCCTATCATATCAAATTCCAGAAGCCCAAGGATATTTTCACATGTATCTATTATATAAATAATTTAGTATAAATGAAAACTAATTTTTTTTTAATATTATAAACAGCAGCCAGATCACATAAATCAATTTTTATATTCTTTTCTATAGAGAAGGATTTCACACACACTTAAAAAAAAACAAACCACCCCTCAACTTTCTACATGGTCACCCATCCAAAAATAAGGGAGGGCGGGGAACACATAGAAAATGCTTATAATTTCTTTCCTTTGAGCAAAATTCTTGAATGTGGATGTCAAATTTTAGCTAGGTGAAACCCAATACCGTATTTAAATTAAATTCTTTTAAAAAAATGTGTTGGAGGGAAGCTTTAGACGGATGAGTCTTAAGAGATGAGCACTTTAGGTACATGGGGAAACGTGGCACAGCCAAGAAGAAAAGGTTTGAGCGGAATCTTGATGCACAGAAGGCAGTAAAAAGTAGACCTAGTGACATTTAGCTAAATTAATAATTTAATTCTTGCCATTACTGAAGTTGTATGATGTTACAACAGTTTACTATACAATATCTCTGTTTTGTCCATAAACTTACAATGTAGCATCAAGAAAACACTGAGATATTTTCAGGGATGCTATGTAATCTACAGTACTGCTGTAAAGGTTTGATTTTTATTTAGTCATAAGTCACACAGATAAAATCTAATAACAACACACAAACATCACTAAATGTGCTCCAAAATCTCTCTGCACCTATGCAATCTTATGCCAAACCTAGGAATACCTCACCAGAAACCTGCCCTTTCTTCTGTCCTCCTTTATTCTGAAAAAAATCTTCATTCTTGCTTTCCATTGCCAAGATCAATTTTGTCACTTGTCATAGTTTCATCTTGCCAAAACAAAAGACTATAGTCGTAGCTGTAGGACTACAACAGAAATTTGCATAACAGAGACTTAGTCAAGGTGTTCCAGGGCAATTCCACACTGACTTCACTGGATTTCAAACTTTCTTTAAGGAAAGGAAAAGGGAAAACTGAGCAACAATTATGGCCAAAGTTGTCCCAGAAGTTACAGTTTCATTAGACAAACTTACTGAAATAATTGTAGAAAAAAACCCCCAACAAAACAAGTTTGGAGAATCCCTGAGCCCTTTGCAGAGTGGCAACAGCATGCTGCTGAGTGACACGGGTCAATGCTGCCATCACTTTCCACGTGTGGGCTCCAGCAAATACGTGTTCAGGACAGCAGGAAACACCCCCCTGGCAGACTGACACAGCAGACATAAGGCAGGGCACCTACCTACCCTGTGTCATCAAAGACTGCTTTAACATGTTCAGACCCGACATCTGATCAGCTAAATGGGTTTATGAGCAATGTTTGACACTAAAAGGTTAAATGCATTTAAATGAATTCATTTAAATGAATGCTCTAACTTGCAAAATTAAGCACCTACATGGGCACTCAAGCACGTCCTATGTGCCTCAGTCTTTCAAATTTTCAAAAAATTCAAGGACAATATCCTTATGCTTACCCATTTAACATGCCAAACTGAATCACACATCTTGAGCTCCGACAGTTTTGAATGACCAGGATACCCTAATCCGCTGACTTTACACTAGCAAAAACTATTGGTAGATCATAAGGTAAAATTACTACATTAAGATTATGTTAACCTTAAGCAAGTCGGGATTTGAAAGCAGATCTATGTAGGGAAAGACTCAGGAGTCCACCACAAAAGATGGTTCCAAATTAGATGAAAGATAGAAAACCAAATCATGTTTGACTGCAGTTCAAATCAATATCCCATTTTCAGCTGTTAATTTCTTAGTAATTGTGTCTTATTTTCCTCCACATGTGTTCTATTGAAAATGCCAGCCACACTGGGCTAGTGAAAGGGTGGAGAAGACTTTTGATCTATTAACATGCAGATTTTATGACAAAGGCCATGTGTACTCCCTTAGGACTTGCTTTGCAATGCCATTTAAAATTACTTCTTTTCCCATTAAGGCAGATCAGAAGCAAGAAATAAGGACAGCAGGTATTAATTTTACTGCAAACCGTAACTTCATACATAGAACTTTATATAAGATAAGATTTATAAAAAAATTTGTATAATTCAAACTTAGTAACTTAGTAGAAGTGTGCTGTAGTTTATTTAAAATAATCTCACTGATGGGAGAACTTGATTATTGAGGAAACAAGCCACAGGTGCACATCATACACATCAGGTGAACAACAGTTCTAAGTGCCACATCTTAGGGAATAAATTTTATTAATTTTAAATACATAAGCCTCCCATCTATATAGCCACAAAACTTCAATAGGGACTATTTACATGATTATGCTTGCATTAAAACTATAGGTAAAGAACCTCAGGAGCAAGTTCACCATGGGAGGAAGGGAGATGCTGTAGTTTTCCCAGCCAGGTTGCTGCATCAGGCACAAAAGAGCTGAAGCCGTGATGTGGATGCATTAGTACACATCCAAGCATGCTTTTTCATTACTGTCAAGAAATCACATCCTACAACAATCAGACCATGTTTTACAGACCATACACAAGTACAGTTAATATCATAATCTAAAAAAACCCCCAAACTATATACATTTCTGTGTGTTTAATTCCATAGTGAACATACTTTCTTAAATGACAGTAGCACAACTTCCTTACTGGTAATAAATATCAATCATGTAATTTTAACACTTAAGTTTAGTATTTCAAAGTAAACCCGGTATTAGTAGCAAGTAACATTTTATATATTGTAACACTGTTAGGGGGATCCAATTAGAAATAACTGTCCCATTTTTCTTTAAATACAGCTAGTAGTTTCTGGACAGTGTGAGAAACTGTAAGGGCTGATTAGCATTTGAAGTCTGCCACATACCAACTGTTACAGTAAAAGGAAATCAATCTGACAAAATGAAACATGACAGATGAAGATAAGTGAGGCGGAGAGGGAAAAGGTCAGTTACTGTGAAACTGATAATGCTAATAAACTAGTCAGTGGTAACCATCCTTATCATTTCTATTGATTATTCTTCAGGCTGTCACAATGATGTCAAACCACAGAAAAGGGCATTTATACTATCATTTCATTGATTAAAATCCAGTGGGAGAAAATTCTCATCTGAAATAGTTTATTCAACTCCAACAACTTGCAAAAAAATAAACAGTCCCCTCTTGATTACAAGCCACATCAGCACTGGTAGATAGGCTGGGAATTTCAGATACTTTAGATTCTTAGCTTGTTTCCTCTCTTTCTGTCCACCTTTCTGTTTCAAGTTCAGATGCTGTATGAAAGAAGGAACAGATGGTACTTCTGTTTTGTATTAAGGGGATGCACAAAGCAAAACAAATGGGATGCAAGGTGGTCTACAAAGGCTCAAAAGAAATGGAAGGCAAAGCCTATGCAAAATGCTGTCTCTTGTGTATAAAATACAATTTCTTTGATGTATTTCCTGCAGGTTAAGTTGTATCTGGAGAGAGGAAGACATAGCAACCACCCTTGGATAAAGCCTCTATTTGCAACCTGATACATTTAATGGCTCTCCTGGCAGACATGCAATTTTCCCCTACACCTCTAAAAGAGTGGACAAGGGCAACACTTGGCCCGAGAGTGGTCATAGCAGGAAATCTGTTTAGGGAACTGTATTTCATGTCACCATCATTACAACATAATCATGCTGACAGCCTGGTAAACTGATATGCAGGCAAGAAAAGGAACTAATCTACCTTAGAAGGAATTATCAGCCAGGTAAATATACACCATCTCTACTTAAGTTCTGAAACTCACTATCAAAATCTAAGGAAAGAGAAACATGAATAAACTGTTGGAATATCCTTACACTCATGTTAAAAGAACCTTCAGTTTTGTCACAGGCTAATCTCTTGTACATCTGTTACAGGCCGTGGCTACTGTGGCTGTAATAGAAGGTCATTTTCACTTACAGTTTTTCAATGATCAGATGCTGAAAGCATTCTTTGAATAACTAGTGACTTTTGAGTACTCAGAGGTGCAATGAAAATAAGACTTAATTTTTCAAAAATATGACAGTTTCACCTACAAAAATCTGCAAATCACTTACAAAACACATATGAAAGCTGGTGTGCAGGTAGTATACCTAAGTAACAGCACAAATCCCTTGCAGGAGCAATGCAACTGGCATTTCATAAGCAAACAAAAGATTAAAGGCTTATGTAACTTGTCATTCCTCATAAATGTACAAAACCAGAAGCTGCTACAAATGGATGTTTAGCAAAAATAAATGGAAAATAGAATAGTGATACCTATGTTTACACCTCCACCGTAAGCCACCAGAGTGCAATACAGAGACATTAACATGTAATAATTATGCAGTGTCTGCTTGTTTCTACGACCAGCATGCACACAGAAGTGTCAGGAAATGGGCCTCTAGATCAAACAAAACAAATCAGACTCAAATGTTTTATCCTGGTGCTTCAAAACTTGTTTGCAAATATTCTTCACATCAAGTACACACAGCAATTAAAATTATTAGCACTGCAAGAAACTACACTCTGTACAAAGAAAACTCAATTTTTAAAGCTTCAAGTGCAAAGACACCTTACAAAACATTTACAAGCTAAGAGCTATCATAAAAAGAAAGGGGTCTCACAATATTAGCCGCCAGCCAGAATGTGAGCTGCACTGAAAAAAACTCCTTTATATTCCTGTTGTTGTCAATAAATTACTGGAATTACGTGCCATATAAAAAGAAAATAACATCAAAAGCACCTAAATCCATTTGATGTTTTAAGCTTGCAAAGGAGAGGCTCAATCCAACAGACTGTAGTATGAAAGTAAGATTTCTTGGCAGTAACCTAGCAATTCCATGCTTCTGACGTGTGGCCTTTAAGCAACAAACATGCAGCAGAGTGAGGAAGGGTGTCTTCCACCTGCATTTAATAATCTTATCTACAGAGTAAGCAAAGTTTTAAGGTAGTATTATGAGTATTTAGAATTCTCAGGAGTTTTATACAAGTTCTAAAAAGACAAATCAAAGTCATTGGATAGCCAGTTATGTAAAAACTTAGCCATGCTGTAGGAATGGTAAAGTAGATCAGGCAGTGTAAGACATGGAGTTAACAAAATGTGACTTATAACTCAATAAGTAAGAACTATTCAATTTGTTATTTCCATGCCCCAATAATGCCTCCTTGTGTGCCTCAACCTGGTGTGTTTTTTTTTTTTTTAAAAAAAAAAGAAATAGAGACTCAGAGCATGGAATAAAAAATGAAAACCAGAAGAAATGGCTGTAAAATGATAGTGGTATAAAAGGATGTTATAATACCAATAAATTATGCAAATATGATGTTTGTTCCTATCCATTTCAGATTCTGACTTGCAAAACTACTGTGGCACTCTCTATACCATTTTTGTTATGGAATTGAAATAGGTGTAAAATCTCTTTCTTACCCATTGTACCTCCTGGGCTCTTTTGAGTTCTGCTCAATATAAGGCTTCTCCATTGCCCCCTCTTTTTCTTTTTATTTCTTTTTTTTTAACTTAGCATTCAAGAAATAGTATTTCATAGAAAAACAAATATATTACCAGATTCAACTTCAGTGGACTTAACAGCAGAAGAATAAAATGGTATGTTTGCTCTACTAAGGAGGAAGGAACTGTGGAAAATTCCTAGCATTAAAGGAGGCAGCTTCAGAAGGCATTTATTCTTGGAAGTCAGTTAAATCCCCCCTACAACGAAGTCTACATGTGTAAGGGTTAGCTGCAGCTGCACCTCCAAGCAAGATAAAAATTTTACTTAAGCAAGCTGCATTCACAATGATATGTACTAGTCACAGATATTCCCAAGCAAAAACACTGGCAGAACCAATTCCATTGAACAGATTTAATTAACATTTTTGTCATTATCAGTGGAGCAATCAGTCTGTTTTGCATCTTTTGATGGTATTGCTTGCATGTTAGAAATAGTTATTAAAATCTACTCTGTAAACCACTGGATTTCTTTCTTTACAGTGATCAGGCAGAGTATACAATCTCTCAGCTAATACCAACCAAACTGCTTTCTTCCTCTAAGACAGATTGTTCTAATCTTCCTCAGTACAGATATCATTCATCTTGTTCTGTTCCATTTGATGCACACAAACTAATAAGGATATAGGATTGTTACCAGAGAGCATTTATTTCCTGAATTAAGCCCAGATCACCTAAGGGGCTAAATAATTTTTCTAATGCTTCAAGACAAATGCATTAGAGATGCTATAAGCGCTACTAGTACCTTGTCAATAGAAACAAATCTAACTACTTCCCACCCCAAGGGGAAAAGGGTGGTAGTAGTCAGGAAAGGGAAAGCTTGCTTATATTTTGCTTCACGTGGAAGAAAGGGAACAACTGTTTCCATTGTAATAGAACTTTAAAAAATCCTTTTGACTAATTATCAGTGAAAACTTTAGAGAGGAAAAGGTTAGGGACTTACAAAACCCTGCACAAAATTGCTCAGTGTCTAAGGCATTAGGAAAAATCACATTTTTCAGAATCATCATGGATGTGGCTGATCTTTTACTAACAATGATAAGTTGGCAAATCTGTAGATGGGAAGAATGTCACCACGCGAAGTTTTATTATCCACAGGAAGGATTCTATAGAAAGCAGCCCATGGAACCATGTGTCTTTTTTTTTTTATCAATGAAAGTGATAAAGCATGAAAATAAGTTTTTTATTGCTCAGAAACATCCTGACATTTTAACATTAGTGATTCTTCTTCCTGCCAAGAGTCAAAACATAGCATACATATGCCTTTCAGCAGTCACCTCATTTTATGATCAACTGATAAATCATCAATAGTATGTAGAATGAGTAATGAGTTAATTGAACTTTTTAAGAAAAAAAAAACCAATAGGATCCCACAACACTATTTGCAAATATACTTAATCTTCAAATAAAATAGATAGTATCTCCCCCTGCCCTGACTCAGATTTTCTTACACTCTCTTTGCCATTCCTGCTAAAAGCTTTGAGCTCGTTACTCAAAAAGAATCCTGGGATAAGGCAGGAACGTGTAAAAGATAGACGTCCTTACCAAAACCAAAATGATAGGCTTATTATGTCAATTCATCTCACCTGCCTCAGATGGAGTACTCTTAGTCTACTACATATCAAACAGACATTAATATTTTCCCTTTTCAGAAATTTTGTTTTCTTCTTCGGTTTTCATTAACATTTTGTGTTAGTATTTAAGTCAAATTACTAAAACCAAATGTGGCCCAGTATCTACTTTCTCATAAAAATCCTACTGACCTATCTTGTAATAGTATCTTTACACTCTTAACACATTTTTAATTTAACTGAAATAAAAATTACGCATATAAAATCTTCACCTCAAATACAAATTCTTTCCCAGTTTAAAACTGGGGTGAGAAGGGCAGAGATCATCAAGCTGCCTGACAAATAAGTCAGTTTTTCCTCATCTCTCCCTCACAAAATCCTCAGTATCTGCAGTAGTAAAGGAAGTTTGGCAAAGTGTTATGTATTACAATATCCTAAGATCAGTAGAATCCATTATTCAATTCAAATCTCACAAAACCAATAACTTAAGGAAGGTGTATGTACTGGTATAGAAAACATCTATCTTCTTAACTATGCTTGTACTTTATCTATGCTATTTAATTTTTCACTTGAACAAGTGCTTAAAATGTTTCAAATGTCTCTTTCACTATATCCTATCACATAAGTTACCATAGAAATTTTTGCTTCTTAGAAAGTAAGAATTTCAAAAACCACTAGGAGGATAACTAGCTTATCAGATACTTCACAATAAGAAACAAACTTAAAACTCCTGTTGAAAAGTTCAAACTTATTTCTTACTGGGCATAAAATTGTTGTGTACATTTTCAAAAAAAACATTGAGATGGAAAACTAAACACCAATAACAAACAGCTGTATAATTGAAATGACAACATCTTGTAATCTTTGCTAGGTAGCATTCACACAGAAATCAGTGTTAAGTCCTGAAATGCAGGTATGTTCTATATTTAAAAAAAAAAAATTAAAAAAAATCACATTTACTGATGTGTTTGAGCTGCTCAGAAATTGTAAGGTTGGAAAAGAGATGTTGCTAAGGGTGACACAGTATTAAGTGCAAAATAAATCTAGAAGGAAGAATTGTTACGTATTAACAGACCTCAGTTAAATGGACCTGCATTCTGTTCAGGTACTTGAGCTTCAGCATTCATGAAGTCAAGAGGATAAGGCATTTAGAGGTCCTTTAATGTTAGCCTGAAAGCAGGGAGATGAAACAGACATTTATTTACCCCAATCAAGACCACCAGTGGCAGATTTCACTGCCTTTCTTAGTAACCTATTGTCCTGGTTTCAGGTGGGATGGAGTTAATTTTCTTCCCAGTCGCTGGTGCAGTGCTGTGTTTTGGATTTGGTGTGAGAACAATGCTGGCAGGACATGGATGGTTTTGGTTGTTGCTGGGTGATGTTTATACTAAGTCAAGGACCATTCAGTTCCCTGGTCCCTGCCAGCCAGAGGGCTGGAGGGACATGGAAAACTGGAAGGGGACAGAGCCAGGACAGGTGACCTGAACTAGCCAAAGGGATATTCCATATCATATGATGTCATGCTAAGTATATAAACGGGGGAAGAAAAAGGAAGGGTGGGGGGCCATTTGGCATTATGGCGTTTGTCTTCCCCAGTAACCATTACGCGTGATGGAGCCCGGCTTTCCTGGGGATGGCTGAGCACCCGCCTGCCCATGGGAAGTGGTGAGTGAATTCCTTGTTTTACTTTGCTTGTGTGCATGGCTTTTGCTTTGCCTATTAAATTGTTCTTATTTCAACCCTCAAGTTTTACATTCTTTTCCAATTCTCCTCCCCGTCCCTCTGGGTGAGGGGGAGTGGGTGAGTGGATGTGTGGTACTTAGTTACTGGCAGGAGTTAAACCATGATACCTATATAACGACAGTTAAGCAGTCAAAGTCTCCTAATATTTATCCCAATTCTTGCTTTCTTGCTGTTGCAATGAAAAAGACTCAGTATCTCTAGACAGACACATGAGAAAAATGAGCGGATTAAAAAATATACCACCAACACACACAAACTGAAAATTCATACCAGACGTGTTTATAGCATCAGAAAAATATGATTTTTTTCATTCTTTCCTCATGGGTTCCAATGCCTTTACTGCCATCTTCTGAACTTTTCACAGCTTGTCTGCTCATTACAAGAAGTATCAATTTTTTTTTCCCAGCAAAGTCATCAGTAGTGCAAATTGAGTAACTTTATCCCCTGGTTAATAATTCCACAATTACATTTGCTTTTACAAGAATCGGTGCTGTTGACTCAACTTCTTTATCAGTACATATCTATATTAAAAATACACTTATAAGTATGCACAAGCATATAAAACCTAGGTCTTTTTTAAGGTTCTGAAGTCTAATCACTTATAGTCAGTTAATCTATTTCACTTTTCCTTCTTGAATATAATGCTCTGGACTGGCTTTTATCCTATTACCTATTATACCACTTCTTATTACTTCAGTGCTTTCCAATTCATTGAAACAATCAGAATACTAAACCAATCCTCCAATCTAAAATTTTACACAAACATTTAATTGAATTATGGCCATATTTATATTGATAAACTGCTGAGTGTCTGGACATAAACTGAAATGTTCTAGTCCTTTTCTATCACTTACAATAGGTCTGACTTTATTTTTTTTTACTATTATTATTTTAAGTCAGACAAAAAACCAATATACTTTGGGCATAAGACATGGTTTATTAAGAAGCTTGCTACAGGGTACTTCTATATTTTCATTTAAGATTTAAGGACAAATTGTTGAATATGATAAGAAAACTTGCTTAATTCCTTTCATTTATTGCCACTCAATGCACACCTCTTAAGGCAATATAACCCTGGCAGGAAAGTAATGCAATTATGCTATGTTTTGCCTCTAACCATGTGCTACAGTGTAGAGGAAAGAAAAAAGATGATATTAAGTTGCATCTATCCAGGCTTTCACTGAGTTTTTGATAGTATTTCCAAATCCAAATACTTTCATCACACATCTTTTAGAACATCAAATAACAGTCTAATGAAATTAATGTTTACACATTAATGTTATGATGGAATAATATTCCAAAGCATATTCTTATGAGTCAGACCATTTGCAGACATGGAAACAGCACTCATCTGCAGTTTCACTTTAAGCTGAATCATGAATGCATGTGGCATATCTCATACAGACAGTGTAAAATGCATACATCTTTCCCCATAGGCAAGAACTGAAGAATAGATGAAAGCACAGAACACTTAAGAGTCATTTTTGGAAGTAGAAAGCTTGTGATTTACAACTTGAGTTAATTAACTTGTTTCTACAGGTACAGAATCTGCAAGAGTTAAATATGTTTTTGGCATTTCTGTGCTGTGTTCAGAAAAACATTTCACTTACAGAAGAAACTGCTATATTCTTTTTCATTGTTAAAAAGAGAGACTACACGTTATTGAAGTGGAAAATGAGTTTCCCTGACCGTGTTTTGTACTAATCTGCCCAGCTATTCAGCTCAACAATTTTTACTAACTGGGTGAAAAAAATGTCTGTAGTTTTTATTTCCCTTATTTTGCATCACTGCCAAAGCTTTAAAAAGAGCTGTTAAAACAACGCAGGGAAAGAAAAAAAAAAAACAAACAACACATCACCAAAGGGAAAAAAGGAGCATAAACGTACCCAGTTAGGTACAGAACTGCAGAGGAACTTCAGTACCACCACTGGCCCTCATTAGAATAGGATAATGTAGACTCCTCATGGCTCAAAATGAACCTGTATGACACTGGGGTCCCCAAAAGAGGGAAGAAGATTTGAAAACAAGGAAAGGCTGACACAGGTTTTCAGAAAAGATGTAATTGCACTGCATTGTCAAAACATAAAAATCAACCCCTTACTTTTCGAGCGTTACTTGCTGTTGGCATTTTTTTCCACCAAGGAGTAGGGAACCTCTCCCATGACCACACAGGGAGGAAGTCTGTAAACCCCCAAAGACTAACTGCTACGAAAGCAGTTCTATGGCTGTTTCCTGGCTATCCAATATTACCTGGGGAGAAGAATGCACTTTACAATCTGACATAATGAAATTGGGAGAGAAGAGGGATGGCAGGAGAAGGGAAGTGAGACTATCCAGAGATACATATTACAGACAGGAGGTTATAATCAAACACTTTTATTATGGGTAAATACAAGATTTGTCAAAAGTGTATTACTTTCCTGGCCTGTTTATTTTCTCAAAGGTTATGTGGCTCCCATCAAAGATTAATTTGGAGGATTATCTCTGACTACTGAATGCAATTATGCTATCCCACAGACAAGATTATCCTTTCGTCTGATAAGGAATTCTCTTGCTGGAAAAAAAAACCCAAAACTCAACTGAACAAAAACTCCAGATCACTATGAACTGCTATCCCAAAACAACAATAAATATCTTGTCAGCCACAGAAACAATGATACACCCTAAGCATTAACTACTCTCTTTTCCTTCCAGCGCGTTCACTGATTTTTGCCTTCTTCTGTGTTACCTTCACATTTTTCAAGAACTCTAGTCCTCCAGTCTTCCACTCTTAACAGTCTGATCTGCCCTTGAAAGCTTGGCAGAGCCAACCTGCTGTAATCTTAAAGCAATACTTTTGTAACAAGTTTTGCTTAAATAATGGTTATAGCTTTTTACTGGAATTGCTGATTTAGAGGGATTTATGTATGTGCTACTGCTGGATACATAATATTAAGCAGTGTCGGGGAAACTTACCTACAAATACAGCAATAGGTATTATAACACTTTCAAAATTACGGGAGATTGTACAGTTCTTTTTCAAGTAAATTATTCCCACAGACAACAAGATTCTTGCTATCTGACAAGCAAGGCACACTGAGGCTTTAATTCTGAATTCCCTTCCTTATGATGTTACTTCTGTATCAGTATCACACACACCTGAAGTCTATCTAACAACCATCAGTTAAAAGTGAGACCAAGTCACAGCTCGTTTCAACAGACTGTTGCTGTGCATGTGGTGCAGACATCAAGCAGTAACTCATAATAATTCTCAGTCTGGGAAGAAGCAGATGTGAGGAAATCCTACCTCATAGGATTCAGAAAATACAGTGGTCCACTATCTGCACCTACTTCCATGGTGGTCAGAGCATCCAACTCAGGTTGGACAGGACTTACGCAGGGTCAGCTGATGTGATCAGACCAGGTTGCTGAGGGCTTTATCCTGTCAGGTGTTGAAAATCTCTAAGGATGGAGGTTGCACAGCTTCACTGGGCCTCTGCTCAACTGCTTGGTTGTCCTTGGGGAAAAGGTTTCTCCATATATTCAGTCTGAACTGCTCCCCCCATCCTGTTTCAATGTATACCCACTAGCTCTCACTCCCCTCCAACGCACCACTGTGATGTGAAAAGTGTCCCTCTACAGTTTGAGTAAGTCCAGCTCACTTGGCTTCCTCTAAAAAAGTGCTTCAGCCCTTGACCATCTTTCTTGATGGTCCACTGCTAAACTTGCTCCTTTTCACCTGCATTTTTGTTGTATTGGGGAGGAGAAAGGGAGCAAAAATTGCATGCAGTATTTAAACACATTTAAAGCAGCACTGAACAGAAGGCAACAGTAATTTTCCTCAACCAACTGGCTTCACTACTGCTTACAAAGCCCTCATTGTTGGCCTTTTTGACCCTGCTGCCAGGGCACACTGCTGGCTTATGCTCTGGCTGCTGTTTTCCAGTGGCCCCTCCACCTCCACAGCGTTGTCAGCCCTCAGCCTGCACGGTGGCCAGGGGCTCTATCTTGCCAGGGACACTAGGAGGTGGTTGTCCTTAAACATGTCAGTTTTTCTGAACTCCTTTATCCTCCAGAGCTGCCTCTTAGGGCATCTCACCTACCAGTTTCCTGAAGAAGACAAAATCTGGTCTCCCCATTACCACCCTCAGGACCCTGATCTCACCACCACAACCCAAGACTCCTTTGATATTACATCCCCAAATCAGTTCTTCCCTATTTGTGAGTAACAAATCCAGCTGCACACGAGCCCTGGATAGCCCATGCAGTACCTACCTGTATCAAACACTGATTCCTCACATTTCCCAAAAAGGTACTCAATTGCTTATGTCCTGCTTTATGACCCTTCCAGCAGACGTTAGGGAGACTGAAGTCTCATGAGCAAAATGCTCCTCTGGTGCTGCTATACAAGGAACAGTTTTTACGATGAAGGAATGTGATTTATTGTTTCATTTGGAGAAAACAGAGGTTTTTCATTTTCTGGGGCTTTTTTTCTTTATTTTTTTTTTTCCAAACCAGAGTAAAAATGCCCTGCAATAGTTTAGAGAATTTCTTCTGACCTAAATTATTGGAGAAGTAAGATCATTGTTTCAAACCTGATCAGAATCACATTTAGCAATTCAACAAAGCTAGGAATTAATCTTCTCCACATGGCTTAAACTCCAGCTACACAATTCTTGCTTTTTGAGGTGACCCACTTTCATTTACTTCACTAGGTAGTCCCCTATACAACAGACTTTTCTCTTATATTCTCTGAAAAATTGAGTGTTTTTCTCCTAATTGCTTTTTTGCACAGTTTTCCCACAAGGGTATCTAGGTGAAAACTTCAATAGTTAACATCAAAAGAGTGCTTAATACCTTAGGTATGATTGTTATACATAAAGATATCACAAACACATCAATCAAGATACTGCCTTCCCATTTCGGTCATCTCATGTTAAAAAAAAATAATTGTGATATAACAAAACTGTAAACTAGTCATCAATTCAGATGTCATTATTAATGATGTTGCACACTAATATATGAAAAAGTAAAAAGGTTAATCATTAAAGGACTATTAAAGGACTTGGTGTACCACACCAATTCTCTGTGGAGTTCCAATGAAACATTTCTTGTCATTACTCATTAAGAAAACACCTTATACATTGAGATATAAATGAAAACAGTTACCAAGGGTTTCAAATGCTATGAGAACTTACATTTTTTTAATTTCAGAGACCAAATCCCACTGTTCACTATGTAGTATTATTCCCACACACATCAAGAGATCTTCACGTCATCAGCGGAAAAATAACCCCCACCCCCCCTTATATAACAAAATCTCAGCTTCCTCTTCTGACAGGTTACCTTTCATGTAGTTCACTGAGTACCTACAGACAGGCTATATACAGGAAACCTGGGGACTGTCTTGGTTTTCCACGTGTAGAGTTCCCCAGGCAAAGCCAGGAAAACCAAATGTCTAGAGACAAAAGTGATGTTACCTCTCCAAAAACAACAGCAGGGGATAAACTGAAAACTAATCTGGGGTGGGGGTAAGGAGGGTGTGTCATGGTACATTTTTATTTGGAAAACAAAATAAAGCATTTTTGATTCCTCTACATGCATGAGAAAGCTTGGCAAAAATTTCACAGGAGAACTTAGGCTTTTTTATATCTATACCCTAAAGTCAAAGTCTTTTAAGCTGCACTTAAAATGCCTTTTACACATTAGCAAAGAAATATTCTTCTGTAGTGCAAAGTTAATTTAGTAAGCTTTGCTCTGTGTAGTCCTAGAATCAAACTAATTAACAGTAAGAAATAAAATTTAGAATTTTTATCTGTACTGTGCCACGACCTTCTACCACGATTTTGCTTCTTATCACTCTAAGTAACACTACACAGAGCATTCAAGGTTGAGATTTTTTTAATTACTTGAAGACAATATATCATGCAGTAATCATACTTATGCCTGCCTCATCACAATAAATTCTTTAGCAAGCTTCAAAGTACACAAATTCATCCAATTTCCTATGAAAAGACCCACCTGTTGGTCAAGGAATGTCACTGTCTAGAAAGAGCAAATAAAAAAAAGTTCTCTTTAAAGTGTGCTAATCCATACCGCAGAATGAACAATCGGCCACAAATAATGCTTCATTCTTTGTTGCCAGTTTAAAAATGTGTATCTTCTTCCAGGTTGTCTTGTACATCTTAAAAGGGCTTTCTTAGTAAACAGTTATTGAAAGAGCTTTTTCAAGGTATACATTTGAGTTGTTCAAAAAAACCAAACAGCAAGAAATCAAAGTCTGACCAGAAGAGAAAGTACAGAACATAGCATACAACAAGAGAATTACATTAAATTTCTGCTTTTGTGTTAAGAGTACCCACTCAGCTCATGAAAATAAATAACCTGCTATAAATGCTCTGAGACCTGGAACTTCCTCTTACCCATTCAGCCATGCTAAAACCACTTAGCAAGGCCATATACTAGGCTTGAGCTGTAGATCTGATATATTGTTTGGAAATAATTTTGCAAGTTAACTTTAAGGAGAGGCTCATGATAAAAATGAAGCCTCAACAAACTTCTACCATAAACAGTCCCCACTTGATACAGACTGGTATTTCATTCTGGAGCCATACCAAGACAATACAAACAACGGGTAAGTCCTTCAACATCAAGGCAAACTGACAATTGAGTTTTTATTATTCTTCCAAAAAGCATTAAGATACAGTTTACAAGGCCACAATCCCTTCTTTTCAGCTGTCCCAAGAAGGGTATAAAAAATATAAAATGCACCCAACTTTACAACATGTTTTAACATTCTCTTATTCTGAAGTAGTCAAGCTGGCTTGGGGGTCCAGCACAGATCAGAGCAACGCTAGGACTGACCAAGCTTTAGCATGCACCAAGGCTTGGTATTTGGAGGGGCTTTTATCAACTTCTGTCATCTCACTTGCCTTCCAAGTTTTTGCAATGGACTCCTCCCAACCGACAATTTTTCACAGAGGGTAAGTCAATGACTGAACAGCTTTGTATCTTCTCTCCATCCAGAGGAGAGCACATACCTAATATTTCTGTTAAAAAAAAAAAAGAGTGGGGGTGGTGGGTGGTGGTAGTGTTCTGTCGTGGAAACTGACAGCACAAAAATGCTGTTCCAAACAATTTACAGTAACTTTATGACTCCTCCTCATCTATAAGGAACAGAAGTCTTCACAGATTCTGACTGTGTCACCATCACCTGCTGTGTTTTGTTCCAGGGCAACCCAAAGACTTACTAGTTCATTTCTGAGCAGTGTCACACCATCACTGATAGCAGGGAGGGCATTCTAGAAGAAACAGTTTTGATGACTTCTTGATCCACACTGATTGGCTTCGAGTAACAATAGAATCCTGTATTCTCAACATTCTAATCATGGGGCACTCCAAAGTACATTCAGAAGCTATTAAAAGCTTTAAGAGGCTTTGAACCCACATGCTATTTTGGGATATATAGACATCTAAAACAAATTAGTATTTTTTAAACTCTCATAGCATATACATGATACTGCTTGCAGTGGAAGCTTCTATTATATTAATAAATATGATGGTTTTCAGAGGATGATGGGAGAACTGATAGCATCCAAATCCCAGTATTTCACCATAACACAAGATCTAGTGCTTTAAGTCAAGCTATTTCATTCTGGTCCTAGCATGACGTAACTTCTCCAGGTATTTCTAGTTACAATTTCTATCTAAAAACAAATAAATCAGGCTATACTCTTTCACAAAGAGCCTAGAAGTAGTTTGTCTAACAGTAGACTCCAGACACATCACAAGTTTTATATAGATATGGAAAAGACAACTGGCAGTCTTTCCCTCTTCCCTACACTCCCCCTAAGCTCAGAGAAAAGGTATTTTCTTCCATCCTCTTACGACACAAAATTTAGTCCTCCTCTTGCCCTCATTGCATCTTTTGCACCTGACATAACTGTGCACTTTATGCATTTTTAAAAGATGCAGGTTTTCTAACATGGCCAGCATGTCTGCAAACAGTACAAATCAGATACAATCAGGCATTTGTAGTGTTAGAAAGAAATCTACTATGTTACTATTACTATTGTCAAAAATAAGAAATACAGCACAGAGAGAGCTCCTAAAGAGCAACTTGCAAAAATTTTGCATGCAATCTTGAAAGGGCTTTTTTTCTAACTATTCTTAAAGAATTTCGATTTTTATGTTAGCCTGGGCATTTGGGCTAGAATTAGAGTTGCTAAGCATCTGGGGTCAAGAGGCCAAAGACTGCCATTTAAAGCCCACAGCACCCTACAAATGCTAGCCTGAATTCAAGCTGTTTTCTCAGCTCACTCTCATTTTTCACAGCTGAGAAGCAGATCATGAAGCAAGCCTTCATTTTAATTTCATTACCATTCTCTCAGACTGAAAACCTTCCAATCATCTGGATTTCCAAAAACTTTATGAGTGGGAGGAGCCCCTCTGTATAAGGAAAAAACATAAATATACATTGTTCGTACACAAAACCTGCGGTTGCACCTGAGAAACATACAACCCAGCACAGACACAAAATTGTTTACAAACCTTGCAAAAAGTTGATTTTTTGTTAAACAGTTACGTAATATCCAGTATTTAAAAATATCTTTCCTTATGCTATCTTTCTCCTTCCTAGCCACATTTCCAGGGTCACCCCCAGAGTTCAGTCTACACTGATCCTACAAAACCTACTACCTGCATGCTCCTTTGAAAACTAGAATATGCCATCTACTGGTAATTTAATAAATTGGAAGTTCATCCATCACTACTTTAAACTTTGTAAATTTTCCTGTATTCAATTTAAACACAAAACTAAAGGAACAAGCTCCAGCTAAGTCCTTCAGATTGCATTCCAGCATTTAGTTAAACAAGTTACAGTTCACAGGATACCCAACAACAAATCAGAAAGCTATAATAATGCTACACTGTAGATTTTGTTCAGCACAACTTTCTGAGTCTTTGTCGAATTCATTTTCCTTCTCTTTCTCTGCTGCTATTTTATTATTTTATGAGAGGGAATAAACAATCTGCTACGCCCTATTTAGTCTGAGTTTTTTAGAACAACAATGCAATGAACAGCTGTGTAGCGCCTTCCTAGCAATGTCAAATAACTGCAGTTGCCTAACTGAACTTAAAGAACGAAGTTGTCTGAAAGATTTTTGTATAGTGGAAGTTTACCGTGGGGGTGGTGAGACACTGGAACAGGTTGCCCAGAGGAGCTGTGGATGCCCCATCCCTGGAAGTGCTCAGTGCCGGGCTGGACGGGGCTTTGAGCAACCTGGGCTAGTGGAAGTTGTCCCTGCCCATGGCTGGGGGGTTGGAATGGGGTGATCTTTAAGGTCCCTTCCAACACAAACCACTCTACGATTCTATGGTTTCAAGAGAACAGTATCCCAGTTTTAGTAGCCGTGCTGTTACTGATTCACCTTGACATGTATGGCCCAGTTGTGCTACAGGGGACAGTTCAAGGTAAGTTTCCAAAATTGTGTTTTTAGGGTCTGGCTACCATAGGGATAGCTTCCACCTTCACAGCTTGTTAACACACACTTCCGAGGAAGTTGTTAGATCCAGAGATGAGGTGCTCGACCTGCAGTCAAGTGCAGCGGGACTGGCAGGGTGTGTAAATGGAGGAGCACTTTTAGCCCTGGGACTCCGCGGGCAAGGCCGCAAGCACACCGCGGCCGGCCCTCTGCCACCGCCGGCGCGCATACCTACGGCGTGAGCTCATGAGCACGACTCCTGCTGCGCCTTCAGGCTGTGGCTCACGGGCTTCGAGAAGACGAACCCCATCCTGCCCTGCAGCGCAGAAGAGACGAGGCAAGTGAGGCCGGCGCGGCCGATAACGGGGTCGGCACCGCGGGAGGCTCCCCTCGGCCTCGGCCGCCCCCGGGAGGAGCTCGGCTCGGGCGGGGGCGACGGACAGGCCGCAGGGCAGCAAGGCCGAGCCGCCTCGCGGGAGACCCACAGCGCCTCCTCCTCTGCCAGCGGCCCGGCCCACCCCGCTCCCGCCGGCCTGGCGGAGGGCATCGCCCCGCCCCGCCTCGCTTCCGGGAAAGGCACCGATCGGCTGCTGGCAGGCGGCGGCGCTCACGGAGTTCAAAGGGCCGAGGCCGGGCCGCCCGCCCCGCCCCGCTCCCACCGGCGTGGCTGGTGCCGCGGGCGGCCCCCGCGCTGCGCGGCCTCGTGACGCGGGAGCGCGCGGCGCTCGTGCTCCGTGAGGCGGCCGCTCGGAGCGACTGTGTGGGAGCGGCACCGCTGCCGGGGGCCGCGGCCTGGGCCGCTGGTGTCGGTAGCCGGTGACACCTCGCCTTTTGTTACTTTCGCGCTCGTTTCCAGTAACATCCCGTACTTTCCAGCAGCCCGAAAGAAACGCGGTGCCGTGCGCGCGGGACCAGTGCCACGCACGTCCTGAACCGGGGGGGCAGCGCGGCCCCGACGGGTCGGCACCGGCGTCGGGCAGCTGCAGCGCGGGACCCGCTGATGCGGGCAGCTGGGGCGGGGATGGACGTGTGCTGGGCGGGGAGCGCCGGCCCTGCGGTGGCCAGCACGTGTCGCCCGCCCCTCCTCCCCCCCCGCCCCCACTCCTTTTTTTTTTTTTTTTTTAATGTGGAAACTGTTGCAAGAAATTTCCCCGAACTCTTCTCCATGTTCAACGTGTACGCAGGCCCTGGCGGGTTCACAGCTCGGGCAGTACACATCGGCAAAGAACGGCACTACATGCCTTGGCCGTCGGGCTTCTTGCCGTACTCCTCCTTTCATCGTGTGTCAGAATGTTTTCATGACATCATCACCCGTAATTGCAGGCTGACTTTGAAATCAGAAGAAATTAAATTTTCGTAATTAAAAAAGTGTTGAGGTAATTATTTTCTGTCAGTCGGCTTTTTAAACAGTGAAGCAAATATTGTACAGGATTCCTGGGATTCTTTTGGCGCTGAAGATATCTCACTAAACGTTTCCAACACCAGAATATGCAGCACCTCAAACACCAGCTCGCAGTGGAATCTGACACCCCACCTTACAGCAAGAGTCTTGTAGTTCAAGATGCAGATGCAGTGAGTGTCATTTTCAAATACTTATATCTGCTAATGTCTTGACCTGCACCTGATTCTTGTTAGTATTCATTCCTTTTCCAAATGCATGCATTTTTCTTTTTTTGCTAAGGTTGTGTTTTTGAAAAAAATGTCTGAGAAGACAGTTTTCTTCCCATTTTTCCTCCCCCTTTTTTTTTAACAGCACAGCAAAAATAGGAGAAAAGTAAAGGGGGAAAAAGGGTTTTTTCTATTGTGGAAAATTGCTTGACATTTTTATTTCGAGTCTTCCCTAGAATTTGAATTTTTTTTGTGATATTTTGGAGATGCCTGTGATTTTTAGAAGTATTTAATCTCCTGACCACACATAGTTTCAGTTTTTAAGGAGATACGAATTTTAAAAACATGATGGTAGGATATATTTTCAGCTCCAGAGGTTTGGCTCTGGTCCAAGTCAAACTTCTACTGTTAGAGTATAGTGTAAGAGTTGATTTAACTTGCAAGGATGAAGGCATCTAGCCCAAGATTCTGCGTACAGTTTTGAAAGTGAGGGGGTTGTCCCCAGTTAATACCTTCCGTAAAAACGGAAGGTATTATATTGCTTGCTTGAATAAAAATCCTTGCATAAGTCATGGTTTATCTGAAATAACTAGACACCAATCATAGGAAAGGAACATTGACAAGCCCTGTTCTGGCAAACTTCTCTAGGGTTTAATATGTGCATAAGGTTATATCTAGAATCAAAATATTTTCTGCCATAAAGATACAGTGAATGGCAGAAACAACCAAGGGAGTGGGAAATAGGGGTGCTGACTCACAAAATCACAATCCTGCGCAGAGAACTGGAGGATACACTGGACTATATGTGCTTAATTCTAATTGCTTACAATCCAAGAAGGTTAGTAAGGTTTTGCAAAAGGATACATAGAAGTCTTTTAGATACGTGAGTGATGGGTGATTGTGTAAAATGTTACGAAAAACTGAGATTATTGTAACCATGGGAAGGAACTGAAAAAATTAATAAATGGTGGCGTACTGAGGACAAAAAGAGAAATGCTGTAATAAAGGATCAGAGAGTGAGAAGGCAGAGGAGAACAGAAGAAATTGTAACTAATAGAAGAAATTACGCACTGCTGATAACAGACCTGTCCACCCGTGAGTAGAAGAATTCATCCTCCAAGTGCGTTGGAGTAGTGGCTTGTGGGCATGCAACTCCCTGAGGTCTTGCCTGCTACTGGTGCAGCAAAGACCCAGGGGAGAGATCTCCGGCTATGCTCCAGCTCCGCGCGAGATGGCAGTACAGCCCTGGCATCCACTGACAGGAATTTCTTCAATTCGGCATCATCGGAGAAAATTGTGGTTGATGGGTCTCTCACCAGTAAATTTGAGTGAATGTAATTTTCCTTCAAAGCAGGTTACTAAAGATATCATCCACCCCCACCCACCAAGCCTCTTTCAGCCAAGCGAACCATTTTGGTCTGTCCAAATTCCTTTTCTTGAGCAGAAAGATATTTCAGAGTGCGGTAGACCTCTGTATTGCAGCTCTGGTATACCTCTGTACTGCAGAGGTCTGGTTTCTGTGGAGGGGTTAACATGATGGGGCAGCAGATTTCAATAATACAAGAACAGAGAATGGGGCAGGGGGGCAGAGGGGGAACTGCGGCTGACTGCTAGGGAAATGGGAGTAGTTTCTGAAGAAAGGATTTAGGGTTTAAGAAGTAGCAGGAAGAATGGAGGCTAGTTTCATATAGGGCATGAAGAGCCACTGTAGTTTATATGCGTGGAGGAGAGGCATGTTTGAGCTACACCAGACTGCAGACACTGGGGTGGAGACCATCTGCAACAGGGCCTGCAGCTCCTGCCTCTTCTTGCTGGTACCTGCTTGCTACTCTAGACACGAGCTGAACAGTATGATTTCACTGATACTGTGAATATTCACAGAACCTTACTGGGGACGTTGCCTATCCTGTTCCAGTTCCCACACCCCCAGTCACATCACTGCTTTTCATTTGAGTGGCTGTCACAAGAAATCAGAAACACCTCTGAAGAGCCACAATCAAATCCAGAATGATTGGCTGATTGATACCTGTCTTAACCCCTTCATCAGTGTCTTGCTACCACTGTGTTTCAAATGCATAATAAAGAACAAGAGCTGGGTTAAGTGGTGCTGCCAAGTCTACTGTGACACAGTGCCAAATTCATTATGCTCTGGCACATTGTCACCTGGGAAATACTGTCCTGTGGAGTACAGCAGTATAAAACCTAGGTTTAGGCATGGGCTTAAGTACTTGATCCAGTACTCCAGGCTATAGCCTGTTGACCACCAGTCCGACAGGTCATGATACGGAGTCCACAGTAAAAATCAGACAACATCACATATCGCATGGTGCTGTCGGATTGTTGGCATTTCTGAAAGCAGGCAATGTTCCATTAGTCCAGAAAGCTATAGGGATTGCTGCCGCTGCAGAAGACCCACACACAGTCTGAAAGACATCTTGTAGTAATGCAAAACTGGCAGCCATTAGCCAGGCAGTCATGCCTCCTTCATCCTTGTCATCTTTTTAAAAAGATTAAATTATAAGATGTATTTTCTCCTCAAATAGTTGGTCCAAAAAAGATTTAAATCTTAGAAATTTTGATTCTGGTACTTAACTGAAAAATTAAGTAACCTGAAAGTGAAAATAACTGTAACTTGTGCCAATGCAGATGTTTATTGGTTAAGTCAAATGTGATTTTTACAATGCAAGAAAAAAAAAAAAAAAAAACGAACATAGAACAACCAGAAGAAATGTCTGAAAGAAAGCAAGCTTTTTTTTCTTATCTTTATACATAGCACATTTAGATTAATCAGCTTGAATTTTACTACAGTGATTTGAGTATAGAACAATTCATTACCCATTTCAGTTTCATAATCCAGATTAAGAAGGAAGCAAATCATGCTAGAGATAGATAGCCTGTAGGATTAATATTTGGAAAGGAGGTTACATGTGTATCAGTCTTCCTGATTGATTCCATTGAACTGGAAAGTTTATCTACAAAATTAAATTCCAAAATCTACCAACATTTTCTAGAACAGAACAGCAAATGTTTATTTAATACCTTATAACTTTAAAGCTGCTGGATCAAAATAGTTAAATAGTTTGAAAGAGATAAAAATCAGTGCCCTGAATAGTCTTTACCAAACCAATTTCCCTGCTTTACTGTAGTGTATATATGTGAGTACACTAGAAGTGGGCTGACTGCAAACACAAATGACTGCTAGAATTTTTTAACCCTGTGACAATTAATTCTTTAACTTGTGACAATTGCTTATTTTTATTTTGGGAATGAGTGTTCAGCAAAAAATTCAGATTTCTACTATCTTACGTTAATGACAAAAATTATTACGTCCTTGAAGATTTTTGGTTTTTGTTTTCATCTTACTATTCAACTTCTGAAAAAAGGAAGTGTATGAATGTATATAGATATGTGAACTTTGAAAATCCAAGCACGTACACAGAGTGAATACAACCTTTTAGCTTTGACACAGCATTCTTTGTTTGCAGTAAGGGAAGTCCCAATGTTATCTAATCCTCTTAGTTATCTATAGCATTTATCAGCTGACTAAAGTTGCACGTAAACTAGAAGCTTCCTCTTCATATTGGGAATGTTTTTGTAGTTATCTGTTGCTGTTATTGGAAAGAGCCTTCTCAGACTGGTTTGTGGCTGTTTTGTCTGAGCTTGTGACTGTTTGTAGCTGTATTTTTATGTAGCTGTACAAGTAAGTTTGCCATTTACAAATGACGTGTTTATTACTAAACAATTTAAAACTTGTTAAAATATGATCTGAATTAGTTGTACTGGTTACCTTAATGTCTGACACCAGTTCCTGTGAGTAGTGTGCCTCTTTCCTGAACTGGACAAAAAAAAGGACAAAACTGGTTGAGTAATTTCTACTACTACTCATCACATTCCTGATTTTTTAAAATAAAAATCCAAATTCCATTGTTAATTTAGGTGGTGAAATCTGCAACTGGAGAGGAACCCACTGGATAACAAAGTGTGGAATGGGTTTGTTTCACTCTGTCAATTCAAAGCTAAGAAGTTACTAAAGAGATATAGTGCTGCTTGATAATTTCCAGGGATAACGACTGCTTAGCTCATATTTGCTCATTTTGGTTTTCCATTTGGAAAAAGAATTCTTGCATTGCAAGTGCTGTAAATGCTAACCACGTGATACCTGCTCCCATGATCTGATTCTTTTCTTCCTTTCTAAGTGGGATTTGATTTACTGTTTATTAGAAAGCACCTTCTTCCCTGTAAGAAACTGAAGAATAGAGAAATGTTTAACATTTCATTTTTTGTTTGTGCTGTCCTTCTCACATTGTGACAGTTTGTTAGTCTCAACAGAGCCTTTCAGTATCTAAGCATGCTTGATACCATTAGAGGGGTTCCCTAACACTTCTAGATTGTCACCATGGAGTTTGTAGAGGTTGCTGTCCTCTCCTCTGTGGTATACACTGAGGTCACAGATGCTGTTGTTGGTATTGCAGTGGGCTCTGGTTACGCACTGCAGCAGTCCCTGTGGATGTTGGAAGGATTTCAAGAGAACCAGATGTGTTCCGAGGCATAGTCTAGTAGATACTGCTTGCCTATGCCTTTTAGCCCTTCCGGTGATGAAGGCAGCTTCGTAAAGCCAGGTGTTAACTTCAGTCACCAATCCTCTGTTTGACCTGCAGTCTTCATATCCACGATTTTACACATGTAACTGCATATTAAATACCACATGTGACCAATATTCAAATTACATATGCCCGATACAGTACAATACACTATAACTACTGCAACTAACCCCCCTGGTCTCAGGGAGCTGTTATTACCATGTAGCCCTGTGATACCATATCTCCAGTCCTAGTAGCAAGCCATAAATTTTGTAGTGAGTTTTTAAGACTTCAGGGCTGACATTTTTTAGGCCTGCTTTTATCTAAACTTTTCTTGACCTGCCTGCAGTTGGTGTTATTTGGCTTGTCTGTGGCAGAAATTTTGCTAAGTGATTGGTTTTCTATGGCTAATTTGTCTTATTTTTGTTATCTTTGCATGGTACCACCATGACTTTATGACTAATGTAATTATGTAGTGTAGACAAATGCAGGCTTTGTATGATAGTGAAAGATTCTTAGTTTTATATAAAAGCTCCGTTTCCCCTTTGGCCATAAACACTTTAAGTGTACCTATCATTAAGCTTAGTCTAATCTGTATTATTAATTCAGTATACTGAGGGTAAATGCACCTCTTTTATACAGTTCCATTGAGGTAGTTTTTTGACAACAGGAGAGATGTGCAGCAAAACCAAATGTGACTATCCAAAGCTGCTTTCCTCTGCTCCAGGAGCCTCAGAAAGGATGCAATTGTATTGTGCATAAGGTGCTTTTAGTTCCCAATATGGAAAATGTTTCCATATTCCATTTCCATATGGAAAATGGAATTAGTTTCAGTAACTCACGCATTATAGACACCCAAACTTGTGCCTTAATGTCAGATTCAGCAACAAAGTGCAACCAAAATGGTACACCGATACCAGAGCAGGGGATGTATTGAGGTTAGGGTAGACATCAGTAGGCCAAGAGGAACAAAAGTGGAAAGATGAACTCCTGTACAGAAAAGAATGCATATTTTTCAACTACAGCTAGTAGTTTTGTGGGTGCAAATTCAGTAGTAAATTTGCAGGAAAGTGCATAAATGTTTTTCAGCATATACAGCAGAATACAGCAAAGCATTCCAGCTATTTCATTCCAAATGCAGCTCTGTCTTTCATTTTGAAAGGTATCCAGCACAAAAAGAATGGGAATGACAGTTGTTGGCATTGTGATTCTGACTGAAAGGAACTGTTGTTCTGCGTGTCAGGGAAATCAGGTGGATCTGACAGCACAAGAAAGGTGAGTCTGCTGCAGCCCCATGCCCATAGATCCAACCAGTATGAGCTGACCGTGTATTCCCAGTAGGCATATGCACGCAGAACTCATGAATGCACTGCATTACATACATATGTACACACATGGCCAGCCACATAGGTGACACAGACACAGGGAGCACTCATACCAACATCAACAGCTTCATCCTGTTCTTCTCCCTGGATGAGCAGGACAGAGGTCTGGTGGTGGGAATATGTACAAGGTGGATTCCTCCCTCAGCTGTGCTCGGCCATTCTGATGACTAGCTGCCCCTGGACCCCAGCCACCTAATCTAGCATCTAGACACATGAGCCCATGAGGCCTGCAGCCCCTCTCCAGTTGCTGGTACCAACACCTCCCTCAGACATATAAACTCCACTCTAAACTCCACTCCCCTGACACCTCCATCTAGCTGGCCAGAACTCCCCTGCTCCCCCAGTACCAACCCTCCATGGTCTCTCCCTTAGAGACATAGGCACACCCACACCCCCAGTGGGTGTCTCCCCTATAAGCTCCCCAGACCCCATGGTCTCTCCAGCAGTTTCTCTGGGACTTCCTTGGTCCCTCCACTAGGGTCCCAGCTCCTCCTGTGATCTTGCCTTCACAGACACCCCCCACCCCCCGCCACTGCCTCCCAGGCCACTGCACAGCTCATCCAGCTGGATCTCACAAATTCAGGCACCCTCTTGCTCTGGCTGTTGCACCAAGGGAACATGGGCCCTGTCCCATTCCAAGGATAAGCACTTGGTGACACTCAGGTCTGCGCAGCTGCCAGCACCTAGGCACCAAGGCTCTCTTGCCCCATGGTCCCTGTCCAGCTGCTGCCATCATATACACAGAGGCCCTTGTAGCTGAGGTCTTTCTCCAGTTGCTGGTGCTGAAGTCCACTTACTCCAGTCTCTAGTTGCTGCACCATGGACACATGGGTCCTCCAACCCATGGTATGACTCCAGTTGTTGGCACTCAGACCCCCATATACCCATACACATGCCCTGAATAGAGTCCCTCATCCATGAGAAGAGTCAGAAAGCAGTTCAACAAGAAGAGAAGACAGACTGCACTAAGTGGACACAGGGCACGGCCAGACAAGTGCATTGACCAGCAGCTGTCTATGGGTAACTGGTCATTTTTATCCACTTACCCTTCTATTGTCTTATACTTGTTCCTCCCAAAATCACTTAGATCCATCCCTTTCATTATCCCTTTGGAACCTTTGGTTCCTTCCCTAAGCATCTCATAATAAGCCTTGCGCTATGTCAAAATGCATCCCATAATGTGTCCCACAGGGCACCACCAGGTAGCAGCTCCCTCAGTCCGAAAGGTGCTGTGGTCTTGTCTTATCCTGGTGGGCTCCAGACCTGGGGCTGAAGTTCTCCTGGGAGAGCCCTGGGAGGAGCCCAGGTAGGGTGTCCCTTTCTCTGAGTCTTTTGTTTGGGTTCCCACCTGCCTTGGGGCCGCCTCTGCGCTCCTCTGTGCTTGTGGAGATGGCTTTCTGATGGGCTGGTACCTCCTGTGACGGGCCTTGTGAGCATCAGGGACCGCAAGTTATTTGGGCTCGCCCACCCGCCATTGCCTCTCCGTGGGGGTGCGGAGGAGGTTTGATCATATAACTTAACATTCCACATTGTCCTTTCTGAGGGGCTCACACGATTCTGAATATTTGGACCGAAGTCAGTGAATGAAACCAAGCTTTGTCAAGCACCTCCACGGCAACGTGCTGTATCAACATAAAACCTGATGGCTTCCAGGTAGGGATCCCCGTGGCTTCTCAACCACCTGCTGGCTTATGGCCCGTGAAAACATTAACTGCGTACTGCAGATGGCCGTACCTGGTGCTTATGGCAGAGAGAGAATGAGGGATCGCACCCACCCCTTCCCTCCCTCAGTGCACACCTCTGCCACGTGCACGCTGGCCACGGGTTACAGTTTTGGATTTGCTTTGTATTCCATACTTAGAGGGTAGCTGATCAGTAGTAAACTGTTCTCACGGTGGCTCCTTGGTCCTTTGGTAGATCAGTGTCCTGAGTAATATTCCTGTTTTGGGGTTGCTTTCTTTTGGGAAAGTTATGGCAGAGATCTGCCAGGGTTATGTTTTATAACAAAAGAAACATTATCACAGCAAACGAACTCTATACTGGACTGTATTATCAGATTGCCCTATCAGCTTATTGATTGGAGCTGTACCCCCAGCAGGGTCGTTAAGTGGCGGGGCACAGAGCTATGTAAAGTTGGAGCAGCAGCGCACCGCTCCCGGGCTTCACGGCCACCTCGGGTGCTGCTGTCACCCGCCGCACTGCCAGCGGCGCCCGCCTGCCCGCGCGTGGAGCGCGCTCCATAATGCCACCCGCCCGCTCGAGACCGAGGGGTACCGATTCCCCACGAAAGAGCGTTTCCTGTTAAGAAAAGCGAAAGAAAACAAAAGCTCGCGGCCCGAGCCACGCGCCCGCCCCCTCCCCCTCCCGCAGGGCCGCCCGTGCCCGCCCGCTTGCAGTTTCGTTTCCAGCGAGCCCGCGGCGGGGCGGGCGGGGACGGCCGGGCTGGGGCCGGGGCCCGGCGCACGGGGCCCAGCCGGGAAGGGGAAGGGGAAGGGCGGGCCGGCTGCCGCCGGGAGCAGGCGTCGGGCGGCTGGCAGCTCGCGGCAGCGGGGAGCCGGGGTAGGGCCGGCCGGGCGGGTCCTGCCCCACCGCCCCCTCCGGAGCGCTGTTTGCCCGCGCTTCGCCAACCCCCGGCCCCCCTCCCCCGGCGCCCGCGGGAGGCGAGTGGTCGCGGAGCCCGCCAGGCCGGTGCCCGGGGGCGGCCGGTGCCCGGGGGCGGCGCCTGTTACCGGTCTGGCTGGGCAGCGCCCGGCGCGGTTTGCCTGGAAAGCCTGTCGCAAGCGGAGGTCGAACGGACAAACCAACCCCCGCCAGCCATAGTAGGTAACTATGCTGTAAAACGTGTGGGTATGTATAGACGCGTGTGTGTGTTACGTATATGAAACAGCAAGAAAACCACCCCAGACACCCTCTCACCCACCCACCCTTTCCTGGTCTGTTTGCTACTGAATACTTACATGGTAAAAGCAACCTAGGGACCCCAAGGTTAGCAATGAAGAGGAGGAAACTAAAGTAATGATATTGAAAGCCTGGCTGCATCGGTGGCTTCTGTGGCCTTACAGTCAGTATTTTGCAGATTCGTTTCAGTTTCTTCTTGTTGCATTTTTTTTTTCTGAGCAAATGTCGCTAAACCTGTTTTTAAGCACAGATGAAATCACTGGAAATTAGCCTTCATCAGTCTCACCTGTTTCGGGAAATCCACCTCCGCAACCTACTAAAGTAGTTTCAGGTTATTAGAACCTAAACGTTAACACTCAGCTATTTCAACACCACCGTCTCCGTGCTCCTCCTACACACCAAGTGAAAAGGTTACAGGTTTTCTGTATTACGTGTTTTTGCTTCCATGACAAACACTGTGAATGTGCTGTCAGGTGGAAAGAAGAAAATACTTTTTGAAAACATTTCAGCGGTCATTGCACAGTATTTTAACTCTTCTGAGAGGCTCAGCCCTTTTTTGAGACAACATAAGCAGGTGAACTTACACTGAAACATATGTTCAAAGTTGTGTTTGGTGCTGTTGACCATGGTATCCCAGTACAGTCTGCAAGTTAATGTGAGTACATCCTTTGGCTTCTAATACTTGGGTTTTTTCCTGTATTCTTGAGTGACTTCTAGAATCAGTAAAAAGAAAGCACTCTTTATTTTTGGCTAAGCTAATGCGTAGGCTGAACAGCTCTTCTTGCCTTACACAACAGCAAGGCAAGGGGCCTTCACTGTGCTCAGACCTTGGGGAAGGGGTATCTGTTCTTATCAGAGAAGGGTAGGCAATGCTCTTCCCGTTATTCCTGCTTATGACCTTTGCAGACATGACTAGTAAGTTGTGTAGGAAATTTTTGGTCATTGTTAGCAGCTGTTTGGCACCATTTGAGATTAATGCTGTAGGGACCCTGAGGTTGTATAGATGGATGACTTCTTGCTACTGGTGTTCCAAGGACTGTTGCTCAGATACATGTCATCTGATCAAAGCTGTTTCTTAAAATGCCTGTGGCATTTTGTGTACTAATTTTCCCAACATTTCTGTCTCTGGTTACAGTGAACCACTGTTAGCAATAAATAATTTTCCCTAGTGGGGAATTTTCCAATAATGGGGAAGTTTCCTGAAGAAGTAGGTGGAGTTACATCAACATTTAAATTCTGTCACAAGAAACCTGTGGGCAAATAGTTCTGTTTTTCCTGTCTTCTTCGTTTGATTGTGATACAGCAGTAATACTGAAGAGCATTTTGCACAGTAAATTATCTTGGTTTTTATAAAACTCTGTTTGCATAGATGTTAGAAGCTGGCAGGAGGAGAGAAGGGGAATTGCGGCAGGTTCTGTGAGAAACATAGAAGATTGCAGCTTTGCTAAAGTTCTTTCATTGGCACCTAGGTCTTGAGCTGCTTCAGCTGATCCAGCCAGGGGATTGTTCTTCTCAGAGTGAAAGAGGAGAAGGGTCTGTAATTGTTATTGCAACAGGTTTTTTAATGTGCATCTGGATTTGACCTCGACCTACTTTTTTTCCTCTCTGAAAGTGAAAAGTTGAGCCCAGCAGCAGACTTTCTCGCTCCTGCAGAATTTTGTAAGTAAGAGTCATACTTCTTTTGTGTGCAGTAAGGCTTGTTTTCCTCTACAGTGGGAGAAAGTTTATGAATTAAAATTCAGCAACTGCAGGATACAATCTTGGGTCTTAGAACTGTAAAAGTTTACTTGTCATCCATCTTACAGGAGTTAATCAGAACACCTGTCCTGGAGTTCACACCAACATTCAGATTTCCAGACAAAAAAGTGGGTATGAGTTGCATGCATGGGTATCTTTCTATGACTACAGTGCACATGTTACTTGTTCTGAGCAGTCTCTCAGCTACAGTGTCCACTTTAAAAAAAAAAAAGTAAGTAGAAAGTATTTTGGGGCTGGGTGTGCTACAGCTCTGGTCATTCTGGATGGGGAGTGTAGAGAGGTTGCACACTCTCTATACCCATCAGTCTCAGCGGCTTGCTCGTCTGCAGGCTAGCCTCTAGAGTAAGTGCAATCAGAGCACACTTGTGAGATTGGTATGCCTCTGTCTTGTTTGAGAAGCTTTACTTTGGAGCTTAGTTGGTGCTCTGGACTGCTTGTTACACATGAGGCAGTGGCATCATGATGGAGGCACTCTCATGCATTACCACCAGAAAATCTTAGGTACCCACAGGATTAGGCAGCGGTTTGCTAGTGCTTTTAAGAACATCACTTGTCATTAAGGGCTGAATTGGGTACCTAACCATCTCAAGAAACCTAGGATTTATTTATCAATGAAACAGATCTTTCACCCTGAGGATCTTGTATTTTCCTGTCCCTGTTAGGAGAACATCCTTTCGTAATTGCTCATGCCTGCCTCACAATGTGTTAGACTGACTCACTTTCTCAGCTCTGTCTGTGTTGGCTTCTGCAAACCTGCTATTGGCATCAGCCAGCAGCAGCAATCTGAGGAAAAAAGTAGCTTGAATCAATTTTTTATAAGAAGTCTAATTCCATTAAGCCGTAACACTGTAAAGGCACATGTCTTCTGATTGAGGACAATATTGTTACCTTATTATCATCTTAAAGTTGAAAGCCAGAGAAAGAGAGACAAACTTACCAAAATGGTAAGAGTCACAGTCCAGATAGATTTTCATGAGTTAGGAAGCATGATGGGTATTACAGTTGCCTAATTTCTTACACAAATGCTGACACTACCACCAGAAAACAGCTGAAGGCAATCTTTCCTTATTTTTCTGGGTCTTTGGGTATCCAAAATGAGGACTTAAGATGCTACAGTTTTCTGTACTCACCAAACACTTCCCTTACAGTGGGTTGAATATTTCTTGACAGTAATTTGAAAAACGATGGCAGTGTCTGATACCAGTATTCCTCTGACTTAAAACAGACACTTAGCAAGTGCAGGGTGTGTGTGAAGGCTAAGTATATGAATTGACATTAATCAGTGTTTTTTAATGTTATAGTATTGTGTAGGAGTATAAAAGCTCTGTCAGTAAAGAGGGAAAAAACTTATGATGGAAAATTGAAATAATTTACATGTTCAGAGGTAAAGCAGCAGAAATTCAAGAAAATAGATTGTCTTCATAGGCTGACTGTTTCTGTCACTGTTTTACAAAGGCACTATTGTGTAAATACTCATAAAGTGATTAATTACCACAGGAATTCTGTTGACAGAATATGTAACTTCACAAGCCCCATGATAAGTACTGTGGGATCAGGTGTTACAAAACCAGGTATGTTCACATTATGTTAAAGTATGGCAAACAGGTGGGGAAGAACTAAATTCTTTTTCTTCCACCGAACTTATATAGAAAACTTCTCCATTCTCCTAGGAGGAACAGCACTCCCTGCTACAGTTTAGGGGAACAACTGGGGATTTGTCAGTATTTATTTACTAATTGACAGATAGTAATAAAGCATATGTTTTGCCATAACCAAGGGAAAATGTTTAAAGCAAGTAAAATCGGATATTCTTCCTGAAACTGTGCAGGAAGGTTTCTGCCTGATCATCTACTGTAGCTAAAAGTGCAATTTTGTCATGTTTTCAGCCAGAGTGGAATTCAGTGCCTTCTGTCTAGTTCTTTGCATGGAGTGACTACAAAGCGTATTTTACTGTGCAAATTAGAAAAATGAGCAGATACTTATACTTACCTATTATTTTTATCATTTTAGGTTCTATCTACATCATGGAAAAGCCTTTGCTTTTGTTTATATTTATATTCTACTGGCATTTCCTAAATGGTAAGAGGATGAGTCCTAAGAAGCAGTAGAACTGTTTAAGTATGTTTCCTTTCCATGTGTAAGCACAAAAATGTTAATTCTTCAGTTTTCTTTCAAGTGCTAGCATCTGGAGTTTTTCCAGTTTTTAGTGTTTTAAATAAAAAGGTCTTAGCATGTTTTTACTTTTAACTAAATATGTGTGCTTTGATACAGAGCCAGGTTGAAATCCCCAGTGTTTCAGCATAGACACCATTTCAGACAAGGTACCATTTGCATTACACAAAAGGTTTTATTGGCACTGTCAAACCTGGGAGTTGTCATGTATTTAACATTGTGTGTAAAAACAATTGCCTTTTGTATAAACAGAGCATTCCTATCCAAGGCACTAACCACTGCCAGTTACTGTGGCAGTGTTCTGAAAGCAACAGGCTACGCACACATTTGCCTATATTTAGTACAGCATCACGTAGCATGTGTGCACAAAGTAGGTGTCTGCAGGTATAAATAACCCAGTTTGTACCAAAATTGGGCAAGTGCATACAAGAATGTTTAACTTTTTTGAACAGGGCAGGTACTTTTGGTCCTTAAAATGTCCTATGTATATGGTAAGGCATGACTTGAAAGATTAGTCTTAAAATTGGAAAAGTAAGGTTTCTTACAAATTTTGTTTTTCAGCTTTATTCACAGTTGAAGCCCCCCAGTCACTCTACACTGTGGAACATGGGAACAATGTGACCATGGAATGCACATTTCCAGTGAATGGGAAATTAAAGTTTAGAGATTTAAGCGTCAGCTGGGAAAAGAAAGATGAGTTGAAGCAGGTTTATGCACTTCTTAAAGGAGAGGAAGACTTCGAAAGTCAACACAGTGACTTTAGGGGAAGAATAAAATTGTTGAAAGAAAATCTGAACTTGGGTCGGTCTCTCCTTCACATCACTGATGTGAAGCTCAGAGATGCAGGGTTTTACCGCTGTGTTATTGGCTACGGGGGAGCTGACTACAAGATAATCAATCTGAAAGTTAAGGGTGAGTGTGCTACTGCAGGAGGTTCAGTGCTCTCTGATACTGTTAAAAGATTTCGGAAGAGTCCCTGAAGTAAGACATGACTGTGTTAGCATTTAAAAAAACCTTTCCAGGGGTAGGAACTGACTCATGGCCCTTGCACAGCTATTTATCTTTGTGTTTCTGTCTGGGTTGAATCCATGTTCTGTCCTTTATTTCCCACAATGCCATATGAGGAACTGTGTTGCAAACCCATTTAGACAGGATGAAAACCAGAAAGCAGATGTACTTTTCTAAATAGTGTCAAGACTGTAATAAATCCTGTACCTCCAGTTACTATGGAGAGACACAATAGTGGTATTTACTTTTCCTATCAAGAGCATTATTTACAAAATCCTAGCTGATGTACAGAAACTGGACCGAGGGGCTAATGATAAAGAAATGGTGTCTTGCTAATATATGCTGTTCTTCTAGCTAACTACTAGTAATAATTTTCTTCCATTTGTTTAGCTCCTTACAGAACTATAACCCAAGGAGTAGTGAGCACAGGAGACAATGAATGGAAGTTGACATGTCAGTCAGAAGGATACCCACAAGCTGAAGTGATGTGGCAAAACAGACGATATGAAGATTTGACTGATAAGGCAAACACAAGTTATGAAACTGGAAGTGACCAGCTGTATCGTGTGACAAGTACCCTTACAATCAAAAGTAGAATCGATGAGGTTTTTTACTGTATATTCTGGAATAAAGAGCTGCAAGAAAATACGTCTGCCATTTTACACATAGCAGGTAGCTTTTCTGATATTCACTTATGGCAATATACTTCGAAGGTACTATGTAACTTTTTCCCAGTTGTATCAGCTGTGATTTGTTTCTCTTTCCTATATATTTTTGAAAATGCTAAAAAGAAATTCTCGTGGTGTTATTAATGTATACTTTCACCATAATAACATGTTCATCATGCATGTCTGGACAGAATTCAAGGGTAGAAATTTTGCATGGCATACAGTTATGTGAAAATTGACTCTGAGTGTTAAAAAAGTTCCATTATTTGAAAAGCATATTGCTTAGAGCCTAGAAATTAAACCCTCCCCATATAAATTAAACAAACCTTTCAAGAAAATTCTGTTTTGATGATGGTAACTGTCAAATAACTTTGAACACCGTTTTGTCTTTTTCTGCAACTACAGCCTTTGCTTTGAGCAGATTTAAATTTAACAAATTGTACACAGATATTTTTTTTCTCATAAAGTCTGGATTGAAGGAAGATGTGTGAATGGAGAAGACCAATGTAGTTTCTCATTAGACCTTTTAACTGGGCATCACCCCTACTGCTTTTGATTACTCTTTTAATTTCTGCATTGTACCCTGCTGTGTTTGCACAAGCTTTCAACCAAGCTGGAGACCTGAACCAACCCAAAAATAGTATTTCTGTTTATCAGACTTGGTTAGGTCATTTCCCTGGTTCATCATGCAGTTTTAAAAACACGTGCTGGCAAGCTTTTTGGGACTGACAAGGGGTGGAAACAGGCAGCTTGAGAGTGAGGAAAGCCAGGCCATCCTTTCAGTGAGCGGTGAGCAGGCAAGTATGGTTTTAACAAGAAATGTCTCTGGGATTCAAGGAAGCCACTTACCCTTTGCATTCAGAACTTTACCAGCTGAGAGGCACTCCGTTCTCTTTCTCAGTCAGCTCTTTCCTGTAGTCCTCATGGGAAACTAAGCTTCTAACACTTCTAACCGTGGTGACAGGCAAGATTTGTGCTGGTAGGTAAAGACACTATCACATGGAATGAGGAAGGCAAAGATAAATATGAATGTTCCTTCTTTTCCTGTGTTGGGATGAGATATGGTGAAGCGCACCATCAGCACCTGACCTTAGACGAAGTCTAAAATGCTGTTATCATGTCAGAACTGCTCATAGCCAAAGTAACATGGTGAAAATGAAAGGAAAAGGGAGAAGCTTATGCAATTATGTAATGTTTTGCCCCCTTGATTTTCTTGAAGATTCAGCTGATGGTCTTCTGTGGCCTAAGAGCAGACACTTTGTTGGACCAATTCTCATTGTGACCGCTTTCTTTGGATCAGTGCTTCTATTAATGCTCTACATAAGAAAAGGTATTAAAATTATTTATTTTAGTGTATCTCAGTTATTATCAATCTGTTCTACTGATTGCGAACCAGAATGCTAGGAGAAGACAGGGTACTGGAGTTGTTTTTTTTCCCTACATTCTCTAAAAAATTTCACTGAACTGTTAGTGCATGGGTTTTTTTAAGTGATCTAATTGTTATGAATTCTACATACATCTTGATTCTGGTTAAAACACTGTATAAACTGCGGACTACATATGAAGTGATAGATCTAAGGTTTTGAGTCTGAAAGATTTTTGGTTTTTTCTTTTCCTACAAGAGCGAATATTCCCACTGTGGCTTCAGACAACTGGATTTATACCCTTGTTATGCTTTGAGCTTTTTCAATTCACTTCACTGGCTTGAATTGGACATTTTCAGCATCACAGTATGCTGAAGAGCTGAAGCATTGACAATGATTTGTTTTCACTTGCTAGCTAACCAGAGAAAAATCTTGGGGAAATAATTCTGAGGGTGAGCATGGAAAGAACTTGGTTTGCCCCCAAGTTAAAGAAAAATGTTTGAAATGTGTTCCATAACCTGATATAAGTACTGCTACATTTTGTTCTTTGGTTGTTTGTGGTTTTTTTTCCCGTGGAGGCAAAGTAGGTTTGAGGATTTTATATACAGGTCTATTTTTTAGTCTTTTTTTTAACAGATACAATAAAGTCATGCAGGTCTCAGAACATCCATGGGACTCATCCAAAAATGTCAAAAGGAAGGTGGTTTTGCTGAACATCCTGGTTTTGGGCAGAACTCTTTCTCTGTATAACAGATTTGTGGATTTTTTTTAGCTGATGTGTAGCTACTTCTTTTTTTCCAAATAACTTTTTGAGTTTGGTGGTTGGGGTTTTTGGTTGTTTGTTTGTTTGTTTGTTTGTTTTTGTCCAGTTGTCTGCAGAGAAAAAGTACAAGAGGCATTGAAGCCGATATAATACTCCTAGCATTATATCATACTGGCATGACTGTGTAAATTATTACACAGTCATGTAATGTTCCAAAAACCCGAACAAGATAGCTGACTAAATGCTTCTCTTAAAATTCTTGAATTTTATAGATGTACATATGTGTAGGTAGCATGAAACTCAGCTGGAATTAATGCAAAGGCTAGTTGTACTCTCTTTTAAAGTGGTATCTCAACAGCTTCCACACTAAAAGGTGTACTTTCTGAGGTGGTATAGCAGAACTGTTGGTTTTCCTGTCTGCCTGCTCTCTTTTCCACAGTGAAAACCAGAAACAGCCCTAATTTCTGTCTAGAAACTACACAAACTATCTATGAATAAACTCCAGACCGAGCATTCATGTTCAAGTTGCAGAAAATAAATACAAGATAAAACTAAATGTTATATTCTGAATATGTAATATAACTGTGTAATATTCAGTGTTTTGGTCACAAACTTATCTCCTGCATTGGTGCTATGGAAACAAGTCGTGGGAGAAGTGTTTGTAAGCTTAACAGGCTTGCAGGTGATGCTAACAGACTGCAGAAGGCCTGTATATAACCCTGCATGTATAAGAATACACTGGCCTAATAACACGACAGGGACGTGAGCAGAACATGAAAGTGGAAGGAGGGACAGCAAAATCCTTTACTTCTCAGAAGATTCCCACTGGGGATTTCAGTGAAGGTCAGAAGTTTCCTAGGTTGCTTGAGTAATGTTTATTGTTTGTGTATATACATGATAATGTATATATGTCACAATGTATGTGATTATCATGATTATGTTGTATATGCATGTGTGTCATAAACTACAAGTTGATTCAGAAGCTAGAGCAGTAGCAACAGGTTTTTGTTTTAAAACGCAAGCTGTCCTAGATGACAAATGATTCTTTCAGAACAGAACCTCCTTGGAATATGGGTGTTTTTCCCCTCAAAAAGCACTGAGAAAGTGATCCCCTTTTTGTTCCCCGTTGCCCAATATGTTCAAATTCTTGGTTATAATATACAATGGAAAAACATTTTCTACAGATAGTAGTGTATAGTATCAATGAAGTTCTGTCTTAGGAATGAAGAAAGGAAAAGGGAAAGGATACTGACAGGTCAGGGGCACTCAAGAATATATTTTAAATTCTTTGAAGAAATGGAGGGTTTTGAGAACGCTATGCTAAGCGTGCCCTTCCCACCAGTGTGCTTAAGCTCCCATTAGCTCTGAAGTATGTATGCTGTTGGTTTTTTAAATTTTTCTCTCTTATTTTCTTTCAGCTAGAGCAAATAAGGACACTGGAACACCTGTGGCTAGTTCATCAATAGCAAGTATGTACACACAGTATAAATATAGATCAGTGTAATTAATGCAGAAATAATTGCTTAAGAATTTACTTTGTAATGGTGCCAACCAAACACAGATTTACATACAGCTTTCATTTTGCTTTCTACTTTTCCCTTATGTAACAACTATAAATTACAATTGATCAGTGACTTTTTTGTTACTATGTCAACTTACTGAAAGGAAAACATGAAAGAAAAGCATATTTGTTCCAGGACCAGGTGTAGTCCTGATATGCACAAGGACAGGGCGGTGTGCTGTGATCTGGGAAGTCTGTGATAGGATAGGACATGCTCCCTGGGACATGTACCTCACAATAGCAGTATATTCTGGTGTGCAGACTTTATGCTGCAATTCAAACCATGTTGGCACAATCCTGTGTTTCCCCCAGTATTATAGTGTGCATTTGAAGGTCTTTGTCACACCATTGAGGACAGAGGGTTTTGCCCTATTGAGAAGAAGCTTTAGCTTCTCTTAACAGTTTCTTTTTCCTCCTGTTGAGATACTGATGCTATTTGCTATAAGCAAAGCTCAGTGAATGGCCAGTACAAGCATGGCAGTCAGAAATAGAGGAAAGAGTGGAGAGTTAATATTTACAGCAGGAGAGAAGAGACTAAAATCCTTCAGCCTCCTCTCGTGATGGCTCATGTATGGTGTGGGATATTCTGTTTGTTGTATGGTTTTATTTGGAGACCACTACAAATTAAACTACTATGTGAAAATTAGTTCATACTGGCAGTTGAGGTTTTCCCTAAGAAAACCTCTCTTGTGAATACTTGCCCAAAATGGACACAACACTTGGTATTAATCTCTCCTCCCAACCTGCATTTAAGTCACACCGTTCCTGGATGACCTGAGATAGCAGCTTTTAACACAGATTTATCACTATGTGAAAAGTTCAAGCTATGCTGACTGTTCTCTGTATGTGTGTAATTTGTTTAAAGAGCTGTCAAAAGAGAAGGATACACACGACTGCAGAGATGCTTCTTTTGAAGATGAGTTGAAATGTAAGTATAAATTATGAAGGGAAAAATAGTAGCAAATTGCACACAGTGTAAATCATCGGTAGTTATCAGAGCCTTGATTCATGGCTGGTTTATTCAGTCCCCTGTTCCAACAGACAGATGCTCCAAGTCAGAGAGTTGAGGCGTGGGGTGTGCTGCTAGGGGTACCAACAGATAGAACACTGAATGTTTTTGAAGAACTTTAAAATAAGATTTTTTAAAAAGGGCGACCCAAGCCACAGCAATTTCACTGTATTTGCTAAAGAGTACTTCCCACCAGTGTGTTTGAACTATCACTGTATTTCCTCCCATGATCAACTTCTTATTCTATTTGACCTTTTAATTTCATTTTAGTTCTTTAATTTTGACAATAAAGGAAATTTTTTTGGTACCTCTGAGGTCTAGGAAAGAATCCCAATACCATGAAATGGTCTGCAACACCATATTTTGTAATTTGATAATTTTTTCATGTAATTCTTCCTTTTACAGATATGCAAATTGAGAAGACCTAGGGAAATCGGAGGAAGCTTTTTTTTCCTCTTTGGTGAAGGTTTGACAGCTCAGATGTTCTTTGTTCTGTCTGTTAAGGGGGATATTAATTTTTTATTCTCATTTTGTGATGGCAATCTTTCTCCACCTTGTTGTAAGTTCAGGAAGAACTGCAATGAAGTACTAGAATCATTATAGCATAAAAAGTCCTTGGATTCAGGCTTCTGCATATGAGACTAGGTGTGAAGGTATTTATTTAAATATTAATGTTTCATCATTCTCAAGTTTATGTACTTTCAAAGACATGTTTAATTTAAAATATCTTTAAGGTAAAGCACTTTAGGTCTATGACCATCATGAATTTCATGGCTAGTTCTTGAACAGGCCATTTTCTGGGCTTGTTTTTTTCCTTTTTTTTGCCGCCTCCCCCCACCGAGCTCTCACTTCTTGAAGAGGTTTTGTTTTCCAGCCTTGGAAGAATTTTTTCATTACTTTTAATCCTCATAAAAGATAAAGTTACAACAAAACAAGATGCCATGGAGACAGGGCATTTTTTGTCCCTACTATAGATCGTAAAAAACCCAGATACTCACAGTTAAGCCTGAAATAGGTGCTCTAACCCTCTTGGCAACTACGGTTTGGAAATTATTTGATAATACAGAGTTTCTCGATCTCTTTCTCTGAAATGTGTTTTGGGTTTTTAATTTCCTTGTGATATAGCTGGAGTATACTTAGTTACTGCTCATTACTCTTCTGACTTGGGGATAATGCAACTCTTCAGATATTTGAGAAGGACAGCTCTTGATTTGGACTGCTTCGTTGTTCATCTTGCGAATAGAAGGAAGAGAACCTTCTCACTGCTAGAACACGAAATACACGCTCATGTGATTACTTAAGAAATGCTGAGGGAATGGGGTCCTGGATCACATTTCTTAAGCTATTGCTTTGTGACATTTTGCTAGGTGCATTTTTTTTGCTTTTATTGGGTCATACACAGATTAAAATTATTTATTACAATGCTATTCACAATTACATTTTTTTAATAAAATATGTTTGTTTTTCTTGTGTTTTTTCCTTCTCGCTTCGACTTGTCAATAAGTAGTGTTGGCACTACTTGTGCTTTTTCTGGGAAAATCATGTATCTAAAATTTGGGTGTAGAATAGCACCTACAACAATGTCATCCCTCTAATGGCTCCCACAAAGAAGAGAGAGTAGAAAGCTGGAATCTCACTGGGCTCAGGTTTTATTTTTCAGTTTAAAATAGATGGGTCTATTGTGCAGTCTTAAGAATGAGAATACAGCTCTTGGCCCAGGGCTTCACTGCTGGCAGTATTTGATCTAGCTAACGTAACGTTGTGTTTAATACATCTCAGCAAACTGCCTTATATAGTAGGATAGAGAAATGAGTCTCTTAACCATAATGGAATTGGTAGACCCCAGTTAAGTAAACTAGATACTATAAAGTGATCTCCTAATTCATTGCAGAACTTGCATATTCTGATACCAGTTCTTGCCGTTTGATCCTTTAAGGAGCTAACTTGAAAATCCCATCCTGCTTCCCAACATGCTTTTTGAAGCTACAGTCTGGGTGTCACTGAAGATTATGGCCAAATCTTAACTGTTCCCAGAGTACAAGAATGGCTTTGGGAATGTTAAGGCCATTTCTAGAAAAAGCACTGACCCTCCTCAACACAAAAATGTAGCTTCATATCACCATGTAATGGTGGTGATTTCGGGCAGCCTCTTCATTTCCTACTTCCTCTTTAAGACTACAACAGCTGTTTGCATATTAAAGCTAAGAGTGTACTCCTGTCAGTTATTATCAGCCTTTGCAAGGCAGTGCTATTACTGCCATGCTTAGTATCATGGAACTGAAGTTGATGTCTTTATCAAGCTCCACCGGACAGCAGGAACTGTTACATTTATCTTTTCCCAGCCGGAGAAGAGGTAAGTTACTACTGGCAGTACTGTATGTCAGGTCAGTAAGATAATGAAGTGAGGGGATATAAATACGTTTTTAAATTCTGTAGCTGAATGCTACTGTCCAAAATGCAAGTGCTTGAATTCCTGAATGGTTGATAGGAATTTTTAAATTTTGCTTCTTCATTAGAAAAGCAGGATGTGTGGTAGATAACAGATGATGGGAAAAGACCTGTCCTCTCTAAATAAGCTTAACTTTGTATTTCTCTAAAATCCAAACCAGAACTTGTCTAATCTAACCTTAGTAGTTTTACAGATTAGGGTTTTAGGATAAGCTAAGTCTTTTGGCTTCATTCATGTGAATAGAGAGAGACAGGCCCACACACTCATCCCCTGGTGCCATGAGTTCTTCCTGCACAATTGCTTTCCGCTTGTGACAGAGGGAGAATGCACACCTAACTGAAAATACAACACAGTGAGGTCATGAGAACTAGGAAAAAGGAAACCTTTCCTATCCTAACAAAAACTGGAGTTAAGCACCATAATTTTTTTTTTTCTTCAGTTAATAATTTTTGCATGCTACTTCAGTGAGTTTGGGTATCTGGAAAACGAAGCAGGAAGCTAGAGCAGACTCAGCTTCAGTAAGCTTTGTTTTTCTTCCTAATAGCCAAGCATTGTTAGATGCCCAGACGTGCTCAAAAAAGCCTGGTTCATGTGCACAGTCAAAATTGGCTTGTTGGTATTTGAGTTCAGGATTCATGCATTTGAAAAATAAAATTATGAACCAGTCTGGTGGCCTGTTTTGTGATGTGGCATTTAGTTCTGTAGAATATGAATGCTATTACTAATAACAATTACATTAAGGAATAACTAATAAGAAAAATAGAATCACTGCTGTTGGCCTGCAGGGCTTTTCATGGAGCAGCATGGAAGATGCATGTCCCTTTTCCCTTTTGGCCAAAAAAGTAACTTTAATGTCCTTGAGTGACGTATCCAAGCATGGGCTAACCAGCAAAATGTCAGAGATGTTAACAACTCAATTTCTGCTTTTGCACATATCGGAAGTCCACAGTGGGACTTCTGGTTTTGCTGCATCATCTCCCTGATTCCCTGTCTCACTCTCCATCCTGCAATCTAGGAGATTGTCCCAGGCAAGTCCCTGCCAGTTGCTGCTGAGTTCATGAGATGCCCGAGGCTGGTCACTGACTCTGAGGCAATTGCACTGAGCTTTCTGTCTCCCTGTCCTGAAACAGGAACACATCAAGAAAACCCACTGTGGCCAGAGCTGGCTTAGAATGAGTAAGTGGTGATGGTAACTGAAGTAACTTTGAGGTACCTTTTCTGTCAGGTGGGAGGAGAACAAGGAACACTTTTGTTTTCCTTCCGTAAGTCTCAGTACCTGCAGGGAAGCTAGAACTTAGACACAGGGGGTGTAGAGATTCCCTAACAAACAAGTGGGGAAGTTGTGAGTGGGGTAGGCAACCAGAGGGCTAATCAGAAGGGAAGGACAGCAATCAACAAAACAAGGCTTCCCTGAGGACTTCATGCAGCTAGACAGCCTTCCTTGGTAGGACACTGGTGCTCTGCAAAGGCATTTGCTGGGAATCACCGTGACTGCAGCTGGGATGTCCATTTTTCACAATGTCCCTGGCAGAGGGCTGTCTCCTGCCTTTCCCACTTCAGGATGCCTGTGGGCTCTGCACAACTTGCACATCATTCATAGTTTTCTGCCTTTATTTTATGATTAAGAGAACCGATATTAATGGCAAAGTGTGGTTGCATAAAAAGTCATCCCTAAACAGGCTGTTAGTCTTAGCATGCCACAGAGCAGACAAGGCCTTGGAGAGTTGGTGGAGGGAAAAAAAGTTTCCCTTACTGTTAAGGGAAACAGTAAGCACAGGCAGCAGCGGGGAAGAAGTGCCCTAGGAAGATTGAATTCTCCTGTTTCTCACCTACAAAAAGAGCGCAGATTTCGGTTTGCTGCCATCTTTTCCCCTTTGCTTTTAGTGAAAGTTAGGACATCAGGCAAACTTGATTTTGATTGTAAGTCATAGATCAAGCTCAGCTCTGGCCCTATGGGCTTTTATCTCCCTTTCAAGTGTCCAATCATCCAAACCATTGACTTCTGACAGCTGTCCAAGGGGTCATCGGAGCCTTCCTAGAAAAAAGGCAGGCTACACCGGAATTACTGTATGTGGTAGGGTTACACAGGATAAGTTTACTGAGGAAAAAAGAAGTAGTATAACAGTGTTTTCATTGAGATGGATTGCTCTACACCAGGCAGCAGGAGACGTGATTTCATAGTCTGAGTTGGGCTGGAGCTCTGAGGCAGGCAGTCATCCCACATCATCCCAAAGAAGCCAGGACGCATGGGACTCAAGCCACAACCATTATTTCCATGGAGATGGAGCACTATTCTCCCAAGTCATGAAGAACTAACTGTAGACAAAAGAGTATGTGTGTCCCACCTGAAGCACCAATGCATCCAAGAAACCTGGGAAGAAACTGTGTCCTCTTTTATGTCTCCTTCTTGCGATCTGGTCATAAATTAAAAGGTAGAGTGATGAACAACAGTATGGGAGTAAATTGTACCTAGTAACAGTAAAATGCACAGAGGCATCCATCAGTAAGGTTGTTCAATAGAACAGAATACTTTATGCTGAAAAAGAGCCCTGGCAGTCACCTAGCCCAACCTTCCACGCAAAGTATGGCCAACTTAAATCCAGTTGCCCAGGCTTTGTCCTGTCAAGTTTGGTATATTTGCAAGAGTGGAGACTGACAACCTTCAGCTGGGCAACACTGTTTGACTATGCCTCATTGTGATTATTTTTTTATAAATGATGTGGATATAGATGAAAAATGTACAGAAAATGTCTTCTGCAAATGTTAGGTAATCTCTCAAGGAGTTATTGTAAAACTAATCTGATGAAAATTGAGAAAATGTAACTTGATAGTTTCATGAATGCAGAACAGTCCTGGTAAATGCTAGTTCAGATGCCAAGGCTGTGTACTACTCTAAATGGGTATAAATCCAGCAAAAAAATATGGCTGTAATTAAAAGCAGAATTTGACCATATAAATTTTACAGAATCCTTTGAGTAAGCTTGTTTGGATGCACATTCTCAGCAATGCAGAGCACTGAACTCAAACTATGAAATCTCAAAATGAAACTGGAACTGCTGACAAATTCCTATGAAACTTGGTGGTTTCCTTTTAAAACAGTCAGTTGTTCTGTGACATAGAGCCTGGATAAGATCAGCCTCCAAGTTATGCTGTCGGTACATGTTTTAAACTGATCATGAGAACTGGATAGTTTCTGCTGTAGTGCAAAGTAGCTGATAGAGCTACTTGGTAAAACCAAAACTCCTAGCTGTTGCATGAACCTGATTCTTCCAATGCCTGCATAAACATCTAAAGTGAGTACAATGCTGCTAAAATGCAAATTGATATTTACTGTATTTCTGACTGGTGGATTGCAGGGTTTTTTCCTATATTCTAAAGATTTACTTAAATTAAGTTTATTTTCAAATGATATGTAGGAAGTAGACTCTGATTCTGAACCAGAGACTGGATAAGTCCCAGATCCTAAAACACAGGTCCATATAACTTCAAACTCTGGGGAATAAAATGTTTTAGAAGCTGAACCTGTCTTGCATCTCAATCTTCTGTCATAAGCAATGGCAGAAGAGTGGTGCTAGCGAGCTTCTTGAGCTTTTGCATTGGGATGTTGCTGTTCCTGGATCTCTCATTCTGAATTTCAGGGAGGAGTTGTACAGAGAACAAAATCTGTACATGTTTGTATCTGTATGTTTCTGCTTACTTTCTTGTAGTTGTTATTCAACCCCTACCTGCAGGTGGTAGGTTGTTTTAATTGTACACCAAGTCTGGAGACCTTCACCTTCTGCATTCCCAGGAGGAGCACAGGCTAGGAAGAGGAGAAGTTCTTGTGCTCCTCTGAAGTCTTTCTTTCTGTAGAAGCTGGAGATATGAAGGAAGATTTGCAATGTATCACACCAAAGTTTCAGCCTGTATTGTTCTGTGCTGCTGCTAGAGCTGAAAAGCATGCGTTCCCTAGATACGCAGCTGCATTTTAAATGTAATAATATTTTCTGTAACAAGTTTTCAACCCAATCTTATCCTAACATTTATGGCAAAAAATATATTTATTTGAGGTTGTACTCAAATTATAGTAGTTAACATTGAATAAAATAACAGTGAAAAATATACAACAGGTGACAGTTACACAATGGAGGGAAAGTGAAAATGTGCAGCACGGGTGAGCAAAGAAGGAAGTGAGAAATGTTATCTCTTTATCTGAAAGCTGAAGTGAGATGGAGAGCTGACTGAAACAATGCAACTAGGCTGTCACAGGTGATGCGAACATCAGATACAAAGCAATGGACTCAACAGTAAATTAACTGCATATTGAGGTGGTGTGCTGGTTTTGGCTGGGACAGAGTCAACTTTCTTCATAGTAGCTGGCACAGTGTTATGTTTTAGATTTGTGCTGGAAACAGTTATTTTATATCTATATATAGTTATAAATATATCTATATCAACAGTGTTGACAATACAGAGGTGTCTTCGTTACTGCTGAGCAGAGCTTCACAGAGTCAAGACCTTTTCTGTGTCTCACTCCAGCACACCAGCGAGTGGGCTGGGGGTGCACAAGAAGCTGGGAAGGGGCACAGCTGGGACAGCTGATCCCAACTGGCCAAAGGGATATGCTGTACAATATGATGCCATGCTCAGCATACAAAATTGGGGGAAGAAAGAAGCGGGGAACGTTCGGAGTGATGGCTTTTTTCTTTCCAAGTAACTGTTAACGCATGACGGAGCCCCGCTGTCCTGGGGATGGCTGAACACCTGCCTGCCCGTGGGAAGTGGTGAATGAATTCCTTGGCTTGCTTTGTAGTGTGTGGTTTTTGCTTTACCTATTAATCCATCTTTATGTTAACCCATGAGTTTTCTCACTTTTCCAATCCTGTCCCCCAGCCTGCTGAGGGGGAGTGAGTGAGTAGCTGTGTGGTGCTTGGCTGCCACCTTGGGTTGAACCACAACAGGTGGACAACAGGGGACTGCAGTGAGGGTGCAGCAGCAGAGGAAGAACAGCAGGTGAGAGGGTGTGTGGATGAGGTGGGTTGGAGAGGATGAGGGCAGAAGACAAAGTCCACAGAATGTACTAAGACAGCCTGAGAAATGGACCTTGAACAAATGTTAATATGCATTGCTAGTTTTTTTATGAAGTCCTTGAAATGGAAGCAAATACCTTCTTTCTGACAGTGAGATATAGAACAGAGGTTATTTGTATAAGGATCTAATGCTGCTAGGAATTTTAAACTTTTTTTTAAAACCTGTTTTTTTGTTTAAGCTGGATCCTTCACTGAAAGAAAAATCAGTTTAGTCATGTCATGAGGAGGTTGAAAAGGTTGTGTCTTTTTGCACACGTGAGAGTTTTGGAAGGAAGCTTCTGAAACCACAAGATGCACAGAAGGCAAAAGAGTTTCAGTAACAGAGAAAGACAAAGAAAGCAAACAGTGCCTGGGACCCTTCAGTCTTTTGCCGTGTACATATGTGTATGAGAAGATGGTCTGTTTTCCAGAAGAATAAGCATAAAACTCAGTTCATGCAGGAAGATCTGAATTACCCCAAAACAAAGTAGTTTAGGCATGAGCAGCATTACAGTCACATTAGCCTGGTATTGCTCTGATGCTTCTTTTGGCCAAATGGAGCCAAGCAGGATACCATGTTAACAGCTTGTTTGCTTCTGGTATTCAGATGAGTTTGTCTTTCTGGGATATTTCCAGAAGGGACTGCATTGTGCTTTGCACAGACACTACCTTTGCAGTACAAAAATACAAAGACTTTAGAAAGAGAGGGAATAGGAAAAGCATGATCTGAGCTGACCTCTGTAATTTTATAGAGTGTATCAGTGGCAGAGCAAAAATGTTGAATGTAGGAATGAGCAAATCAATTTCAAGTTTCAAATCTATTAACAAAGTGTATCAGCTCAGGATTTTTCACTAGTTTTCACATCACTTCCACTACCCTGTTTGCTGAAGTGCATTTGAGAGTTTGTGCGGAGGTGGGCACAGGGCACCTGGCCAGCCTGGTGAACGGCCAGCCTCCTCCCATCTCCCATCTGTGGAGTGCAATGAACCTGTATTCTTCCAGGAACTTTGTAAGAACATGTGTCTTATACCTGCTAAAATGGAGCATGATCACATTGCAACTGCTGTCAATGTGCTAACTTGATCTGCAGGGAAATACAATACAAGCAAGGGTGTGTCTACAATACCTGCTTAACTTCAAAAGGGCCAAGTACCCTTTCCTTGGTCCTTTAATTTTTCACACTGAAGTCTGAGCAATTATTGTGAACTTCTCTGTATGTTTGACTTGTACTCTACACCTGGAGAAGGGCCAGTGTGCTTGGAAACTTGTTTAGATTTTCCAGCAGTTCTCATTATTCTAGTGGAGGATACACTCTTGGTCTACAAACTCTTCTTGCTTACTGCCACTAAGTGTCATTATGTAAATGCTAAATGTTTTTGCTGTTTTTAATTGTCCCTTCACTGGAATACAAAATATTTTAATAGCTGAAATGATGTTTCCAGGAAAGGGTTATCCATGGCTTTTTTTAGGCTATGGAGTCCCTGAATGACTGACTGTGCCTCTGGTTGTGTTCAGCTGTGTTAGTGGACAGCATAAAGAAGATTCATCTGGCACAGGATCCTTTGCTACCCTTGTTTGGCAGCAATCGTAGGATCATAGAATGCTTTGGGTTAGAAGGTCATCTAGTCCAACCCTCCTGCAATGAGCAGGGACAACCATAGCAAGGCTACTAACCAGCACTGGTGCCAGAGGGTCTTGTACTCTTGTCTTACACTAAGATGTTCCTTTTATTTAAGAAAACCACTATGATCTTTCCGATACGCAGATGAAATCAATAAAACTGAATTCACAGTAGTTCACATTATTCAAATGTGGGTTTGGATTCTTATTACTAAGGAGTAAAATGCAAAATATTCTGTGATTTCCATGTTCCTTTTCTTACAAAGCTTCTTGCAATTTTTTCAGTATTGTCAACATTGTAGGAGTTGTCAGTAACTGAGGTCAAATCACCCTTAACGCTTCTGAGCAGATTGTGTCAATCTCCCTCATCAAATCACTGTGGTTCATAACATGAGTGTTCCCCAAAGATAAGATCCAGCAGCCATAACAATAAAGACATGCCAAAGAGATCTACACAAAGCACAGCTGCTTAAAGGAAGCATCCCAGCTTTTGCTCAAGAGCTCCATGGTTTAAGCATATACCAGAGTTTAATGTTCCCCTTTTGCCACCACTTGTACCTCCTGTAAGGACAAGCACCCCTTCACTTCTGTCTGTAGAACTGAATGAAGCCTATGCTTAATATTGAAAATTGAACACTAAGTTGAAAGCAATACTGTGGCCTGGAGCACACAGCCTGTGCAGTTTGAGATGGGAATGCTGAGCCGAAATTTTCAGAGGGAAAAAGAAATATCTTTCTCACTCTTTGCCGGGAGAATTTTGAGCAACTGCTTGAGATATTATGTGAACTGGGGCATTCCACTGGCCAAAAAATTATTATTTTTTTCAGAGATGAGTGTTATAATCCCTGTGGGTGTGTGAGCTTGGGCCAGGACTAAAGTCATAGATGGTCAACTGAATCAAAAGGAGGCAAACTACATAGTATTGTTTTGACATTTTGGGGAATTTTAGCTATTTATTATCATTGCCCTCTGAATTTCACTCAGCATTCACTAAGCAAACTTACCAGAACATGTTTCTTTTGGGCCAAACAAAGTCAAATATGAGTTTCAACCAAGTACTTTTAGTAAAATAAAAAAGCTGTATAAAAAAAGAAGAATATATTCCTCCCTTTTCCTATTCATATTGTCATGTCTTTGTTTTCATTGTTTCCACTTAAATTTTTAGGCTTGGGCCCCATAGCCTCATTGGAACTCTTACAACTCATAAAAAGCCATGATGGCGTTTAGATGTCTGATGCTGTGAGTTTTGTTACCTCAACCTTCAAAGGTTTATTCAGCTTCATTTTCATAATGACACAGCACTGTGTGAAAACTTGCTTTCTCTTCTGCAGGTTGGTCTGGGAAATTCATTCATTTACTGACAGGATCCAAATTGCTGTTGAAATGTCATGCAACTTCCTTGTGTTCTTAGATGTGGATTTCAATTCCTGACTTTGCTGCCAGAACCACCAAGTGCTGATTTTTATGGTGCAGTGTTGCTTTGTTACATCCCTATGAAGTTGTAACAAAGAGATGATAAATGCACTTTAGAAATGGCCTTTTGCCTACAGGAAGAAAAAGACACAAGTGCACAAACTTGTTAGGATAGTTGTGTACAAGGATTACTGCATGGCACATGTTTCACAAAAGGTAGGGAGAACATACGGGCTATTCTGTAACAGCATGAATGGTTGGTACTGCAAGCTCAGAAAAAATCACCTTCCAGATGCTGGTGCAGACCTTCTTCATGGAAGTGCATCAGGATGCCTGGCAGAGCCATGTGGTTGAGTTGCATGGGTAGATTGTGCTGAGATTGCACAACAGATTGATGTACACTAGTAAAATCATGGAAAAAAAGAAAGATGGCTTCTAATACAGACTGTTGCTGATAGATCCTTGATCCTTCTAATACAGATCCTTGCTGGTCACCACAAGCATTTTATGACTCTGCTTTCAATATCACAAGCAAAAAGTTTCCCTCTTTGTATTCTTCTATGTATTTATGGTATATGTCAAACTCTTCTCCCTCTAATCCATCTGGCCAGGCAAGATTTACTCTTATTTCGTATTTAATAATTACGATTGTTATCTGCTGGGACTTTGATTATGTATCCCCTTATTTTTATTCTACCCTTTTACTCTCAGTAATAATGTATATTTTAAAAAGTCCCCTCCCCTACATTATGCAAGGTACATGGTCTGCATTCTTAATGTACTGTGAGCTATAGAAAGAGAGTAGATCACTTCAAATGTCCCACAGGAGGCTAATCCAGGGATCTCAACATTGATGTGAAGTAGTTGCATTCTTCATTCAGTTCTTCCCTCCATGTCCACCTGTTTCTAGGTAGGCTGTGTGGAGAAGTGAGTATAGCAGCAGATTGAGGATGGTAAATTTCTTTATAGTATTAACCAGGGGTCCTCAAACTACGGCCCACAGGCTGGATACAGCCCCCCAGGGTCCTCAATCCAGCCCCCGATATTTACAGACCCCCACACACACCACCCGCCACCCCCCGCCGGGGGATGGGGGGCGAAACCAAGCAGCCGCAGATGGCTGCCTGCCACTGCATCCACGCGCCGGCCCCCTGGTTAAAAAGTTTGAGGACCCCTGGTATTAACTGTGAAATGCTGTGTTGGCTACATAATGAATGAAATCTAACCCAGCTGTCAGGGATGGGATCTTTGTTTCTACATCCAAGAAATGGAGATAGTGATGCTGATGTTGTTTATTAGCCCCTTTCCCATACAGCTAAAATAATTACAATTTATCACACATTAAGTAGTGGAAACTCAGTCAGTCCCCTGATAAAGCTAATTTGCTTTTATTTACATGTAATAAGCCTGCTTACTGTAGTTTGCACACACCCCTTTAGGGTGACATAAAAGTCACCTTTAGCTGTGACATCAAACAATTAAGGCCTACATTTCCAGGAAAATCTTGGCTGCTAACTTTACTAAAGCTTGAGCCTAACTTTCTGGGGTACAGAGGGCTCAAAAACGGAAGCGATCACAGAAATGCAACACCTGAGAAAATCAGAGCCAGAATGTTTCAAGCTGAGCCACAAATGAGTGGGGAAGTAACATTAAAAACCGTCTCCAGTAAGTCTAGCTCCAGGGAAATCTAAAATTGCTTCTTCTCTTCTTTACTTCCTTATGCCTACTTCTGGATCTCCTTCACTGATTTTTTTTTTAGAGTATACTCTATGTTAGCATGCTTTATTCAAAGTAACTCTTCCTTCTTTTCTATTATCTCATCAGTTTTGTTATAAATGTCCGTGGGTTTTGTTCTTGGCTTTTTAGTTATGTTGATCTGTATACAAAAGTACAGTTTGCTTGTTACTGGAACAGTAAGGTACTCTAAAACTGGACTTTCTTCTGTTGCATTATTTCAGGGCTGTTGGTTTACTGTCAGTAATACAAGGTACTTTGCATGTGTCAGGCGCTGCCATGTGCAAAGCGAAAGAATTAACAGCAGTAGGTTTTCACATCTCATCCATTCTGAAGCAAACTTTAATTTACCCACCCTGAGATTTCCAAGTATCTCTTGTTGAGTTCTAGGTATCTGCTGGTCTTGAGGTTAAAGAACTTGGGCAATAAGTATCCTCAAAAAAGTATACAAAGCAGAGTTGAAACAAAATCAGGGTTAGCAATCTTGTAAGCTAGATCAGGCATTAGTGCAGGCAGTTAAAAAGGTCTGCTTGTGCACGTTTCTGAAGCTCTTCCACATGTGAGAAGCCAACTGCAATTGATTTTTATTACTGATGGGTAGAGGTTCAGTGTGAAGTTGTAAAAGCACTGGCCTGTCAGACTAAGACTGCCCTGCAAGCTACAGACCCTGAAAGCCTCATGGCTGAAGTAATGGAAGTTTTATTTCCCTTCGTTGCCACAGGTCAGTAGTTCACATTCCATGTGTGTGGACAGGTTGTTTTAACCAGGATTTTCCCTGTTTCTAGTGGTAGCCTAGTGTTTGTTTTTATTTTTGCTGATTTTTAGCTGCGATGGGTTTTGAAGGCTAGCATGGCTCTAACCCAGGGGTCCTCAAACTTTTTAACCAGGGGGCCGGCGCGCGGATGCAGTGGCAGGCAGCCATCTGCGACTGCTTGGTTTCCCCGGGCGAGGGGGGTCTGTAAATACCGGGGGCCGGATTGAGGACCCTGGGGGGCCGTATCCGGCCCGCGGGCTGTAGTTTGAGGACCCCTGCTCTAACCCATCTCAGCAGGAGGAGGTAGCTGTGGCAAGTTCTGGTGCAAACCCACTTCTCTTTCAGATCCATCTGACAAAATGCTCCAGATCCTCACAATGCTGTTGCTGGAAACACATCTCTCCATGGTTTCAGGTGAGAAAGAAACTGCCTTTCAATTCCACCAGTAGAACCAATGCAGCAAATATCACCACGCCCTCGGTACACGGGCTTCAGCACTTCCAGTGACACCTACACGAACAGCCGGCGATGTCTGCAGCCTCTGCTTTGCAGCGCTGTGCAGAAGGCACTGCGTACTAACTCAGCACAGGGCAGATGTCCATCGCTTTCCACAGTCAGGCTTCTTTAAGGCACAGTGTCCTGCCAGCTGAGGCGCACAGCAGCAGCGGGCACGGCCATGAGAGGGAGGATGCCCAAAGCGAGCTAAGCCAGCTGTGAGCAGAACAACCCCAGTGTGAGGCAGAGTGAGGGAAAACCACATGTATTCCCCTGTCCAGGCCTCCAGCGGGAGCAGCTTGGCTAAAACCCAGGAGGAGCTGGGCAGCTTTTTAATTACTTTTCCCTTATTATGGTTGTATTAAAATACATAAACAAACATTCCTAGGAGGAATTGAAGCTTTCCCTGTATTTCACAAACACATGAAATAACAGGAATGTATAAACAGGTGCATGAACTTATTTTTTAATGTCACTATCAGTAATTCCAAGTGTTTCTAAATTAAATCTACCAGTATATGGTACATCCAATATGGAAAGTAGTAACAAGGTATATTGAATGATGTATCATAAATAACTCCTTTATCAGGTACACTTTAAAATGGTAAACCAGTCATAACTATTAATTTCATATTTGGTGAATAGCTAAGAAGATTATTTTGATATACTTTCTGTAACACTGTCGCATGTATCTGAGAAGATGCGTGGGATAAAGTTATGTTCAGGTGGTCCTGGGCTTGTAGAAGACTGGAATTGCTAGGTACCAATTCTTCTAAGTTACATGTGCTTATCCAGTGCAATGCTGTTTCACAGGAGTTGCACTGTTCTCTTGGTAAAGGATAATGAAACCAGATTTACTATTTCCAAAATTAACTGTTGCTTTTACTAGAATCTTAGGACTTACAGTTCAATCACAGTTCCACAGAGGTACTCCCTGTGTAATCACCCTCTCAGCCTTAACTTATATCTAAAATGTGAAAATAAAACCTTGCTCATTTTGTCCTTGGTTTTCAGACTCTGTTATCAATAGAGAATATAGAAGATTTGCTATAAATACAATTGACATGGTAGAAACGTTAGTGTGATTAGGAACAAAAAATGCTAAAAACTTTTAGTTAAACCAGTAGCCATATGCCTGCCCAAATTTAAAGAAAATCAGAACATATTTTAATACCAAAAAAAAAAAAAGAAACTCTTTTCTCTTCCTGTGGCAGCTTTATTTACAGTTGAAGTTCCTCAACAGCTATACATTGTGGAGCATGGGAGCAATGTAACCATGGAATGCAGATTCCCTGTGAACGGTTCATTAAACCTAGGACTCCTGACTGTTGTTTGGGAGCAAAAAAGGCAGGGCCAGTCGAAATCAAAAGAGGTGTACACGCTCCGCAATGGGAAGGCATCGCTTCCATCACAACATCACGATTATGTAGGAAGAGCAGCACTTCTGCACAGCGAACTGAAACTGGGACGAGCTATCCTTCAGATCACCAGCGTGAAGATCACAGATGCGGGATCATACCTTTGTCTCATTGACTATCAGGGTGCGGACTACAAGTACATTACTTTGGAAGTAAAAGGTTAGTGGCTGGCTTGAACGTTAAGTATATATTCATTGCAATGTCCCCACTATATTCCTACAAGATTGTAGAAATTGACTAATTGGGAGGGATTTGTTTCTAACTCTCTCACCAACACCTTGTGCACAGCCCCCAGGGCCATGAAAGTTATCTTTGTGCTGGCTAGTCGAGCTTCTCCAGGAGCAGACTGCTCTGCCTCCATCCTTCATCCCTCTGACTTCTTCCCACACTCTCCTCCAATGCCCCCACCCCATACCTCTCATTTGACCCCCTGCCCTTTTGGGTCACCTCTGGCAATTCCCAAAAGTTTCTCAGAGGTTCTTTAATTGACTTACAAGCCCTGCTGCAGCTACCTAAGTGGCTGGGAATTCCCCGAGTGACTGCAGCTCCCAGAGCAAGGACGTGATTTTCTGAGCTTGTCAAAGCCAAAGGGACATTAGTAATAGATGCGTACATTACCGGATAGCGTGACAGACCAGACCTTTGAAAGGCCTCTAGTGTTTCCCTCTAACTGCAGTATGCCTGTGTGATACAAAGCAGCGTTCATTTCCCACCCAGGCATTTAAATACTGACTTTTGTCAAATGCAAAAATGGATACAGCTGTTTTTAAGACCCGCATTTGTTCCTCTGAACTGTCCTTACAGAAATTCTAAGTTCATTTTGTTGTAAAATGACTAAAATATCACACTTGTCTATAAGCTATGGTAAAACAAATATTAAACCCAGCCTTTTTCTTAAAGTAGCATATTCAAAAAGTGGAAATAGGGTCCTGTGAGACTTCACTTGTTTCCTGTGTATTGATAAATTATAAATTCGGTGTCAACTTCTGCCTTGTATAAAGTAGTGAAGTAAGTTCTGTCACTGGAGGCATGAGAAGGATTGAATAACAAATACTGAATTGGTCTAGAGAACATCCTTCACCATGTCAAGTCAGTGTGCCTCAGACACAGCCATAGACAAAACATGGCATTAAAGGGAAAGAAGAAGAGCGAACTGGGAAAATGATGATTGTTGCATAAAGGAATTTCACTCAACTTCTTCTTATGCAGCATCCTACAAGAGAATAAACACTCAAGTAATGAGAAAACCAGGTGAAGACAAGTTTGTTTTTATATGCCAGTCAGAAGGCTTTCCTCTGGCAGAGGTTTTCTGGCAAAATGAGAAGAACTTCAGTCTCAGTGGATCTGCAAATACCACCTACACACTGACTGCAGACGGTCTCTACAATGTCACCAGCATCCTGACATTCAAACCAAACTTGAGTGAGAACTACAGCTGTGTGTTCTGGAATAAGGAACTGAATGGAAAAACTTCAGCTCATATTTCCACTTTAGGTTTGTATGACTTTGAACTTATACAAGACAGAGAGTGTTAGTATATACATTGTGCCCTATAACCCATCACTGGAATTTGGTTCTAGAAAACCGTGTAATATTGATGCTCTGGAAAAGAAACAAGGCTGTTATTTATGCCTTTGAAGCCTCAGCTATCTCACACTCCCGCAAGCTAGTCTGTCATTTTTTTGGTATGTATTTTAGGTTCAGGGTAGCTCCCATTATTTGGCTGCTAGTACAGAGGAAATTCTGCATAGGTGTCTCCCCTGATCTAGACTCCTAATTAATTGTTCTCCAAATGGGATACAAATAAATTGCAGTAGTGCTCACTCAAATGCCACACAAATGGAAGATTTTACTCATGTTTTTTAAAGCTTCCTATAGTTATATTGCAGAATGAACTATTCATAAGATGAGTGTGAGCCACCATGTTGATAAATTTTAAGAATCTTTCGTTCAGTCAGAGCAAGACTTTGGAGAGTTAGAACTGATTACTTCATAAACAATGCCTGTTTTGTAAAAGTTATAAATTTACTTTATTTTCATGTTTTTTGACAGCTTTAATAAGTACACAGTATAATGGACAAAAATCCCTGGTCTTATTTATTGTCCCCACGTGTGTGATGGTGGCTGTTCTTCCCTCTGCATTAATAATCTTTCAAAAGAGAAAATCATTTGAGAATGGGCAACCCAAAGAAGGTACATTTTACTTCAGATAGTGGATCTTTTCACTTAGCATGACCTTTTGGAAGTTTTAGTAACTCTAGGCACACTTGTGTGATGTTAGTCACATTTTATTTCTAGATGCACTCTGTTCTAAAATGAGATCTTGGATCATTTGAGTTGGGTTTTATTTTCCTTACCTTGTTACTTACATGAGACAAGGTATGTGAGAAGATATATTTTTTAATCCGATCAGCTACTATTCTGTAAAGAATACAAACAAAGCTTTGGTTTGGGTAAGAAGGGCTGTCAAAACATAGTTTGAACGGTGTTTTTCTTCATGGCTACAAAGTCACCGTAGCTACAGCATACAACACAGAATTTTTATTTTTGATTCCCATTAAGGCTGTATAATTAAAATGGTATGCTGTATAGGACTATCACAAACAGTGTTTCTTTCCTTGTTTGCAAGTGCAATAGTGGAAGGTAATAAAAGAAGTAGGCTATTATTCTAGTCTTGCATATGGATAGACTCCAGTAAACTCAGGCAAATGCATTTACTGTCATGAAATTAAAGTCTTGCTATTAAGGACGTCCAAATTCGGTTCAAAATTTGTAAAAGAAAAGAAGTGTAGAGAAGTTTACGTATTTGGTAGGAGTTAATAAACTTAAATGTGCTTAAAGCTTGGTTTAATCTAAAAGTTTGTTGAATTGGTGTTTTTTTTTTTCAAGTCTAGAAATGTTTAATCTAAATTTGTATATGTATTTACTTTAACAGACAGGAAAAGAAAACATAACCCTAACCCGAAAGATGAGAACAGTAAGTCATACGGTTTTCTATATTTATGCTTACAGCTTTTTCTTTCTTACAGCTAAAATCTTCACAAATCTGTAGATGGCAGCTTAAGTAGGTAGCAGCTTACATCAAAATAGAGACTAGCTTTGAATTTGGATTCAGCTTTTCTTCAATTTTCTAAGAATGCCAAATCTAATGGTATAACTTTCTCACAGGTGATTTAAAAATGTATAAATGTTTGTTCCCTTTCACTGAGCTACAGATAGCTTACACACATAGGTCGGTATACACCTCTGTATGCCAACTGCAGTTCTAGTAGCCATAGCTGAGTAGGATACACACAGAAATCTGGTTGTTCTAGAAGGCATCAAGATTTTTCTGGTAATAGTCTGTTATACCTGTGGCTCAGGCTACAGGTTTTGACAACAACAAAAAAAGATACCTCGTTTACATGGAATATTAGATCAGCAACTGAGCCAGAGCCACTTCTCATCTTCTGAGTATGTGCCTGCCCTAGACAACCAGGAATTTTTGCATTGGAGAGGGAAGGTAATGCCTCAAAAAGTATCAGGATGTATGTAACTGTCCTGTACTAAAATGGAACTGAAAAAAAGAAACTACCATAGAGAACTATAATGCTATGGTAAGAAAGCTCTTAGAATACCTACTTACATAAATCGCTTTTGTTACCTATACCTAGAAGTCTGACAGGTTAATGTACTGTCAGAAGAGAGGCTGTGGCCAGTGTTAGGTATGGTGGTACTGGGCTCAGCTGTAACTCCTTGGTGTCCAAACAGAGCCTAACAGAGCCTATGGAGATCAGGCCTGAGGCTGCCAAGTGTGCTCTAGGTATATAAATGATTCTCCCCCAAGGAACAAAACTGGAGCAAAACTGTGATGCTGCTGACCAAGCAGCCTGAAGAAACAATACACAGCAGCTTCTGGACACATAGGCAGCTTTGGGCTTTCCCAGGGACAGAATTGACTTGAGAAGCCACCTGTGTTTCTCACTGCTAAACAAAAAATAGGTCAAGAAGTCATCAGCCTAAAAAATAACTTCTGCAGGTAAAATGAAAACTAGGGATTGGATGGAGAGGGCATGAATTCACTGATTCCCACATCATCTCGGATTGCGGTGCTTGCATCTTACCTGTAGCTGTCCAATCCACTGCCATTGGAAGGTATTACAGTCAAAATGACACTTTCAGAAAAACACTTTCACCTTTCGGAAGTCAGCACTTGCTGTAGTAAAAGCCCTTTCTTATTTTTCACATGATGGTGTGATTGCCATGGGCAAATGAACAGAAGCTCAAGGCAAGCAGCAGTCTGAAGGACAGCGTTGGTGCATGTCTGGACGTGATTCCAGTGCACGTTGTCTGAGCATAGCGTGGCTTCCCATGGCTTGTTGTATTACTGTTGCAGAATTTTTTCACTTTGTGGCCCTAGCCGCCTCTATGCACTTACTGAAATGAAGAAATTAAAGGAGAGGTAGCAGCTTTTTGTGGTCTTGTTTTACTTCTTCATTTTAATGACCGAAAGTCTTTGTGCAACATGCAGTAAGTCATATGACAAACATTCATATTTCTCAGCATCATATATTTTTAAGAAACACTGGAAATAACCTTTTTTCCATGATGAATAGGTAGTTGAGGCATAAAAGCCACAGATACTTTACCAGAGACCCTTGGAAATGACCCACATGGCCTTGGTTACAGGAACAAGGATTGCTCATGTTATCATTTTATCTTACAGCTCAAGCTGTATCAGCACTGAAGGTGTAGGACATTTCACCTCATCACTGAAGTCCCAGTTCTGCAAACTTTTATTCAGATGCACAGATTTTACCCATAAGCATTCCCATGGATGCTATCTAACCAGATTTTGGTTTTGTTATTTAATTTATATGGCAGATAGTGATAGCTCTGGTGTAATAGTAAATTCAGAATTTGGACAACAGATAAGAGAGAGAGAGAGAGAGAGAATTCTTCCCTCAAAAAGAATTGCAACAGGAAATCTTTGTAATTAATGGCTGCTTTAAGGAGCCATTTTAACTTCAGCATAGCCCAGAAACGTTTGCATACAATAAAGACATGGCCTTAACAACTCAGTTGTTAAAAACAGTTATTTATTTGCTTAAATTATTGGAGATTTAAAAAATAATACTAATCCATTTTCTTTTTTCAAGGAGATGATTTTAACGCTCAAACTGAGGCTTTATACTTGTCAACTGTCACAGCTTCAAGAGACAGTGGGAGTGTGGGTCTCTGAAAACGCTTCATCTCACATGCCGTAATTTGCACTTTTTGTATCTGTTTTTGGGGACTTCAAAGGACAGTTATAGCACTTTATCTTCGGCATGAACAGTGAACTCAAGGGGATTTATTGCTACTGTAGCAATGGAAAGCTATGCTTCTTCAGATACCCTATTTTGAAGTTACTGAGAATTATGTGGTCATGAAATGTGGTTTACCATTGCAGAGAGGGTGTCCAAGTGCCTTTGGTACACTTTTGCACTTACTGTTGCTCAAGTTTGTTTAAGAATGCCTTTATTAACTGTTCCAGTCTCAGGAATGGTGCTTGGATTCAAACATCTTTCGGCAAGTTGAATAAAAGCTGTACATACTCTCTTATTTCTAAACAGTCATCTTTCAGGTGGAGACATCATTACGTGCTCCTATCTTATTTCCAAACTTCCCAGCACATTAAACTGGAAATTACCACAAGCACCCACCAGCATGGCAACATATGGAAGGCGTTTCACATCAAAAAAGCAATAAAAGGTTGAAGTTAAATCAAAGGACAGACAAAAAAAGATTTCTTAAGAGAAATTTGGAAGCAGAAGTGAAAAGGAAGCTCAGAAGATTTCTCCAGTGACTGTTTTTAAACAGTAATTATAACTTTTCTCAAAGGAAAAGATGAATCTTTTCCATGCCAGGCACTTATCTGTCTTATTTCCTATTACTGGAACATCTAAAAATGCCTCATTCAACTCTGAACACACTGTGCACTGGGCATAGCTTCTACAGTGCCAGTTTTGAAAAAATGCCCAACAGGAACCTACTCTGCGTCTTAGTCATCAGATAGTGAAGCAAGGGCACTGGGTAGAATCTGTCACGTTATTTTCAAAAAGCGCTGGCTCTGGTCAGCTGTGTTTTCTCTTGAGATGTAACAAGATTGAAGAAAGGTGTTCACATGGAAACTACTTTTGTCATTGTCTTGCTCTTCGAAGACTGCTATCTGTTTCACAAAAAATATTGTATCAATTATGTTAAGGTTTTCTTCATAGCACTTGCTCTGGATTTAGATGGGAGCTGCTTCTCCAGGGTCACGTTGCACAAAGTGCAACTTCGGCACAAAGTGGACCTACAGTGCTGCTACAAGCCCAGAAGGACAAGATGCACCCCCCCGTCTATTTTACCAGGATAGCTGATTTTGAATAGTCGGGCTGCTGTTGATTTACCTGTAGAAGAGAAAACCGAATGTCTCTCTCTGTCATCACTTCAATTATCCATGTGTTGTACCTTTAAATACTCATTTGAGGCTATAGGATTTAGTTGAGACAAATCCCTGCTAGGATTGTAATGTCCTTGCTGATATGGCAAATCAGGTAGATGTCAGAGAATCAGAGGCAGCTTCTTGAAGCACTTGTGTAGCTTCAGATGCAATAGCAGCTTAGGGACTGCCCTGGCTTGCACCACCTAGCAACACTTAAGGGTGAGTACATAAGGTCAAGCAATTTCTCCCCGTGCCAGATTTGTATTCTGCTGGGAACTATGAGCCCCTTCTGTCAGCCACAGTGAAAAATCTAACCCAGTGTATTCCTGGAAGGACTTAATTTTGCATTTTTCTATTTCTTTTTTCCTTGTAATGATAAAATGGAAGTAATTCACACTGAATTTATGTGGATGAACAGTGTGGATATGCTAACACCACAGCCTTTGAAATTAGATTATGGTGATTATCATTGTACCTTACTGAAACGAAAGTCATCCTGACATCATCTTACGCCGCTGAGCAAATGTTGCCTGGGTTTGGGCGGGGAAGAACAGGTGTGGGCAGCACTTGGTGCCCGTTTTACAGGCATAGCAAACACTGTCCTGCTTCCCTATTCATGGTCTGTATACTGCTAGGTTTCACCCAGTATCCCTAGGCAGAGGCAGCCCAGCTTTGCGCAGTCCTATGCCCTACCCACCCCGTTTCACATGAAAGGAGCAATAGCACTATTTGCTGTGATAACCGTAAGAACATCCAGAAATGTATCCTTGGTTTACAGGTTTCTGTATTTTTACCAGCTCTTACTGGGTACTTCAGAACTGCAATAAAAGCTAATCAGGATGGTTGTCACATTTTAGTTTGTGAAACTTAGCTTGTCAGCAGCTTGGCCAGCCTATATGTGTCTATGAATTCATGCATGAGTTGTTTTTCACTGTAAACCATGGAGCATATGATACAGGTGTGATACGATGAGTCTCTGTTCTTCCTGCTTCAGCTACTGTTTTACATGTGGGTATCCTGAAACAGCTGAAAAGTTTTCAGATACAGATAAACTGTCTGCAAACTGTTTGGCTTTTTTTTTTTTAATAATTTTGAAGTTTACAGTAAGTCAAGACCTGATATTATTAGACCATAAAATATTAGATATGTTTAGATGTACTATAAAGTTTATTTTGTAGGGACTGACTAATACTTACACTCTCAACTGTCATTTCGGAGTGGCATAGTGGACACCTTGCATAGGAAGCCTCCATTATCTTTTCTAATATGTACCTCCCCTATTCATCTGCATAAGTTTGCCCCAGCTGGGAGACTGTCATAAGCAATAGCATGTGTCTGTATTGTGTAAATGTACAGATTCAGTGAACATTGATGGAATGTTTGTATGAAAATCTGTGCAAAGAATCTACTCGCTGGTTTATAGTCATCAAAAACACAGGCTACTGAATATTGAGGAAGACCATTTTTCACAATGCGGGTATAAAAAAATAGTTTCTAAGCATTTAATTCTCGTCTGATTAAGGAACACTACTTTTGCAGTCCCCTGACCTCCTTTACTGTGAGTTATTTGCCATTTTAGCACAGGAGCAATGGGCAAATTAGGGGATTCCTCACCTCTGCTAATGAGGATAGATTTTAAGGGCTTGCAGTAGGTTTCTCTGAGGTTTTCTACTTGTAGCAACATTTTTAGTATCTGTGACTTGCAGATACTTGCAGATACTCTGCAGAACTGCAGAGCTTGCACTGTGATTAGGATCACAGAGAGTAAGATTATGTCTGTTTTGTATCACATTCACTTTCATACCAGCAACAGCCTAAATCCACTCCACTTACTTGATTTCCATTAGCACAGACCTGTCTGAAAGCAACAGTAAACATCAGGTAAGTTAATAGCTTTGGAAAAAGACTGAAGTGGAAGAAGGATTTCTAATGGCTAGTTGAAACTTAAGTCTTACAACACTTACATCTGCATAGCAGAAAACTGTCAGCTGATTCTGACCATGTGCTTACTGGGAGCAGTTGGAAATGCTTTTTTAGAGGTCTGGATTGCTAATGAACAAAATCCTGCCTTTCTTAAGAAATGGTGCAGTCATCTTTTCTTACAGACTTTCTTTCTTTGCCTGACAAAAACATGCTGCTTGTCACCAAAACTGGTATCTTCCTACTTCACAAAACAGCAAAGGAGAAAGATTTTACAAACCATCTCTACACTGTGAAGAATCAACATTACTGAAACAGATCTAACTTCAAAATTGGCTTTTCTTTCTGTGGGGGTGGGGATCAACTAAGTGACCCTTCTAACCCTAAGTGACCTTTGATTGTAAATTTATTGTTCAAATTAGCTTCCCTGTCCTTTGTAATTGTCTGATGAAAGTATAGCCCCAGCTCAATGACTGGCATCCGGTTTGACAAGGCATCCTCAGCATCTTGTCAAGTGTGCCCTGAAATACTGTTTTATAGACAGCGCACTGCAGTATTTCACTCAACTCCCATACACAGCCGTACGGTAAAAAGTAGCTGACACAGGTAAGTGCCCCTTACTTACCTGTGAGTAAGTAAGGCTGAGAGTACAAACACTGTTAAAAGCTGACTTGAAAGAAACATTAATTGATTCCAGTGTATTTACTTTTGGCTTTTATGTTTACTGACCTTTTTCTGCAGCTGAGGTTTGTTTACTCACAACCCTCCTTCCTTAATGGGCTTTTCCAAGTGAGAAGTGAAATGTCTTTCATGCAGTCTGTGTTAGAAACCACTTTACATAAGGAAATAAAACATGCAGCAGAAATTTGAAGAGTGGGTTTAAGTGCATTCCTTACACACGTGTTTTTTAAGTAGTGGGCCAAGATGAGTCTCAGCTGGTGACAACAAGGCTTTCTGCGATGAGGTGGGGAATCTAGCTAGTCAGAAATGTAGGATTCTAATTGTAATTAGATTTTTTTTTTTGTAATTGTAAGAAGATTGCTGTGCTACTGGATGGCTGCATTTGTGTATGAAATCACATTTTTTAGGAAAGATGATGAACACACTCTTCCCATATCTAAAACTGATAACTGTCAGTCTTAACAATGCTCCAGCTTTGCAACAGCTATGCCAAAAAAACAAGTTGACCAATGGTGAAATAACTTTTTCTACCTAGTATTCATGGAGCATTAAAGTAAAGCCTGGCAGAACAAAGAAGCCAGATAGTGGTAAAGAGTCACATAAACCTGAGAATGTCACTGAGAAAGGAGAAGCTTTCGGTGGGAAAAGGGAACAGGAGATGGCCAACAATTTACGTTTCAAGAGGGACACAGAATTTTTGTGAGAACAGTAAAGTCAGAGGAAACACTGCCATTTCAAAGAATTTCCTGGTTCATATAAGAAGCCAAGAACTATTGAGGGATTCTTCTGTACACCTCCAAAATATTGCAGCCCTAGTCCATGGAGCTGTCTCAGACCAGTGAGATAACTGAAGCAGCAAGACAGCTGTAAACTCATAGAGCAAAAGCAATGTATCTAGACCTCCACGCAGTCTTTGATTTTCTGTATGTTTGCCACGCACACACTTCGTGCTCCTAAAAAGCTGTGAAGTAACAAGTAAACCACAGAGTGTAGACCCTGCTGAGGTATTGGGGAAGATGTCAGGGATAGAGTCTGCTTCTGGACTGTCTAAATGCTCAAAGCCAGGAGCAGAAGTTGATTTAGCAATCTCAGAGATGGAGAATTCCCAGCTGAGAAGCCTGTTTACATGAGAGTCTAAATTTCAGAGCCAGATGAAGATTAGTATATGCTGCCAATGGGAATTATTTCCACCTTCCCATACATTCTGCTGTTGACATAGGTTTCACAGTTCAACATCAGAAGAGACCACTGGATCAGTTATTTTAATTGCCCCTATATTACAGTTTATGAAGGATTGCTTGGGTTCTTTATAACAAGCCTCAAACTACACCTCTATGAAGCTGTTCAGTTTTCCAAAACTGAAAATGTGTGTAACAATTGCCGCAAGAGAACAGAAGATCAGAGCCCCAGTTGCCTCCACTAGGAGGAAGCTGTTCAGGTCAGGCATTCTCAGGATTTCCACAATGCTGGGTTGTACAATTGTACCCTACATGGGAGAGAGGAAGGTAGAAAAAGCCCAAAGGAGTGAAAAATTTTCTTGCATCAATCAAGACAGTCTTGAACAAGACATATTCTGGGAATTATTTCAGGGCATGAGCCAACTGTGCTCTCAGTTAGTCACTGCTCACCTTGCCCAGTCTCTGATGCTTCAGAAAAGGATGCTGTTATGCTGGAAGCCAAACTGTGCACTGGGATAACTTAATGTTACTGGTGCTTCCAGGTGACTGGCTACAGTCTGAAACACAGAGATTTAGTTGTGCATCTTGCCTGACAGGACTGCCAATGGGCAGAAGCTGAAAGGTTCTTGACTGAAATAGAGAAATCTATAAAGAACTGTAGGAAGTGATTAGCACAATTAACTAGACAGATAGGCTCACAGTCCCTGTGCTGGATCTTGATATAAGTCATGCAACCTTTGTTGATCTGCATATTTTCAGCTTTATTCTTTACCTGATCTGCCTCAGGTACCCGGTCAATTACAGCAGCGCGACTGCGTATATAACATAGCTCCAGTTCTGGGCTACATGTATGATTTGCTCCTTCATCTGTTATCTCAAAACAAGATCATAATTGAGATAATTAAGCTTCCTGTTTCTAAGCCTGCATAGTTGCCCTTTTTGTCATTGCCCTTTGCAGTATTTGAGTACTCCTTGGGGTTTCCCTGCCTGCCTGAGGGGGAAGACAGGATTGCTGTTAAGAAATATATCTCATTTAGGCTATTGGAGGAGTAGCCCACCAGGATGGAAAGGAGTTGTTTTAAAAGTCAATAGTGGCATAGAAACAAAGGTATAAAGTGACTCTGTGCTAAATGCAGTGCAGAGATCAGGCTGCTTGAGAGTTTTAGGGTAGGGGGGCTCAGAAGAAGCTTTTGAGTGAAAGCAGTAGAGCAAAACCCAAACTTGTTTACAGCCAGAGCTCAATTGGTTTGTGGAAGGGATTGTGTGACTCAGGTCTTGTGACATCGGGGTCCTGGACATGGCCATCATGAGGCCTTCTCTAACTCTGTGCTCTTGTCTTAAAGACTACACAAACCCTTTTTACCACTTGCTGAGGTCTATACCTGTGAGGACACCAGCTCTCCTGGAGTTAGAACTTTTGAGACACTACTTCCCACCCAGTAAGTGTAGCCTGCATTAATTTTCCTTCATAACCTCCTTTAATAAACTAAAGCTGCAGCTATCTACTGCTGAGCTCCTACTCGGAGACTCTGTTTGCTTAGGCCTATCAACAAGGTCTGTTTTAATAAAAAAGTTTTGCCCTTGGTGTCTGACTGGACACTTGTTCAAACCTGCGTTTTTCCCAGGAGGACAAGAACATATGCAGTGCTTTGATATATATTGAAACCTTACTTGTCATGAGAAACAGCTCTCATCTTGCGATGCCATGAAGTAAATACTCTAGTAAAGGGGCCTGCTGCTGGTTTCGAAACCAGAAGCCTCATGGAAGGAATAAGGAACGAGGTAAACCATTCTTCAGTCCTGCACGGTGACTGCTGTGAGCTAGCCATTCCTGCATGCAGGTAGATGCTCAGGCTTGCTCCATGCCAGCCTTGCACTTCATAGCTGTCTGACAGCAGGAGCCCTCTCACAGAGCACAGCTACAAACCGGCTGCCCTGCCTGCTGCTCCAGTTTTGCAGGCATTGGCCACCTAATGTGTGTGCTCACAGGCACAAGACAGCTTGGTTTTTTGCAGAATTGGACTTTGTGCCATGAAGATACACTCCGTGAAGAGCAGCTACAAAAGCATTTGAAACAAATCGTGCTAGTCAGTGTGCAGGGGAAAACATGACACAACCTAGTTTAAACCTCTCCTTGTGACTATGAATGTCCTAGAAAGTCTCTTAAATTGTTAATTAAATCCAAAAAGCCACAGGGAGCTAAGATAAAGCTGGAATGATTTAGGGAATCTGGCTTGTATTTTCAGCCTAATTTTTTGAATTTTTCCACTTTGGTAGATTTAAGTTAAACTTTTCTTTTTACTAGTGTTTCAACAGGATATAGTGTATTTTAAAGATCCCCTTTTGTACATGAAAAGAGGGGTTCCTCCTCTGGCTTTTGGAAGATTGAGACAACAGGATAAGGTTGTACTTGTTTTCCTCTAAAATCTGGTAACTGGAGATCTCAGTGCTGCAAGCTGATTTATATAAGCAGATGTGACACATTTACAGAAGCCCACTGAAATACAGCAGACTACAGCAAATACACTTGAATGCAGGGAATTACTTACCTACTTTTATCAAGTGTCTGCAGGCCATACACCCCAGCACCACAGTACCGTGTTTATTTGAGTTTCTAATTTTGGCAAACAGTAGCTGTTAAAATCAGCAGCAAAATAGCTGACTATGTTCCTGAAAATGTAGGAGTAACTAGTTTGAAGACTCATGGCTGCTCTCAGAAGGAACAGGGTGGCCTATTTTGGCCCTGTTTTCTATCCTGTAGATGAGTTCACATAAGAAAACTCAGGATAGGGACTACTTTTTTCTACTGAATTTTGCTATTTGTCACCTGATCTATTTCGTAAGAAGCATGGAATTTCCTGAGAAAGGGATTTAATTAGCTAATTTCATGGTTCTGTAGGCTAGTGAAGTGTCAACACAGCATCTCCTATCTGAGAACCTCAAAGTGTTTTCCAAGTGTGTGTAAACACTATCATACTATTTTACTGATGAAGGTAAGCTTGTACCTTAGTCAATGCAGACTGAAAGACACAAAAGGAATAAAAGCCACATCTCTTGAGGTTTCACTACCATCCCCATAAAACTAGTTTTATTATCCTTGCAAAGCAATCTGTCAGCGGTTTGCTCCACAAGGGGCTACGAACCAGAAGCAGATGGCAACCTCAGCACCATGCTCTCCTCGGGCCACAGCCCAGCGGTGCCTAAGCAGGACCAGGGCTGGTGACAATCTCTCAACAACCTCTTTGTAGCCACGGTGATGGGTCAGGTCCCACATCTACGCAGTTACATGCAGCCAGCCAGGCCTGGAGACGGCAATCTACAGCACGGGCCCACAGTCCAGTCAGGAGAAGCAGTAAGTCAGGACAGTGGCAGACAGGGCTGGGCATGTACCTACAGCTCAGATCAGGCAAGACTGGGTATCTGGGCATGTGCTTGATGAGGGCTCCTGGGGCCGTGGACAGAGCGGCTGGCTGAGGCTGGCCAGGGCAGCTGAAGCCTGCTGTTGCATGTAGTCCCCTGGCAATGAGGAGCCTGTTGCTTTCTGTAAAACATCCTGTGTTCATTATTACTAGTTTTAATAGCAATTGTCTTTGTAGACAAGCAGGACATCTCCTGTGACTTCTATTCTTAGAGCAGCCACTTTGCAGTACCCACGCTCCTTCTGCTTTAACTGTTATATTTAACTACAGCCCTGCATGTTGTTATTTTTAAACGTTAAAGGGTTTTTTTGCAATAGGGAAGCACAGATGCATAGCGCTATTATATTCATACTCACATGTAACTGACTCTTAACAAAAATTAAGTCAGTTAACTTCCAGTTGCTCTTCATTGCACAGCAGCATGATTTTTTCTCTTGGGAAAGCAGGAAAAGTCTGAGTTGCAAGCACAGATTTGGAAAACTCTGAGCAGAAATACAGCCAACTTCATCCCTGTACCCACGCAAATGGATTCTATCCCTGAAAATACAAAAGCGATCAAGAAACAAAAGTTGTCCCACAGTCTCTATAGTTAAGCTCTGCTGAGCTGACCACAATGCTGCTAACAGATCTTACCTCAAGTTAGGTGGATTGGTTACATGCTTTAGTGACCTATTCACTTCTCTTTTTCAAAACAAACTTGGTTAAATCTAATATCGAGATGCCATCTCAGGACTGCTTCCGACAGCTGCACAGCGTGACTTTGCAACTTCACTACTTCTCACAATGCAGCAGACTTATAAACAAGATATCATAGTAAGATCCCATTATTTACAGAAAAAAACAATCTGGCAAAATGCAAGAACAAAGAAAGTGCTATTAAAAAAAGACAATGACAGATGGTAACTGTGATACTTCCCCCCACTCCAAAACAAGGAATAGGCTGCAAAAATTTGAAGCATGTTTTACTAAGCAGCCCTGAAGATGTGAAAAGAAAATAGTTTCATAGCTAAGCAAATTGTGTTGCTGTTCAGTTATTTAACCCCTGTCCTGGCTGTTGGGCACATAAACCTGCCATCCTGTGCATCTCAAACAGCAACAGGATTTTGATGGGGGTCTCTAATCAGGAATGTGTCAGAAAATTAGTAAAGCTTTCTTTGTATGCTAGACTAATAGTTTTCAGTCCTATTTTCTGTCTGGTTCCTCTCCTCTCCCCCTGCCCTCCTTGGCATATTTCATATTTCTCTTGAGTGGTATGTGCCAACAGCCACAGAAAAAGCAAATATAAAATGACAACACATTTATTAACATTTTTACCTACATAACCAACATCAGCTGAGTCAGAGTACCACCTGTCTGTCTGATGTCTGCAATTATTCCTTTTTTGCTAGTAAGTCTCTAAAGGCTTTATTTTACAAATAAAGATCTGAACATTTTACACTATTTGACTAAGGTGCCATTTCAAGTCAAGACTGTATAAATACAATCAAACAAGCTGTCGAATGCCTAAGCATTATGCTCTGTCCAGGGACATGGGTGTGTGTGAGGGCTGTTTCTGAATCCCATGAAAACAACAGCTGCAGTTGCTTCTTGCAGGAAGCATTGAGTGAAAACAACAATACTGAGAAACGTTTTTCTTTCTTCTTCTTCTTTCTTCTTCTTTTTTTAAAAAAATATTTGCTGTGTGCTAGTAGCATGTATGCATTTTTTAAGAGACTTGGAATCTGGCTCTAGTGTTCCTACAGTTTTAATGACACCTAGCCTAACAGTGGTACCTTCCATTGCTATTGACATGAGGAAGGCTTGTATTTTGCCTGTCATTTACATATTGAAACAATAAATTTCTAACTGGTTCTACCTGTTTCATCAATAATGAAATTATGATGTTCTAGTCTTGGTGAAAAATCCTGTATTTCTGCACCTCTTGTATTCTTCTACTGCAGAAGCTCAAGTTTTCAGCCCCTTAATTTAGATTTTCATGACACATTTGGAAACTTCTCTTCAAACCTTTGCAGCTACATTTGCAACACAGCACAGATTCCTGCCTGTATCATGGGAATTTTATTTTGCTGTCTCAGCAAGGGGTATATTATTTGAAATCCAGTTCTTAGTGGGAGTATGAAGGAAAGAGGGATGAAATGTCAATATTTCAAGGACTATTACAAAACTTCAGGAAGAGGATCACAAGACTGAAGTCTCACAAGGCCAAGAATGTCACATGAGTCAAGACAGCATGTGCACATGAACAAGTATGTGTTTTAAAACTAGCTCTTCTCCAGGTTTTGCTGCGCAATGGCATATCTGGTTTTACCGCGTATATGATAGAGATACCTCCTGAGGGGTGCAGAGGTCTTGCAAGTCCCTTTATGTTCAAAAGAAGCTGCAAAACCAGCTGTTTCACAGACTAGATCTATACACTTCATTTTTCTACTGACTTCAGTTATGCATGTCCTGTGCTTCTGTGCAAGCCTCGCAAGCTGGTGACTTTTTCCAGCTAAAAAGCAAAGGTTTCAACAGCAGTTTTGCCTGTGTGCCCTCCCATAAGCTCTCACATGTCCTATCAGAGGAATTAAACAGAAAACAAAATTTTGCAATTCTATCCACTAAAAATTAATTTGTAATTGGCAAGTCACTAAGGTTCCTTTTTATGTCAACAGAGATTAATTAGAATTCTATATACATGGTTTCTGGACAACATGGATACTCCGTCAAAGAACACAAACATGGGAATTTGAAATGTGCTGCCTGAGTACAAGCTGAAGGAGAACCATTGGACAGGTGATGAAGCATTAGAGTTTTGCCTCATTTAATGTTGGGGACAGCTCACAGACTATTATGCATCCCACACTGAGGTGACACAGAAATGACAGTGATTTTCGTTCTGGGCATTATGATTGTTATGCTTTATGAAATCTTCTTCATTCTCTTCAAGCAAGAATAGATTGTTCCTTGATCTGGCTGATCCACTGATTTTGGAAAAAAATCGTAAAACGGAGAAAAAACATGTGTCTGCAGTGTAACAGCCTACTCAAGAAGTGGACCCACTGACTTCAGTACCTACCCAAAGGCAAGCTTCATTGGATACTCCCTAGGTCTTATAATGGAAGGGACAGTGAACAGCAGGTCCTTACTTACACCACTAGGTTTGATAGATTTTGTAATGTTTCCCCCTCTTCCCTTCCTTCTGTGAATCCTACGTAAACACAAACCACACTTATATAAGCACAGGCATACAGGTGGCTGGATCAGGTATCTCCTCGCTGGCTGATCAGTCTTGAAGGTCAACAGTGAAACATACGCATGTCCCCACTCACATATCTTACATGTACATTCAGATTTGCAGTTGTTTTCAGGTCACGTACAATAATTTTCCACATCCTGTGTACCGAGTTTAACGCTGGGTCAGATCCTAGACAGCATCCTGCAGTCCTGAGGCCTTTGATCATTCTTGGTGCCCTTGGTGCCCTTTTTGACGTGAAAGGGTGAGAACAACCAACAGTGTTAAAGTCACAAGAATACCTTGAACTTAAACACTGATAAAATAATGTTCTCATTACTATCAGTAAGGTAACACTGAGCTAGCATTTGTTAGGGAAAAACATCAATGATTAAAAAAGTGTTGAAGAGTTTATAATGTAGTGCTGATTTAGGAGTGCATTAAAACCATGCTTCAGTAATTTTCAATTTGTGCATAAAAACCTCATCTTTACAGTAGGACGCACTGAAAGGACTATGGTGTTTAACGTATTTAAGTACACTGAAGCCAATGTGAGTCACGAAGGCACTTAGAACACATATTTGCTAAAGTAGAGCCTTCTCACTAAACATTTTGCACCATCTGTCGTCTATCAGGCATGTGCATTTTCAGTCACAGAGATTATTTCAATATATTTGGGGTTGGCCAGCAGTTTTTGTTAACCTACATAAGTGAAACAGAAAAATCACTCTTAATATGGTAGTATTCTTAATAAAACCTAGCAATTAATAAGACTGTAAATACACCAGTCACTCTGAGACCTGCATTTCCTAGGATTGTTTAACAATTGGTGCTATGTTTCATCATATGATTCCGAAAAGTTAAGTCATGGCAACACTTTTGCCTGAGTATGTCCTTATTTTGCATTAATTGTCCTTTATTTACTACAAGTATTAAGCCAAGTCATAAAGCACTATTCAAGCTGGAAAACTGGCATTCAATGATACGTAACATGCTTACCAAAACAAGTAGCTTACTGCTATATGACTGCTGAAGCGTAGCCTAAAACCAGAAGTTCATAACAGCACTTGCCCTTTTGCTGTTTTGATGCCAATTTACACCCTCCGGAGAACAAGCTCTATAGCGCCACACAGTGTTTATTTACGAATGTCGAACCTCTAAACAGCCCACAGGATAGTTAAGCCGTATTTCTAAATGTGGATAAAGTCAACCAACTCTCAATAATTTTTCTATTGTATTCTTGTTTAATGGGTGTATTTTGCTGATAGGTTATTTAATATCTGTGGGGTCCATCTAAGAACATAACTGACAGCACTCACACTTTTTTTGTGCGTGTATATTACCAGCGCGTCCTGACATTGCGCCTTTTGCCCCTTCAGATCTTCAGCTGAAGAAAACACAAGCTTCTGCTTGGCAGACAGGTCTCCTTACATAACTTAGACATAGCAGTTTGGTGAGGTATATACTATCAGGAATGTTTTAACAACAAAGGCTTCCTAGACACCACACAGAGTCCCTGTACAGTTTCAGACCATAAGTCAGAATATGGTTGTCCTCACTGCTCTGACCCTCCTGATTGGAAACTGTATTTTTTTTGATGTGCAGACGTTAAGCATGAAGAAAAGCAATTTACTTGTAAATACGGTAATGAAAAGGCTCTATTTGAGGGTTTTTTTTTGCATTGAATGGGTTACCATTTAATCAATGATGATTTGGGATGAGCAATCAGTTTTCATGTAATTTACCAAGAGATAAATGACTTTCGAGTTTTGTCTTGCAACTGGAAGATACTTTAAGGTGCAACAGATAGGTCACTAACAAATTGGGAAAAAAAGCAGAGTTCAAAAATAATTTCTTTTACATTTGACTTCAACAGGAAACAGCTCAAAATATGATGCCTTCTCTGACAGTGACAATTTCAGTCGTACTTGCAGCTGTATCTTAGGGATGTTGTAATGGCTCTACCTCAGTATCAACTTGGCCCTTATAAAAAAGCTGGGGTTTTTTTTCAGTGTAGTCAGTGATCACAAAGAACTTGAACTGATCATTTGTTCTTTCAGACACAGCCACATTAGTATAGTCAGAGAGAGATGAGCTGCTAAGGGGAAGAGGAATGGAAACCAGAATTCTTGCTGCACACGACGCTGTATGGTTGTGACATACAAACTGATGGGAAACCAGGCTCTTGAAACAAGCAAGTAATTTGTTTGCATAATGCTTCACAGATGTTCACTTACAGTACTTCATGTTTGTTTCCACACAGCTGGGAATAAAATTCCAACATTCAAAGAATGCTCTGCTAGGAAAATATTTAATAAGAACTAGCTCAACCACTGTACATATGTAATCAAAATAGAGTGGAGTTGCTACAGCTCTCTTTGCCTACCAAATAAAAGCCTATAAAGGGCACTGCTAATGCTACAGGTACCTTAATGCTGCAGATGATGTTCAACAGCCTACCAGATGAGACTCCTGCCTCCAACATGTATGTTCTCCTTTACTGTACATCTTCAAACTGAAAACACTCTTCAAATTTAACAGTGGAGTCAAAGTGTGATCTATTACAGATAATACTGTATCCACAACACTTGTGTTATGGATAACATGCATCAATATAATATGTATAGCAATATAATTCAAGTGCACATTTGCGAGTTTCAGATGATGCAATACAGCAAATGTTTGCGAAATTCCACAAACCCCTAGAATAACCAATAATTTAAATATATAACATAAGACAGGTCCATGTCACCCTATCTACCAATGCTTCTATATGTAAGAGCTCCTATCTCTCCAACTGTTTTGCTTGCACTTCTCATATCTATGCAACACACTGTAACCGTACTGTGTACCCTGCACTTCAGGAAGAGGTGCTACCTGGTAAAAACATGCAGCCACCATCCCACAAAAGTTTAATTCATTTCTTTCCATACACGGCAGCTTGCATGGTTCTTTGGCCAGTTTGTTTACAGTGAAAAAAAAATGTTTTTCCAGCACTGGTTTATATTGAAAATCATGTTAGGAAATGCATACCAGAGTCATTTAGCTCCTTCTACTAACAGTTTCAAGGAATGCAATTCTCTAGACATATTCAGAAACGGCAATGGCTTTTGGCAAAAGTAATTGTGTGCATAAAGTAAATACTTCAGTGGTAGACTCATGAAACTAAGCGCGTATTTTGTCAGTCACTGAAACCCACATAAAGTCTGAAAGAAGACAATGTATTTCTAAGGATATTTTCACTGACATAGAAGAATGTTTTAAAAAATAACCCCTTACTGAATTTATAGCAGTTATGAAAACCAAACTGAAGTTTGTTTCTATATAGATTTTATTCCAAAGAACCCAAATCTTCTGCAAAGTTGTGGTAGGTATGTTAAATCTGATAGCCCATGGTTTTGGCACATATATTTATTGATGCTGACAATGATTAATCCATTAAGTTATATGGATTGCTTTCAGAACTTTCAAATCTTTTTCTGCCTTCATATTTGGCTTTATACATTGTGTACAGCTGTTAATGTATGGGTAAGTGCTCTGCTCTGATTTCCCTTTCTATTTTCTCAGAGACAAGTAAACATAAGAAAGTGTTTGGGCCCAAATTTATTTGATTTCTAACTGAACCACAGCGATGACTTTATTGTAGTATTTGTATCCACATGTATTTCTGCTCCAAAATTCACTAGCAAATCTACTAATTCACTTGCAAATTTCAGGTTTGGGTTCTTGACTGCTTGGTGAAAGCCATCTCTGAACAATATATGTGTTTCCAAAATCCAGAATAAAAGTATGCTCGTTTGGTTCGTCCACTGAAAAAAAATCCAGAAATATTATCGCAAAATTCCATTGCAAAACTCAGGAAACTGAGTTCTAATCCTACTGGTTTGTACTGCTCGTTAGTTACATAAACTGTCCAGTGAGAAACTGAAACAGTACTCTCTGACTTGTGTGAAATGACATACCACTATGAAACAGATGGAGTGTATTTACAGGTAATTAGGGAATAATCTGAAACAAATTATTATTAATTGCATAAGCTTACAAATAATCAAATGGTAAAAAATGTTTCCAAATGATTTTGTGACCATTTGTGAATAATTGATGGCTAGAAAAAACAGCTGGAATGTATTCAATTAATTTTACTACTTGCACTTTCTTTGCTCACAATTACTTTTTATTCTATGTAACCATAGCTGGGTATAAAAATAAACAATATTGACAGAAAGTGAGCATAAATATGATGATTAATCCAAAACCCCTGTCCTGGTCTATTCCAGAATGATTGTTTTATATGGTAAAATGATGGAGTCTACCTATCGTAAATAAATTTTGTCCCAGTATTTCAGGTCACATACTGTATTTAAGCACAGTTTGATGACTTTGATTTTGCAGTAACAACAGAATAAACAGACCTTCCCCTTCCAACAGACTCTTCAAAGGAATACTCCTTCCATCTCTATTGGATGAGTTCAGAAAATGTCTGCAATAATCAGAGTGACTTTTCTCTATACTTTATTAAAACTCACAGCTTTGCAGCTGACTAGCCTTACCATTTAATCCACTGTGGGTTTTTTTTTTTCTGTTCCTTTTAAAATATGTATGATTCTCCTGTGGTGTTATAGAAAATAACTTCCCTTTTACTTTTTTTTTAAAATTTTTGATCTTAATGTTTTGGTATTTCTTTAGATTTCATCTTTAAGGATGGTAACAACCATTATAATTCACCCTCTGAAATGAGCTCTGTGGATGGTCTGTAGGAAAATTAGTTGAATACTTGCCCTGCCTTGTTCTGTTTATATGGAACTGTTGTCAGTGAAAAAGCCCATTTTGGTGGGTCAAAGGATGACTAATAAAACAGGCAGTTTAAATGAAGGCTAATCTATGGCAATCTTCACAGGTCAGCAGCAGAAATCTACAAAGTAAAGGACTCGTTTGTTCCATAACCAGTTTTAAGAAGTCAAGATGGCTCAGTTAAGATATTTTGACGTACATAACACAGGTGCTCATGTATAATCACAAGCTTTCTGTGGTTTATATGCCTTAATGCCTGCATCTGTAAACAGCATGGCAAAAACTTCCTGCCATTGACTATGACCATGCCTCACTGACAGTCTTTCTATAAGGTTTCTTAGCTTTGAGCTATATTGCTGGCGGTTATAATAGTGGGGGGAGGGCTAAGGTGTTTTTTTTACATTTCACATACATGGACTGACCCTTCATAATTATTCATGCAACAGCTCCAGATATAACATCAGGTGAGAGCTAGCTGCACAATCTAAATGACGGCTCATGGCAATAGCTGCAAATAAATGCCAGGAGTCTTAACCGTGGCAACTGTTCAGAATACCTACCCTTCTGCAACATCTTCATCCTGGATCTACTTCTGCCACCAGCAGTGCCCCCTCCTTCCTTTCACTAGCCTGCTAATACCAAGACTTATGTATCTAGGCTTATGATATTTTAATGTCCCTGGATGTTCCCACAGCTCTGCATGAGCTCTTCCTTTTCAGGACACAGCTGAGTGCAGCTTCCAAAACAACATGACTGTCACCGAGTAGGCAGCTGCAAGCAACTCCTATCTCAGACTAGGTGAACTTGATGACAACTGACAATTGGACCTCTGTGCATAAAGGGCTTTCACAGTTCTCTTGAGCTTTGTTATCATAGTCTTGCTGCTATATCCTGTAATTGCGCTTTGGTAGCCACTGCCAGAACTGTTCAAGAAACTCCGAGAGCTTGGTCTCCCGCATACACTTCATTTCTACACAACTTTTGTGTCCCAAGGCATTATGATTTATATTCCCATACTGCAATACTGAGAAATGTGCTCATGTTTTCAAGTACAAACAGCCTATGATTAAAGCCAAATTACCACTCTAGGCACCTAAATAAGTACTTGGATCAGCCCACAAAAACATACAAAAAATTACATAGTTCAGAACATATCCATATCATTGATGTGAGGATTTTGATAGTAACACCTTTAACAAAACACTGCACCATCTTATTTCTGATTTCAATTATGCGCCTCATGTCTCTCCACAGAGAAAGCAACAGTATCAGCAATACAAACACTGCAAAGACGTCAGCCTCTTTACTTTTTGCACAATGTACAGTTAGAACAAAATCCTACCATGTAATTGCTATTAACAGCAGAAGCTGCTCCCCTCATTAATGCTTCTCTCAGCACACAACCTGGCGTTGTTCTTCAGGAACAACATAAGCTGGAAGCATGTTTGCCTTTTATGTGTTAGGATGCTGTAGCATTAACTAAGTAAGCTACAAAGAAGTATGAAAGACATGCAAGACCCTTACTAATTGTTTCACGATTTTTCTTTGAGAAATTTCTTTGTACTTTCATCAACATGAAGCTGGCAAAAAGTAATTAATCCAGAATGATGATTCTAAAAGTCACATCTGTTCTTCAGGATGTACTTTGGGCTATTTATTTTATAATATAAGCAATAGAAGGGGATTTTATGAATGAGATGCTGCTACACTCCCAAATATTACTTCCATTTCCTAATTTAGAAGGCTAGCTATCAAAAAAACAGGCCAAAAAGGGTTCTGAGAAGAAACTATAGCAAGGAGGGTGTTAGTAGCAGAAGCACCGATTGCCATCCATTTGACAGCAAGGAATTTGATGGTAAGGCTGTGTCCAAATTGTCCACTTAAGTCTGGGGTACGAACTATCTTGGTGTTTTGCTCCTCTACTACATTTGTTTTTCAGGGTATATTATGGTTTTGTCTGGATTCTAGTATGTGCATCCTTGTAACTGACTTCTCTGCTTGTGATTGTGTTCATATGGAAGTATTTCAGCTGGAACATGGTATTTGTATGGTAACAACTTCCCAACAGGAAGATGTTCAGAGAGCTGGCCTTAGGTGTGCGGACACGCCATATTCTTTGAAGGGAACTGAGTAACTCGCCTGCAGCGAGACCAGTTTCAAGCCAGGTCTGGAGGAACTCCTTTAACAAGCAGTGCTGGGGGACTGCTTCTGTGAACGTTCCTGATTATTTCTACCAGTGGACATCTACCTTTTGTTCTCTTCTATCTCCTTTTATTTTCCAATTGCAGGAGAAGACTAACAAGCCTCATGCACTACATCTAAAGCTATAGCATTAGTTTCCACTTCAAATCCTTCATACTACATGTTCCTGCTCTCTCCTTAATGCGTGAATATTTGGCAATTTGGGCAACCATGAAAATAAGATTAAGAAATGAATAGGTCCTGCATGAAAAATAACCTAGGGATTTTTTTTTTAAAAGAATCAGACCCTCGATCCAACTCACCACTTGGGTGAAACGTCTGTGCCAGCACCTGGCAGAAGCCTGACGCCAAACCCACGACACTGCACTGCTCCCTGTGCCTGCCCTCATCCTGTCCCCAAACCAGCCTCAACGGCAACGCTCCTGTCGGCGGCTCACCGGTTCTCCTCACTCAGACCTGCCTTTGTCACCTACAGCTGCTATCCCTGGCACTTTGTCATGGAACCACCCCCGCACCTGCGAGCGCTGGGTGCCAAACGGATCTCCGCCACGCCGAGGCTCCGACCGCACCAAGCCCGAGCCACCCCGGGCTGAGGCTGGCCCGGGCACCGAGCCCCCACCGCCTGCCCGTTCGGCACCGGCCCCGCCGCCCCGCCCCCCGCGCATGCGCAGGCTGCCGCCAGCCCGGCCCCGCCCCCGGCCCCCCGGCCAAGCGGCGGGCGATGCTTTGCGCGCATGCGCAGAGCGCGCCTCCCCGTTCCTCCCCCCCCTCCCCGCTCCTCCCCCCCTCCCCGCTCCTCCCCCCCTCCCCCCGAATGCGCGTGCGCCCCCCGCCCAGTCCCTCCCCGCCTGCGCGCGCCTTTTCGCCCGGAACCTTGACACGGAGTCTCTTGGGCCCGGGAGACTCAGACGCCTCTGACGTCACTTCCGCGCGGCTCCACCGCCGGGGCCAATGGGCGCCTCCGCGCCCGGCCCCACCCCGCCCCCGCCCTCCCCCTTTCCTCCGCTGCGGGGCCGCCGTCGCGCTTGGGGCCGCGGCGTTCAGACGCCGTAGCGGGGGAGGAGGAAGATAAGGAGAAGGAGGAGGAAGGAGATGGCGGCGGGGGCCTCGGCGGTGACGACGGCAGCGATACGGAGAGCGGGCGGGCGAGGCACCCGCAGGAGGGAGGAGCCGCCGCTGCAGCCGCCGCAGCTCCCGCGGGCCCGCTCGGAGCAGTGACCGGCCGCCTCCCTCAGGCCGCGGCCCGCTCGGCACTCGCCCCGCCCCGGACTCGCCTCCACCTCTCCTCGGCGGCTGCGGCGCTCCCCGCCCCCACGCCCGCGCGAGAGCAACGGCGGAGGCGGCGGCTGGGGACACGGCCCGCGGCCCCCGGCCCCCGGCGGCGAGCAGGCCTTAGCCGTCCCCCGCCTGGGCACGGGCGGTGGCGGCGGTGGACTGAGGGGTCCCGTCGCTTTGCTGGTGATTATGCATGGTCGGCCTCGGGCCGGTGGTCAGAGCCCGTCGTCCGGAGGCCGTCGAGCGGGCAGCGAGCCCTCCTGCATCTCTCCTTCGGCTGATGTGCCTGCCGCCCCCGCCTAGGCTAGAGTAAGCCAAGAGCCCGCTTCTCGGGAAGAGGGAAATCTACAGCCATGTATTTTCTTAGCGGCTGGCCTAAGAGGTTGTTATGTCCTCTGGAGGTCCTGGAGCAACCTCTTCACATCCAGACGGATCCCCAGAGAGCTTTCTTCGCAGTGTTATCCCCATCTCAGCTAAGCATCTGGTACTGCAGAGTGAGTATCCATCTTTATGTTAGCCCTCAGGTTCTGCGCTCCCAGCTGAAAAGCCCTCTTATCTGTAAATTTTTTTCTCTTTTTCGTTCCTGTTCCAGAAAGGGTCGTAAAATTTGGGACTAAAACTTGCAGAATACTTCATTATTTGTAAATCGGAGTGGTGCAGTCTCCGTGGTTACTGATATCAGGGTAGTGTTAAAATATGTAAAGTCAACCTACCTGGAGTTAACACCTGTTATTCCTGAAAATGAAACTTTGAACCAACTTGTTTTTTACTTGACTTTAAGTAGCGCTCAAGCTTAATATGAGTGTTTGTAGTAATGCTTTTTTTTGCAAGTACTGTTAGTGTCTTCTACCTTGGTATTTATTGTATTTTATGTAAAAGAATGTATGAACGCAGGAGATACAAAACATTTTTTATAAAACACAGAACAGACTGTAACATTCTGTGTAATGGTATTACACACAAGTTGACAAACTCTTCTTTCTATGAAAAAGTTTATGAAAAGTTTTGCTGCCCTAACGAGAAGAATTGCCATGGCTTTTGCATGGAAATTGCTGCTTGAGCAACATCCGGTTTGAGACTGCCTGTATAATTAACATTAAATGCCTTCCTTTTAAATCGCGGTAACAAAAATGCTGTTTGTCAGTTTGATTTGGTGCGGTCAATGGAACAGCTGTGATATTGATTTTAAGTTCTGATGCTGGATCCTTTTAAATAATCGTAGATTAGACCCTAAATCTGTCTATAAATATTTCCAGTTCCAGATAATTTATAGAGTTCATCTCAGATTACAGGAGAAAACTTAAGCCAATTTTAGAAAGCTGATACTGGAAGGTCTCAAATGACAGTTAGCCTTAAAAGCTTGTTTTATGTTTTAACTTATGTTGAGATTTCATTGCTTTTCCTACTGTTGTGCTCTGCGTGGCTGTTCATTAGTTCCTGGGTGGGGTGCTGATACTGTTTTGGGGTTTTTTTAACCTGTGTGAGTATCCAACTAGGACATAACAGCCCAGCAGGTACGCTGTCTGTTCATCACGGGGCCTCTTGTTTTCCATAGTGTAGATAAAGTGTATGCTCTTCTAGCTTTTGCCAGTTGTTAAACCTATAGTTGTAGTCAGTCAACAGACCACAACTGCTGTTCTGTTCCAGAAAAATACATTTAAAAAGCCCCCAGGCTTGTAGGATGCTTCTCAAGATGTACCCTGTTGTCTAGAACGTAGTTTACTTTATGGTCTGTTTCTGAGGACAACATTCTTTAACTTACATGCTTGAACTTGTTTTGAAATGTTGAATGTTGTATAACTGGCTACAAACAGAGCAGTAAAAGAATTCACTCGATGCAGAAGAGTTGAGCAAACTTACAGATTGTTTCAGTTTTTTAAATACACTTTAATTCAGTATGTAATGGGTACTTTTGAGGAAAGTGCTGACTTTGCAAGGCTTCATCACTGGCTGATCTTAGACTAAAAAGTATGTTACAGTCTCACCACTGCTGTGGACATCCAGCCATTTAAGAGCATTTTTAAAGATAATCTCTTGCGTTATTTTCATGCATGTCGCAGGGGTTTGGGTGGTGGTGGTGGTTTATTTTGTTGTTTTTTGGATTGGGTTTTTGTTTGGTTTTGAAGGTGAAGCTTAAAATTGTATGCTGGACTTCTGTAAAACAAACTGAAATTATTGCATTCTAGAAACTATTTTCATTGTTGGAAGTATCTTCTTTGGAACAAGGCTAAGTTCTGGTCAGGCTAAACTAATGCAGTTTCTTGAAGTAGAAAAGCCTTCAGGCTAATGTTCTTGTTAAGAATTTTCTCAACTGTATATTTGAAAGGTTTCATGTAAGAATGAGGTGACGAGGCTGGTGAAGTTCTGTTTTGAATTTTTCAAGAGCAGGGAGCCCTTTGAAATACTTTCAGACGTGTGAATTTACATTCAGTACGTGTGTTTTTCAAGTAAGGTGGTAATGTTTAAAGTTCCTTTTCACCTACCGTGTCCTAAGAACTAATAGAACTAAGGAAACTTTATCCCAAAGTGTGGATGGTTTTCTGGTTTGAAACAATGTATGTATTAAGATAAAAGCTTGGGTAAATGATGTAGGTAAAACCAGAAGGAATTCTGTTAGTGGTTTTGAGCCAAGAAGTCCTTGACTATTTTACATGTTAGTTTGTACAGGGAGATTGGATTGTGGATAGAAAAGACCACTGATGAGTGGTGAATGTTTTTGATCGTGCACCAGTATTGGTGAAAGATTCTTGAGCATGTGCCTCCAAATGTGTACTTTTTTATGCATCATATGCATGTGCCACTTTACTAGTATGCATGTTGTCAAGCACACACAACATAGAGTAGAACAGAATGGACTGTTGCACTTGGGAGGGACCTACAAAGATCATCTAGTTGTTGGACTAGAGTAGACCAACTGGCCTTGGCCTGACCAATTCAGGGCTGACCAAAAGTTAAAGCATATTACTAAAGGCATTGTCCAAATGTCTTTTAAACACTGACAAGCTTGGGGCATTGACCACCTCACTAGGAAGACTGTTCCAGTGTTTGAAGAAAAAAAAGAAAAAAGAATGAGGTAAAGCTGAAATAAACACATTTTTAAATTTTTACTTTATTTTGTTCATTAGTGCTACAAAAAATATTTTCTTCTTTCATCCCAATGGATTGTATTAAATGCATCCCACGTTGGAGAACGCTGTTCCAAATATTTTTCTTATATCAGAAGAAATTTTTGGCTTGGGTACCTCAAAAGATTCTGTGACACCAAGAGCCAATGAAACTGTTTTCATTGACAGCTTTGGAAGGCTTGTCACTGTTTTCATTCCATAATGTTAAGTACTTGGATGCTTGAAATGAGAAATTTAAATTAGCATTTCAAAGTTTCTTTAATGAAAATGAGGTAACTGATGTTTAGTAAATTGACTGGGGAACTGTAGGTGAGTTATCATGAGGCAGCCATGCAGTCTTGAGTGTCATGATCTTTCCTGCTTGCACGTGTATTCTAGTGGCTCTTATTGTGAACTGGGGATGGCTTTTACAGGGTTGTTTGGCTTGCTATTTTTCAGCCTGGTTTTTCTTCAGCTAATGAAGGAATCAAAGGAGCAGTGTAGCTGGCTTGTTGAAAGTGTTACTCCTTTAACAGTAGTGGCATTTAATTTTAAATTGCTTTTGTTATTTCATGAAATAAGAGCTTGAGGCAGTACAGGAAATTCTAGATACTCACTCACAGGGCTCTACATATTAAGGGAAGATGTATGCAACCAAGGAAGGAGGTGTGATAGATCAGTGGAGCTCCCCTGTAAGTGTTGAAGAGTGAATTATGTGCAACAAGAATAGTCTGATGATGTAGTTCTATGTGTAAATATAGTTCAGAATGTCCCTTCTTTAATAACAAACTTGTGGCAATGACAGGAATAAGTACTGGTGTTGAATATGTAATGAAAATTCCTGGAGGTTGTTGGACAGTCAGCTATGACTCTGCCAGTCAAAACCAGTTTTGTTAGCTCTTTGAAGCCAAGAGTAGCTTGCCCCAACTACTCATTTTGAGGAGCATTTCTTAGTTACCTAGGTGCTTATCAGTTTATGATTTATGTCTGCCCTTGTTTCTAAACTTTCCTGGGCTTTTTGTGATGATCCGATGTTTAATCGGGGACACCCAAATGAACTGTAAGCTCATGGGAAAGCATGCATGTCAGAATCCTAGATTGTCAAATAATCTGTATTCATTTTAAATGCTGAGTAAGTCTGTATCCAGACAGCCCTCGTAACTCACACTCTTGGGTGCTTTTCAGTCTCTAGCTGTTGCAGTACTAGAGTTGAACTTGATGCATGCTTTAAATGTAAGCATACACATTTGTTACACAGGACAAAACAGGGGACTGTGCTTGTTAGAGAAGTGATCTCCATAACCTGGAATTTTGGCATGATACAAAAGGAGTTGCTTGTGACACCAGTCATTATAGTTCATATGATAGATGAATAAAATATATTTTAAAAATACACAGTTGTTTTGTAATCTTTTTTTATTGCAGGTGGCCATTGAGATAAGAAAATAATTATGTTTTGACTGTGCTTTCAGGATTATGCTTTCATCTCAGAACTGTAAGCAGAATAATTTACTGAATTATTGTATGTGGCCTTTTCCTACATAAGATTAGATACAATCTCTGTAGCATTTTTATGTGGAATTTGATTGCAAAATGAACAACAGAAGTCTTGATAATGATGTAAGTGGTTGTGTATTGTTAACAATATGACATGGCATCAGTGCAAACTAAGACATCTTGCCTCTTCTGCTGTATTTTTTTCCTTAGTAATTTAACCCCTGAGATGCTAACCTCTTACTGATACCCATCAGACATGTCTGAGAAGGCCATTTCTTCTTACACATCAGTAGCAGTTGTGCTGTTGCTTCTATTGCAAAGATATATTGTTGTTACGTAATTAAGGAAATGAGGATTAATCCGTTAAGACTGATGGATTTGTAATGTGAAATGTAAAATTGTTATGTGGATATTCAGTAGGTCTTACCAAGTTTTCAGTGTCTTCTGTGTCAATGTAAAATAGGTGACCCCTGAAAGGCATCTCAGAATTACTTGCATGAAGAGAAAAGCATCCTCAGTTACGAGTTTTGACTGTCCAACTAGTTTCACATAATAGAGTTGTTTGCCAATAGGAGAACAGAGATGAGGTTAGAGGGTCTGCTCTCTTACCACACGCAATTCCATTTAATCCGTATGTAAGCACTTGGAAATTAATGGGGCTGAGGAGCAGCAGCAAGTATCTTATCGAATATGGATGGCTTTTCTTATTTGCAGCACTTTTAAGCAGCAGATTAACTGAGGACTTTCACCTGGTAGAGTTAGTTGTTGACAGTTTTGATGCACTTTGGTTTTTTTGAGCTCTTTCACAGTAGCTTGTGAAGCACAGTGTTGGGAACTGTGTCTGCCATGTTTGTTGGATGGATACTCTGCTGATTCTAAGCTTTCCAGTTGCTTTTAAAACTGAATTAAAGGAGTTACATTTTTATAACTAACCGTGCTTTTAGAAATTCTTTTATCACCATCTTGTATCTGTTACTAACAAAAAGGCTTTTTTGTGGTCTTTTTTTTTTTTCTTTTTTCTTTTTTTTCCTTCTGGTCCTTTCTAATGAATTGTCCTGTTCCTTATGCATGCATGCATGCGTGCTTTCCTTTTTTCCATCTAACCTTTCTGGTTTGTTTGTTTCTAAACCTACAAAGCTTCAGCCTTTAAAGTGGAACATAGACCATCTACTGATGAAATAAAGTGCAGTGTCACCAGCCTTTTGTTTGGTTTTCTCCAAGCCTTGTCTTTGTTGCTTAGATGGTAAACTCATCAGAACAACATGCTTTTTATTTTTGTCTTGGGCCTACAGCCTAATGAAGTGTTGTGGTTTTGAAAGGAATTGTGTGATTCTAAATGTGATTAATTTTTGGTGTCATGAGTACTGAATGTTAGGGGTTGAGAATATTAGGATTTTAACAATTGTCTATGGCCATGCAGGTTCTTGAATTGATGTTACATTAAAAAACCCAAACCCATATATAACACCATGTTGTCAGTTGCTAATACTGTTGCATGCTCTCAGCCAAGCTAAGAACTTTCTTCCTAGACATAACTGTTGTGAAAAGATTGCTATTATTCCAGATACTCAGTGTCTGAAAGCTATAATTAAATGCAAAAAATTATTTGGTAATAGTGAGTTGGTGGCGTTAAAGATGAGTTGTTTAAAAGAGAGAAGGAAGTATTAAGGATTGTGAAATTTACTTGGTTTTAAAATTCAAGTTACTTTGGATTTATGGTTACAATAAAAAGAACAAAATAAAAAAAATGGAGTTCAGAGTTGAACACATCAGTTACGGATAGGCTAGGCAAAACATTCAGAACTTCTCAATGTTCTTGGGTATTATTTGGGTAGAAATAAATTAATTCAGTGCAGCTTTATCAGTATTCTAAAAAAATAATTTAACCTCTTGTGGTATGTAAGAATTGGAGTATGACTGTATCCTGTGTGATGCAGCATTCTTAGAATTTAGGCAAGGGTATGATTTTGCTATTTATATTTCATACAGATATAGTAACTACTTCTTTGTTTTGCTTAAAAATTACAGAAGTGCTGGTGTCTCACACGAACATCCACAGGCCTGAGTAAGAGTATTACTTCGTATTTTCAGTAATTTTTTGTGTGAATATAAGTAGCAGCGTTCCTGTCTTGCTCTCCTCCCTTCTGGGTTTAAGTAAATTCGTGGTAAGAGAGCAACTAAAAATAAGGGAACACTAAAAAGTTTCATTGTCTGAATGCATACATGCTGTTAGGTGTTTACTTCTCAAACTTAGGCCAGTAGTTTTCCATTCTATTTGCTGACCTACTTAACTTGTTAAATCTACTATATACACAGTTCATCATTAACCTCCAGCAGTCAAACCACAGAATCCAAATTAAGGGAGACTCACTGTTTCATTATTTTATATACTGTCAAACAAACAGCGATTGTACTTCTCTCCAGTATAGTTTTCTTCAAAGCCTGTTAAACATCTCAGTTAGGATATACACTTGCTCATGAGGGCTGTTTCCCAAGTCTCTACTGCTTGTCCTCTTTAGACAGCCTGTTCAGAGCAATGTTCATGTCTTGGTTTAGTATTGAAATGTCTACTTGATTTGCATTTACATCAAATGTGATAGAATGTTTGTGTTTAGAGAAGTTAAGTGGTAATATCGCAAGTCTAAGCTCTCCGAATCTGCTGCAGAGTTTGTGTATCTTGATAGATTTCTTCCTAAAAACCGTAAGGTTCAATGTTCTGAGACTACTTACGTTGCTCATAGTTACTGCTTAAAAAAGAGAAATGGGAAAGATGTTGTATTTGGTCAGGTAGAATTAACTAAAATAGTAACAAAATTATTTCACCATGAGTTTGGTTTGTGTGGGGTTTTTTTGTTTTGGATTTGGTTTGTTTTGGGTTTTTTGTTTTGGTTTTTTTGGTTTTTTTTTTGTTTTTGTTTTTTTTGGTGGTGTTTCTTTTTTAATTGTTTGCTTAGGTATTTTGTCCTGATGTTGATGCAGAGCTCATCTTTTTTAGTGGAAAGTCCGAAGAAATTCCTAATGTACAACAACAACTAATAATGAAACAAAAGTGAGTTTGAAAGTAGTTTAAGTGTCTGCTCATGAAGCTAGCTTGCTACCTTACTGTTTTATAAATAGTGCAATTCCTATATTTCAATATTGGTCATCCAAAACACATTTGCTTTTGTCTGTCTCTTTTGAATTTTGTCATAATCTCGCATCACTAAAAAAAGGCATGTTTTATGCTAGAAAGGCATTGTTGAGACGTGTAAAGATTTTGAAGTAAGTGCTTCTGTGGAAAGTGCTCTTGTGAAAAGGTAGCCAAATGAATGATGTATAGGGAGGGAAGGAGATAAAAGTATATTTAGCTGTGGGTACAAGAAGTTCTGTTTCTCTCTTTTCAGTAGCATTAACTAGAGCACTGGAGAATTTGTTTCCTCTTTGGTAATAAAACTGCTACATTCTTTTAAGGTTATCTTCCCCTCTTTTTTTTTTTTTTTCTTCTTTTCACCATTTCTGTTACCCTGTGAGCATCCACCTCCACTGTTGTTTTGTGAGTGCCAGCTTCTGTTTTTTGTGATCTTACATTCATCCCAAGAGGCAAAATGTACTGTATCAAAATGCTAGATTTTCTCTGCAGCAGATTGTAACATGCCAGATATGCTTCTTATCTATTTTGGGAAGCTTTTGCTAGTTTTAGTTGCAATTTGAGTGAAGAATTGCTTACTCAGTTCTTTCTTCCTGAAGAACTGAAGGTGTGTACTTCTGTTATGTAGACAGATTTTGTTGTTGTTTGTTTTGTTTAAACAACCCTTTATTTGTTAGGTCACTTGCTATGTTTCAGGAATCACTAGTTTCTCCAAAAGCTGTGGCTCTATGATTAGTATTTCAGCAAGCATTATAAAGGAGGATTAATATCTTGGCTTACTTGAAATAGTATGTGTGTCTTATTAGTTCTACTTAACTAGGTTTCTTTATAATTTTAGTAGCTGCATGTAGAAGTGTAAAGAGGAAAAAAACATGGAGTTTTCATGAAGCTGATACAGACAGTTGGTTTTTCCAGCAGAGACAAATGTAAAAATTTAAGAAAATTTTGTGTAACAGAATCTGTTTCTGTACAGGCCATGAGTTAAATATCTAAAACTAATCAGAGAAAAGAATTGTACTAACTAGGCCCTTATTTTTGAGAGAATGTTTGTTTAATGGCTTGCTCTGTTCAGAGCAAGTAATTAAAATTAGGCTGATACACTTCTGTTTGTAGAACATACTCCTCTGCCATTATAAATCTTTGGTCACTTCAGATGTAATAAATTACTTTAGGTGTAGAATGACCATTTCTCTTTCTCTTGCATGAGCCGAACAGGATATTGAGCTATATTGAGCTGCCGTTCTGGTTTGTTAATGTAGCAGTTCATGCTTTTGAGGGAAGCTCATACACAGGAATAAAGTGTCTATGTTGGGGTTTTCCTCACATACAAAATTATGCTTTTTAGTTGGGAAGTATGGGGAAATTGCATCAGTGAAGTATTTATGGTTTAACCATTAGCTAGGTAGCCTTTTTGACCTATTGAATTAGAAGTGGGTCTGCTTTCTAATACGAGAAGAAGCTACTTAAATTACAAAAAGGTAAAAGTGATTACTTGCCCTCTTAATGTTAACTCCTTTAGTCCTTGTCTGTAAGGCACAAAATAAAATCAGTCTAGAAATCAATTTGTATAAATTGTATAGCTGCTGCTTATGTGAACGTTCTTCCAGATTTTAAGTTGTAATAGCAGCTTTCTTGTGAATAAATGTCTCAAGAACATTACAGTATAAGAGCTGTTGTTCATTCTGTAAAAGTAGCAGTGTAGAAGGAAAATTATTCAGTGTTAATGAGCTTCTAAAACTTTCTTTGCCTGCTCCTAAAATGCTTGAAACACAACAGTGCTTTACAATAGGTCTCCAAATCTGCATTAATGGTGCACATTACCAAGATTGTACTTGTCCTCACAAGGCACTCTCTATCTGTACACCTACAACAGTTAAGGTGGGTCTCAGCCAAGCAGTGAAAGGCTGTAGTTCATGAGAGCAACTAATAAGAATCTGTTGAGAATAATTAGTTATCTGTTTAGTGTTAGAATAATTTGATCAGCAAATACCTGCAAAAGAAGCCACATGAATTGAAAAAAGTGGTGTAAATAGTTTTGGGGTACAGATTAGTTTGCGTGTTATACTTTACAGTATAAATACTTAACTTTGTTTTTGGTAATTCGGTTCTGTGTGGGTGTAAAATTTTAAGTAATAATGCTGTTTACAGGATGCAGAGTTACACTATGAATTTACCAACGCTAAGACTCTCTGTGTGACATTTAATTCAGCTCCTTTTACATATGTATGATGAAAGCATATGATTACTTATTCATATGATTTTTCGTTTTAACTACCTTTTTTTTTAAGGGAAACTGAAGCAACTGATTCCAAATATGATGGCAGTAGATATCCACTGAGTTCTCAGGTAGTTTCTGGGTAGGTTTAATGTTTTTAGACTTGCAACAGCTTCCACTGTTTGAGCAAGTAAGCTCACTAAGAACAATGGCAAGCTGCCATCACCTGTGGTTCTTGTGGTGGACAACAAGCTTTGCCAGGGGTTTTCATGATTAATCACTCTTTTTGCTGAAAGTACTCTTCAGCCTTTTAGTTTCCTTACAGGCGCTGGAGGAGAGTGCTGGTTTTGGTACAGAGTTTGCTGCTGCAACTATGAAGGAAAATTGGCACTGATAAGTTAGGGAGAACATCTGTTAGGAAGATGAGGGGGAACTTCTTTTACAGAAGGAAGTGTGGCTTGTTTAATTTAACTGAAGGCTGAGGAAGTACAGTTGTCATCTAATTAATATATGTGCACCTTTTTCACTGTTGCTACCTCCCAGTGGTGTAGGGTAGCAGACTGGGGAATACCTTGTCTTGTCGCGAAGGGGGGAAGACACAGTCACTCAATATGAGTGACCAGCAGACTTCGTTTATTGTCCCTTACAGTCACCTTTTATGCCTTGTTATAATTAGCTCATACATATTACAAAAGTTAAGCTCATTATTGGTTAGTTGCCTAAATACCAAGCCCACCCCTAGTTTCTCTTCTGTAGTTACCTGTTCCCACCTGCAACATTCTTTTCCCACCGCAGTCTTCCTGTTACTGTGTAACAAGAACAGCCAAGGATAGTGTATTTTTGCTTTACTTCAGATAAGCTGAGAGCGATGTGCATTTTTGTCCAGCCAGCTGGACTATGTCTATGTGACCTTTTTCAGCTAGCCAGTTATCCACAATACCAGTCTAAGCTGAAAACTGTTACTGGTGCAAGAGCAAGAGTGTTTCTAAGCACTGGAGCAAGGAAGGGTAACTTCCCATTAGGTTGTTCTGTCACTGCTCTCAACTGCTTTCATGAAAGGGAATGAAGACTTAATGCCTATGGTAGCTTTGTGTGGGCTTCATGGCCCCAGAGCTCTTTTTCATTCCCGGGAGGAAAGGTGTTCATGGGTACATCTCATCATATGCAAAATCTTTTCAGCAAACAGTAGGGATGGTTTTTCTGCACAATTTCTGGCAACCAGTTCTTGAAGTGGTGTGAAACAGATTACCTGATTATCATTCTCTTTAATACAGTGACCCACCCATTTAGTAGAAACTAAGCAAATGGATTGTACCAAATACTCTGTAGAATATTTCATCTTAGTTAATTTTGACAGTCCTTTTCATTGTAGGAGCCTCTTTGAGGTGGTTCTGTTCATCAGTCACCCTTTGTCTACCTTGAAACTACTTTTGTATTCTGTAATGACTCATTTCTGGGCAAATGAAGGTTTTTATTTAAATATAGTGGGTTTGAAAGAGTGAGATTAGGAATGACAGTGTGGTAGGAGTTCTGCATAAATTAAAGGCACCATTGTGTAATGCATTGTCAAATACACACAGATTTTTTAACCTTCCCCTTCAAGGGAAATGTATTCTTGCTGTTAAGAAAACATAGTTGTTTACAGTTATATCACAATATGACAAACATCCCATTCTTCTAGATATGACATGTAATAGTTTGGGGTTTTTTTTCTTCCAGCCCAGTGTATTAATCGTAAGCTACAAGGAACTATCAAAAGCAGCTTCCCAGTTTGGACCTTATAAACAAGCAGAATGGCGTCCTGACAGCACCATGATAGCTGTTTCAGTAAGTAGAGTTTTTATTACTTCTGTGGTTAAACAATTGCAAAGACAGTTTTGTATTACCAGTTTCTGTGCTTATACAAATTTGCAGATTGTATGTACGTTTAGTGTGTATATATTTTAATAATAGTACCAAGGTATTTTGGGATGGTAGAAGCTTCCTTTAGTAGCTTTCATTCATTTTTTTCCCCTGAAGAATGAACTGCAATTCTTGGTATTAAAATAATGCTTAATGTATTGGTGAGGGGTGATACAGCATCTCATTAGTTTAGTAATCTGGTCACAGAGAATAAAGGAATTGGAAGATATGAAATAGTTGAGGAGTTAAGTGACATAAACATATGTCACTTCATAAGTAGGATTTACAGATGTTTCAGAAAGGTGGTTATAGGTGGATGAAACTGTAGTTTTATTATGGTGCAGTATCTTTTGGTGATTCAGAAAAAATGCAGGGCACTGAGAACATAGAAACATGGGCAGTGGTAGGTGATACATAGACTCTTCTGTTCAGAGGCTTAAAGGTAAAGATGAGATCTTGCCTTACATGGAAATAAAATCTTGTTTTGTAGTTGATGCTGTGCTCACAGCAGTAAAGTGGACTATTTCAGCACCAGCATATATAAATTTGAGGTGCAAGGTAGATGCAAACAGAGGTGTGAGTAGAGTTTGTAGGAGTCAGCATATGGGATGGCACTCCTGGTGACTTTTGATCAGGTTTTACATTAGGACGAGGCCTTGAGTTGGGTAACTTTCTTTTTCTACATTTTCTTCTGAGAAGGTGCAGAAGAAAAGAATGAAATCATTAAACTTCCCCACCAGAAGTTCATTATGTGGAAACTGGGTAACAACTACCGTATTTATTGGTATACTGACTTTACCTCCTAATATAAACTCTCCTTCGTGCTTAAAATTATGCCTGTGATGCTTTGTAGTTTTTAAACCAATCAGATATTGTTATCTTAGTGGAAAATACAAGATGGTTTATGGAATAGTTCCTGTCTCTACTAATATCATCATTACTCTACATCAGCTAAACTTCCTGTGCTCCTGTTTTCTTGTGTGTAATGCAGGGCTAGACTTTTCTGAGTAACTGGTTTGGAATGTTTAATTCACCTAAAAGAATCTCATGGAATCAATGCAATAAACTATTTCTGTTAGTGTCAGCTTACATTTTCAGTTAGCAAATGCTAATGATTACCAGCAAAGACAGAAGGGAGACTTCTGTAACATTTGTTATGAATAAAAAAGAATTCTACAGTTTTATAATACAGCATATAATCACACGTAAAATATCCAAATATATTTTAATTGTACTGTAATTTATGCAGTAGTTCAGAAGAGATTTAAATTCTTACATTGAATTACTTTGCATATTATGGTTTTTTTCTGTGATGTGGGATCTGTTTGCTCAAGAAACCTCCTATGTCAGCTGACAGTCAGACTAGCTTTAGTTTCTGCCAGTTCAGTTACTGTACTTTCAAGTTTTTCTGCAACTAAATGTATAGTGTTCTTTCTGGCAGATGATGTCAGAATCTAAATGCCCATAAAGTCTGTTTGTAAACCTAGGTTTTACAAACTAAAGTTTAAAATGGTCAAACGGTTTATAAAATAATGAGTGTGATGAGATTCCTAATATTCTTCATGTTTCTCATGCTTACATTGGATCTCCTGAGTGTATATATACAAATAATATAGTCAAGCATATTTGTATCACCACTTCTGGTTTGCAGGTTTTTTTTAATATGCTTTTGGAATATATATATGAAGTTTAATTTGAAACAGTTAGTGAGTCCTACTGAAAGACAGATACTGGTATTTTTGTTACTGAGAAACGGGGTGGAAAGGCAATTCCAGGAGCTTAATGAAGAAGATGTTCCTGCTGATGCATGATATTTTTACCCCCAAAGTAAAACTATGAACTTCTTTCCAAGGGAATAAACATTTTCTCCCTTCTTTGATTTCTTAAGAAGAAAATTAACAAATACAAATGAAGAAGCAATAGCAAAGCAAGTTCTTAATTAAAAAGAATAGCTTGTGCTACTAGTTTTGTTGGACTAAATTAACTTCAGTTTAATTACTGAAGTCCTGTACAATAGCTAAAAATACTAGTTTGAAAGCTGAGTTAGGTGATTTTGTTTCTCACCTGTTATTACGTGTGCTCTTGAGTTTCTTGAGTGTAATAGTTCCATGTAATAATAAAATTACATTAAGAAGGTGAACAAAAGGCTTAGTATGGACTTGTAAGCTAAGTGGTACATTCACTTTTTTTTTTGATGACATAATGATGGGGAGTGTAGTCTGGATTTAATGACCACTACAGCAGTGATAATACAGCGTTTTATATTTCTGACTGCCAGAGTGTTCAGAGCATATCTATGAAAATAAATCACTTTGCAGCATGTGCTTTGAGGTAATTATTATTTGTACTGAAGGCAAACTTTGGTCTACTAGATAAGGCTTTATAAAATATTTCCAAGTAGCTTTAATGGTATGCAGTGAAACTTAAGCAGTTCTCACACTGTCATCATCCCCTAGCAATTCCAACTTCCTTTGCTACTAATACTTTCTACTACTAAACTGTTGGCACCCTTTCTAAACTGATCTTTTTTTCCTTGATATTTTGTAGTTTCTTCTCTCATATTGCTGCATTTGTAATTTTTCCTGTGTTACTGGGAAATACTTTGTTTCTTGTTTGGATTAGTACATACACCTAAGGTAGCTAATACTAGTGGTTAAACGTTGTGATTTGGGTCAAGATGCTTCAACATGGAGAAATATACAAGGCATATCCTTCCCTTGCTACAGGAAGTGCTTTGGTATAAATAGACTGCTCTTTGGTGTGCATTCCCATAGCTAAGCCAGAGCTTTGCTAAAGATCATAGCATACAAGAAAGTATGTCGTGAAACTCCTTGCAACATACTGTATATTTATACTTTTGACTGTCAAAGATGAGAATGATCAGGCAACAGATGACAGTGATGGTTACTTCAGTAAGTTTCATTGCAACACCGACATTTCTAAAGCAATGTAGAAACCTGTGTGAATGAATATGATCAATTTGCAGGACGTGTAGGTTGAATGTTTCTGCATTTCATCCAGCTCTTCGTGGAATTTGAGGTTCTGTTTAGAAATGAACCTGTAACAATAGCAACTGTGCTTTGAATAGTGTTCAGTAAGGCTCTTTGTACTTAATATCAGTATAAAGATACTTCACAGTATTGTTTTACTTTCCCTTCCAGCGTAAGATAACTTACAGGTTGAATATTTAATGATGTAATGGAAAGAACCTGTAAAGATGTTAGAAATGGGCACGTTTCTGTACCACATAATACCTGAACATGATATTACTGCACACAGAGAAGCTTCCATTTACTTTCAGCCTATCCCAAGCTCACCGCTGTGGTTCGATTTTATTCTTGCATATACTCACTTTGAACTAGGGTAATTGTGTTTCTTGGACTTGGAAGCCAAAACAAATTTCTTTCATGATAAAGCAAAATGACTGGGGAAAAACATGGCAATTGTGAACTGATAAACTAAGCTAACAGGAGTGTTACTTCTGCCTTTATTCAAAGAAAAGGAATCCAGCCTTGCAAAGCAACTTGATAACCATTCATTCCAGTGCTTCTTGTCTCCTGTAATAGTTCTTTGGGTACATGCCCAGCCTATATTAAAACGATTCGATGGAAACCCTGTTTCACAACAATGCACTTGTCTGAAGGATAAATTTGTGCTTTAAACAAATCATACTTCTTGGAACAGCTAACCTTATTGGTCATCTGCCTCTCCTGTGCTTATAAAACACTGGATCAGCTTCTAGTCATGACTGGAACATCTGATAACTAAATGATTTATATTTGTTCTCAGCGTAGTGTTATAGTTTGAAGTCAGTCTTCCAGAATGGCAGAATATGCATTGGAATTGAATTGTAGAATTTTTTTTTAGACACCAGAAGGTTTTGAAAAGGTGTGTGGCATGAGGATTTTTTCAAAACTACCTGGATGACCAACATTGGGAGGCAATGCCCAGCTTCTTTGAACTCTGTAGTGTCCATTTGTGTTCAGACACCTGGAGGTCTTGTTCTGAAGGATTGCTACCTTCTACTACATGCTTTCTGCGTTAATTGTCTTTGTTGGTGTCAATTAGATTCTAAATCTAACACCAGATCAGGTACTACGTATTTGTATGAATCGGAGGAAAATTTCTGCTGGATTTTTCTATTTATCTACCTACTAAGTGATCTGTTCAGTGTGCTGTAAAGGCTAGTATCGATTTTACTTAGAATGAATTTCAATGCATGGGTTTTTAATATATCTGAAATTTGATACGTTCAATGTATGAGACATGTAGAAATTGCAAGAGTTTGTATGGATTTTACTCATGCAGATAGACTATTTATCTTATCAGTGTTTCTCTTTCAGACTGCAAATGGATACATCTTATTTTTTGAAATCCCTTCAGCAAGAGACAAGTATCTTTATGAGCCAGTGTATCCCAAGTAAGTGTGTTAAACTTTCTTTGCATCCCCACAGCGTGAAAAAAATACGGCTAGACAAATCCTAGGCAGATTTCATGATAAAAAATATTTCCTTCCAAAGTATGTTTTAAAACTTGAGTGTGAAGCATCATTCCAATGAGAGTCAGTTCAGAGAAGTTGGTCTAATTGGTTTGTGGTGCGCTAGTAAGATTCCTTAGGTCCATCTTACAAGCTGTCAACATCTTAAACAGCAGGGTTAAAATTGTCTAGTGTTACAATTTGAGGAAGTCTGTTGAATTCATGATCAATACAGGCTTTAATAATCTCTTTTGAGTAACTCAGCTGAGCAAGTCATGTTTCTTTGGAACTACTAGGGTGCAGTTTTTAATAGATTCCTCTCAGCTCTTCAACTCCATAATAACCTGGCTGCCATTCAGCAGGACCTGGACAGGCTAGAGAATTGGGCGGAGGGCAACGTAATGAAGTCCAGCAAAGGCAAGTGTAGGGTCCTGCACCTGGGGAGGAACAACCCCACGCACCAGCACAGGCTGGGGCTGACCTGCTGGAAGGCAGCGCTGCGGGGAAGGGCCTGGGAGTGCTGGTGGGCCCCAAGCTGCCCATGAGCCAGCAGTGGGGCCTGGTGGCCAAGGCAGCCAGTGGGATCCTGGGGTGTGTTAGGAGTGTGGCCAGCAGGTTGAGGGAGGTCATCCTCTCCCTCTGCTCTGCCTTGGTGATGCTGCATCTGGAGTGTGGTGTCCAGTTCTGGGCTCCCCAGATCAAGAGAGACAGGGAGCTGCTGGAGAGGGTCCAGTGGAGGGCTGCAAAGATGAGGGGACGGGAGCATCTCCCTTATGAGGAAAGGCTGGGAGAGCTGGGCCTGTTTAGCATGGAGAAGGGAAGACTGAGAGGGGATCTTACTGGTGTCCACAGTATCTTAAATGGAAGTGTCAAGAGTGTGGGGCTAGCTTTTGTCAGTAGTGCCCAGTGGCAGGGCAAAGGGCAGTGGGCACAAACCGCAACACAAGAAGTTCCATCTGAACATGAGGAAGAACTTGTTTACTTTGAGGCTGACAGAGCACTGGAACAGGCTGCCCAGAGAGGCTGTGGAGTCTCCTCCTGTGGAGACATTCAAAAGCTGCCTTGGTGCAATTCCTTGCAACCTGCTCCAACCCTGCATCCAACCCTGGCCATTCCATGATTCTGTGGACTTCAGAGATTTTTGAAACAAATGGGAAATAAATTCGCAATATTATGGAAAGTACACAAATAATTTTTAGTAAGAATACACAAGTATTTTAGATGCAGTGTGTTGTCATTGTCTTATTTTCCTTATTGTGAATGACAGAGTATGTGTTAAGATGTGACTGTATGTTGGACGTATTTGTGATTGACTTACTTGACTTTGGGTTTGGCAGAATTGGGAAGTATTTTGGATAAATTAAAACCTCAAGGGATGTGTTTGCTTGTGCGTTTAGATAGGCAGAATCTGTAGTCATTGATGGATCAAATTTGTCCACAGAAATAATAAAACACTCTTGATTTCTTATTGGCTAGGAACTGATTTTTTTGGTTTATCTCTCTATATATGTTCATCATTATGATAATGCTAGATAAATTAAAATTAATTTTTTTTCATATTTGTAAAATGAATTAAAGTTGGTTGGTCATGTAAGAGGAAAACATTTTGATTTTTTTAAAACCGTAACTGTTAAACTGTGAATATTAAGGAAAAATAGATCAGGTCCTCACGAGCATTTACATTTTAAATCTCTATTCTTATACAAGCGCATATAGGAAGAAATAACTTGGCAGGTAGTAGATGATTTCAGAGTGAATTCTTGCTTCATTGAGTGGAAGATTTGGTGTGTTTTACTACTATAATGCATCTTTTGGCTCATCTACCTAGCCCTCAAAGCTCTGGAATTATGTGGATTTTACTGTTGCAACTTGTCTATTTTCCAAAAGCTTAAGACCAATGTGTACAAGTTATTACTTTACTTGCCTTTTTCTGAGATGCAAGTAGCATTTTTCAAACTGACTTTTCACGTCTGACTTACTGTCATCAGGAAAAAAGTAAGCAGAAAACCTGTTAGTGCACCCTGTTGAAATAAATAAAGGGATAGTATATCTTCAGCAATATATGCATTGTACATAATGCAAAAGACTATAAACAGTAGTTTATTGTATGTTCTTCCTGTTCTATTTGGAACGTTGGGTTTTTTATTGGCAAAATCTGAAAATATATGGAAATACATATAAAATATGCAGTAAGAATTAAAAAAGAAGCTTTGGAAAGTTCATTTAGACGTGGCACATATAGGAAGGTTTGAAAATACCTGTTGAACAGTCAGTGACTAACCAGTCTGAATTTTCTATAAAACAATGGTAACTCATTTGTGTTGTCAACCTAAAAGCATGTGTTTTATGATTTTATTTTTTTTTGTTAGCTGTGTGTTGAATGGTCAGGATTTAAAGGTATATTTGTATAGCCCAAAAGGATAGAATGCTGAAATCTGTGGATGAGTAAGATGAAGTGTTTGTCCCTAGAGTGTTTATGATGGGTCACTCACAATCTGCTAAGAGTAATGCATATGCTTAACTTTAAGAAGATGAATGATTACACTGAATTTACTGGGATTACTAGTCTGTCTCTATTTAACCCTCAATTTTGAAAACCTACAGAAAATTACTACTGTTCTGGTTATATTAGAGAAAAAGGAAAACACAAGCATTTGTGTGTGAATTATGCCTGCTGTGATTAACATCAAATTATTCTGCAAGCTATTATAATGGGATAAACTTTTTTTGGTACAGATACAGCCTGTATAGTTTCACTAATTTGCTTTGTAGATTAAATACTAAAAAAAAAGCCAAAGAAAAAACACCTCAACCAAAAATGAATAAACAGGCAAACTAAAGGCCCAGAATTGAAACTTTTAACTTTCTTCTGACTTCTGGTCATTTTCCAAAGACATTTCTCTGAAGTGGCTGGATTTCATTGCAACTGGTCTGAAAAATGCCCAATTAATTTTGTTGATTCTGAAGCCATGAAAAATCAGTGAAAGGCCTTATATCTCACTGGCCTTGTTCTTGGAAAGGGGCATTTTACTGTGTTCTACCACTGTGACACTGTGTTCCCTGGCTCCTTCCTCTGTGTTGGCAGCAGTGACTATGCAGGTGTGCCTTAAGTAAGGTTGGGTTGTTGACTCAATTGGGAAACTAAACCTGCCTGTCTACCTTCTTCACCTCTCCCTATCCCCTCCCCTGCATTCCAGTAGCTTAGCTTGCATGTTGGCATATAACAAAGGCTGGCGTTAGAAGATGGTAACCATGAAGTAGCACTGACTAGCAGCAGTGGGAAGCTCAAAAACACAGAGTGACTGCTCAGCGATATTCATATGATAGTTCATGATAAAGCAATTGCTTGCAATGTTTTAATTCTCATGCAAATGTTAATTACAGCTTGTCTGGCTCTGTCTTATGTGGTCATTTACCTATGACAGACAAAGTGAGTGGGAAGGTGGTTATTTCTCATAGAGTCATAGAATCATTTAGGTTGGAAAAGACCTTTGAGATCATAGAGTCCAACCATTAACCCAGGACTGCCAAGTAATACCAAAACTGCTAAGTCATGGCCATAAGCACCACATTTATGTGGGTTTTTTTTTTAAACACCGTCAGGGATGGCAATTCCACAACCTCCCTGGGCAGCCTGTTCCAATGCTTGACCATCTTTTAGTGAAGAAATTCTTCCAAATATCTGATCTAAACTTTACCTGGCACAATTTGAGGCCATTTCTTCCTGTTGTATAGCTTGTAATCTGGGAGAAGAGGCCTACTCCCACCTGACTACAACCTCCTTTCAGGCAGTTGTAGACAGCAGTAAGGTCTCCCCTGAGCCTCCTCCTCTCCAGGCTAAACAACCCCAGTTCCCTCAGCTGCTCCTCCCCTTCCCCAGCCCCTTGCCCTTCCCTGGACACGCTGCAGCCCCTCTACGTCCCTCCTGCAGTGAGGGGCCCAAACCTGAACACAGGGTTCGAGGTGCAGCCTCACCAGTGCCCAGTGCAGGGGGACAGTCCCTTCCCTTGCCCTGCTGGCCACACTGCTTCTGACACCAGCCAGGGTGCTGCTGGCCTCCTTGGCCACCTGGGCACCCTGCTGGCTCATGCCCAGCCGGCTGCCGACCAGCACCCCCAGGCCCTTTCCCACCAGGCCCTTTCCAGCCACTCTGCCCCAGCCTGTAGCGCTGTGTGGGGCTGGTGTGACCCAGCTGCAGGACCCGGCACGGAGCCTTCTTGAACCTCATCCAGCTGGCCTCGGCCCATCGGTCTGGCATGTCCAGACCCCTCTGCAGAGCCTTCCTACCATCAAGCAGATCAACACTCCCCCACAACTTGGTGTCATCTGCAAACTTACTGGGGTCACACTTAACCCCCTCATTTCAGATTGTCAATGAAGATACTAAACAGGACTGGCCCCAGCACTGAGCCCTGGGGAACACCGCTTGTGACCAGCCACCAGCTGGATGTGACTCCATTCACCACCACTCTTGGGTCTCATCTGTCCAGCCAGCTTCTTACACAGCGCAGAGTGCATCCATCCAGGCCATGAGCAACCAGTTTCCGCAGGAGGATGCTGTGGGAGATGGTGTCAAAGGCTTTACTAAGGTCCAGGTAGACAACATCCACAGCCTTTCCCTCATCTGCTAGGTGGGTCATCTTGTCATAGAAGCAGATCAGGTTTGTCAAGCAGGACCTGCCTTTCCTAAACCCATGCTGGCTGGGCCCAATCCCCTAGTTGTGCTGCACATGCCACGTGATGGCACCCAGGATGATGTGCTCCCTAACCTTCCCTGGCACAAAGGTCAGGCTGACAGGCCTGTAGTTCCCTGGATCCTTCTTCTTGCCTTTCTTGCAGATGGGTGTTACATTGGGTAACCTGCAGTCTTCTGGGACCTCTCCAGTTTTCCAGGACTGTTGATAAATGATGGAGAGTGGCTTGGTAAGCTCCTCTGCCCGTTCCCTCAGTATCCCTGGATAGATCCCATCTAGCCCCATGTACTCTGTGTAAATGGAGCAGCAAGTCACTGTTTCCTCCTGGACTGTGGGGACTTCATTTTGCTCCCCGTCCCTGTTTTCCAGCTCATGAGGGCTGAATACTCTGAGGGTAACTGGTCTTACTATTAAAGGCTGAGGCAAAGAAAGCATTAAGTATCTCAGCCTTTTCCTCATCCTTTGTGGCCATGTTACCCACCGCATCCAATAAAGGATGGAGATTATCCTTGGCCCTCCTTTTGCTTCTGATGTATATTTTTTGGCAGTGGCCAGCTTGAGTTCTAGCTGGGCTTTCACCTTTCTAATCTTTTCCCTGCATAACCTCACGACATCCTTATAGTCCTCCCGAGTTGCCTGCCCCTTCTTCCAAAGGTAGCAAACTCCTTTTTCCCCTGAGTTCCAGCCAAAGCTCTCTGTTCAGATCTCCTTTTTGAAGAATGTCCAGCCTTCCTGGACCCCTTGGCCCTTTTGCAGAGTACAAAGATGTAATGCTGTCCTTGCATTAGTTGTGTGATAGGACAGCTGCTGGAAACAAGTGAAATGGATGGACACCAGTTTCAAATGTAGGTCTCCACACTTTGCATATTTTGAGGTAAAGGTTGTTTTTTTTTTGTCTACTGTTCTTCTCTTTGGACACATCCACAACATGTCCGAAAGTTAAGAGGTCTTGTAGAACATCATCAGTTTCATCAGTTGTGTTATTTGGTTTGTGTGTGTGTGTAGGGTTTTTTTTTGTTTGGTTGGTTTTTTTTAGCTAATGAGCACACTTCTGTCAGTGCTTCTGAAAGTTTAGTCTTAATCTACTCTGTAAAATTATGACTTAGTTCTTAATCTTAAACTGTCCATATCTACTAACTTTTTATAAGTGGAGCAAAGCCTGTTCTCTGTATCCTGTCTTACATAATAATGACCAAATGTGACAGAAACATAAAATTTCAGTATAGTGACTACAAAATAAAGTAAAACTCTCTTAATACAACTTCAGCTTGAACAGAGTTCTTAGGCAGCATAAGTTAACATAATGAGGTGGTTGTGCACTGGAAGGACACACCAGTAACATCCTTAGCTGCACCAAAATCCTGGTGCAAGATTTTCTGGTTTAGTCAGTACCCTGAAGTTGCACTTGCTAGGTTTGATTCCATACAAGTGAGAAGATTAAGAAAGTTTGTGTTTAAATTCTCTTGTCAGCTCAGTTCTCATTTGAATGAAATTATATATTTTATTGTAAGTAAAAAAGGAACATCAGAAAAGCAGGTGATAAGGTACATGATAGACCGCCACTTTCTTGACTTTAGTTACTTTTGCAGTCTTCCAGATGGGGACACTGGTAGCTGCAGTGAAATTACAGTTTTATTTGGTATTGGCATTTTTTAAGTAAGTTCTTTAAAATTTGCTTGGTAGTGGTTTAGCCTTGATGTGAAGAAAAGGATCAAAAAAAGTTGCTGAAAATAAAAACCACTCCTCATTTGTCCATATGGGAGAGGTATGTTTGTGGAGAAAAAGTACAGTCCTTCCACTTCATAGCTGTTCATTACACGGAGTTGTTACTATATATGGCTGTTGAGCAAGATGATCCAGAAGAGCTTGCCTGTATTTGATCTGTTCACAGAACTATTCTAGCATAAAGTTATTGTGTAAACTGTAATTACATTTGCAAAATTTTTCTGCTGGTACAGCTTGAACGAAATGCACGAAGATAAAACAAAAACCAAACCTGCCTGGGGAATAGAAACATTTTTCCTGTTTATAGCACAATACACGTAGAGTATATCTAATCGCAGTATGATTTTTGTGGTTTTTTTAAGGGTCAAGTCTCTTCTATAGCAATCTTTAGTTCTGGTAGAAGAATCAAAGTGTGAGTTGAGGCTAATCTGTCATTGTGTTTGAATGCAAGAGTCTCTGCTTCCCTTATCTTCTAGTAGAATGAAATGACCAGATTTTGGAAAGTAAGGTTGAGTGAACTCTCCTTGCCCCATGCTATTGTTTGTTTAAAACTGGACAGAATCAAGAGTCTAGGAAAATTGGTTTCCTGTTTGAAAATGCCCTTTTGGCATGACTTCCTCCTTTTCATATCAGCCTATTGTAATGGTCTTTATATTCTGAAATTAAATGTTTTAGTGGAAGTGCTGGAATTCAAGGTTATCAGCATTTGTTCCTGGAGCCCACAAAACCTTTTTAAGTTTGTTCTATCAAAAATTGAGGGCATAGCTCTTACAAAATTGAGAATATATGAAGAACTTTAAGATGGTTGAGGGGGGAATGCTTTTTAAATGCTAGCTATTTTATACCTTCAGAGGTTTAATCAGTTAAATAAGGAACTGACCTGTTCAGCTTTATGCACATTTTATGTAAAATCTATTATTAGGTTAATGTGATAAAGTGAGTGCTGATACCATAAGTGCAGCATTCTGTTACGAATTTTGAGCACTTACACTTAAAAAACAAGGAAGCTTTTTAAAACTTTTCTAGAGTTGATAGTTTTTTGTCAAATCGTAAGATTTTAGGAATGTTATGAAGTGTAGTTGTTCTATTGAAGGAAATATTTTTGGCTCTGTTGATATCTGGCTACGAATTCTAGTTTGTTCTTGGAGTGAACAGACATTCATGCGCAATGAAAACCTAAAGTATCCTGCTTAACTTCTTAGACTAAAAACAGGGGAAAAGACAGTAATTGTGTGGTTTTGTTTTGTTTTTAAATTGAGCCACAATAGTCTGCAGCTTCATTCCAGCTCTTAGAAGCTTTGCTGCAGTTCAGAGAAGACTTGGAAGAGAATCAGTATTGGCCATTAGCCCACATTCTGGGATACTTTCCTCCAGTGAGCACAAATACAAAGTCCTGCTTCAATTAGTTCAGTCTGATTTTACTACCATATTACCAAAGCCGTTACAAGAAGAAACATGAAGAAAACATATGTATGGCAAAGCAAATAAAATTAATCTCCATCTGTGATACACTTAAGAAAAGTGGCAGTGCATACAGGCTAATTTGTACCTTTGTAAGCTGTGGCAAGGTATGGTAATATCTTTTCATGGAGTTTCCAAAGGAATTTTACAGATATTCCTTTGTTTCACAGTGATGAGATGCAGCAGAGGCTTCCCTGTACTGAAATGTTACTTATTTCTCCTTAGAAGTTTGGCAAGGAGAGTCACTTAAGATTTGCCACTTGAAGAGACAACATGTGGTGACATAACATTGAGGGTATTTTTGCTTTTAAAAAAGACAAAACCTAAAAAACTTTACATGGCTAATAAACTAAACATGGTAATTGGGAGATTCTTCTGCCTCAAGATTTCATCATATCCTCAAGTGGAGCCTGCATGTGGGGAATGGGGGGAAGTGATGTGAATGTCGTGTAAATTTAGAATGCAACCTCAGTGCTGTAGAGTTTTATGTACCTGAAAATGCTTTAAAAATAAGTTGCTTTCTGACCAATATGGGCAGGTGAACAAACCTAGTGTTAATATTCTAACCAATATGGGCATGTGAACAAGCTGGTGTTAATATCCTGGTTTACAATACAGCATTGTTGCTTATATGTCTGTATTCGTGTCCTGCTCTTTCTGGCACTTTTAAAAGCTTTTTCCTTTTCTGTAGTGAGATGTTTTATAGGTGCCATAAATTACCTAATCAGTGGGGGATTTTTTTTCCTGGTTCAGGAGATTTAAGATTAGTGTGTACAAAGGTTTTGAACTTTAAACTCTACAAGGGTAACTGATGAGGTGTACAGTTAATTAACTTACGAAATAATTTTTATTTGGAATTAAGCTTGTGCTAAACCTTTAACAGTGTGGTTTTCCCCGTAAGTTGTTTTTAGTATTGGTTGGAAAATTTATTTTTAAAACTAGATTACTTGTATAATTTTTGTTAACCATTATGGTACTTGCCAGACCTTGATGTGGTTCAGGAGGCTTAAAATGTCGTCAAGAAATCTTTACAACTGCAATAATGATTTGGTAAACCATTTAGCATTTTTACATTAATAGTTGATTAATATGCTAGCTAATTATTTCTCTTCTCAAGCCATGGAAACCTGTTACTACTGACTTGGGTTAAAAAGGCTGTACTAAGAATTACTTTTCTAAACCCTTATTCATTCTTTATAGTTCCTGTGGACTTTCTTTAAATCTTCCTTTGTCCCACTCTTGCCAATCTGTGTGCATATAGCTGTGGATCCAGCTGGGTAAATTTCACCTTCAGCTGGTGGCTGCCTACACTGGATGGTGAAGAGATGCAGGTTTATGGGTGAGAAGACTCTAGACATACGGAAATCAAAGCTCATAGTGTAACTTGTTTTACTTGTTTAAGAACCACTCCTAAAAAGCATGGTGGACAGTCAATTATTAGTGAAGAATCACATGTTCAGAAATGATGATGCAGGCTTTTTGAATCAGGTATAAAAAAAATTAAGTCCTTAGCTCTACAGACAACTGGCTAACTGAAGTCTTCGCATGAACCAATTAAAAAACAGTTAATAAACATTGCATAATTGTGCTAATGCAACAATAATGGCTGCTCTCAGTGTTTTGCTTTTTGTGCCATCAAGGAGAGCAACTCAGACTTTTTGGTAGTGTAAATTAATTTAGAAACATTTTGCCCTTTTTTTCTCACACGTATAATGCTCTTAATAGTTGAAATATCAAGGCATTGGATTCTTTTTCTCTTTTCCAAGAAGTACTACTGAAGAAACCATTTTAGCAGCAATGATTCAGAATATCATAGCCCTGAAGTAGTATAAAAATATTTGATACTGTTTATGTCAGTTATTTGTTCAAAAGATACTTAGTGAACAAGAGTTTTTTCAGTAAAATATCTCCATTACTTCCTAAGCAGCTGTGATTTGACTAGGGGGAAGGGATGCTACTGACTTGTTCATTGTTTCTTTGTTTTTTAATTAATGTAGTATCTGCCAATAGCCACACTCTTTTCTTTTTGGAAGCATAATATTTATTGACTGTGGGAGCATCTCTGAACTTGTCTAAACTATTATCCAGCCATAACATCTACATGTATTATTATGATTACCCCAGATAGTAAGGTCGAAACTTAAATCCTAATCTAATGCTATTTCTACCTCTGGAATAGAATTCTCCAGTAATAAGCAGGAAACAGTGAACATTATTTTGTAAAACTGAACATGATTTTGAAATACATAGAACAGACTAAAAAAGGTAACATGTTATGTATCTTAATTGCAAATTATAAAGTCCTTAAGTACATCCTTTCAGATTTTGCTGTAATTAACTTCTTAAGTATTTCTTAGTTGCTTCTGCTAGCAGTGACTATGTCTGGTAATGATGTTTCTGAAGAAGTTTTGCCCATGGATCGTGGTGTATCACTTAACCACTGTGCATGTAGTGGAGGACAAAGTGCAGCACTGTGCTGCTAGAAAAATTTGCTGGCTGGTGTCCTGTTTCCTCCCTGAGCCTACCCCACACCAGATAACAAACTCAATGAAATTCTTCCTCACAGACCAGGGGAGGCTAGGTCACTATGCTTTTGCATGGTGCTGCCTCTTTCTTGAACTTAGGATGCTTAAGATTTCTTGTTGTGGAGTTTTGAAGAGGCTGGGGGGAATTAAATACAATTCTCCATTTTCTCATTGTTGCATCTTGCATCATGATTTGAGCTTACAGGTTTTTCTTCTAACAGAATCAGTGCTACTTGCAGAGCCAGTTCTTCCCCTGTTAGGGGATCAAATGAATACAAAGGAATTATGACTCCATACTAGGAATTTTAGCAATTCACTTACTTATAGGCTCTTCTTTCATTTTGAGGAAGTCAGGTTAGAACTGAAGCAGGAGAAGGTTAATGTGGGGAAAGCTGAGAGAATTGGAGTTTGGACACAGGGCAAGCTATTAAGGTAGACTTATATTTACCATTCCTCTTTACCATTATTTAAAAGGTGATCCATGAGATACAGTTGTGTAGGCTTTCAACATCTGAAAGACATTTTGTTACACCAAATAGTGCTCAGTTTTCTGTGAACAAGCGTATCACTGATGACATGCTAAATTATGAACAGACAATGAACTTGTTAGTTTAAAAAATACACCTTAGTCTTCAAGATGTGAAACTTCCTGATAAACCTTATATTCTATGTTTAAAAGAACAGCCTGCATTCCTAATCTTTACATGCTTGGGGTTTTCTTGGATTGCAGATGTAGTGGGAGATTTTTCTTAGTTCTGAGTGTTAAGAGGTTTTATTCACAGGTTTAGTTACATTAACAGATGGCTGTGCAAACAGAAGTGAAGTTATATTTGTTTCGGCATGCTGCTGGTTGGTCACTGGAATGTGTTCCTCTCAATTCTTGTGCAAAAGTGAGTTACTTAAAAGTTTGGCTACAAGCAGGTGCTGATGTGGCAACCCAGAGCAAACATTCTTTCCTGCTTCCATCAGCAGTGCACATTCTTCGTGTAAAGGTCAAAATAACTTAACTAGTATGGCTGACTCATGCAGATGTGGACTATATGAATGCAAGTGTGCTTGGATTTTGCCCCTTTGCACCCATAGTAAGGGTTTCTTTTGAATTGATGAATTTGACATAATCACAGGCAATGCATTAAAATACTGACAATTGGAGTGTCAGTCATGATGATAGTGCTTCAATGGAAGAAGGTATGCTCTGCAGATGAAACTAGCTCATGAAACTGAAACTACTTAAATATTCTTGTAAACTATTTTTAATAGAGGTATTTAAAGAAAAAGAAGCTTGCCCACATGGAGATTTGAAATTTCTCTACTAGCAAAAGTTGTCTTTTAAACCTTATTTTTTCCATTCTGGCTTTGTATTTTGTGCTATGCAGAAACACTGTGTTTATATTTGGTTATGTACCTCACTCAGTTACAACAGGCATATTGGTGTTATGTACGTAATATGTACAACAAAATACCTGGGGTTTTGTTAAGAGTGTCTCCAACCCCCAGGATATTGCATTGCAGGTAGCGACTTAGAGATCTGAAGGAATTAATCCTCTATGTTATATTTTTTCATCTGTGAAATCCCTGACTCTAAAAGACAGCAGGCCAGATTAGGGGGATTTTGCTTCATGAACTTCAAGAAATGCAGTCTCATTTACTGTTTAAAAGAACCCACAAGGCCATAATGCTAGTATTAACTAGCCACACTTTCTTTTTAACTTGTTTCAGACCTCCTGTCGGTCCAGGATAGCTACGTTACATGAAGGACCGTTTTTTCCCCAAGTCAGCTGTATTTTTTTGAAATACAAACATTTTAGTAATGTAATGTTTGTACAAGTTACCATTTGTGGGTGGTAGGTTAACTAACTAACCAACCTTACAGTAATTTTTCTCATTTTCTGCTATAATCCTTCATGGTCACCATGGTTTTGTTCTGAAAAGATGTTACGACTTTGGTCTGCTAATTCCAGAATGTCAAAGGTTGCCTTGGCCTTACCTTAGCTAGCATGTATCTTTGTCCTTGCTGTGTAAGAAAAGGTGTAGTATCCATCAAACAGTAACAGGTAGGAATTTTGTGTTTAGCTCTAAAATGGTAACAGAATTAAGGCATTTGATATTGACTGTGATAACCAAGGCAGGAAAGAGATTGAGGCATCCCTGTGGTGTCAAGCTTACCTAAAACTGCAGCTGCTTGGGTTTTTGCCATGTCTTGGGCAGTTGCATTGGCTACCCTGGTATAAAATAGAAGAAGGGTTTTGTCAGTTAAAATCCAGGTAAAGATTAGTAGATTTGTGTATGTATCTCTTTGTTTCTAAGTTATACTAAACTCTTAACTTGTCTGCAATGCCTGTTTCATGCATAGTTTGCTTTGTTTACTAGCATAATGCTCATGACATGGATGAGCTGGATGGCATGTTACAATACTTAGGATTGTAGGTCAGTTTTCATTTTAAAAAAGAAAAGTTAATGAAATGTGTGGCACATCTGGTAACCCAGACAAATAAGGAATATTTTATTGATACTGTATTGAGCTTTAAAATAACTGCATTTAGAGAATGAAATGTGAAAATTAAAATGAGGAAAATAAAACCTGAAAGCTTTCAACATCTAGAAGTTGATACTGTGTAATTGTCTGTTTAAAGGAAGAGAATCAGTGCTTAGTTATCGCTTTGTAACAGGTCTTAGGTTTACTCTTAATTTGTTATAGGGAGGTATATTCTTAGGAATTACTGTAATAAATGTCTACCTGTTGGGTTATGCATGCTGAATTAGTAGTATAAATATTGATCTGGCAAAAGTAACTGAAGAAACATGAAAGTTTTACAGTCTGTAGGGTCTGTAATGTAACTTGAAAAAGAATGAATTGGAGATACGTAAAAATTCAACACATTTAATTAATGGAAACTGTTGAATACCATTTTATTGATTCAGAATTTGCATTAATATATATCACTTATTTTAGGATTATTAAGGTGGGCTACACAGTTATTTTAATGTTCATTCTGTATTCGTTGTCTTATTTTGTTTACATAGTCTTTATAGGTGTGTAGGATGATAAGACAGACTAAAGTTTTTGCACTAAAATTATGTCTTAGATATTAAGTATTGCTTGTGGCAGGTTGCGCATGAGTGTCTGGTGTATATAGGGGGGGGAAAAAACTGGGAATGTAAGTAACGCTTAGCTCTTTAGAGGGTCATCTTGTTTCAGTTGTAGTATTTCTCTTTTATTTTAGAGGAGGCCCACATCTAAAAGGAACCCCACATTATAAGGAAGAACAGTGTGCTCCTTCATTAAACCTAGAAATGAAGAAAGTGCTGGACTTGCAAGCCTCTATCACAAGGTATGCTCACTAATCATGTCTTAAGAATTTTTCTGCATATAGCGGTTACTAGTTGAAAAATGAAGGGGAAACTGGATGGAAAAAACCTTTCTAATAAATTTTTAGACTTATTAGTAGTAAGAACTAACAGTTACTAACAGTAAGTAAAGAGGTGAAAAAGTAAATTGCTGTTTGAGAATTCTTTCTTTCTGTGCTTGGCTATACTAACATTTTTGCCATATAGAGGTATATAGCACATGTACATTCGGTATTACGTTATGTTACTATAAATGTGTTTGTCCTTTGGCTCAAAGTATCGATTAGCGATTTCATGGAGACATAGGTGCATAAGAGCAAAACTGTACGCAACATTTCAGCATTTCTCCAGCTGCCTGCAGAGGGTCCCTGTCTGTCCTGGAAAAACCTTTTGTTCACCTCTTCCTTTTTTTGTGGTGATTGCCTTCCCTATAAGTAAGCTTTGAACATGCTAAATAAGTGTGTGTGAAAAGTTGATGAAAATGTGTAGCATTGGGATGGGGTGGAAAAGTACAGTTTGGGAAGAGGCCCCACAGGAAAAAATGGATGTTGGAAGAAATACACTGTGTACGAAAAAAGCTTTCCTGGGAAACTGCAGGTTGTTATCGCATACAAATAGATTAACAATAGTTTTCAGAATTTTTGAGATGTTTGGGGAAGGATTTAGGAAAAGTCTAGTTTCTGCTTCATCAGTGAACTTAGACCACATGTTACATAGTGTTGTGGATTATTTGCAGCCTACGCAATATTGGTTATTTTCTAGGATAGATGAATAACCTGACTGTTGGCAGCAATGTCTTATGTTTAGTCAAAAGTATTAAAATTATCTTCAGCAATTCATACACCAGTTGAACAATTACTCACACAATATGGACCTTATTGCTGGAGAAAAATAAAGATACACCATATTTTGTCAGCTTGGTACCTTCTAGAGCATTTAGGGACTTAGTTCGTAACTTATTTGATGTAACTTCTCAACATGGTTGCTGATATAAGAGGTGGTAGTATGGTGTTTGTTACAGTAATTGATCCTTTTGTGAGTTTGATTTGAGATGCCATTTTTTAGAGAATGACGAATACATTTGTTAGTTTGCAGTCCACGATAGAGGATCTACTTGTGGCTACTGCTGATGGATTTCTCCATCTCATTCACTGGGATGGTATGACCAATGGAAGGAAAGCCATCAACCTGTGTACAGTTCCATTTTCTGTGGACCTCCAGTCTTCTCGAGGTAGGTTTTGGGGGTTTTGTATTGCTTATGATAGTTAACTATTGGCAAAATACTGCCTAATATAAAATGTTATTTCTGTTCTGAAGCAAAGATGAGAAAAATGTGCCTTTTGTAAATATGAACAAAATAGCCTGTTTAAATTGGGTTTCTCTGTGAAGCAATAAGTAAACAACTTAAATGACTGCTGGCTTGCAGTATCACTGTGTTCACATATTTTAAGTTGGTGATATTTCTCAGCAGGTTCACTTTTGGGCTTTGAAGATGTTTATGTCAGAGATATGGAATACTGTGCCACGCTTGATGGTTTTGCTGTTGTTTTCAATGATGGCAGAGTTGGTTTCATAACACCAATGTCAAGCAAATTCACTGCTGAGGTATATTTCCTTTAGTATTTCTAGCATGCACTCTAAAATAAATGTGTTTCCCTTGGTCTCTGCATTTCAGTTAGCTTTCTACTTCAAATAACATTCAGCTGCAAAAAATTTTAAAAGTTTGCAACTGCTTAAGAGATAACTTTCATACCATAATTTAAACTGGATTGGTTTAGGGCTAGTACCTGCTTATGGGAGACCATAGTTGATAGTATATTTAATATTTGCTTTTTGCTACAGAATATCATTATACTTCTGTGGTCTTCTTACTGTCTCTGTGACAGACTTCCTGTTACATGTGGGGTGATAAGAATTGGTTTCTCCTATGGCAAAGTATCATAGGTGCTATTTCTAGCTTTTAGCCATAATCAAGTCTAACTCTTCTCATAGTGACAAGCATACTTCACAATCTGTTTTAAAGGAATCGTTTCCTAGTTCAGTCTTTTCTTACCTGTAATTCACCCTACAAACTCAAATATATTTTGTGATTAAATATCCTTATTTTGATTACAGAAAACCCAGAAGAATTTGTGTAGTCTGTCCCTAACTTCACACATTTAGAATATTTGTGATTTCAGCTGTTGCAGATGGGGATTTGTTTTCTTGTTTCATGTTTTCTGTTCGTCCTTAGTACCATCTGCTGCTGGTGTTTTTTTGTTAAAATGGAGTATCAGGTGTATCTTTGCCTTATAGGTGTTGACTTGCTTTGATTATTCAAAGCTCTGATAAACAGTTTCCTTGCATACTGGCATCTTTCTGGAATGTCTGTTAAGAACAATGAAACCAGTTTTACATATACTGGATTTTATTTATCTGTGCCATGTCAGTTAATCTTGACATTTGCAATAGAAGTTTCTTGAGGTGATGAAGGTCAGCTGGCAGATCTGTAATACGGCATACATGGGTAGCACGTGGGTAGAAGCTGACTCATGAATAAAAGCACTGTTTAGCTAAAACCTCTGTGAATTCCTTTCTTTACAGCAGCTCCACGGTGTCTGGGCACAAGATGTGATTGATGGAACTTGTGTGGCAGTAAATAACAAATACAGGCTAATGGCATTTGGATGTGCCAAGTAAGTTTTGTAAGGCTGGTTCAATGCAGGGGACAACCACGGGAGGCGGGGGATGAGAGTGGTTTAATTACAAAGCTTAAGTACCAGTTTCTTCTTACAAGTTGTGCTGCCAGAGCTATAAAGATGAAAGTGATCAGTCTTCCTAGAGATTAGATAATCTACTGTCAAGAAGTTGGGAGCAATGACGAAAGAAACGATTGCCTGCTTGAACTGCTGTTGAAATTGATGCTGGCTGGACCAGTAGCAAGGATTGGAAAGTGTAGCTGTCCCAGTTAATTTCAAAGCAGGACTATAAAGTCAGTTCTAAGCAGTTAGTTGTAATAATATTGGACAAGAATCAGCACTTCATCCCCAACTGAGAAAATGCTCTGTGAAGCATTGATTTGGTCAGGAAAAATGTTGCCTGTTTGCGTAATTGGGTATTCATAAACTAAATGTTACAAAAGTACTTTAGTTCTGGTGTTTTGCTTACTGCTCCTTCAAGAAGTTCTGTATAAAACTACTTCAGCTGGTCTAGAGTGCAGCTGCTTGTTTTTTTGTTGTTTTTTTTTTTTTTAAATTGCATTTTATGTATTTCTTTTTTATAGCATTTCAGAAGATCTGGGTAGTTTAGTCTTGAACTGTCTTCCTAAGAAAAAGTACTCTCGGTAGTAGCAACAATGCAGTGTGTTGGTGTTTGCCTCTGAAATAGGAATAGTGACTATAATTCATTGATCTTGGTATGCATTAGTACACTTCTGATCAGCACTGAGTGAATACTGACTTCCCTCTTGGATTGTCTTGCAGTTGGAAGCCATAGATATTTGTGGTTGTGTGTGTACACATGTGTTTATCAGAGAATGAAATAGTCTTAGTGCATTGGTTTTGCAAGGGCCAGTGTTTTGGGTCCTCCACTACCTTCTGGAAAGTATCTTACAAATTTGTTTCCTAAAGTTCTTTGAGTGTTACTTGACACAATGTTTCTGTTCTAGATAAATTTGGTATTGGTGAGAAAAAAGCAGATTATATTGACCTCTTGAAATTGATGAGAAATCCAAATGGTCTATAGTCTTAAAGCATGTGTAATCTCTTCCAGCGGCTCTGTGCAGGTTTATACAATAGATACCACCACTGGCGCCATGCAGTTTTCTCATAAATTGGAGCTGACACCAAAACAGTATCCTGGTGAGCTACTTTTATTACTAGAATTTTCCAGCTATTTTTAGGGTATTAAAGAATATTTTTATCCTTGGCTAGTTAACAACTATTTGTTGTTTACTTTATCACTGATGGGATTAGTATTTACTCTTGCATGTTTGTAGTAATTTACTTTTGCGCATTTGTTCTTTAAGCTGTTTGCTTTTAACTGACTTTTGGATGTGTTTCATATGTGCGGGTGTAGGGTTGTTTTGGGTTTTTTTTGTTTGTGGTTTGTTTTTTACTAAAACTGAATCTGAGTTAGCAGTTTACAGACTTGCTGCTTCTGGTTGTTCCTTTTTAAATGATGCAGATTTTAGTAGTTCCCACAAGTAGTCTTGAGATCACTTTACTGTTACTCACCTGAGAAAATGAGAGATTATTGACAAACTGTTAATGAAATAATAGAGGTATGAATTAACTTGAAACAACTGACATGTAGGTTGATTATTATTATCAAAAAAAATGAGTAATCCAGGACCCTGCCTGAGCTGCAGTGAACAGAAGCTCAGTGGAATTTTTCATGTAGTAATGATGAGTATTGTGGACTTGAGAGTGAGGAACATACAAAGCGGGCAAATTGTGTCCTGAACTGAAAATCTGTGTGCCTACTAGGTTTCAACAAAAAAATCCAATCTGTGAACAACAGAGTTTTACAGTTGTGCTAAGTGCCAAAGGAAGAGGTTTCAAGGATGGATATAAAGTCTTCTTTTGTCTAAAAATTGTGTTACCAGAATTGCAGTTCTATGGTTGTGTATATATGCACAGTATATTTCTCGCCTTTCTTGTATATACTTAGTTTCATATGAAACCAAACATGTATTGGAAAGAAAACATGCATTCATTTGCTTGTTCATGTTGCCAATGTCAGTTTGATGAATGTAGCAAAAAAGTTAATTGAAAAATGAAATGTTTATTTCCATGTATTTTTGTTTCTACTCTTATGGTGAAAGCAGTTGGAGGACATTTAATGTTTTTTACATGGTATGTTATTGTCTGCTTTTAAACAGATATCTGGAATAAAACAGGACCTGTTAAACTAATGCGATGGTCACCTGATAGCTGTGTTGTGATGGTGACCTGGGAATGTGGAGGCTTGTCATTGTGGAGTGTTTTTGGTGCTCAGCTTATCTGTACTTTAGGAGGTGATTTTGCGTGAGTATCTTTAATGAAATTGTGAAATGCTTTATTGGAAACCTTTATTTTTCTAGTTAAAATCATGTAATTGAAAACTAATTCACCAAGTTAGCTTTTTTTACATCTTTTAAATTATAATTCCTTAGATATTGGAATCATTGAATAATATTTGGGAGGGGAACTTTTGAATATAAATGAAAATGTATTATTTTCTTTTTGTATTGGTCTTTTTGGCTGTAAAAGCAAAGCACCCTAAAAGCAGGCAAATATTAAAATTTCCTCAGTGCCAGTATATATTTGCTGAAAAAGTGCTAACATCCAGAAAGCACAAAATGGCCTTTTATGCAGTGTCATGGATCAAACAGGCTTTATAGTTTCAATATAGAGCCCTATGACAGTACAAAGATAAGAAGATGATTTCTTATTTTGATGAAGTTATTTCCACACTCAAATTTTTCTGTTCTGTTTTTAAGGTATCAGTCTGATGGTTCCAAAAAGGACCCTCTAAAGATCAGTTCTATGGTAAATACGAATGTAAAAATACTGTAATAGGATGGCTGTTAATATTTTTAATTAGTCTTAGTAAAACAGATTTTCAGTTTTCTGAAAAGTTTTCTTTAGCAGATGCCTTACTTACTTAAGTGTAAGATTCAATACACCAATGTTGTATTGAAGGAAGAGGTAAAAGGGACAACTGATGATTTTTTAAATACTCTTTTTTTGTGTATATGCCTGATCATGAAGTGTGCATGACATGCCTTTTCTTGGACTTGATTTTAATATTAAGAATGAATGGTTTTCCTTAATCTTTTGGGTTTTTTTAGTCTGATGGTGTATTTCAGAGTACAATGAGGCACAGAACAACACTAATTGTAAATGTATTTGTTTCCCTAAAATGGCTAGCTTACCTTTGGCTGTTAAGTATCTCAACTCAAAATATGAATTCAAGAGAGTCTTAATTGCTGTTGTTTTAATACAGGCTAACTAAGATGAAATCCTGCTAGTACATGAAAAAAACCACATTTTTCAAGGCCTCTTTTACAAACCATGATGAATTTTGTACAATACTTCTAAAACATTAGATTTTATTTATGTGTAGCTTAGGTGCTATGAAGATAGACAATTTTAAACATGCAGCATATATTTGCAAGGACAGTACAATGTACCTTTTAAAAAAAACCCAAAGATTGAAATTCTGATACCATTAAATTTAATGAACAACCAGTGTAATTCTGGGGATCGGGTGTTTTTTCATACCGGATTCTGTTTGTGGATTTTTTGTTATTTGCTTTCAGCTGCAAGCTAAACAGTCTTCATTACTTATGTGGATGTCTTACATAGTTACTTTTCATTTAATCAACATTTTTTATGTAAAAAAGAAAAGAATTTAATCTAGGTTCTTACCACTCCTTGTGGACTTTACTGCTGTGGGTTACTTACGATTCCTACAATGATTTTTTTTTTTTTAAGAATACCAAACTGTGTGGTTTTTTGCCAGGTTCATGTCTATCATAAAATTAGTTACAGTAAGTTTCTGTAGTTCTTGTTTTCTCAAAAACTATAGTGTTTGGGTTTTCATTATTGTTATTCTTTTACATTCAGACCTGGGGATCAGAAGGGTATCATCTGTGGGTTATTGATGGGAGTTCTTCAAACGTGAAGCCTGAAAGAGATGCAAATAATGAAGCTCACCAGTTTGGTATTCTGCAGTTTCATTTCATCAAGAGTGCACTCACTGTTAATCCTTGCATGGTAAGATTTTTGTTTGATAAATATATCCTTATTTTAAAGCATATTTTCAGTTTTCAGGTGACCTTGAGTTACTCTCTTAACAGGTTTTAAAGTCTGCTTTGCAGCCATTAGGCTGGTCTTCCTTTTTTATCGTAGAGCCTTTAATATAGTACTTTGAATATATTGCTGTGCAATATTGTAACATAAAACCTATGGGTACGTAGTGATAAAAAACCTGAGAACTGCCTTAACACTTACTGTTCATGTTGTTTACATAGAACCTGTTAATATATTGATTGTGTGTTTTCCTTTGTTTTCTGTACATGGAGTTCAAGGTTGCTTTTGGGTTTTTTTGTTGTTTTGTTTTGTTTTTAATGTAGAGTAACCAGGAACAAGTCCTCCTTCAAGGAGAAGATCGCTTATATTTGAACTGTGGAGATGCCACCCAGGCTCAGAGTCCCAGAAATGCTTCAGCACACTCTGAACATAAGCCTACCAGGGAGAGAGGCCCATTTTCAGATGGCAGTTTAGATTCTCAGGGTTTAAGCACTTTACTAGGACACAGGCATTGGCATGTTGTACAGGTAATCGTTGATGGTTGCCCATATGTGCTTTGTGCTTGCAAGGGTTTATAGGGCTGGAATTAGCAGCTGATCTCTTCACTGTATGCCATACCCTTTTCCTCTAGTATGAGATCATTGCCTTTTAATTGGCAGTTGGATTTCCTCTGGTACAGCTTTTTCTTACTGTGAAATGGTAAAAGAATGTTGGCTATCTCAGCCTTGTGGCTAATGGGTTTGCATTCTGGCCAATAAAAAAAAATACAATGTCTTTTACACTTCAGGAAGGAGTAGTTAAATTACTGTCCTGGGCTTTGAAAGGGAGAATAAATGCAAAATGCAAGAAATCCTTTAGGGATTTGTTCTGTTATTTATGCAAATTGCTTTAAGCATATTCAGCTCATGAATATATCCTTCAGACTTTGGCTATATTTTCAAGCAGTCTTAGATGGCATCTATTTAATCATGTAATTAAAACTTCACAATATCAAGCTTGCAAAGAAGAATTTCCAGAGGTAGTAATGGGGCAGATTCTATTTTCTCTGTAATATGGAGAAAAAATTAAATAACATTTAATCTGTAATGTTATTGTATGCTCTTCCGTGCTTGAATTGGTAGATATTTTTGTAAATAAAAGTTTTTAAGAAGTCCCCCCGATTTTGTTTTTCACATCGTACATGAATCTCTATTATTAAACAGCATTTGACTTGAGGCATGTATGTCAGGTTCTAGACACTGTTGAATCTTCCCTTAGCTGGCCAGGTAGCTCTTCCGTCTTCTGAAACTGGCACAGGAGGGGAAAGTCATGATTCTGTGTAGGAGTAAAACTAACACAATTGGAATTACTAGAGTGAGCAACACACCCATGAGAACAGTCAGTGGCTGGTTAATGAAAGCACCTACATGCCTTGCATCAAACCAAGGACTGGAGTTTGAACCTGGATTTGTATCATTCCATGTATCATCATGACATGAAGAAACCATGTGACATCCAGGATCAAGATTTAATTTGTCATATCCCAGTCAAGTGCTCTCATAACAAGGCTTTTGGATGTGCTGATGTGTATCTCTGATAGGATTAGAAATTTCATCCCAGCACTGGAAGTCTCTCCTGAATGCTGTGTTTTATCAAAACTTGTATGTTCCCTTGAAAGGTTCTAATGGGGGAGAAGTACCTAGCGGGGGGAGAAGAGCAAAATTTGACTAATAATCTGTAATATAGTACTGGCTGTTGGATGTTGTTAAGGTATTTCTATGTATCTTATGTTAAAAACAGGCTAACATTTAGGCTTCAGTAACTTCTGGGGTGAGGGGTGGGAGAAGTAATTGTATGTAAAAAAGAAATCCCACCATTAAAAACCTTTAAACCAGTGTTTTGGAAAAACATGGGCATTGTGTACATTCCTTCAGAACGTTGTAATTAATCATTACTTTAATGGTGCTTGGTATAGTTACGTGGGTTTGGGTTTTCTCTTTGTTTTCTTTTAGATTCATAGTACGTATCTAGAGAGCAACTGGCCTATAAGGGTGAGTATTTTAAGAATACATCCTTGTTCTTTAAAAGTACTGTTTTTTTATAACTGTCCCTTACGGTTGGATGACTCTGGAAGATGAAGTCAGTGTTTTAAATTACAAAAAGAAGAGGATGTATTGGGCAGTAAAGTAGAAAACATGAAGATACTTTACAGGTTTTGACTCTTGATATTATATTGCCTTGTGCTGCTGCGCTTGGATAGGATATATAATTTAAATAAGCTCCTTCTTGAAATTTTGGGTTTTTTTCTCTTTGAACAGTTTTCAGCCATTGACAAGCTTGGACAGAATGTAGCTGTTGTTGGCAAGTTTGGTTTTGCACATTATTCTTTACTTACCAAAAAATGGAAGCTATTTGGAAACATTACCCAGGTGAGAGGTTGTAGTACTTTATTCAGGTATATTGGAGAGGTTGTACTTGTTGGAATGTGACTCTTGAAGAAAATTAAAAAATACCTTTTTCAAATAAACAACAGCCTGTAGACACACTTGGGATTAGAGATGATGGTTTTGCATGTGTTTTTCATAAAATGGCTGAAATGCTTATCCTGTGGCTTTGGCATAATAATTTGTGTCTGATTATTAAAAGGCTTCCAAATCTGAGTGTGTATAGTCAGACACTGCCATATGTCTTATCTGAGAGTTTGTGTGAAGTACAGCTTTAGATGCTAAGCTTGTAAATTCTGGCCAAAAGCAGAAAGTTAATTTGAGAGAGTTCAGTGATGTCAGTAGCATAAGGAACTGTGGAGCTGTGTTTTGTAAGACAATGTTTGTTCTTCACATATTTTTCTTAGCATTTTAAGAGTTTTTTAAACAATAAAAACTTCACATACATAGATTGTCTTGCCTCTATCAGTAAGGCTTATAGACATAATGTATGGCTTTCAGAAATTACCCATAAAGTGTACGTGTGTGTTTATGTGTGTATAAGTATATAAAAATACATGCATAAATAAAATTTACTTGCTTTTTTCTTTTTAGGAGCAAAATATGATGGTAACAGGTGGCTTAGCATGGTGGAATGACTTCATTGTTCTTGCATGTTATAATTTAAATGATCATCAGGAAGAGGTGAGCTATGAGCGAATTATGTTTAGAATATCTTTTCTACAGTGTAAAAAGCTTGATACATAGGTGGCTTTTGGTCATGTTCTGTATTAATATGTAGGTAATTATTTTAGAAAAGTTTATTATTGCTATTAAAAATTATTTTCTGCTAACTGCCATGGCCTTACTGTTCTGAAAATTTTGTGACATTTTCGCATGTTAGCATGAAGCCTGTTTCATGAAGCCTGTTTTGATATATCTAGTTACAGTATTTTGAGACACTTTTGTAAGGTTTTAAATTAGATGGGCAGAAGAGCTTTACTTACTCTTTGCTTTTTAAAACTAATGGATAAAACTCCTTCCTTATGATTGTTTTTCAGTATTTAAGATTTGACTGTACTGTTCTTTAACCATTTTGGATGCAATAATATAATGCAATGGATAAAACATTTGATGAAACAAGAACCCGGTAATGTGTCTCACTAGAAATCCTCGACAGCCATTTCACAAAAAAGAAAGCAAGTAAACATGGAATGACTATTAGTTTGTTGGTAAAACTGTGTTCAAGCTACTCCTTTTCTTGTAGCTGAGAGTCTACCTGCGAACATCTAATCTTGACAATGCATTTGCACACATCACCAAACTGCAAGCAGACACGTTACTACTGAGCATCTTCCGGGACATTGTAATATTGTTCAGAGCAGATTGTTCCATTTGCCTTTACAGTATTGAGAGAAGGCCTGAAGGGTGAGTGTCAGTATTTAAATGCTTTTGCAGTAATGTGCTTGTAAATCTGTTCTTAGTCTGGGTAAATTCTTACAATGCTATAAAGGTGTTGGATAACTTGCGGAGTCAGATTTTTAAAATACAGAGAGATGTTATCTGTATGCACAAGTGGTAGTTCATGAGTGTTGTCACTTGCATGTATACAGATACACACATTAGGTGTGGGAGTAGTGATTGAGATATACATGTTTCCAGCTGTCTGTACCAGCATCTTCTAGTTGTTAGAAACTTGAAAACTGAGTGTAAATAGAAGATAAAGGTACTAAAAGACAACCACATATTTGAATATTTTTAATAAAAAAATGTTTCTAATGTTAGAAGTAGGAATTGGTGAGAGTGGTGGCAGAGTAGCAAAGATGATGACAGAAAATTTTGGTCAGCAGTAAGGTTGTGGGGAGCTATTTTGGTGCAAAAGAAGTAGCAATGTAATCAGGAAGTTAAGAATAGTGAACCTAAGGAGGTGATAAAGATTCCCAGATAGTTTTTTGAAGTACCTAAGCAGGTGGTTTTTCTTACAGTTATGGTATCTTGGCTGCAGCAAGAAGGGACCTTTTTTTGATTTTAGCAGAAAGCAAGCTGTTGATCTGCTTTAAAGGAAAATATTTTCATTGCTTTTGAAATGCAAAGAACACTCCCAACAAAATCCAAACCCTGGAATTGTCTTACTGAAGGGTGAATAGAGTCTTATTCTGATGTAGCTGATACTGTCTTCTATCCACTCATACCTGTATTCCCCAAAACTCTCAAGATAAAGTAGCCTAGCTTAGGTTTATTTGGTATCTTTAAATAGATATGTGGGCCTATGGGATTCATGGTTAAAGGATAGTTAGTTATGTTGTTCTGTAGAGTAAACTGGTTGCTTATTTTCATTAGGTTTATGTCAAGATAGTAGTTTTACGTTAAATACTGTTAGAAAATTGCTAAATGTAGTCATCTTTCCTTTCAGTCTTAACCCTACTGCCAGTATCCAAGTTCTTCAAGAAGTGTCCATGTCTCGGTACATTCCTCATCCTTTTCTTGTAGTGTCTGTTACATTGACATCAGTGAGGACAGAGACTGGCATCACCTTGAAGATGCCTCAGCAGGTAACAGATCTATAGCACTCAAAATTCAAAAGAATCTGTGCCTGGATTTGTTAGCTTAGTCCTCAGAGCTTACCTGGCTAATAAATGAATCATAAATCAGTGGTTCTTTTATGTGATAAAATGCAGAACATGCTTTTTGTGATGCTTGTTATATGGACATTGTGTGTGTGAACTGGGGACAGGTGGGTGGAAATAAAATCCAAACTGTCCTATTTCATATCTTCTTGTGTCATCTTGTAAAGTTTGGGGCCAAATCTTGGAGGACAAGTTAAACTTAACTGTGTCAATGGCATGTTTCTCTGTTGTGTATTAAAAGTTGAACACCAGAGCAATCCATTGCATTTGGAGATGCCTTTCTGGCAGCAACAGGTCCATTACTCAAAGAATAAACAAAAAAGAGGAAAAGATAATGACCCTATAAGGTTACTTCTAGTCAATTTCCTACTACAGTAAAATAAAGTGAGATAATCTCTCCCACTAGTTACATCAGGAGATAGGCCAACAGCCAAACAATGACTAAGGTGTGAAGGTGAAGCCCTGTCTTAATGTCTTAACTCCAGAAATTATTTAGTCCACTGAAAGCACAGTGCAAGGAGAACTTGGATTTTTGTTGTCTGTGCTTTAAACAAATTAAGCTTAACCATTGGGATAGCTGCTGTATGAATCATACTTTTTCATCAGAGCAGCTACCTTCAGATCATTTAGAAGTTGTGTCATCTGTGAGGCAGGCCTGTAGACATGTGAATGTACATATTTTTCCACATACCAAAGCCACTGGCAGATATGAAAGCAGTGGCATGGATGTAAAATCAGGTTTCTGCTTGCTTCCTTCAGTTCATTCTAATTTAGTGTCCCATAAAATTGAACATCTGTCCTGAGACTTTGATATGATCTTAGGCAAGGGCATGAAAAACAATATACTTGTGGTTTTCTAGTCCATCTTGCCTTATTCCTGAACTATGGTGTTTCCTAGTGTTAAGAAAAAGCTACTGGAACTTTTTAGAACACTAGTACTATTTTAAATTTAGTTTCAGACTGAACAAATATTACCCCTTTTCTTTCTAAGAGCCCATATCTTCAAACTTTGTCAATCTTCCTGATGAAAAGAAAAGTATTGATGTTAGCACTGAGTATGACACTGCACTGTAGGCAGAGCAATGTGTCTGACTTAGCAGAGTGTCTTGTTAGTGTCCTTAACCCCTGATGCTGCCAATTTACCATACAGGCCCTCTACCCATGTATTTTAAAACTAAACTTCATGCACAGTGTGGTATTAGCTCCAGTGGCTTGGTTTGAAGTTAACACGTAACAGTTCTGAAATAAATCTTTAGAAAGAATACTTTGCTTCCTTGATATATCTAATTAGAAAAATTTTTCTGTAACTGCAGCTTTTAAAAATTCAAGATGCTGTACAAGTGTGGCTAGACCCTTTCTGGCTTGTCTGCCAGTGTTAGTCTTTGCAGTCAGATACTGGCTGCCATGTAGTGGTGATACCGATAAGAATCCAGAGCTTTATTTTTCTTCAAATACTGGTGGCTTGGCATAGCTGGAAAAAGCCTATATCGAATAAACACATGGAATGAGTCTGGTGAACAAGAAACCTTGCAGTATTTACTCTTTTGCATGAGAACTGCTTAAGTGAATCTGTCTGTAGGTATTTAGTTCTACGTGATTTTCCGGAGTCCTTCTGCATTGAATTTGGTTGCTAGTCATCTCTGTACGACAGTGCAGTTAATTTACTCTTATTATTCTGGGTTTGTATTGTGGTTATGAGTAAAATGATGCATTCAAAAGGCTTAAAATACTTTGCATAATACTCTTTTATCCTTAGGCTTGCGAGGCTGAAAGTATTATGCTAAATTTAGCAGGACAACTCATCATGTTGCAAAGGGATCGATCTGGACCCCAGATACGAGATAAGGATAATAACCCTAATCAAAGGAAGCATGTGAGTAAATATCTGTGGAATATTGTATGGCTTCAAAGATGTTGTCAGTGACTGCAGAAGTTGTGGAAGGGAGTGGTCCAGGCATAAAGAAAAGATGTCTATAATGCAAGGCAGTGTTTATACACTTACAGGCTGAATTGTGAGCTGGAAGTAACTCATTACTCCCATTATATTTTTTTTTCCTCTAAGAATCTGTGAAATGTTACTACTTAATTGTGTAAATATCTAACTGAAATATTTAATACTGGTGTTTACTACTTGTATTGCATTGAAAAATATGAATTTTAAGAATAAAATTCCTGTGCAAAATCTGGTATGCACTAATGACAGAAAATCTCCAATCTGTCTAAAACTATTATCTATGTTTATGGAACATTATCATCTGTTCAGAGTATCTTTTTACAAAGTTCCTAAAAACAACAGTAAGAGAAATCAATGACTGAACCTTTCAGTTTTTCTGTGCTGACAAAAAACATTTCTACATGAAACAAGCACTTTGGAAGAGTGAAATCTGTAAAGTTTAGATGAATAATTGTTTGCAGCTCAGTAAAACACTAGCAAATACGGTGTTTGTAGTAATTTTGTCAGTTCTAGATTAGACTCGTGGGCTAACTGAAGAAGCAGAGAGCAGGTTTTATTTTTCTCCCTTATTCTCACACCTCTGGCTTCTTGACTAAGTATAAGGAGGTTAAATAAATAAAAGAAATGTCTTTTGAGTTAATGTAAGTAAAAAGTAGTGTTTTCCCAGGTGCTAGGGTGTAGTTAAGCAGATTTGTTTCTTCTCTGTTAGAAGAATTAACTTGTTTGAAAAGAGTAGTTCATAGCTGAAAAAAGAGTTCTTGTGAAGAGGGTAAAAGAAAAAAAAGGAATAATGAAGAATTCTGATTTTTCTTTTTTTTCTTTCTTTTAAAATAGCTGCCTTTTTGTGCTCCAGTTGTCCTAGCCCAGTCTGTTGAAAATGTATGGACTACTTGCAGGATCAACAAACAGAAACGCCACTTACTGGAGGCTCTGTGGCTCAGCTGTGGTGGGGCAGGTATGAAAGTCTGGCTTCCCCTGTTTCCCAGAGATCATCGAAAACCGCATTCCTTTCTGTCAAGACGGATCATGCTGCCTTTCCACATCAACATATACCCATTGGCTGTTTTGTTTGAAGATGCCTTGGTTCTTGGTGCTGTTAATGACACTGTGCTCTATGACTGTTTATACACTCAAACCAGTGCTAGAGAACACTTAGAGGTTCTCTTTCCTTTCTCCATTGTTGAGAGAACCTCTCAGATCTACCTCCATCACATTTTACGCCAGCTCTTGGTTAGGAACCTCGGTGAACAAGCCTTGCTTTTGGCCCACTCCTGTGCCACGTTACCATACTTTTCTCATGTACTAGAACTGATGCTTCATGAAGTGCTGGAAGAAGAAGCTACCTCGCGGGAACCCATTCCCGACCCACTGCTTCCCACTGTGGCGAAGTTCATTACAGAGTTCCCCCTCTTCCTGCAGACAGTTGTTCATTGTGCTAGGAAGACAGAATATGCCCTGTGGAATTACCTGTTTGCTGCTGTTGGAAACCCAAAGGACTTATTTGAGGAGTGCTTAATGGCCCAGGATTTGGACACAGCTGCCTCTTATCTTATTATCCTACAGGTAATGGTACTTACATATTGCAAGAGAAGTGATATTTTCTAGTGTAGTATTTTAAAAATATTGTCATACCGAAGTTAAGACATGTTAAAACAAATCACTTTTAATTTAACAGTTTTCTGTTGAGCTTATGTCCAGTTGTGAAGGGGGGGGAATATCATGCAATGTAAGTAGTTAGTTTACTGTTATAAAAAGGAATATAATAGCTTGAAATATGCTGCTTCTAATCTCTGGTATATTTGACTGTGACATGGTGTGTTTTGACTTAATAGGATTTTTGTTGCTTGATAGCAAAAGCAAGTAACTTAATTACGTTTTGTTACTTGCAGAATATGGAAGTTCCAGCAGTTAGCAGACAACATGCTACTCTCCTATTTAATACTGCCTTAGAGCAGGGAAAGTGGGATCTTTGTCGTCATATGATCAGATTTCTTAAAGCCATTGGTTCTGGAGAAACAGAGACACCTCCAGCTACACCAACAACTCAGGTTTGTAATGAGAACAGCAAATACTATGCATCAAACCGTTTATGATTAATCTTGCTACTATATAGCATGTTTGCTCCTTTGACTGTATGTTTTGGTTTTAGGAACCTAGTTCAAGTAGTGGCTTTGAGTTCTTCAGACATCGCAGCATTAGTTTATCCCAATCAGCAGAGAATCTTCATGGCAAGTTTAACTTGACAAAGACACTGAGTATGCCCTCTGGCCCATCTGGAAAAAGGTAATTGGTAGTAATACCTTCTTCCTGGCTTTGTTAGGTACTAACTTTCTCACCAATTTAAGTTATAGGAGAACATTATAAGAGAGTTAGATTTGTCATAGTCTCCCTCCACATCCCTCTGCATGTGTCTCTTCCCGACTGTCAAAATGTCAGTGCCTCTCTCTTACGTTCTTGGGAGGATATTTTCTCACACATGTAAATACACATGTGTGTGTTTGTATGTACACATACACAGGCACACCTAGGTAGATACTGCTGACCAAAAACCTTTGAATCCACTGGATGTGTATGTAGTAGTTTAAATAGCTAGCAAGACCATGCCTTATATTGGAACGATCTGTTTTGCTAAAAGGTAAGTCTTGAACAGCTCACAGTACTGCAGCGTCATAGCATACATTGCACCGTGATACTGTGCACATCTTGATCTAGCAGTATGTTGCCAAGCCATAAATAGAGCCTTTACCCCTTGGGGTGAATCCCGCTTAAACTGCTGTGTACAGAATACATACTGATCTGTATTAGTGTTCAGAAGCAGCACTGAGCTGGGATTCGTTGTTATCTTGGTTTCGCTTTTTTGCCCATGTAAGACTTTCAGAACAATCTCAGTAGAAATTCAGATGCTTCTATTTAGTGATTTTCCATAGAGAGTACAATCTTAAGAGTTTTGATAAGCATTAGTCTAGGACCTTTCCTGACTTGTTCTCTAAACCTGTTTTCTCAGAAGTATCTTTGCAATGGCATCTGCCTTTTACCTCTCCTTTACTTTTTTCTGCGTTGCTGAGAGTTTAATATTCTATGGACACTGCTGCTGTTGTAATGTCCTGCCCTTATTTCACTTACCTGTTGAGACAGTGGGATCTTTCAGAGAACATAAATAGCAAGGAACAGTGGAAACTGCTTTTATTGGTGTATAGAAAGCTCCCACTACCTAATGTACTGTGGTTGTGGTGAACAGCCATTATGACTCAGTTTTACCAGTCTTAATGTCCCTGTTCTCTGCTCTGTCTGTAGGTGGAGTAAAGACAGTGACTGTGCTGAGAACATGTACATCGACATGATGCTCTGGCGGCATGCTCGGCATCTGCTAGAAGAAATCAAGCTGAAAGACCTGGGCTGCTTTGCTGCACAGTTAGGCTTTGAGCTGATCGGGTGGCTGTGCAAGGAGCGAGCCAGAGCTGCCCGCGTGGAGGATTTTGTGTTTGCTTTGAAAAAGCTGCACAAGGATTTCCTCTGGCCATTTCCAGTCATACCGGCTTCCTCCATTAATTCACCTTTCAAGAATGGAAAGTACAAGACAGGTGCTGTAACGTCTGAGTTGATTTGGAATAAGTTTTCCTGCTGCAGTCCTGTACCCATCAGTCTGAGTATGTCCTTCACATCAGTTCAACCAAGCAAAGAACAGGCTGAGGCTTTTTGGACAGGTTGAGGCTTGTCACCTTCACAGCTTTCTCACACAGAGTGTGTTTTTTGAAGGGATTCTGTTTAGCACGAACAGCATCTCTTGTGTAGTCTGATTACACTACTGTTTCTGTTGAGGTTTCTTGCTTTCTCAGGTGCACTGAACTGGGTATCACTTGTGCAGATGTTGAGTTGAACGTGGATATTGCTCTGTGATGGAAATTCTGCTACAGAAATTTACTAAAATCAACATTCTTACATAGTTTTTAGATTAGGTTTTGATGAACTTTTTAAAATTAAAAAAAATAATGTTTCTAATATTTGAAATTTGCTTTATGTTGAAAGGGTAGGAATTTTGACTACTTGCTGTAAGCCTCTGTTGTATTATTAATCTCTTAGCTCGCTGGTTTACCTTCTTATGGCAAAGTTGACACTAGCTGCCAAGTCTTCCTCTTTTTGGTAGCAGCAGCACTGTTTAGTTCTATTGATGCTAACCCTTTACCAACTGATATTTCTTTTATGCCAGTGCATAAAAAGTTGATCAGAAATTCTTGAAGGACCTAAACTTGGTGCATTCCCTTGCTTTTGGTGATCCCTCAGCAAACTAATTGAATATTGACTTAGATACGAGTTTTAGCTTCCTGGAATGCCTGGAGAGAGGTTTCCAAATTTCATGATTACATGACTTCTTTTTGATGGGTTCTTGGGGTTTTTTTTCAGCTGTGGGGGAGCAGCTGCTAAAATCTCAGTCTGCAGACACCTTCGTAAACATGGAAATGGACACAGGGGTTTCAAACACACCTCGGAGTCGCAGCTGGCTTGGCACTATTGGCTCCTCTCAGAGGGAGATTGACAACGTTTCATCCCATGGACCACACATGCAAGATGCATTCCTTTCTCCTTTGCTAAGCAAAGGTTAGTCACTCTTCCTTCTGTCTGCTCATTGCAAAAATGCACCTGGAAGTACACACACTTTGGTATTTGCATGCCACTTCTGTATTGTTGCTTCTCAACTGCTGATAACCGTAATGGGGGTGGGGGTGGGTCGCAGGAAGAGGACTTGTTGAAAAGTGAACAGAAATTTTTACAACAGAAAGATAATGCCCATGTCATACATCTTTATGTACTTGTAAGTAGAGTATGAAATTGATACTTGCTGAAGTTCCTGTCTATGGTGGTAACTCAAAATTTAGTACTTTTACAGTCTGGCTGAGAAGAGTGTTCTAAGTTTTTTCTATCTTTGTCTCTTGCTCAGGTCAGCCTTTTCCACGAGTTGGCACTGTTCTAATGCATGAACTTTTTGCTTTTGGATTTCTTTAGGAAGTTATGAGATAAATTCTTCATTGAGGAAGTTGAGAAAACGACAGTCCCATATAGTTTCCTTTTTCCCTATGGCTTTAGTTAAATCACTTTTCTAAAAGCTCAAATGATTAACAGTTTATGAAAATACAAAGGGGAATATTAATCTGTATGCATCTTTTCTGACCACAGAGGAACATTTTCAACAGTGTCTAGATCATCTAATTTCCACTTTATTAGGTGAACGGCTTAAGTACCTAAGTGTGAACTACAATTTCCCTGAGATGCTTGTGCCTCCTGTGACAGTCAGAGCTGCTATTAAAAAGTGAAGGAAGAGTGAGGTTCTGTCCCTGTGCTTGGGCACTGCCTTGTTCTATTTTCACTCCTGTTTCTCATGTTTGTTACTTCTGGAGACTGCAGGAATGCATTAGGTTTAAATAAATTTGTTACAGAACTCTCCAAAAAAATGGAGAAAATTTATTTCTCTTTTCGTTGCACTATTTTGTCCTGCCACTACTGCTGTTCCTATAAACAAGTATCTCATGTTTTTTTCTAAGATGGATGAAGACCTTTAAGTTCAGTGGACATTTCGAAGCAGTTTATCCTAAAGTTAAAACTAAATTAATAGTCTTTAAAATGTTACAAGCTGAATTCTAATAATAATAACTTCGTAAATAAATAAGCCAGCAGTGGCATTCATGGGCAAGAAGCTAATAAAATTACTTTCTGGCTTTGTAAACATGTTCCACAGAAAAGTTGCATCTACTTTAATATGCCAGCTGTTCTGGAGGGTAGGTGCCCTCATGACTTCACCATGACTTCATAACTCACCACTATAATGGTTTTCACTTTGCTGTTACTGTTCTTGTGAAAATTCTGTGGCTGCATCTACTCTTCACGTTTTTAGTAGAAACACCTCTTCTTGAAATTAGTGCAGGTAAATATTTACATTACCAAGCATTCAGAATGCTCAGAGTTTTGTATGAAGAAAAGAAGTTGCTATTCCACCTTTGTTTTTTAAAAAAGTTAAAGGTTAAGAAGGTGGTATCTTTAGACAGACTGCAACCCTTCCTGCAGACATAAGACTATAGTATGTAAGAGGCTGTCGCTGTGCCCTGACAGTGGTTGCCAACATATCTGTAGGATCCCTTATTGATACTGTTCTGCAGAATTATTTTTATTTGATAGAAAAACTACTGCATTCCTGCAGTAATAGTTCTACCATATAGTGTGACAAGAAGAATGCTGAAGTGGGATGGACAGTGTATGCCCGTAGTACCTTATGAGCACTGTGAGCAAAGCTGTACTGTGTAATTTGTTTATTTCTGTAGGAAGTGGTAGTTCTGAAATTCTGAGTCTCATGGAAGTAAGCAGTTTCTTTTTCCCTTATGTTTCTGAGTGTTTTTGATAGGTGATGAATGCAGCATTGGTTCAGCAACAGACCTGACGGAAACAAGTTCTGTGGTGGATGGTGACTGGACCATGGTGGATGAAAACTTCTCCAGTTTAAGTTTAACTCAGTCAGAGCTTGAACATCTCTCTTTGGAACTGGCTAGTAAAGGGCCGCACAAGTCACAGGTCCAGCTGCGGTAGGTGACATAATCTTTGTATTTGAAACTAAAAATTACTGGTATGCAGCATTAGGAGAAAGAAACAGTCTACAGAATCACACTGGGATTTTGTCTTCTGAGTGCAAAAAGTAGTAAGTAGACTGTTTCTCTCTCTAGGTACTTGCTACATATCTTCATGGAAGCAGGATGTCTGGATTGGTGTATTATCATAGGCCTTATCCTCAGAGAATCTTCAGTGATCAACCAGGTTTTCAGCATAATGCAGTCCTCTGATATTGATGGAGAAATCTGTCAGAATATCAAGACTGGCCTACATGCTGTTGACAAATGGGCTTCTACAGATTGGTAAGTGTTATTTTCCATGTCATTTTCATTCCAGTTGTAGTTAATCAGTTGCCTGAAAAATAACTTTGAGTTATCTCGGCTCTAGCTGAAACAGTTACTTAAAAGCACTTTTACGGGAAATTTCAGGACAGTCACTTAATACAGTTGTGAACAAACTGGAGGGAGTGGGGGTGCTGGGGGGGTGGGGGCGGAACAAACAACAAATTAAACCCCAAACAACAGCGTCCCCAACTTTGTTTGATTTCCCCAACATAATTTGTTTGATTATAGTTGCCTTTTTCCCTCTATTTAAAAGAAAAAAAATTGTACAGGAAGGATTATAGAAGATAATTATTTATAGCAAACATCTCCCAGGAAAAGCTGCTTTTTGGGCATATGACAGAAGTACGCTTTTTGTAATTCACTCATGGTGTTCTATACCATTATTTTCCTAGCCCTGGGTACAAGCCATTTCTGAATAGCATCAAACCACAGATCCAGAAACTAAGTGAAATAGTAGAAGAGCAAGTACAGCCTGAAGCTTTTCAGCCAGTGAATCTTTCTAAGGTTACTGAACAAGCAAACCCCAGAGCTGAGGAAAGCAGGACGTCTTCTAGCCATGGCACTAATCCTCAGAGTGATGCTGGGAACGGCAATGCAAGCAGGCATGAAGAGGACAAATCTAAGACAGAGGATGAGGATTCATTCCAAGAAGGCAGTTATGACTGTATTGTGTCTTAAGTGGAAGATTAATTACTTCCCAAGCATCAGGTGTGAAAGGAAGCAAACCAGCTCTTAGACATGCTTCCATGTTTTAGATTTGAACTCTTTATTTTTTTAATATTTCAATCTTTGAAATCTTTAGTGGGGATAACTAAGCAGCAGTTTCATCTAATAATTTCAAAAAGAGGCAAGATTTTTTTTTATGCAATCTTCAGACTAGCTTGCAGCTGTTAATACTTTAATAGTGTTGAGAGACAGCGAATACATATGGAGACAGGTTCAACTAATACTCATCAGTACCTTTACATCACCAACACATGTTCTGACGAAACTACTTATCTCTTGCTTGAGTTTAAAAGGCAAAGAGGGGATTAAATTTAAGAACTGTTATCCTTCGCAGCTTGCCTGCCTAAAAAAATGTCTGATCAATGCAGTTCAGATTGGTTTGATATCAATATTTTGTATTAAAGGACTGTAAAATATATTGTATGTTTTTGTGAATACTCTTGTACAAATACTCGAGGTTGTACCATATTTGAAGGTACTTAGATGTATTGTGCATGTTTCTAGATGACTAGTAAAGCAGAGTTGCACTTCTTACTGGATGAGGCATATTTTACTGACCTAACATTGACACAAGGTGGCTTGACTGTTTTTTACTGCCACTTACAGATCTTGTAGTTGGGTTTAAGGGATTGCTGAAGGTTATTTATTTCATTGTAAATTCTTTTCTGAAAAAGGAATTTTTAAAATGTAAATATCATCATATACTCTTGCTATGGAAAATTAGTTTAACAGCTCATACTTAAACATTTTTCAAACATTTTATAATATGCATACTTGTAACTAAGACATATTTAACTTTCATACAATGTTATGGAAAGATGGCTGCAGAAGTCTGTTGCTTTGAGGTACTTATTTTTTCTAGCTGCTGTCCCTATGTAATAACTACCTGTAACAGTATTAATTTAGATATTAGCTTGTTTGTACTGTGCAATCTGAAAAATGCAACATTACTCATTTTATACAAAATAAACTAGTTTATTTTTTATAACATCACTTGATTACTGACATGGACCAAACTAGTCATCATAGGGTAGTTACAGCATTTGTTGCTTTTCTAGTGTAGTTACTAATTGCACATCCATTTAAACTCTGAAAATTAAGAATATTCACAATTAAGTTGAAATAAATGGTGGTATAATCATGTTTATTTTCTTTGTAGATAAGATCAAGTGCTTTAAAATGTACAAATATTAAACTGTTGCTTTAGAACGGCTTTACTAAGCCAATACAACCAGTACAAGTGCAATAATTGCGAGTATTACTTTGAAAGCTGGGGATTTTAGTGAATGCAGCTTGAATTTCCATTTAAGAGTTGAAATTAATATTGAAGTTACAGTAAAGAAGTCTGGTTCAAGAGTCCCAGCATTAAGCTTAGTCTGCATTGTAGCTACTGGTTACAGATAATGTCTATCATACCTACATGCCTGTTGTGATCTGTCGTCAAAATCCATTATTGTTATAAGGGGATACTTAAAGCTTTTTTATGATAAAAAACCTGCTTAATCTATGTTAAAAGAAATAAAAACTGTGCTTCAAGTTAATATTTTTCTGTGGTTCTGTGGTAACAATGTAAGTCAAGCCCATCATCAGCTTTCTGCTGATCAGGTTTGGGTCTGTACAAGTAAAAACATGTATTAACTGATATACTAACATTCTTAATATTAGTATCTTACTATTGTGCTACTGTTGTTTAGCAGTAAAATCTTTCTAGTTGTGAAATTTTAGAAGTTTGTACCTAACTTCTTTAGTAGTGATTATCTCTATGCAAATCCTATGTGCTAATTTTGTATTTCAATTTCACTGCTGTTATACCTGTAATTAAAAGACAACTGTATTCAACTTTACTTGAAGTTACTCCTGTGGAAAATAACTATTTCTGACTTCAACCCATTGACAGTAAGTTACCAAAATTCAAGCAAGTAGTCTCAGAGAAAGAAAGCTGTCAAAGAAACTACCTGATGAAGATTTTTTAACTTTTTTACATCAGACACCTATGGCCTGTTTTACAGGATGAAGGCATTGAATTTCCAAGTTAAAATTACCTTATTAGTGCATCTTTGAAGTTACAAGCAGCTGCTTTGAAAAGAGGTGTATTGGGTTTAGGTGGCAAGGGTGTGGTAGCAAGGGTGCTGCAGGGGTGGCCTTGGTGAGTAGAGCTGCCCATGGCAGCCACAGCCGGTCCCAGCAGACCCACCATGGGCACAGCTGAGCCTGTCAGCCAAGCTGGTGCTGCCTCTCTGTAATATCTTTAACAAGGGGTAAAAGTATTGCATTTGGTAGCAATAGTACTATCATTTGACAAAATCACTGTGTCTTGGTCCGTTTGATATTGCATGAAGAGACGTCCATTCCTTCCAAGGGCTCTCCCCAAGGTCACTCCTGGTCAGGTTAACTACCTGACAAGGTTTATTCACATCGCAGGTATTGTTGCCTTGTGTTCATAAGTGGGTACTATTTCTCCACCACCAGCTTGTGGTCATTGTATTAATCATTTCTAGATAGCTTCCTGGGGTAATGGTATTGCCCAAATGGACCATAAGACATAGGACAAGATTCATGATTCAAAACAGGTAGTTCTGTAAAAGACGGAGCTAAAAGGTCATGATCCTGTTCCTAAAGAAAACATCTGTTAGCAGGGACATAATTCCCATTCAAATTCCTATGTCTTCCAGGTCATTTCATACAAAGGAGCAAGAATTTGCCCTAAATATGGAGTATGCTGTCTCCAAAATCCAAATAATCCAATAAATCTTTGTGCATTGGTTTTATTTTATGGTGTTGCGAAATCCAAATTTTTCTGCCCGGCCTCTGGCAGTATTTCTTTGTGTCGACGATGCCACTGTATCCCTAAAAACTTCACTGCCTGAGCTGGTCCCTGATTTTGCTTGGATTAATCTGCCATCCTTTGTTTTTCATATGCTGAATTAACAATTCTAATTGGTCTTGCACCTCTTTGCTCACTTTCTCCCTGAATCATAACGTCAGTATAGCATACTGTCTGTACGGTGGCTGGCGGAGTCAACAAATGCAGACACTCAGCCACTGTCCGGTGACAAACGGTAGGGCTGTGTATCCACCCTTGAGGCAGACGGGTAAAAGTACACTGTCTGCCTTGCCCAGTACAGGCGAGTTGTTCCCAGTGCTCCTCGGCACTGGGTATTGTAAAGAAAGCATTAGCCACATGAATTGCTGCGTGCCAGGTTCCTGGATGTTGTTGCACCTTTTCAATCAAAGTGACAGTATCTGGCACTGTGGCTGTTAACAGCGGAGTGTATTTAGCTGTCTGTAACCCACGGTCATTCACCAGGTCTCATCGCTTTTCTTCACCGGCCACACTGGATTATTCCAGGCAGTAGTCGTAGGTTTTAAAATGCCTGTCTCTAACAGATCCTTTATTGATGAAATTTCCTCATGTCCTCTGGGATTCTGTATTGGTTTGTTGTAACAACTTTCATTGCAGAAGGAATCTGTGTCTGGGACATTTTTACTTTTCCTACAAGTACAGGTGTAGCCGTAATATATAGCTTTACTCCAAACTGATACTGTCGGTCTTGTAAATGCAATGTTAACCCTTTTTAAATACCAATTCCAATAATATATTTGGGGATTAGGACAATTGTAACCAGACAGGTTCTTTTTGGAAAATTTCCTATTTTCATTTCAATTTTAGTTTGAACAGCTTCGGACCTTTAAATCACTCTGCATTTCTGTAAATTAAAGAGGCCTCTGCTCCTGAATCTACAGGGGCTCTGACTTGTTGGGGGAATTGAGTCTTCCAATAAATTCGCAGCTCCACATGTGGGCGACTGTCTTTCTTAACCTACCTTTGTATTGGAGCTTGGCCCTCTTTTCAGTCCATCTTTTAACTCTTCAAATTACTGAAGGAAGGCTTTGACATCGCGCCAGGGATGTGGCTCGTCAAACTGTCCCCAGTCCTCCCTGTGCCCTGGAAAGTGTGACTCTCCAGTGGGGGCCCTCTGCTGGGGTGTGGGGATCCCCTCCAGGTTCACAGGGTGGGGCAGAAGGCTGAGCTGCATCCTTGGGTGATTCTGCAAACCTCTGCTGGCTATGACTACTTACTTACTTGATTTATTTCCTCCTCTGTTTAAATAACCTCCACATCTCATTCGTAGGAATTCCATCAATCTTGACATCTTTTAACAAAGAAGCGAACATTTCTTTCTGTGAGATTCTATTATTTTCAGCTTTATTATTTTCATTTCTATTACCATGCCCTGTGTTTTGCATCAGACCCCATTCCCCTAAATCTCCCAATTGTTGTACCTTCCCAATTACTTCTTCTGTGGGGCTCCCTGTCTCATTTATTAAAAAGTGTCATTATGACATTGTTACATGCAGGCAGAGCAATTTTAATGCTATTATTCCTAATAGGTGCAGTTAACCCAGCCTGTATCATCGTGCCGATGTCTCCTATGAAGGCAGCAATTTTCATCCCTTCCTCTTTGAGACACTGTATGCACTCTTTTAATCTCCTCCTGGCCAGTCCCCTTCCGTTGGGGTATTTGCAGTTGCAACCTGCAGCTGCGAAGGCGAACAAATAAATATCTCCCTCATCATGATTTTGAAAAACATCTTGCACAAAAGAATCAGAACTTGATGTTACAAACTTCTTGCTATCTACAGCATCCAATGCAATTCCTGACGCTCCTAAATCACACAGCTGCACCATCCAAGTGAGCAAAGATTCCCTTGATTTCTGCCAGAATCGCTGTCATATCATTAATTTCATGCTGAGTATAATCCTCAATTACATCATGTCTCACTTGCCATCCATCTGGCCCTGATTCTAATTTTCTTCTGTAGTGATGAGTTTTATCTCTACAACCTCAGAAACAAATTCTCCCCCTACACTCACATCTGAATCAGTTGACTCCATGTATCACCGTCCCACTCGTCAGGATCCCACTGTGTTCCTGCCTCAGCAGTAACTGCACATCTTTTCCCTTTTCACTCTACGCCGCCATTTACAATACTTACCACTGAGCAACCCGAACCCTTCTCAGCCACAGTCTGGTAAGCATCCAACTTGTATTCAACGAACAATTCTGGCACTGCAACCTTACTTTACAAATTACTTAATGCTCTAACTCCACTTTCTCTACACAAATCTGCTCCTGCTGCTGATGCTGTTTCCTCTAAGCCGTTATCAAATTCCATCCACAACGCCCTAATGCAGCCACTCCCTTTTCCAACAGGTATCTTTTGCACACGTTTTACCACATCAAGGGGTTCTGCTTCTCCCAAGCATGCATCCCAACTTTCACAAAGTCCAGCACAACAAGACCACTTGGTGGCTAAAATACGAGTAAGGCATGTGTTCCTACCTGGGAATATCAATCGTCACACTAGCGACAGTTGAACTTGCCTCTTTTTTATTAAATACAGACATTTTAACTTTGTATCCTGTCTGTGAGCCTGGCTTGTGTTTCGCTGACTGAGTGGGTACCAAGAAAAAATGGACTCCAAATAAAATATAACAATAAATCTTGTTTATTATATTACAATATAATAAAGTAAAATATCATGCAATATGATAAAAGGAAACAGTACTGGTTATTATGCACAATATGATAGAAGAGCAATAGGAGCGATGCACCAAATTGTGACTGTAAAACATTAAGTGATTAAGTGATTAAGAAAAGGATACATCACCAATTACCACCTTAATAACATCATCCAAGCCCACGCTTAAGCTGGGAAACCCCACTGCCACTGGTGCCCGGAGTATCTCAGTAACTGGGAAGTTCCTACACGGTGCCTCCACCCATAGGTGAGGCTTCTGGCCCAGTCCCAGAGCTTGCCTGCCTTTATACTTTGTGAAAACAAAACCAGCTTACATACCTAGTGTATGCAAGGTTTTAAAGTTTGTGCCACATGCAGATCTCATGGTCCATAAGGTCCACACGCACCAATGATGCTGGCCAGATGTCCGAGCATGGTTGAGTTACTGTCACAACACAGCTGCACACCGTATTTATTGTCTGGGTGGTCCCGCATGCATCCTGCCTGCGCAGGGGGCCTGGGACAAGCACCACCTGTCTGACTCACTAAATGTGATTTGTAGTTGTCCTTGAGCTCACTGCCCGAGTTAAACAATCCTGATTACATGCATGATCAAAGACTTCTTCATAAGCAGTTATCAATCATTATTTAATAAACTTTCACCACACCAGTCCACAAAGGAGAAGCAGGAGTCTCTGCTCCAGGCACTGGATCCCCTGCAGCCTATGTCTCCATACAAGCGAACACGTACGTTAACTGATACACTAATGCTCTTAATATTAGTATCCTCCTACTGTGGTTTAGCAGTTACATCTTTTTAGACCATGGTGAAGCAGGTTGTTCCCCTGCATCCCACTGTGGAGCACACCGGAGCAGACGACCACACCGCAGCCTGTGCAGGACCACACGACAGAGGGGTGGATGAGCCCTGCAGGAAGCTGCAGCCCATGGAGAGTTCGTGCAGGAGCCGGTTTTCTGGCAGGAGCTGTGGCTGACGGGGGTTGCATGCTGCAACAGTCCGTTCCTGAAGGACTGCCCCATCAAGAGGAAGATCCTCTTGAACTGCTGCAGCAGTTCATGACAGAGTCTATCCCGTGGGAGGGACACCATGCTGGAGCCAGGGAATAGTGTGAGGAGGAAGGAGCAGCGGAGAGGAGCTGCTACAGACACCATGACCTGACCCTCAGCTGGCCATCCCTGATCCCTCCGCACCGTTGTGGTAGAGGAGGCAGAAGAGTAAAGCTGAGTCTGGGTAGAAAAGGGACGTTGGGGGAAGGTGTTTTTTTTTTTTTCTTTGTTGCTATCCCACTTTAATTGGCAATAAATTAACCTTCCTCAAGGCCAGTTTGTTGTGCCTGTTACGCTGTCTCAACTCAGAAGCTTTTTCATTTTATTTTCTCCTCCAGCCCTGGTGAGGAGAGGGCATGAATGGCGCAGTTTGGTGGGCAACTGACAGCCAGCCAAGGTTAACCCATCACAGAAGGTTTATTCATCATGCGCTATTATTTCAATCTAATCATAGCAGAAATGGGCCATTCAGAGGGTCAGCATTTTCTATGGAATTCCAGCTCACTGTCTCTCCTCTCGTTTTGCTTATCCAGCTTACATAAAACTGGCTGTCCTGGTTCTTGCCCCTCCAGCCTACTTAAGCATTTAGCAGCACAGAAAGAGGCCCGACTTCCTCTTTCACCAGCATTTGCGTATCATCAAGTTTTCTTGATCTGCTTCTCAACCTGTGTAAAATTAAAGGCCTTTGAGAAACAGCAACAATGCTGGGTTCTGTGCTACCCCTTTAAAAAAATTCTCTCATTCAGGGTATACTTGTAAAACTGCTTGAGTCAAGTCACGTTTCTGACGATGATTTTCACCATCACTTTTGTCAACCAAAGCAAGCTAGTTTTTCACTAGTATGTTTTAGTCCAAGGCAACTAATTTAGATGGTTTTAGAGCGGGAGTACCTGCAAGCTACAGGCTGAGATCCACTACTACTTAAACAAATGAATGCATCATCTAGCCAGAACCTGTACAGAACAGGCCCCTTTTCATTATAAAGGGAAGAAGTTGTCTACAGCTACCATGATATTACAAGAGATGATGGGTAACTTGCTGAGGGTGGTAAGCTCACTTTAGCTGAAGGAGTCTCCAAGAAAAAAAAAAATTCCGCAGCCCCAACTTACTGTCTCATCTTAGTCTCCTATCCTAGAGCAGAAGGCTGTTGAGATACTCAACAGGGCTGTGGAATGAATGCCATCTTATGGCGAGCGGCCGTACTCCCAGGTGCTTAAACACAGAAAAGGGAGCAGCTTTCCCATACCGCTCTGAGTGCAAGACACAACTTGTTTTCTATTGATCACGTACACGACATGTACAGGCCTCCTTTGCAACCACATGCTTAAATTGATTAAATGCTGATCTCTGAAGCTCTTTTACCTATACATAGTAACAGTACTTGTGTGTTAACAAAGAGCATAACAGATTCTCAAAGCCATCAAAAGTCAGGGAAGAGCTCAAGCATTAAGGAAGAGTAAAGCAATTTAGAAAAGGCTGTGCATGTGAACCCTTTCAGATGAACACTGAAGAATTCCAATGCTTACTGCTCCTATTAAGAATACTTTTTCTACTCCCATGCCCTTCTATCCTTAAAATTACTCTTGAAATATACAAAAAGCAAGCAGCTGGTAAGACACACACTACTTTTTATGAGAAATAATAAACCACAGTAGAAGACTAATCTGTTTGTACTGAATGGTGAAGCAGATGGACACTGAAACAGCAGAATCTTCCATCCTGTTTTTTGACCTGCACTCAACAGTAAGTTTGCCCTTGCCTGTCAGTTTTGCAAAGAAGCTTTGCCGCCAGTGACTCTTCCACACCACATCCTGTTTCAAGAAGAAACACTTCTTCTCCAGGCAGGGCCCTCAATTTAACACTTCTCAGCTTAGTTAATTTATACATATTTTGCCCATGTGTATCTTCCACACAGCTCTAACTCTGGTTGTCTAATGGCAGCATCACTTAGCAGTATTTCTACCCCAAGCTTAAATAGAACATTAGTGCAATGGAAGAACTCCAATTATGCCTTTAATCATGCTGAAAATCTAATTTTACTGATTAAGTTTTGCTTTTATTTACAAAAACAAGTATTTACAACAAACTAGACATCCCTCAATTTATTTAATAAAGGTTAAATCCTGAGTTAGCACAATTATTGCTTCACTGACATTTCAGAAACTGCTAACAGACTTTTTTATATTTTTCGTTCCCAGTAGGAATTCCCACACAGCACTTTTCCAAAGCTTTAAATCAGAAGCAAAACACAAAATAAAAATCAAAACAGGAAGTCAGTAAATATCAGTGCAGCTTTAGTTAACTAGCTGTGCATCGAGTGCAGTACAAAATATTTGTTGAGATTCAAAACAAGTCTTATGAACAAAAACTGGTTTTCAAATCATTAACAGCACTTTTTAAAAATTATAAATGCAGAATATAGGGATTGTAGTTTCAAATCAGATACAATCAACTGAATGATGATTACACACATGTTAATGTAAAAAGACTCACTGGTTTTAAGATATTGATGGCCAGCTCATTATGATTACAGTAATCAAACCTCTTAAGTCCATGAGTCACAGTTGGTAATTTTGAGGAATGCACCTTGCAACACATGAAACTGGCTCTTGCCACTATTGTATACAACTACAGAACAATTTGAAGGAAAAGTACCTGATCAGGGAGCTCCTACGCATCACAATTCACACAAAGCATCACAAAATGTTCTTTCACATGCCCTGCAGACTTCCAGTTCTAGCATGTTTTTACTTGAAATGATGATGCACGCACAAAATCTGTTTTACATGCTTTGGCAATACATATGAGATGAACAAAATACTAGTTACACAATTTGTAGCATGGTACTGATGTCACAGAATGTTTATATATAGTTCAGAAAAAAGCATGAAGACGTTTCTTCAGGTACACAAAGTTCTTTGCATTTCAGAAACTAACATTAACTGCTAACACTGCACTGAAAAAAACGTGAGAGTATAAAAAAAAACCCAAAGAGGTCAGTGGCTTCCAAACTTGTAGATTAAAACTGGAAGATATTCTAAATCACTCACAGTCATTTATAAAACCCATCCTGTGGAAATAAAACAAGAGCAATCCAGAGATATTAGACCTCACTTAAAGACGACTCTTCTAGGTATCTTTCCTTACGGAAAGCAAATGGTATTTTAAGAAACAAGTTCAGTGTATTAACAAAGTGCAATGCTGTCACATTACCAAGTCTCTCCAGAGGAGATACCAAAATTAGCCAATTCTAATAAATTAGAAGATAAGTTGAAATTTAGAGTAGATTAATTATAAGACATCCACATAAAGGAGTGGGGATTTAGCACTCTTATATACAAGAGACCAAGTTACATGGTTATATGCTTATACTGAAAGATCCCAATAGGAACAGAAAGATAGTTAGGTCAAACCTGCCCACTCAAGTTGTAAGACTGAAGAGACAGGCAAAAAGGTAGGATTTAGGTTTTTAGCAGAAACATATTATTTGGAAAAGATAATTCAGATAAATAATTACCACATTCTGTCATAGTATCTATTTTTCTGCATTATGCATTTGTCGAAGACTGGGAATGCAAACTACATACGTATCGTAGCTTTTACGGACTTCATCCAGTGACATCCAGTCACTGGCCTTGCAGTAACTAAAGGGGGCTTACAAGAAAGATGGGGACATACTTTTTAGTAGGGCCTGTAGCAATAGGACATGAGGTAATGGCTTTAAATTAAAGGACGGCAGACTTAGATCAGATACTAGGAAGAAATTCTTTACTGTGCGTGTGGTGAGGCAGTGGAACAGGTTGCCCAGAGAAGCTCTGGCTGCCCCATCCCTGGAAGTGCTCAAGGCCAGGCTGGACGGGGCTTTGAGCAACCTGGGCTAGTGGAAGGTGTCCCTGCCCATGGCTGGGGGGCTGGAACTAGATGGTCTTTAAGGTCCCTTTCAACCCAAACCATTCTGTGATTCTATGACAAAAGTAATGTTTAGGACTTTGCCACCTCTGCCACCCTGTCATGTAAACAAGCATCTTTTAGCTGAAGGTCTTACTTTAATGGGATGGGTAGATTTGATAGGTGATAGTTCCCATGCATGAAAAGTATGGTTATATTTTACATAACATCAAAACAACTTCATGAGACCCTTTCAGTACAGTTGTCATTACATTATGCTAACCTTACAAGCTCAAATGCAGTTTTCATTTTAAGAAACCCAGTAGTCAAACTAGCACTCCAGTGGAAGAACCAAGGTGAACCGTATTCATGTTGACATGAAGTGTCACTATATCCCCGAAACAGCAGTAGTCTTTAAATAGTCAAACTGCTAAAGAAATACCATTTGTGCCAAAGTACTTTAAATTCTTGTGAAAGTCTCCAGCATCTTGTTAGGAAGTGTTTGCCACACCAGCATTCTCTGCCACAGAGATTACCCTATTAGTGCTGCATTACTGTCAACATTAAAAGACAAAAAGGTCATAGGTGCAGGACCAACCAGAAGAAAACGTCCAGTTTGGAAACCTCTCCAGTAAGGCATAGAGTTGAGGTGACTTTTGATCTTCCCCAAAAAAGTAATGTGCTGCTACTGCAAGAGACACTATTCCATCAGAATGCTCTCCTGGGGCCTGAAAGTGAGAAAAGGGCAACAGAGTCTTTAGGAGTGTTTATGGCTTTTAAATATGAGATCAGTCCAGATGTACTTTTCCACAGACTTAGTATGTATCAGTTTGCTCTTGCCTGTACATCAAGAGGCTATGGAAAAGGTCCCAGGCGAGGCAGGATATCAAGACACCCCCCGCCTCTGAAATGGACATCATGACCATGCTGGCACTAATGAAAGTACAGGGACTTTCTGAGGGTATGTCCCTGGAAAACCCCTGACCTCTTATATGGGGACAGGTGGAGATGGTCAGGAATAGAGGCCTGGACGACCATTGCCGGAGACAGTACGGGTACACTACTTTCCTTGTATATAAGGGTTATTAGATAGAATTCATTAGATTAGGTTCTGAGCAACCTGATCTAAAGACGCCCCTGCTTATTGCAGGGGAGTTGGACTAGATGACCTTTCCAAGTCCCCTCCAACCTAAACTACTCTATGATCCTATGCAATAAACTTCATCCTGCAGGTCTTTGTCCTACATGTTAAAACACTTTCCATCTTGAAATGTACCAATTTCATTACATGACGAGTTAGGTTTTCATTGAACTTGCAACTAGGTATTTAAATCACAGTGCCTCTGACATGTTACATAGCTTGCACATGCTCTAACTTCAATGTTTGTATCTGGCAGTTTTGCTGACAAATCAAGACAGACTCCAACAGAGTATTTATACTGATCCTTCTGTTGTGATTCCTTAGCATGAAAAGCCTTTTCTCCCTAGCTCTGCCACTATCAGTCTTGCAAAGCTTATCACACTGCAGATTCCTGTCTGCCTTTATCAAGTACCCTCAGAAGATTAGCTGGTTAAGTGTTTAGACTGCATGATCCAGGAGGAACAAGGGACTTTCCAAACTTTCAAAGGTTCTTGTACTATTTACTCAAAGAAAAAGACACTGTTAAAACTTTTTAAAAATATGCAGCTCTGCAAAAAGTTTTTCACTGGCAAGTTTGTCGGCAGGGGTGGGGGGTGCGGGGTGGCAGATCATAAATCCCACTGGAACAGCAATACTGGAAGCCTTGCTTTCAACTGAAAATAATGTAAAAGAAAATTTAGTAAACAAAGCTTTTACAACTCTCTTCAGCTTCGAGACAGGTAAGTTTCCCACCTTGCACTCCCTGTAATTTCCCAACACCAAGCAAACAAGACACATGAAAAGAAAACTACTCGCGATGGGAAAAAGAACTCTGAAATAACAGTTAATGAAGATAAAACTTCAAGAACTATGAGATCCAAACATACAACTAAGACCATGGAGAGAAGTAAAAAATTCTCCTTTTGGCTGTTTAGCAAGTTAGTGAACTAAGCATCAAAACCACATTTGAGCTGATATACAAAGTTGAAGGGCAAATTAAAAGAGGGAAGCTACAATTAGGATCTATCAACAAAAGCAAAGCTTAAGGAAGTTGTTATGACATTTTTGACATAAGAATGCAGCAATGGGGGCAACAGGGCAGACCACAGGATCACCAGGTTTCCAGCAGCATACTCACCGTCAGTTCTACCCAGAAGTGCCAGGGCATAGCCTGCAGCCCATGAGAGTAAAACACAAAGTAGTCTCCTCCTATGCTAGCAACCGGTGTACCATTCCCAAGAGACCAGGCAGACAGAGACGACCCTTCATGTGGCCGAACATACAATGACATGTGACTTGGACCTGCAGAGACAGGGATATATATCTATATGTACCAGCAAGCGGACGTACGGAATAGCCATCTGTTTTCCTATATTGTAGCATGTTACCTGTGCATTACTATTTGTGTCTTCCAAAACATGATGCAACTGTCTTCTGTATAGCAGAAACTGCAATTATTTCTAAGCGGTGAAATAAATGAGATTATGTAGGAGAAGGACAGAGCTATAAATTGGACTTCACGAAAGGACTTGCTATAAAAAGATCAAGGCTTACTCAAAATAGACAAGGTTATCAGTCCCCCAAATAACAACTGCAATACAACACCCACAGACTCTAGAGTTATGAAACTGAATTAATTCAAGCTAATCCCACAAAGCTCACCATATTGGGAATGGCACTAGAACCTGCAGTACTATAGTAAAAATCTGACTTATTATGGATATAAAAATAAACACAAATCACAAACCAGAAGCTTCAGTCACTCACCAGATACTTCAAAGCTTAACCTCACAGAATTCCAGGGCATCAGCTCCTTGGACAGAACTTTAAACTGAATGGGGCTTCTCGGGAAAATTTCTGGAGCAGGAAGATACCAGTTTTTCCTGTAACAAAACCAAACAAACATTAACAACTTGTCAGTGCAACACTCAGGGGTACTAAATATGAGAATCCCAGAAGTTTTTGTACAGCACACCTGACTGTGCTGTTACTAAATGAAATATTCAAGAGCTACTGATTCTAGCAGAAGGCAGGTAAAATTATCAGCTTATGGCCAGACAAATATTTCAAGGGTTCGTTAATAGAAAAATAGTCATCAGTGTGTTCACTCATTACTTCTATCTGCTTTAATGTACAAAACAATAAAATAAGTAAGAGTATCTGCATCTTCAAACCGGTACACTTCTGCTCACACAGTTCCTCGGGTATGAGAAACAGTCACAACAGCTAGTTTTCTCCTGTGGAGACCAGCTACTCTAGACTTCCTCTGCTGCGGTGAGGCAGGGGGAAGGAAAAGAAGAGACATACGTACTCCTCCTCTGAACTTCCCTTTAGAAGGCCCCCTGTTCACCTTATTTTCCAGGGGTGCTGACATCAATTTTCCACACATCAGCTTCTACAGCTCCTGCAACAGACCCAGCAATTTCTTGCACAGATTCTGGCAGAAGACACCACCTACGCAGAAGTTTAAGTGTCTTCTGAAGTGGTAGGATTATTTACCTTTAGACCAAGATTAGCCTTGTGTTTTCTTCCCTTACATAAGCCAGATTGCATAAATAACCAATATACTCTGGCCAGTTAAATGCTCCAGTGAAGCGGTGTTCACACTAACCGGAACATGAAATGCACTGGCAGAATCCAGGGAAGGCCACAGAAAGGAGCTTTCTCCTCGCATGGAGTTCTGATGGTGTCATTGATTTCAGGTACATGGGGAGTTATGTGAAATATTCCATTATAATCAAACCCATTAATCCATATAGCAGAGTCACTTTTAACTATATTTCCATCTAGATCATGAAATCGTCTGCTCGTGTGCTAGAAGGAAGAAAAAAAAAAAGATACACAGAAAGATGATGGAGCCTAAGCAGTTCACAAGAGTCAGAAGTGATTCTGAAATACCCTCCCACGTCAATCTTTAAGGTCAACTGTATTTTGAGTATGCATTGAACATGTATCTGTGTATTTATGGTATTTACGAATTGTATAGAGAGAATTACTCAGATGAGAGAAACATATCATAAAAACGCCTACATTCAGAAAATGACTGTGCCTGTATTTGTTCATCTCTCATCACGTTCACTTTTTGAACTACCATTGCTTACTCAACTCTCTGACCTAAAACCCCCTAAAAAACCCTGCTCCTCTGACACAGATAAACTGCACAGAGATTGAACAAGAGAAACACTAGCAATTCTTTCAAATCCAGGAAATATCATTAGAGCTTTTAAAGCAACCAAGAAAGGGAAGCTTACGTTTTGGGGGGCAGGGGTCTTTGAAAAAAACACACCCTCTTGCAACCAGAGACAATATGACACGCAAGGCTTTTCTTACCTGTAGAAAGACTCGCTTAGGCTTTGGATTGGCCACATCGGAACTATAAGGGAAGAAGATTCCACTACAAACGAGAATCAGAGTGACTACACACACAGTAGTTAGAGTTATTAGTGTTGTTTTTGTACTTTTGACAAGGTAAATGAAGTTAATCTAGGGAATAAAAAGACAGCCTAGTTATAAAACTGCAACACTTCAGAAATAAGACACTACTTGTGTAACTCTAAGATCCAATTATGGAACTAAAAGTACACTTAAAAGATTCCATTGTAAGTACTACCTTTTACAAGACACTTCTTTGCAATCTCAGTATTTAAAACCAAAAGGAATTAAGTATACTTACAGAGCTTTTAAAAATTTCCCATTTTTAAAAAACATCTGCCAACAAAAACCTAGAACCTTTGTAGCAAGGGCAGCAGAAAAAAAAAGAAGCCCTGAGAATATTTTTGAAGTGTAGTGTATGTATTGTTCAGCCACATATTATACTTCACCTAAAGTGAAAGCCTGTTCAAATTCCAGCATTAAACTGCTTATTTTACACCAATCTTTACTAGTTCAACATAAAGCAGATATATTTTTGTAACCCCTGCTTCAATGACTTTTCTTTGACAATACAAAGCATGGAATCTTTGACATGTTTCCTAGAAATTTCCTGTAACATTTATAATAATATCATTAACTTCAAGAATTAATTTAGAAAAACACTGATTCTGAACTCTACAGAAAGTTTAAAAGTTTCAAACAACATTTACAAATCTACTTACAAAGTAAGATGACAAAATCATAGTGACGACCACAATAAGTCCTGCCAATACCATATCTGGTAGAATTTCTGAACCACTTCGTCCCATAATAGGTGTAAACATTTCAAATACAGTCCAACTAAGATACATCATATACAGATAGGGAACAAACATTCCCAGCATATACATCATGACAAACTTCATTGTGGTGCCTATAGGGGACAGAAAGAACCAAAAGACAAAAAAAGTAAAAGCTTAAAAAGACATGGACAGCTTCACTAACATATGTATCTGTATACTGCTGCAAGGCCAAATACACAATACAGGTCCTAATCCCTGACATGGACACGGAAAAGGGATCTCATTTTACATAGCCAATGCCAATATAACCCTTAAACACAACACAAAATTATTAGTGTATTAAAAAAAAAAATATTAAACAGGCGCTCTGTCCCAAACACTGTTTAAATATGACAGTATTTTTCACCAACCTTTACTGTTTATCCAAGTATCTAATTGCTCATTAATAACCCTACATAGTATTGTTCTTTTTAGACTGAGACACAGTATTTCAGTATTATTTTTTTTTAGAGCTTCTCCATACTTTCAAACCATCTGTAGTTCAAGAACACTTTTTCTTGTTACAGAAATGCCACATGGTTACTTTGATTATTCAGGTTCACAGTTTGGGATTTCTTTTGCTTAAATAACAGAGTTGGGGCAGAGGTTTCAAAATACAACCTCCTCCCCTCAGAACTCTTACCTTTTTGGCTGAATTCTTTATGGATCATCAGCCTAGTGAGTAAAGGAAATGCTACCCATAATGTACAAATGAATGCTGAACAAAGGCCCATCTGAGTAATCACAGCCAATGCTATAGACCAGATCATCAATGAGGCATCAAAAAAAGTATCTCCCAGGTACTGCTCATTCATATTCTGTAACAAAAAAGCAAATACACTCATTACTGAGCATATTCCACATATCACATCTCATGAGAACACACAGAAAAATCCTTATTTCTTGTGTATAATCGTTTTCCTTGGACAAAATCTTGACAAGCAGCATCTCACCATTCTCTTACCACTTAGTTACCCATGATGTATACTTTTTTTTCTTAAATTTTTTAAATCTGCTCTGACAGATTAAAAAAGAGATTACATGGGCTGGGGCGGAGGGAGAATGGGAATGCACAAATGACAATACTAAGAAGTTGGAAGACTGATGTTTCAGGTACACAGGCAAAAAGGGCCTTTCTATAAAAAGCATTCGTATTTGCACTACATAGCTTTTTTATATGCTTCACTTACGCATGAACAAGTTATCTGTATCTCCTTGAGATTCTAAACCTGGTTTTGCACAGCAGCTGTTAATACTCTTATACAAGCACTGTTACTAGTGTACAAATACTATATGGGTGCCTTTATGTGTCATGCCATAGCTGTCACTTTAGAAGTCTGCTTTTTTAAATATATTACTTGTTCTGAAGAAGAGACATGCATAAGTCACATAATACCAGATACACTTTCAAAAAAGAGGGAAGTTTAACTATCAAAAATGTGGCTTGGTTTTGTGAGTTTTTTTAAAAATTGTATGAGCAATGCTGCAGTGTTTGTAGTGCAAGATTCTTGACCGTGACTCCTGCTAGTAGCAAGAAGGACTGCTTGCGTGAACAACGGCTATCAGAAAGTGCCTAGTTCAGTTTTGGGCTGACAAGAAACAAAAAGAAAAGGAGGGGGGGGGAGAAACAAAACCTATTTCAAAACAAAAAGCTTAGTAATTCACAAGTTCTTGTGCCACTAACAGAAAACACCGAGGCATTGCCTGAGATTGTGAAGTAAGAGATTAGCTTCCAAAATTATTATGCAATGCTAAGTACAACATTAGTTACAGAGGCAGCTACTGAGGCAGCATAAACTGTATGGTGTACTGCAAGCTACGGCATGCAAGACAATTAAGAGACTCATGATATCAAGTTGGTTGATCTGCTGATAAAGACAACCAACAGGACAGAAGTAGATCCGGAGCCTGGAATAGCTGAACAGTTAGTGAAAGTACAAGAGTAGAAAATTATAACATCAGATCTGTTTTATGAATGGCTCATCTCTTCCACAAATGGACACCACCACATAGATGTATTTGTTTCCATATACCAGTTAACACTCCCCTTGCCTAAACAATTAAAAAAAACACTTGCAGATAATGGAACCTTCCATACAATCACATTTCAGTAAATTCTTAAAACTTCTTCAAATACTTGGATGAAGCTGGATTTGGCTGACAACTTTAGATTCCCTGAATTCTCTTGCCAAAAGCTTGTACAAATGGCTGAGAAGGTAAGTAAAAGCAAGCTGAGTGACTAAATATTACTGCACCTAAAACCTAAACCTAGTAGCAGACTTCTGCCCTGGAAGTGTCAGATACCTCAAGGCCTTAATTGTTTTTAATACAAAACCATTAAACTACCATCTAAACATATGGGATTGTTATAAACTGTAATTATGACATAATAATGCAAGTTAAATCATGTTGGTTAGTCTGTAAGAAACAATTTAAGCAAAAAAAAAGGTAGACAGACAGTAATTGTGACAAATGACAGCAATGGAATGGTAACACACCAAATCCTCATCAAGCCTATTGCAGAAAAGAACATGGGACTAACAAGAGCTCTGTTCCATCTCCAGTGGTGATCAAAACAACTATCAATCGGAATAATCACAGAGAGAAAGTGGCAACTCCAATTTTTACAACAGCTTCATTTAGAAAGTGCTGTACAGCAGATTACTATATTGGAAGAGGGCATGGCAGAATTATAGGTTCTGACAGATGTAAGAAAAAAGCTTTCATATGAACCATATGAAAAAAAATTGTATTATTTGCTTAAAAGGTTGTGAATACAAATGACATTACCAAAAGAACATGCATAATAGGACAGAATAAAACAGAGAGAACTGGAATTCCAAGTTACATAACAAAATGTAAATGACAAATTAGATTAAATAAAGATTAAAAATATTAAGAGATATAGAAGAGGCACCATACCAAAATAAATTACTAAATTTAGGGAACCTGTTATACAACTACATTCAGAGGCAAGAATCTGGCAAGATTTAAAGAACATTTGAGTATATATGTAGATTCTGCAAGTATCAACAGAACATTGAAACATATCAAAAACCCTAAGTTCTCCAGCTGTTGCTCTGCTCTCTTATTACTGAAGTGATGGCAGGAAGAGAAGTATTGGACACTGTATTCTACTAGGCTTTTTGCCTTGTTTTCTGAAGCAGCTCCTAAAGGTCATAAGCAAGGAGGAAGCTTTAAACCACGAAGCTTTTAACTCTCTGAATTTAGTAGAGCAAACCCTGTGCTTAGATGAAGCAGTTTTTACAGCGACAATTTCAATACTTCTGTCCAACACAGTAAACTTATTTTGTCTTTTTAATCAACTCAAAAATCCTATCTCCCACAGATCAAACACTACATTGCCCTTCAACACTAGCAACAAAGTCAAGTTTACCTTGTAGAAGAACTTCTTGGCTAGCGTGTGCACAAGAATGAGCTTAGCTGCAGCTGCCGTGCCATACAGAAACACAGAAACATAGAAATGGGTATACCAAGAAAGAGACCGTCCAATAACAGAGACAAATCCTGCCACTGTAAGGACTGTCACCAGTGTGCAGACCCAACTTATCAGTGTTAAGCTGAATGCAGTGAAGAATTTCTTCAGGTTAGGAATAGCTATGAAGGAGAAAAAAACAGAAGTTTCATTCAATGGTCATGTATTGAACTGCAGGCTATCAAGACTGTAACTGCCCCACTGTACAATCGCTTTAATGACCAGAACAGAACTGCACAAGGAAAGAAGAAAGCGTGCCCTGGGCACTTGGTCTCTTCTCCCAAGTAACAAGTGACAGGGTAAGAGGAAATGGCCTCAAGTTACGCCAGGGGATGTTTAGATGGGGTATAGGAAAAATTTCTTCACCGAAAGGGTGGTCAAGCATTGGAACAGGCTGCCCAGGGAGGTGGTTGAGTCGCCGTCCCTGGAGGTATTTAAAAGATGTGTAGACATGATTCTTAGGGACACGGTTTAGTGGTGGACCTGGCAGTGCCAGGTTAACAGTTGGATTCTGTCATCTTAAGGGACTTTTCCAACCTAAACGATTCTATGATTTCTTAACAGCATGGTCTAAATCACTTAGCCTATTTCTTTGCAAATCTTTTTGCAGTCTTCCCCACTGCAAGATTTATTCCCAGAGTACTAACGTATTTTGTAGATTACCATGATCCTAATAGTAAAAATTTCCCTAGGGAACCAGCAGAGCCCCTCTATCACCTATAAAGTCTAAAAAAAAAAAAAAAAAAGAAAAGAAAAAGGAGTTGTTTTTCCTAAATTTTCTTTTACTCCAGAAACGATTGCTGGATTCTGGGGGTTCAGGGACCATGTTTTGTTTTTTTTTAAAACAGGCATGTTCTTACACACACATGGAAAGGTCTAACTAGAAAATTTAAGTTGTTTTACACCTTTATTAAGCTTTGTTTCCCCATCTGTTGTTTTCTTATTTGCTCTTGCCTATGAAGAGGTGCTAAAGAAACATGATTCCAAAGCCTGACCAGTGTTAACAGAACAAAGTTTATACAGATACTACGCAAATTTTTTTTTTCATTTTCAGACCTTTAAAAGATTTAATTCTAATCTTCATGAAAGGATAAGAGACACTATCATGATTCACAAATGCTAGACATCTAGGCGTATCATAGCCCTTCTTCATCATAATTATTCACAGTTGAGAGATTTAAACACAAAGCAACTCCTATGGCATGCCGCACAACTAAATTTTATTTCTGAGGTTTATCTTAACAGAGGCCTTAATTGCCTGAACACTTCTTCATCTACTGATTGCTATTCACTAAAGAGTAAGGTGATATAATTTTTTTTTTATGTACATATATATATTTTTAAGACCTAGACTTACCTCTGGTTTTGGGTTGTAATACTTTTTTGCTTAAATAAAGAAAAGCAATTGCTGCTGTAATATTGTTCATGATGGTGCCAACACGAGCAGGATAAGCCAGGACAAATAAACCAAGTACATCAAAGAACACAACATTCCCATGTCGATAGTCAAAAGATTTTGCCAACTTATCTGATGTTGCTAGGTATTTTAGGACAGCTAGAATATTGTCACCTATTGAAAAAGCAGATAAGGAACATAACTGTATCAGGGTTCACGAATTAGTACACAGCATTCTTTTAAATATAAACATTCTTAAAAATAAAACTGTATTGAAATATCCTCAAAGACATGAATATACAACTGATTATTCCAAAATAGCCATAGGATGGTACACACAGCATAGTATTTTCTATACAGCTGTCACTAAAATAAGTATACTTGATAAGCTTCATGTATTTAAATACTGTTCAATGAAGGCAGTAGCCATGCTTTCAGCCCATAAGCCCTTCATGTCTGACACTGAAGCACTGGACTTCAAGGCTTACCCATAGTGGAGTTTATAATTTCCTAATCTTCACTCCTCTTCTCCTTGCCACTAGCAACCCCTCTATGTTTCAATGACTGTTAACTACCTGCCTTTCTTTCCCTAGATGACTGTAAGGCAGGAGACAAGAAGGCTATTTTCCTCTGTAGCCTAGGGGTACCAACCACCATCTCCTTTCCCACAGTACGGCCAAAACACATGTAATCAAATGAGAACAACTGTTCTCAATTTCATTTTGCTTTTACTTTACCTGTAAAAGTGCTAACTGGCTGAAAAATTTGTCTCTTTTTTTCCCCTGCTGTTATATGTTATAGCAAAAGATGTTCCACATAACCACCATGACCAGTAAAACCATCTTTCCGACAGGAATTTGGAAGTGTTATTTTCCATCTTGCCACTGCATCGGCACAAAAAGTGTTTAAAACTCTTATTCATGGTGGTCATCTAAGCTGGCTTCTGTATAAGCTTGAAGAGGAAAATGGTCAAAATCCTGGAGGCATTTAGGATTATGTTAGGTTTTCCTGGGAAACTAGAAGTCTTAATCCAATTTTCTTTACTGCAGTCTGTCAAATACTCTGCTTTGAGCACAACCTGTCAGTAGAAAATAAATCCTGTTTATCTGTAGTCTGTGTGCTATGTTTGTAAGTTTGACAGATTCATTCTAAAGAAAAACCTCTGCTGGCAGATCAGTCTCTCTGCTACTAACTTAACCATAAGCTTCCCATGAACATTAATCAATAAGGGGACTTACTGAGAGAAAAGGAATGCAGAACACTGAACAATGAGGTATCAGTGGCTAGATTATAACCTTAACTAGATTCCACCATTACCTTCAAATCAACTTCATTGGATGCTAATGAAGTTTATCCTCCCAAGTTGACCAAACATATTTCCTTCATATTTTAAAGACATGCATTCAGTTCATGCTTTGTTCTTTAAAACACATAATAAAATTTATTAATTTATTGTGATAGTAGTCTTACAGCAGAATGAAAAAGCAGCTACAACACAACTCTCTAGTAAATTACCATATTCTTGAAATACAAACCTGCCCTCTGAATGGAATCGGTTACAATTCTGTCTGATGTGTCATATTCTGTGTGATAAATGTAGCCATTTTCAATAAAAGCCAAATCTATTCCTACAGAGAAAGAAAAAACATATTTGAAATTACGTAAATGTAAAGCCTCAAAACAAACGTGAAAGTTTTCACGCAAAACATTGCTCTACTTTGTACTCACTGTTTTTAAAGATTATGATAATAGTCTGCCTTGTAGAAGGAAGACTAAGTGAGATTGCACGTGTATTTAAAGAAAGGACACTGTTAAAGTTTTTAAAATATCTATCCTTTCCAGTGTATCAATTTGCTTGACATCTGTAAACAAACTGATCTCTACTGGAGCAACATGAAAATTCCTAATCAACCCAGCTTCAGAAAAGATGAACAAGGTGCTTTCTGAACATTTACTAGTAAAACATCAATAGAGATCCATGATGAAAAGCAGCACTGTGGAACTATAGAAACACCCTCTTAAAATACCTGGTGTGTTCTCTTTACTTCTAATTTGTAAACAGCTTTTCAAACAGCCAGTCCAAAAACTCTTAGAAGTCCAAATAATTTGTAAAAAATAAACAAAGCATTATAGAAAATGAAGTTTTCTGCAAGATTAATTATACATCCATTGTATCCTAAACACAGACCCCTCAGCTGCATATCCAAAATGCTGCTGTCTGCAATCTGAATCCTCACAATTTTCCAGGCATTTTACAAATCAGGCCTAGATTCTACCAGCAAACAAAGAGGAACAGACAAGTTCTTTAGCTCAACTATTCTATTTCTGTTTGCTTAGCAAAAACTGAGGTCTGTGAGAATTCATTTACCATTTATGATCCAGGTGAGATTCTCAACAAATAATGAACACATTTTACAACATCAGCTACTTTATTTTTCATGCTAGAAGCTTACTTTAGAACAATTCTGTTCTAAGAATCAATTCAGAAATATCACTTCTCTTGAAAGTGAGTCCAGTGACAACCTGTGCCAGACAGCAAGGATTTTACAGAAGTTTACATTTCTTTGAACTGTGTTTTCACTGTGTGTTCCATGGTTTTATCCCACTGGTCATTCTCCACAGAATGGATACCAAACTCTACAAACAGATTAGCAAAACCAAAACCTGCTGTCCTGTGCTTGATTGTGATGAAAGAAAAAATAAAAGGTGATGAAAAAGCATTGATTACTAAGTCACTATCTTTAAAAAGGATTATTTTGGTTTATCCATTAGGTACAGACATTTAATTCCTGCAATTTATTAGCAACATTACCAAAATGTTTCAGACCAGAGTATTTAATATTGTACTGTTAATTCCTTGAGTGTTTTCATGGCTTTCAGGAAACTTTTCCACCATGTTTTTTCCTTCTGGAAAACAGCAGTCTCCAAAAAACATCTATAACAACCTACAGGACAAGCCAAGTCTAAAGGTTCTTGCCTTAGAAAAAAAAGCGGGCAAATCTGCTCTCAAACTGAAAGCCAAATAAAACATGAGTACCTTCACATAGTGAACCGCAAAATAGTCTCCTCGTTATAAACTTAAAATAAATGGTTGCATGATGCACATTGACATGTCTTCTGATAATATACCTGGAACATTGCCAAAGTCCCTGTAGATACGGAAGTCTGTGTCTGCCGGAATAATACCGCTCTGAAATATTTCCTGCGCCACCACAGAGGCAAAGGGATGTTTGGCTGCAACTACGTATGCTTGTACCAGCCAAGGATTCTCAGGTCCTAATAAAGATGAGCAGAAAGTTCACAATTACTTTTTGAACTTCAGTTAAGACACGTATCTTTACGGTAACAAATAACGCAAAGGAACTCAATAGAGTTTTAATGCTGTTGCCCCACAGGGTATATTCTAAGTGCATCTGTGTTGGCTGCATGACTCATACTTGAGAGAAAGAATTAGCTGCACTTGGGGGGGGCGGAAAAACACTGATGTGTTGAGAGTTCAGCGAAGAGTAGGTAAGTCATTTCCCAAAACAAGATCCAGCACTAATGAAGTCACAACCTTTAGTAAAGTTTCCAATTCATCATCTACGTATCATACCTCCAAACTGCTGTTTACAAAAAAAAAGTCTCTCCATTAAAGCATTCAATTAAGCACTTCCAGCAGAAGGAAGTCCGCAGTCAGCTAGAATGGAGCAGAACTATAACTGTATCCTACAAAACACACAAGTTTTCCTGCTTCCTGAGCAGCAGCTGGAGTTTTAATGCCAACATCTCCCTGCAGACATTTTGCAAGAACTACTGTGAAAATTAAATAAAGCACATGACAGTATTGGTATGCAAGACATAAAAGAGACCCAAATCTGGTTTCCTCCTTATTACCTTGATGTAGAAGGTAAATAGAACATCTGTAATTCTGTTCTACATAGGCTTCCCCCTATGAGGCAACTTCTGTGGCAGTGCTTTAGCCTACGTGTATCTAAAGATGGAGGGGAACTTTTATGCACAGAGTTGGGAAAAAGGCACAGAGGTTCTCCTGTCTTTTGCTTATGTGTCACTTTCAACACTCCTGCAAGTCTACATTGTTTATTATCAAATTATCATAGTGTAGAAACTGGACACAATGCAAGCTCATACCTGTTTGAAAAACAAGTTCTTTTCCTCCTACACCTGCTGCCTCCAGGTTAATAAAAGCTCTAATTGACTTGGCCCACTCATGTTGTGTAATGAAGCCATGACTAGCCTTGAGGGGAAAACAAAAACAAACAAAAAAAACCAGGTCAAATATCTTCCAGACCAGCCTAAACGTTATTTTCCATCATGTATGACTGTAAATGAAGATTGGACAAGGCAGCCAGATCACTTACAACACTAACAGATGCAGAAAACCCAAGTCTTCTAATTAAACTAATATGAACAACATTCTTAATCTATGCATATTTTTCCCTTTGAAATCAAATACATTTTCCTCAGAATGTTAAAGACTGGCATTTAACTAGTATTTCAACAGATTAAATACTAGAGCAATATCTAGAGTTACTCCTCTGTCAGTTTTGATACACAGCTTTGATGGGTATTTTGTAATTCTGGCATATTCTTACCTGCAAAATGTTTTCTTCTGCACCATTAAATAAGAATATGACAGCATGCTGCAGGGACTCTGATGATTTTGAAAGCGTGTTAAGTATTTCAAGCATCACTGCGCAGCTAACAGCATCATCACTGGCACCTTAAAATAATCAGCAGAATGGCACGGCTTACAACAAACATGCAGAATTGCAATAAAGACCAGAAAAGTAAAAAGCTTTATGCTATCTCAGTCACCTATCTAACCGAGGTACAATTATGTCAAGCTGTAGTGTATTTTTTACTACTGCTTGTACCCTGCGTCTACACTAGTTAAAAGCAACAGCAGAAAGAAAAATAATGTTCCAAAGTTGAGCAAGTGAAATAATAGATACCAGATCCAATACTGCTGTTCAAGAAAAGTACACTAACCAGGTTACTAAGCAAGTAAAGTAATCATTATCTATTTTTCTAATAACAATACAAATAAACAAGGACATAATTTTTACTTCTGGCATACTCAAATTTTTAAAAATAAACATTCTCACACAAGTCATCCTAAAGCATGCTACACTTGTAACATATTCAGTTAAGTGGACAAAATTTCAAAGTAACATAAAGCCAAGACTGCAAAATAAAGCAAAGGAAACACCAGAATTCACACCCTGAAAATATTTTTTAAATGACAGTACACATTATAATACATATTTTCATGACAAGATGCTTTCCATCACCCTTCTTTCTGTGCAGAAAACCTCAGTTGCCGAGAGCTCAGTAGCCTGTTCTCTTTGAGTTCCTCATCCAACACTATTCTGCTGGTGCTCTGAGTTCCTCACACCCCCTCCCACACATTGCCATTTTTTTAGCTTGATTAAGTGCCTATCTTTTAGCCAAGCTCTACCATTGCCTCATTTCTCTCACTTCGGTGCCAGACATAGCATGTCCCTACCCCACTCTCATCTATAAAACAGGAGCAAACGGAGATTTAACTCATTCTTTCAAGCCTGCATTGCATATATGATGCCCCCATGCACTGACAAGCACACACATGTCAGTGTGGTCAGGCGTCAACATGCTGTTAGGGCAGACTCATTAGTTGCTAAACTGTTTAATTTACACATTCAAAAATAAAAGAGAAAAAACCAAAGCAGCTCTTCCAAAGCTTGTTACTTGGCAAAATTTAGATATATCTGCCCCTTTCATGAAAAGGGCATGTTCCTGATCCAAACATGTCTCAGTCTAAATTTCAGCCTTAGCTTATTGTATGGAAGTATTTTAGAATAAATAAATAAAACCAAAATGTTTCCAATCCACTTTTCTCTAACCTGTTTCTCACAAATGAATGCCTTGTTCTGCCAAAAGCTTTCCAAAAGCCCCCCCCCCAAATACCCGATTTAAAGCCCTGATTATATTGCTATCTGAATTTATCAGTAGTTTACTCTTAGCCACACGAGTTCTTTTATCTAACTTACGCTGTGTTGAAAACTCGGCAGAGAAGTGATCATAATTTTCAGTGAGATTAATCACTTATCTGCCTTGCTGAAAAGCTAAGAAATTGAAAGTTATTCATTTCAACAGACAGACAGATTTACATCTGACTAAAGCAGCCGTGAAACCATATACTATGACAGAAGCTCACAGTGAAAGTACCATCCTCAAACACTTCATATACAGCAAAACTGCCAGGAGGTTAAAACAGATTTTATGGCAAGTATCAGTAACGTAAGGGAATGACATCATCAGCTGCATCTGCAATGGTAATTTCAAGGATGTTTCTGCTTCAAGTTTATTGGAGAAGAATCAAATAGGCCATACAAACTGGAAATTAGTACCATTAGAACAAGAGACATGTTTTAGGAATGTAGTTTATGTTCTTTCTTCACAAGGAACTCGAGCTTTCTAACTAAGCATTGATGTTCTAATGGCTCAGTGAGTTTTGCTTTACTCGTTTTGTATACATAAGCATCAACAGCAGGTCATGTTTTATCATCTGACTTTCAAATACATTACTTATTGAGCACTGAGTCCTGCCGATTCCAGTTAAATAACAGTTTTTGGAATGAAAAAAAGCTGTAAGCAAGTACCTTACAGAAATACAAGAGAACAGAAAACAAAAGGTTCTTCTTTAGCTGATGTGCAAGTTTCACACTAAGAAAATGAAAGACAGCAGCTCCTGACTGTTGTGGTAAAGGGCTAGGCTGCTTTGTGATTACGGGCAAGCATACAGGCTGATTTCTAGCTCCTCCATAGATTTCTGTATAATTCTATACAAATCACTAATATTCCTGGCACCACTGTGCAAGGCGGGTGAAGTATTTTGCTGTCTGAGTGAGTGTAAAGAAAGTAATCGTTGCAGATGTAACGGACCCACAATTTACACAGGGCATCAATCTAAAGACAGTTTTCAATAATGATTGTATTATGCTTGCAAACTATTCTTTCTGAGTCTAGGCAGCCATATTTAGACTATACATACAGTAATTAGCATCTCTGCACTTCCTAAATAACAGATCATGTGTAATAATCATGCAGTTATTAAGCTTAATTTGGAAACTCAATCTTGCATAAATATGATTGAGAAATTCTGCATCCTATTTGTTCCCAGAAAAAAGGCACAAGGAGTACCGCAAGTGCTTTGTTTCTCTAGCTAATACTCAACTGTTTTCTCAATAATAAAAGACTATTTGCATGTGCTAAAGAACAGAATGTTTACCTTCAGAAATAAAATACCGTGTGGGGTGTAAATGAAGAAAATTCGGTAAAAGCTGTGCTGTTGGTGAGTGAAACCTGTAGTTATTTTTCAACAGCAGTAACAGGCACACACCTGTGGCCGAGTGTTGTAACAAATGTTTTCGTGTGGTTTTCAGTTCCCTACCTTCCCTGCACTGTTAAAACCATGTATTTACAGAGCTGTTTACACCATTGCTGCAATTATTATTTAACATGATCAGACTTATAAAAATGCAGAGGGACAAGAGTAAAAGGATACGCAACAGTGACAGTGAAAGTAGCAGTGAGAGAATGTACATGCTACCAAGGCAACAGTACCCCTTAATCTTTGATCGGAAGAGTTTCTTAAGAGAGCACTGAATGCAGAAAGAAAACAAAGATTTGGCATAGCTTAAGGATTTCACACTAGAAACATAAAGCAGGACACCAGAAGAAAAACACAGGCTAGTTAGTGAGGGTGGGAACAGTTTCTGGCACAAAGCATCTTGTGAAAGGAAAACCAGAATTAAATCAGTACAAAAGTATGGAAAGACCTGAATGACAGGTGGAAGCAGCACATGAACTACGTGCGTAGAGCAGTGAATTATAAGAAAGGAAGACATAACCAAGCTTTCTAGAATTCTAAATGTAGTATCCGTAATTTGCTGCCTACCAGAAAGTGAGGGTGAAATCCTGACTTTTGGAGGAGCAACTTGTCACTCTAAATACTGGATCTTACTGAAATCAAGCAGATTAGCTGGCATATGCAGTATTCTAGCACGTGGGTATAAGGCTACTTGGTATAACAAGACAGCAAGCCAAGTTCTGTGGCTTATCTAATACATAGAAACGCAGAACGAACATGTGGACCTACCCGGGGTATTTGGTACGGAATCAAAGTGACAATTGGATAACACTGCATGCTCGGCTCCGTTTCGGGGTTCCAGCTTCACTACAACATTGGTTATGTTTGCATAGTAACTAGTAAAGCCTCCCAAAAAGTCAATGCTGAAAGAGCCTGTAGGCCTCTGTATGTCTACAGATATCTTGTGAGCATCTGTGCTTTCTCTTTCTATGGCCCTAATTTGTTCTAAGAGGTAGTTAACTGTAAGAACTTCATTTTCTGGACTTCCAACTGTTCTGGGCCCAATTGCTGTTATGTTGTCAAGATATCCCCTGTAAGAGATAAATTACACATTCAGCATCAACACATTCAACATTTAGTATGCAACTTAACTACAACTATAATACTGTTGTACATTGTTCTGTTTCAAAACTCGTACTAAGTGGAAGAGACTAAAGCCAATTAGACAGTAACTGCAGTCAAGATGGCAAGGACCACCACGGTAATGGGCATACAGTACTGATCCTCACTCCGTGCTCCTCAGACTATCCATCACAACATTAAACCAAACCACTGGTTTTCTGGTTCGAGCACACCATCCCAAAAAATAAACAAAAGGCTGAATGGAGAAGCTGAAGATTTCCTCTTCAGCAACGTTCTGCATAAGCATACGTGCTCCTCCCTGAACGAGCGCACCGTCAATAAGATCTACACCGCTGAAAATCTGCAAAGAAAACCCTTTTCCAGGCACTAAGACCTTTGTAAGACTACGAGAATTACTACGGAGGATGTGCTGTTTGACCAGCCCAAAGCAGCGCCTTTACGGGGCGGCCGGCAGGAGCGCGGGGGCCCTTACACACTGTCACCCCATTTCTGGGAGCCCGAGCGAGCCCCGAGCTCCTGCCGGGGCACGGCGCGACTCGCGCTCCGCCAGCGACCGCGACCCAGCGACCGCCCGACGGCAGAGGGCCCCGACGGCCGCCAGCCGGGGCTGCCGGGGCTGCCCGGGCGTCTGCCGAGCGGGGGTCGCCCCGAGCGGGGCCCCCGCGCCAAGCGCAGGGCAGCGGCAGCCACCGCCGCCCGCAGGGTGATGCCGGGCGGACTCTGCCCCGCGGCCGGCCTGACACGGGAAGGCTCCGCGGCCCCGCCCGCTCGCCGTACCTGGCGCGGAGGGCGCTGAAGTCGCGGGGCCCAGCGGCGGGCGGCTGGCTCAGCAGCTGCCGGTGCGAGACGTGCGCCAGCGCCCGCAGCCCCAGCAGGAACAGCAGCACCAGCGGCGCCCCCCGTTCCTCGGGCAGCGGCCGCGGCGGTGGCCCGCCCCGCTTCTTCCTGCCCACATAGTCGTCGCCGTCCTCCTGCGGCGGCGGGTGGCGGCGGTCGCGGTGGCCGCCGGTGGCGCGGAGCCGCCACACCGTCGCCGCCGCGCTCCGCTCCATGAGCCTCTTGCCTCGCCTCGCCGCCGGCGCCGGCTCCGCCGCGCAGACGCGCGATACGGGCACCGACGAGGGTCAAAAAGCGCCCGCCCCTCTGCGCCGCCGGGCTCGGCGCGCGGCGTGGGGGCGGGGCCAGGCCTGTCACGGGGCGGGGTCTTGTCGCCGCCCGCCCGCCCGCGCCTCGTGCTGGCCCGAGAGGGGTGGGCAGCGCGCGTCGCCCGCAAAGGCGGACAGCGCTGGGTGTCGCCGCGGCTTTTTTGGGTTTTTTTAATGCCGAAACGCAAAGGAAAGCGCGCAGGAATAACCGCGGGGGCGGCGGGCGGCGGTGAAGAGTGCCACAAAGCCACCACACCAGCGACAACGGGGGGTGACGCCCCGTACACACGCAGTCCCGGCACTAGCGGAGCTCTGCGCCCCCGGGCCCGTCCGTGCCCCCCACCCGCACTGCATCTTTGCCATTGCGCAGCCGCCGCGCCGGCCTGGCGGAGCCGGGACAGCCCGCGGTGGCGCGGCACCTCTCGGGGGTGCTGGCAGCTGCCGGTGAAGCCGTGCTCGGGCGAGCACCCGCCGCGGGGTGGCCCGAGAGGTGGCACGGGCCGTCGCAGCACTCCGCTTGCTCCTGCCCGGGAGCCAAGCCTTTGCGGTGCCTTTGAGTGATGGCCCAGGCCGCTCCGTGGCCATCTCGCTGCCTTCGTCACGCCGCGGCCCGCCAGGTTTTGCAGAGACGGGTGCGGGGCGGCTGCACCGCAGAGCTAGTGTGCACGGGCTGAAACACGGTACAGGCTTCGAGCAAGTAGTTTACGGTCAGGTTTAGTCACGCTGGAGTCTCACAGGTTCTCACCAGCCTCGTCCCCACTGAAAGGCACAGGGTTCCTCCCTTCCACGGGGCGCGTGCTGCGGGGTGGGGGCTTCATTAGCAGGGGGCTCTCTTTGCTCGGGGGCGGACCTTTTAGCATGCTCACTGGGGTACTCCACACGCGGTTCAAGTAATTTTCTCTTTGGTCTCACGAACCGTTTGGTTCTCCTTGCATTTGCTGTTTCTTAGCTTCCCCTATTTCTGGTGTCTATTCCCTCTCCAAAGGCTGTGTCATGGTAACTGTTTGTAAGGGCTGATTAACACCCTCTTGGTTTTCGTTATAGATCTTTACATATTTTGTCTAAATTTCAAGTTGAAGAACAGACTGACCTTCAGTTAAACCACCTGCCTGCATATGTTTGATGTAATAACTGAGCCGGTCGACTGCGGTACTGCTCCGCAACGTACCTGGCTACTCCCAAAGCTATCGTAAGAGGTGCTTGTTTCTTGTTCTCTGTGACATAATCTGGAAACAGATTATGTAACGGTGTCATCCAGAGAACTGGCTGTTCCAATATATCCAGTGTTTGCAGAGGAACACTGAATGTTGCTGCTTTCTACCCTGCCTCTGTGCTGCCCCATGGAATTGCAATGCCCTTTGGGATGAACAGGTCTGAAGGAGTGGTGCACTGATGTCCATGGTCTCTGCACACCTCGAGTGCTCTAGTAAATTTCCATATTCTGGCCTAGTGAGTTTCCTCATTTGCTTCACTGCACCCTCAGAACAGACAAAATTATTGCTTACAATTTATGATTTACACTCCAGACTCTACTACACTTAAGACCCAGTAACATGGTTGTAACCTGAGAGGTTTGTTTAGTTCTTCTTCTTCCTGCTTTTGTTTTACTTACCTGTGTTACCTCCTGCTTCACAGGCAGACAAATATACCCCCAGACTCGGCACTCGAAAGAAGATTTTACATTAGAAGCAGCTCTACTATGAAAAATTCCAATGTAAATGTTTTCTTAAAAATACAAGTGCATAAGAAGTTCAGTGAAATGCCTGCAACACAAATAACCAAAGCTAATCAAATGTAAGCCCCCACAAATGCAATAGAATGGAAGCTGCTCTTTGAAATTGTCATATTAATAATCTGCATGATGGTAAGGCTGCATTACTGAAATACATAAGAAAACGTGATTTTAAAGGAAGATGCAGCCAGATATTCAGTATTAATCTGCATTTCTTCTTTGAAATTCCTAAGTAGGTCTTAAAGATGTATAGAGAAGTCGAACAAGGAATCAAATATGCACTTTCATCTTTTATTTTGATTTCATGTATAATATCATCAGTGCTGAAGTACTGGGTTCCACCGCTCCTGAAAACCTCAACTCAGCAGCTTTATACAGGGGCAGTTCCTCTCCAGCAACACATTTTGCTGCATTTCAGTTTGACTGTGTCAGAACAGGCTCTACACTATTGCTCTGGAGGGTAACACAATCTGAGAAAACAGGAGCTACACATTGTTCATTTATTTTGGATTTACACTTACCTGAGGATTAGAACTCTAAAAGAATTTCATCCTTTTCTTAATAGTCTTTTTCCTTTCATTCTTTGGGCAACATTTGAACATTAAAAAGCCCCCAGTTAAGAAAAAGACTTGACCACGCTGATTTTGGTGATGGTCACACTCTACAGGTCAAAATTATTTTTAATATTCTGTCAATTCAAAATTCAGAAGTAATTTTCTGCTTTGGACCAGAAAGGCTTCTGATGTTTGGAATACCAACAGCCCTTTTATTATCTGTTCTGAGCACAGTATTTGGAAGGGCACTGTGCAATGTGAATTAAACTGGAAGTATAGTGCATACACGTTTTGACATGACTGGAACATCAGGGTCAAATACGTCAACAAATACAGTGCCCTTTATTGCTCTGTTAGTCTGGAATGACCGATTTAAGATAATTGGATCTAATTTCCAAACAAATGATTCAGCATAGATTTGATTTGACTTTATGTCAAGAAGGCTGATGATTAACCTAGTGTCTTGTAATTCACGCTGCTTCATTTTGCCAGCTCACAACAGAGGGAAATCCCTTGCTCACTGAGCATGAATTATACTTGTAAGCTATGTTTTAGGCAGAAAAAGTAAAAATCCAGCCTTTCATTCACAGGGACTATGGGCCTGGTTTGTTCTCCAACTTAGTAGCAAAACCAAGTTAAATGATAGCAGGATAACATTCTTGCTTAACCAATAAATAGAAATATGAACTTTTCATAGGTTAAGGCCACCATCAGCTATTTACAGTAAGGGATCTAGAACACTGTCTTCAGAAAAGCATTTAGTTTTGATCAAAAATAAAAAATTATGAAGCATCCATCAAATAATGGGAAAATTGTTCCCATAGTCACCTTTCTCATTCAAATGTGATTTGTGCTACTAGTTTCTTCACCCTCACTTCTTTTCCATCCATTGGATCCTCTTATATCATTGACTGATAAATTGAAAATCCCTTTGTTACAGGATTTCTGGTCCATTGTAGGTATTAACACATCATGATCAAGACTCCCTCTTGCATTCATCTTTGAGCTTGAGCCTTATAAGCTGTTACTTTTCTAGTCCTTTCATCCTTTTTCTAACTGTTCTCTGATGATTTCCAGTTTTTCAGTAACTTTCCTGCACTGCTGAAGCAAAAGGAGAGGTGGTATCTCAGTGCCGACACCAATGCCAGATACAAAGGTAAAATACTCGCTACCCTGCAGGGAGGCAGAGCTGTTTGTTTAAGCATGCTGCCACAGTTTTGAAGTGTCAGGGCATCTGTTTCTGTCATTACAACATGTTCCCTCCATCTACTCTGTGTCCCATAGCGTCTCTGACAGGCAGGATCTTCCAGACCAGCTTTCGGTGAAACTGGAGCTTCGCAGGAAGCAGGAAACCCTGTGAGGAGGAGAAACCAGATTTTACATCCTGAGTATCCAGGGCCTGTTGTGTCAGCCTTTCCTAGTGACACCTGTGGGTCTGGAACAATCTTACTTTCCTGCGCTACAGCCAGTGCTGGACCACCAAGCATCTGAGCCCTCCTGCTGCAATACAGCTAGATATTCACTCCTCCCTCAGGCCTTGGAGCTATCCTCTCTTCAGTCACATTGAATGATCTATCATCTTCGTAAGTCACGTCACTTTTATAGCCACAGTGTTGTAACTGGAAGCTTAGATTGAGTCAGTTTTCTACCCTGTCTTCAAGGGGTTTTTTTGGTCACTACTACCCACAGGCTAGTCCCCATCTCTTAGCTATGGCCAGCCTCTGATTCCGTGTGCTGCAAGCCTGAAAATGTTTGCCTTGCACACTTGATAAGCATTCAGTATTGCTCTGAATCAACAGGTGCTCTTTATTATCTGTAGCTATCCTAGTCTTAAACATGGAACCAGAAAGAATATTGTAAGAACTCAGTGCAAGCATCCACCCTTGTACAAACACAGTGTAGTCTTGTGTAGCCTGGATTCAGTTCAGATATAAGCAGCTGTTCACTTTGAAAACTGTTACACACAGGCACACTTCATGCTGTCTGGGGAGTTTGCATTTCTTCTTGGTCATTATTGCCTCACTTTATGACATAACTCCACACTACAGTATCTAGCCATTAACTGATGCCAAAACAGCACAGAGTAACTGCTCAGAGGCCAATTTTGTCTTTAAACAGCAAAGGTATTTATTTATTTCGTGAAACATTGGGGAGCTAGCCAATTCGCACCAGACAAACTAGCTCCAAAGTTTTCAGTGAAAAGTTAGGTATTTTATACAGTTTTCCTGAGAGGTTACACAACATCTTAACATACATGCTCATTTGATTTTGACACCTAATCATTCCGTTCACAATAGGTGGGATCTAGGTGGAGTAGACTTTCCATTTTCTTTGTTCAGTGATTTCCTGACTTGACGGTCTCCTTACCTCCTTCAGGTGCCCACCTTATCTTTTCTAATTATTCAGAGTACATCCCTTTCTCAACACAAACAGAGCATCACCCAGAGCATTGTACCAAACTCATACTGACTAATTTAAGACCTTGTTCTGTTTCAGTATGTAGCCATTGATGGCATTACCTATGGTAGACTAGTTTAAGAAAATGGCACAGGGAATCTAATGAGCTTACACTAATGAGTACAGTGTCAGTACTCTCAGCTGAATCCTTGTGAAAATCTTTCCCAGACATCAACCAGAGGGTATTAAGGGCTCATTTAGCTAAACACATCCATCTTTTTTCCCAAGATACAAGGACAGCAAATGCTTCATCAACACTCCAGACGTACCCAAGAATTGGGCGTTTCCACTACTATCCCATGATTAAACCAGATTGATGAAAGCCTGGTCACTCATTCTGGAACAGGAGGTGGAAGAACCACTCACAGATTCTAGATTGATAGGGCACAGACAGACTGTTATTTGCATTTTGTTTTGGTAAGCTTAAGAAGTTTTTACCTCTCTTCCCTGTTTAGCAGTACTTATTTTCTGCGGTCCCTCTCTTTCTTACCCTGTTATTTTGTGATGGGAGCTGTAATCATAACCAATAATTACATAGTAAAAATGACCTGGTTGTTGCTTATTGAAAAACAAAACAAACCCCAACAATTCCATACAAAAAATGAACTGATTATTGCTTCTTGAAAAACAAAACAAACAACCTTTCTTCAGACAGATATACCCTTCCGTTGAAGCCAATACAGGCTTTATGTCACCCTCTTCCCTGTGGATACACGGCTCCCTTTCCCATGCAGACTCAGCATTCCCTTTGTTATTAAAGGGGGGCAGGCCTTGATGTTACCCTGGAGAAAGGGGAGGGTGGCTATCAGCACCCCCGCTGGGATTTCAGGATAGAGGTCTTTTTCTTCATTTGCTCCCAGCTTGGAAAGGGTCAGTCAGTCTTAAACTAATAATAATTTCTTAAGCTGACAATAGGATAAATGGAACCCAGTCCAAATATAAGCCATTTATTCTTCCTTTAACTATTAAATATGTCACTTTGTGCAGTCTGACAACTTCTGTGAAACCCTGCCAGCTATCATGTCTCCACAAAACACAAGCACAGAAATCACCTCCTTCACCAGCCTAACGTTTTACAACCAAATCATTTCCCTGCTTCTCCTTCTCTAATCACATTGAGCAGATCTCAATCTCGTTTTTCTTTCAGGACCTCAAGTCTCTCCACACTCACCTACATTTCTTTTCTTACCCAGTTTGGTTTAGCAACCCATGTCAGCTGTTTTGGCAGCAATGTCAGTCTGTTTATTTATTCCATAATCATTTCCCAATACTTTCCCATGCTAGCATCTCTCCTACACACAGTCCTCAGACAATTAATGTTCAGGCTACCCATATTACATCAGCAGTCATTTAACACCACAGACTAAAGAGACAGTCATTTTGGTAAATATTCTGTTAGTTGAGAAATCATATGACCTGGCAATATTTTATCTTGGCTTACTATCTGTTTATATAATGTTCTCAGAAAGCTTTGGTCAGTAAAAAAAGGGTGTGTATGTGATAAGAGCTGGTAGGTCCAGGTTGAAGGTCAAGTGTGATCCCCACCAAGGACTGCTGAGTGCAGGAAGCATGGTTTCATAAGCTATCCTTATGTCCTTCCACCAGAGCACAGCTGACTGCTAGGAGACTTTGCCAGGCGCTGTGTGTATTTATGGCAGGCTGGCCTTTTACGTTTGTGTAGTCTATTTAAATAAGAACTACCCTCCAGAGACTTGTTTTCCACATCTTATACATACTACAATAATAGACAGCCAAAAGACACACATATTGTGTCTTCTTCAAAAGCAGCCCTGTTCCAACTGAGAAATCAGTGAAGAATTTCCCTGGTTGGTGAAAGGAGTGAAATAACTCTGAAATCAATGGAGCTGAAACCATTTGCAGCAACCGAAAACATAGTCACAATTTTTAATTTTGAGACTATTGAGGAAAAGGCATTTTGAAAAGCATCTATAGCCAGGCTCTGCTTAAGCCATTGCCAATTTTGTGCTACAAGCCTAATAGTAAAAGCCAAGACACAGCTAACTCCTGAATGGTTCAATAATTCTTTATGACTTAATTGGACTGAATTGAAGCATAATCTCTTCCTAATAATAAGTCACTATTATTCTCTGAAGGGCGGGTGTTCCAGGCAGATTCTTATTTCACTTCACAGCAGATATTTCATGTAGCAGTCTACCTATGAATGTATTTTGTGCTTACCCGAGCACTTAAAGTGGAAGCTAGCCCTTGGACTTAGTGAAAGCTGAGCTGATGAACTAGATCTAAACAGAAATGACTCTTCTTGCCACCTGAAATAAACTATTTTCTCCAATGTATGAATGGAAACCTGAAAGCTCTCTTAAGAGTGTTCTGAAATGCTTAAATGCTAAACAAGAAATAATGTAAGTAGCATTTATAGAAGTTCAGTCTACAGCTTTTTCTTATTTCTTAAGGAGAAATGGGAGAGGCTTGGGCTTAATTTTCAAGTGTAAAATGTGGAGAAAAACAGTGGATGAATAGGGAGAAGTACTGTACAAAGCTGCAGGTATAGCATGAAGATCTCATATGTTGACAGAAAATTATGAAAATGATAATTTAGGCTGATAAGCTGAGCAAAAGCTACTGTGGTAGTAATTCATAATAGTAGTTCTGGATAACCCAAACTGAATGATATAACTAAAGATGTGTGCAGTAGGAAGAACTGTAGAAAGTGAACATTCAGTGTACTATCAGTAAGACCATCTGTTTTTAAGCCACAGTCATGACAGACCATGACAATACTCCTTTGCACATAATCTCCAATAATTTCAGTGAATATAATATTAAAAAATGATCCAATGGACTGATGAACTGTTCCAAAATCATTATTTTCTCTATCGACTTAAACCTCCATGACTAAAAAATAACACAGTACTGAAATAATGAAAAATTCTTGATGAATAACAAACTCAAAATAGCAAGGAAGTCTTTCCAAGTGTCTTTACTACAAAGAATCCTGCTCTTTTCCCATATGTGTTACCAGATAGAAAAAAAATCTTTGAGGTTTTTCATCTTTAAAGGCTTTTTCTCATCTGACTGCTGACTTAATGTCTGATTCCTAAGTGCTAACACATCTTAAGCATTTTAAATGGATTAAAAAAAAAAAAGGGAGGGGATACAAACTATTAAGGGAAATCTAATTTTGTTTACATGGTATATCCTTATTTACTAGTTCCTAGGCTTGGCAATTTCAAGCAGCTATTCTTCCTCATCCACTAGGCTATCCTCCTTTTCTACATTGTACCTCCTTTTCTACATTGGTGTATTTTCTAATGGACTGCACAGAAGTTCAGTGCAACTGGCAAAAAAAACTTCAAAACCCTCTGTAGGCCTGCAGTGATCATACGAAGAATTACCTTTTGCTTTCAGTTGAGTAGCACAGGAAAAGGACAAAAGGCCAAAGCCATAAGCTACAGCGAGGAAAGTTCAAACTAGGCATTAGGAGGAAAATACCATGATGACAGTGGTACAACATTGGCACAGGCTGTCCAGAGAGGCTTCATCTCTGCTGTCATCAACAAAATCCATTTGGATTGCTGTTTGTCTTCATCTGGTTTACAGCTCTAACTATGTTAGAAATGTAGTCTTATTTATCACGGTCACTGTGATATGTGTATCTGTCTGGACAATATAGCTTGGTGTCATCCATCTACACACATTCAATTTCTACACCGTTCGTTTTTTTCATGGTGAGGCTCTGGAAGGCAACGTAGGCTTGCAGAGTAAGGAGTGGAAATAAGCCTGTGAAAGAACCAGACCTACTGATCCAGATTATATATATCAGGGTGTAAAGAAAATATGGCTTAAAGACATTTTTCAGCTCACAGCCTTTCAGGTTTCTCAAACAGAAGCCATGCAGCAACGTAGCACATAACTGTCTAGCATGGCGGGGAAGGAGGAAGGCAGATGGGAGCAGTGTCACTGCTGACAAGTTACTCTGAAACTTTGCCTTAAAGTTAAGTCCACAATTCAGTTATTGTGCCTTATTGGCACCACTGGAGCCACCAGCTTCCCTTGTCTATATGGCAGAGCTTCTAGGCTCACAGCTTCGTGGGGGCTATGAACGTACTGTGCTATAATTGCCATGCGAGTGTCTCCTCTGGATTAAGCAGCCCCATCTACAAAGTTTCATTCCTAGCTACTTTTTTTCTGCCTTCTGCGTTCTGAAGGCACACAATGAATTTCTCCAAATTGAGGAATTGCCCCAGCATAGGTTTTTCCCAGCAGGATCGGTTCACCAGTCTGGTTCACTGCGTGAAAGCCCACATAGCAGCAGGAAGATGAAGAAAGGCTGGCAGCAACTTTTCAGTCAGCAGTGCAAACTTAAATACACTTCAAAAACTACCCCATAATTTTTCTTTGCCATACTTTTGACTTCTCCAGCCCTACAAAACGGTCCTAGAGAATTCTCCCAGCAAAAGAAAATTAGAACATTACCACATGAACTTGATTTCCCACTTGAAAAATGCCAAAAATATGAAATAGATCTGTTCCTTAGTTATACAAGTCCACTGACCAACCTGTATGTTCGTACTTCCTCTTAGCACACACCAACTACACAGATTACTGACCAAGCCATAAGGTAAGCACACAAGCATTTAAATAAAAACATTTCAAAAAGCAAGAAGCTACTGCAACAACCCACCCTCCTCTCCAGGTATCACAACACAGGCTATAGCCACCAGCTCTTATGGCAAGGCAAATTACTAGGAAACACAGAATCAGTTACAATAAACCAGCAGCGAAAGCCAGGAGTTGAAAGCTTTACAAGGTCCAGCAGTATATAAAGAATTGGAGGCCCTTAAAAAACCAAGCATATAACAGAGGGACTTCTCTGATATGGTGAAAGGTTCTGACTGTCCATGTTGAGGCTCAGGACCTGGAGAACATACTCGAGCTTCCCACTATTTCTGTAGTTGCTACAGATGATGTGATGCTCAGCTTTCTCCAGCATCTGCCCAACAGCCACGAATGAGTTTCATATTTGAGCGAATATTGGCAGTAACCGCCCTAGAACTCCAGGGAGTCTGAGGCTGGCTGACACATCTGAACATTCTCGTTGGCCTAATAGCTGAGTTCACTAAAAACTGTGGACAGCAGTCCAAGTGTAGTACAGGTACAGTGCAGATGCAGTATAAAATTTGCCTTCTTTCTTTCATTCCCTCCACCCATCTCTGATTTTGCTTTCTTTGATCTCTAGTCTGGACAGAACTTTGTTTTTTTGAGTGTAGGTGGAGTCAAATGACTTTGGGGGAGGGGAAGAAGGAATTCTTATAAAATCTGATGGCTTATCCATCCTGAATGAGACAGATTGGCTTGTTCAGATAGACTGTGCGTACAAGGAGCAATGAGTAAGATGACCTGGTGGTTTGCAGCACAACTCAAGAACTTACATGCAACTGGAAGGTGAGGAGAGATCTTCATATCCCATACAAGCCTGGGTTACCTGAATAAGGTAATTTCTCTGTGCTATACTTCTTGTAACTTCAAACTGGCTGCTTAGAGCATTCAGCCCTTCTTTTCCATTCTGATATGCTTTGTCAGTAAATTGTGTTGTAGACCATATTAATTGCACAGACTTTTACTAAAATGATGTTAATGAAGTGAGAAAGGAGAATTTTATTAAGAGGTCCTCTTGAATTTGTGTCTGAAGAGCAGTAACTAGCATGGCTCTATTGTATTTGAAGCTGCGGCAGTGTGAGAGCACCAGCAGAACTGGTTTGAGTGTTACATGAATACCAGATATATCTGAGTGTGACAAACATAGTAGGTACCTATTCCCTGGCTGTGTGCAAAGGCACATGTGTGAAGGAAGTTTCAGCATAAATAACAATTTATTTCAGTGCTTCTTTCAAACCTTCTTCTAATACAACCATTAAAACAAGACTCTACTAGTTACTGTGTTGTCAAACTACTTTGTATTTAGTTTTATGTAGTTGATTTTGCTGAATATTTCCTACTTTCAAGGTAATCTAGTTGGTGTTCCTGTCCCAGTATCAGCCTTTGGTAAAAGTAGTTTGCCATAGTGTACGTAAAGTGTATTTTCTTCTTATTATTTATTTTTCTTTTTATTTGGTAAGTCTGAATCCAAGGTAAAGTAGCATGCTTGTACTGGAAACCTAAACCAAATCCCCACTGACAAGTCATCTTTCTTCATCTAAGCATGGAAAAACTTAATATTGCCTTTTTTGTCATCAGGCAACCTGTTTCTGCAAAGTGCTAAGTATCACCATCTCACAAAGAGTCTATGCAGCCTCTGAGAGAGAATGAGCATAGTTATTTGGGGTGTTTTATGTATGAGTTGCATGGAAACAAGATTCATGGCAACAACAGTCTTTTCTTGATTCCACCGCCAAGTTCTCCAACATGCAGCAAATATGTTAAACTCATTTACTTTTCTGTAAAAAACAAATTAGAACATGCAACACAAGATAACCAAGTAACACAAGTATCAGTCTTCACAAGTTTATATGGCACCCCAAAATGCAAGCAGTCAGACAAGCTTTATATAATTTTATTGTCTGATAAACCTTCTGAATCACTGACAGAAATAAAAGCAGAAATAGTTTGGAGAACTTGCAAAGCAAGAATAAAGGAACACCCCCAGTGCCACAGAAAGCCTCTGTAGCTATCCAGCTGCAAAGATAAAGCTTGCACTTTTGCCTGTATGTTGTTGCTGGCAAATTTCACCATGAAGGGGATAATACTATTGACAGAGCTGTCTGCTCTTGCTGATGCACACACCAAGCACAGATGACAGCATTGTGGCTTTCCTAATTGAAGCCCCTGTGTCTCTTGGGGCACCCATTCCAGCTGCCAGGGGAAAACCTGGAGGTAGAAGTTAGTGGGATGCTAGGTAGAATGCTGATGCTTCCGGGCATGGCTTTACATTCTTGAGGGACATTGTGTGTGGCCAAGCAGAAGAGAAAGGACAGTTTCCTCACAGGTTTTTCCTTTCTTTTAAAAGGTTAGTTTCAAGGGCAAAAGGAGAAAGTGAAGATACTAAAACTTTACCATTTACTATTACTCGATAGCTAAGAGCAAAAAGAAATCCTGGGTGTGTTTTTGCAGCTTACTTTTTTCTCAGTTACATTCTTGTAGTAAACTTTCACTTGCAAGTGAAGGAGAGAAGGAAGCAGAGCATGGTGTCAGAAACAACATACCCAGCCATTGCAACATCTATGCTTTCTTCTGCTCTGTTCAGGCATTCCAGCAGTTCCCTACAGCATGTAGGGCTCCTGGCAGATATCTACCTCATTCATTAATCACGCAACTGAAATAGTAATTTCATTTTGGAGTTTCATGTAACACTGTGATCATTAAAAGAGACTGGAGGATGAATTCTGAGCTGTGACATAAGAGAGGTATTTGTGGTCGTGAAAAAGACTGTTCATTTAAGTCTTGTGAGAAGTAGGGCCTGATTTATGCTCCTCCTAGGGCAGAATTTGCCTAATGAGGGTGAAGTGGGCTGGGTGGTGTCAGGAAGTATTAGATTGTATCATACCTGTTTTAGTCTGGATGCTGCCTGATAAGTAGCGTGATTTCTTCTGTCTGTCTTGTGGCAGAAACCATAATCCCTTGCCCAGGCATGTCCATGCAGAGTGCAGTAATATCAGCATCACTCTGCCTAGGCAGGCCCGTTTAGCCTGAACGTTGCATGCTTTTTTTATGTTCTTCAGTGTCGCAAATCAAATTATGACCATGCCACTTGAACTCGGCAATATCAGAACACATGACTACAACTTGATCTAGTTTCTGTATTTTCTTATAGTATTTGAGGACTAATGCAAGTATTAATTTTTCAACCTCACAAAATTCATGACCCTTGAAAGTATTAGCTGTATTTGACAATGGGAGAAACAGACACAGCATAATCAAACAACTTGCCCAAGGTCACCCAGAAGCTTGGGAATGAAAGCCAGATTCTCTCATATAGACCTCAACCACAAGGCATTCCTCCTGCTCTTGTGGCTGAGTTTTAAGAATTTCAGGATGTTGTCTGAGACCCTGTGCAACTGATGAATCTGTCTGGCTATGTCCATCGTGCGGATGCATCCAGTGCCGCATGTTAGTCTGAAGTTTGAGCCAGACACATGGCAGCAGAATGATTTTGCTTCTGATCCCTACAAGGCTCTGACACTTCTTTCCCCTACCCTGCTGCAGTGGTTTAAGTCCTCCTGAGATCATGTACCTCAGTGGGTGGCTTCTAGTGGTATGGACTCTCTTAACCCTCACCTTTTCCAGCTGCACACAAGGATGATAAATGTAAGTATAGTACATCTTCAGCTATCTTTAGCTCACATTCTCCTTCTTAGAACAAACCTGCTTTCTGTGCCATGTCTTTTTTGGTCCCCTGCATTCTGTGCAACATGCCTGCTCAGAATTTAATGTCCATGAAGAAACAAGAAAAATGTAGGAATGTTTTCCTCCCTCAGCCAGATCCTGTGCCCTCTGTGCACTGCATTATTACTCCAAGTTTGTCACAAAACTTCTAAGGGGAAATACACTTTTTCAGTTATGCATTAATAAGATGTGCTTCCCTATTAAGATACCTTTAAAAGGAAGCATGTTCCCCATTTTGGCAAAAACGCCTTGCAGTGCTGGAGCCATGAATGTTTATAAATGCTTAAAGGTTCAGGGCCCTAAAATTCTTGTGCAGTGTTCGTTGCAAGTAGCTTACACTGTAAAAATGGCTATACTGGTTCAGTACGTGCTGCTTTTTTCTGCCCTCCTTACCTAAATATTTTTCCTTTTTCAAGTTTTTTACTTTCTTTTGTTTACTTTCTACCCTGCTTTTTGTCTCCTGGGGCATGTTCCAAGGTAATATTTTCAATCAAACCACTGAAATGCATATTGTATTTTCACTTGGTGATTAATTCTGTAAGCCATTCCTAGAAACTTTAACTGATTTCTTTAATGCTGGGCCTTCTACTAATTTGCAGATCTGTTAAGAATCCTCACCACCATCGCTAGTGCCCCAGCAAAAAACGCCTGAGAGGAGATCTGAGAATTAGAAAAGATGCAGGCCAAAGACAGCAGTCCACCAGATGGTGGCTATGGATGGGTTGTGGTAGTGTCAGCCTTCATCGTGATGGGCCTCACTGTTGCTGTCCTCAAGACTTTTGGTCTGTTCTTTGTTGAAATCCAGGAGCACTTTGATGAACTTGCAAGCACCACTTCCTGGATCACATCAGTAACTATTGCCATCTTCCATTTAGGAGGTAGGTAGAAGCGCTCCTCTAGCGCCTTATTTTAATGTCTTAACTAATCAAGAGATTTTGAAGACCTCCTTTATAAAAACCCACAAAATGAAAACATGTAAGGACAATACTTCCTTCTTCTGTCTTTACAGAAAATTGGCATTTGTTTCCTCTCATAAAAATGTATCCATGCCTCAGACATGGAATGGGTTAATGAGGACGCTACACATACACAGGAATCTGATTGCCATAAAGAACTTCACGTACCTAGACTTATGATTCAATTTTCCTACAGGCTTTGAATCAAACTCATTTGAGATAATCAGAAGAACTGCAGAGCTTGTTGGATCAAGCTCTTAAACTGGTTTGTACAAGTTCACTGATCTTACAGTGACTGCCACTTTTTCAAAGTACTTTTAGACACAAGGACTGTGACCCTGCCTAGCAGATAAGCAATCAAATACCAAAATGGTGACTCTCAGTCCTGCTTTCTGCCACATCTTTATCATATCAAGGTCCCCCTTCCTTCTGTGTATTGGCAGTTCTAGCTCTCCTTTTTCCCCTCTGAATGATTCCAAGTTATTGATCTAACAGAAAAATCACTGAGTTAAAAAGAAAAAAACACCCCACTTCACTCATAGAGAGCATAAGGAAGACAAGACCATGCAAACAGAGAGTAAGGGAAGAGAAGTGAACTTTCCCAGTCAAAGGTAATGAACTATGCAATCAGGTCAAATACCGTATCTCACCAAACAAAGGAGGGAAAAATACCAAATATGCTGCATTTGACTCTTAATTTAATTGTTTACAGAGTCCTTTGCACCTTTGTAAACTTGATGATCCTTCACCATTATGGTGAGGATTCCAAACATGTGCAGGCACAAACTGTACCAAATTTGCAAAGTCCACTCTACTTATTCTCATACAGCTAAATAGTTGCAATAGGTAAGTATCCTTATGTAATAAATTCCTTACATAATAAATGCTGTCATAATTTTGTTTGTGGAGACATTTCATTGCACAGACACTATATAATTATATGCATCCTACTCAGTCCACACCTATCAATATTATTGCTTGTAACTGCAGTACTTCCTAAGATCACGAGCAACTGATCTTTCTTTGAAAAATTTATTCAGAAGAACAAAACAATAATTCAAAAGTCAAAGTAAAAAGATAAAGCAAGCCATGAGTCAAAAAGATTTTGTGAGTTTCATAAACTGTTATCATTGCTGCTTGCTTTATTCTGACAGAAATAATTAATTGACAAATAAGTGAAAAAACTGCTTTTCCGCCTACTTCACAGACTACAGAAATCAATAAAGGGGAATCTATCAAATTTGGTTTACAAATTAGACTTATCATGACCTATTGTCGTACTATTTTGTCATTCAGGCATATGAACTTAACAAGAAAAAAAAGCCAACATAGGAGGATAAAAGAACTCAAAGTCCTTTTTAAGTCTGTTTTGGGGTTTTGTTTTGTTTGTTTGTTGTTTTGGTTTGGGTTTTTTTATATATATATATTTACATTATATAGGAATGTATCAAGGATAGAGTATATTAAATAATAATAAAAAGTATAAACCAGCAAAACTGTATTTGCCTAGCTAGGTGTGAGGCTGGCCTACTTCAAAGAAGGCAGCTGTAATTTTCAGCAGAAATTGTTTTTCATCCTTTGAAATCCAATGAAAAGAGTCCTCTTTCAGTGAATACAGCTTGATGGCCAAATGTTCCAAACCCCTTCTGTATAGAAGCTCATAATGTCTTGGGTCACTAGGTAATTTTCCTTATCTTGTCCTGCCTTTGCTTCATTTATAGGGACCAGAAGACTTTCTGCTGAAGATCATCTGAGCCTCCAGTTCTTTGAGCATCTTTCCTGGCCTGGCTTAGTCTTTCTTAATATGTTCCTCTGGGAAACCTTCAGTGTCATTTGACTCAGTATGAAGGATGATCAGTGGATTATTATTTTTTCCCATTTGGATCCTTTCAAAAGCAGCTCTGTGTCTTGTGTGGAAGGAGAGCACATGCTTCTACTTCTGGAGTTTGCATCTGCAACAGGCTGTTCAATTTGCCACAGCAAGGATTCTCCCCATCACACACATAGGCCCTCTCCTGGTAGTGATGTACATCTCCCATCTCCTTTCTTTTTAAACTGTGATTATCATCCCTTTCCGTTTTTTCTAAGTTTTCTGTGTATTGCCCTGTATCCTTTCAGACTTTGGACCCTAGCTATCTTCTCCATCTCCAGTTATGTGGCTAGCTTCTTTCTTCCTCCTGTTAATCCATATTCAATTTCTGCCTATTTCTTCTCATTTTCTGTTTAAAATACTGCTTTTTGGCAGTATTTGTACCCCAACTGCAGATGTTTCAAAAACTGCTTTTGGGCAGTATTTCTGCCCCAACTGCAGATGTTTCTCTTGTGTTTAAGCACTTCCATGGATCTCTCTCTTGTTATCCTTAGTCTACTTTTCTCTTCTTTTGTTCATCATATATGTACAATCCTCTAACTGTATATGCTTTATCCTGTCTCATCCGTTCCACTACATCTTACAGACCATGACTGAATTCCAGTATCATTTTTACATGCTTATCAAATCATTGTATTTTTGCTGTAAATGCTGATGAGACATTTGGGATTTGTATAACTTCTGCCAGCTACCTGCTGGTGTAGTAGCAGATATTGAATGTCCTGCAGATTTTGCAGCCATTAATATCTCTCTGCCAGGTTTATTTCAGTTGTTCTAGCTACCAAATTCTCTTAACTTACTTAACACAGGTGAACGTACAACAACCTTCCCCTACAAACGACTATAAAAGCTTCCTTGCTGACTGCTCTCTTTTCATTGTCTTCCCATTTATTTCAGTTTATAAGCATGGTCCTCATTAACTGAATTTCATTTTATTCCTGAACTCCAGTTTCCAGAATATTAGTAGATCGTAGGGAGCTGACTCCCTGTTTGCACTATTAAACCCCACCGAGAACGGGTAGTGTCAGGTGCTGCCTGGGATCCCTCTACAGTCCACAGGTATTTAAAAATAATCCTCAACTTGGGGTGTTAAAACATCCCCACAGAACAGAGAGTCACTTTCCATGATAGGCATGGCCTTGATCGTAACTCTGTGACACTGATGGAAAAACAGCCAGGCAGTATAACTGATCCTTAATGAAGCAAAAATAGCCCTAGCATTTCAGGTGCTTCCAGACCAGTGCTTTGATGGTTGGAACTGCTGCACCAGCTCAGATCTGTACTTGGTGCAACTTTGCCCTCATGTGTTGAAGTGTTCCTGTAGTCTGCTGACAGGAACCATACTGCTGAAATAAATTTAAGAAATTAACTGCAAATTTACTGTAGAAGTATTACCTCGACATAAACCTTGATTTTTGGTCCTTTATAAAGCATTTGCAATTCCATGAACAGATAATTTTGCAAAGCTCTAAAAGATGAAGATTAGTATTCTCCAGAAAGTTTTCATGCCGGCCGTATCGATAATACATTCTAATACTATTTTTATAGGTTAACCTGGAGGTTGTATGACTGGGGTTTCGTGTTCTGCTGAAATGCTACACAAATTTCTGTCACGTCATTAGTTGTGTCCTTACATGAAACTCCATAGAACTATTCTGCAATGAAGGCACTGGAATACTTTCCCTTGAAAAAAGTCCCGCTATTTTGAATATGTTTTAAAATCTACGTCCCAGTGACAGTCATTTCCCTATCAGCAAGAATCCAGTTTTAAAATCTCAATTGATCCCCCCCATCCAGCAGAATTCTGGCTGTTTAAGACAAGTATTATAACAGTGTTTCTCCTCCAAATGCTTTATTTGATTGTTTGGTGCTGTCAATCAGCTTAATGTTCCTAATGTATTTATCTTTCTCTGTTCTGCTGCTGATCCAGCCCCTGTTGCCAGCTCACTGTGTGTACGGTACACCCATCGGGCAGTTGTGATCACTGGAGGACTCCTGGCTTTTTCAGGAATGGCACTGGGATGTCTTGGACTCAACATGATCTGGATGTATGCAACAACTGGCTTCCTACAGGGTATGAACTTTATGACTTTGTGGATTTCATTCACCAGCAGCTCAGAGCCCTTATGTGAGGGTGCTAATTGTAGGAGTTTAAAAATACGGTTTCCATTTTGATTTCATGAGCAACTGGAACCAGCAGCCCTCTTTAAAGGTCATTTCCCTCATGTCCCACTCTGGAAGTAAGAATTTGTGCTAGAAACCCTGCAGCAATGAAGAAGGTGAATAATTAGATGCTAGTAATTTTCACCTGCAAATTACATGCAACCAGAAAATGAAAAGTGTTTCCTTTTTTACTTGGAGCCAAAGGCTCTGTGAAGGTTTAAATGATCTGGAGTGCTGAAGTACAAGGACATAGAGATCCCAAATTTTGTGCTTTCTATCAAATAACCTTATGTTTTGAACACAGGCCCAGGCTTTCAGTTGATTTCAATCCTTTCCTTTACTCCAGGTGAAAACAGGCCAGAAAGCTGTCTCCTACAGCCAGCACATTTTCCTGGAACAGGAAGTGGAGTTGGCAGGGAAAAAAATAAAACATTCCCAGTTCCACGCTGGATGCCTGAGAAAACGTCTGGAATTTGAGCTCTTTGGCAGCCCTGGGCTGCCAGATAGTTTCTAGGGAGCCATTAAAATCGCTGTGACGTATAGCAGGTTGAGGCCTGCTCAGAGCGGTGGGGCAGGAACACCAGGCGCAAAGCGCAGCAGCTGCTTTCACGTCCTCCTGCCCCCTGCTCTGAGCACGGCTCAGATTAACCCAGCGGCCTGGTCTGCTGCCAGCCCTCGCTCGGACAGCAGGGACACCGACATCCCTCCGGTTCCAACCACACTGCCATGTAATTTCTCACCCACTGGCAAACTTGTCAAACCAACATTATTTTTTTTTTTTTTCTTCACAGTGAGCGTATAGTACTGTATAGTTCATACTCCTGCTTTTTTTCTTGAACGTACAGCTTGCTCTTACAGAATATACACCATAAATAAACTCTTACACATGGTACAGCTGAGCTCATGCTTCTGCTAGGAACAAAAATTATTTTCTTTTACCAGTTTTTAACTTCGCAAATGTAGGAGCACAGACTGCTTTAATTTCCACCTTCACAAAATGCCTCAATAGTGTCTAACTGGTGCTATTTGTATTGGTGTTTTTCAGGACTTGGGATTTCCTTTTCATGGACGCCAGCCATTAGCATTGTTAGCCATTATTTTTCCAAGAAAAGAGCTTTGGCCAATGCTATTGCCAGTGCTGGAGAATCTGCCTTTGCATTCACGTTTGGGCCATTTTTCCAGTGGTTGATCAGTCAATATGGATGGAAAGGTGCCCTCTTGATCATAGGTGGCATCCAACTCAACATTTGTGTCTGTGGAGCACTGATGCGACCCCTGGCAAGCAGCTGCCTGCTTGAGGCTAGCCATTCTGAAACTGAGACACCGCCTGGCGATGGTGAATCTAGGACAGACAAAGATCAGTCTCCCATCACACACAAAACCTTCAACTGGATGCTTGTGAGGCAACCAGAGTTTGTACTTTATGCCATTTTTGGCCTATTAGCTGCTATGAGTTTTTTTGTTCCTCCATTATTTTTAGTTCCACTTAGCTACAGCCTGGGAATAGATGAATCGTGGACTGCATCCCTCCTATCCATTTTGGCTACAGTGGACTTTGCAGGCAGACTGCTATGTGGCTGGTATGCCAATCTCCACATTACCAGAACTGTTCATTTGCTGACAATGACAATTGCACTGATCAGTACTTCCCTGATGCTGTTGCCACTGGCTAACAATTACCTGTCCTTGGCAATATTCACTGGCTTCTATGGATTCTTCTTTGGTACGACAGTTGCTGTTCACATTACAGTGCTAGCAGATGTTGCGGGCATGCCAGATTTTGACAGTGCTCTAGGACTTTTCATGCTCATTCGAAGTGCTGGAGGTTTTGTGGGGCCTCCTCTTGCTGGTAAGTTAAGATGATGCTCTGCCAAATACAGTTTACAAGAAGAAAGGGGAACGGTAACCCAAACTGAAAAAATATGAATCTGGACCGAAATTTTCCCCTTTTTTAGCTCAGGGGTGTCTGAACCAAGAACCTTATATAAAAAAAAAATAATTCCTCTCCACAATATCTTGCTCCCGTCTTCTATGTGGATTTAGATACCTATTCAACATGGAAGCAGGTAAGAATGGCAGGGTTTGCATAGTGGTGTTGCTGCTTCCTAAATCCCACAGAATTCCACTGAGTGGACCCCCACCCTCTTGCTATGAAAGTGTACCTTTGAGACAAGCAGCAGATCCACACTTTCAGAGAAGAAACTGAAATCTGAGACTAGCGATGTTGCATAAATGCTGGTATTGCTGGGAGGGTTTCTACAGAAGGTCAGCTTGAACAGCTTGAAACATTAGCCTATGTAAACCTTAAGGAAATATTCACAGAGAAGCCTGCTGTTTTCAGACAGCTTTTGAGCTAATCAATATAATAAATGGGGGAGGCAGCACATAACAGTGGGAAGAAAAAGCAGACAATAAGACAGCACATGGATTTATGGGCTGGCAATGAGACAAAGTTGTCTTGGAAAAATGCAAGACACAAAAACTGCAAGCTGTAGGGACTTTACAAAGTGATATGGCAGAAAAAAGACCACTGTGGCTTGTAAAATGTGGATCTGAGTGCTCGTCCAAAGACCGCTGCTCACGTGGTACAGCGACTTTTGTGGTAATGACACCACTAAGAGGTTACAAATGGGTCAGACTGAATACCGGAATATTTTCATTCACTTTTGAAAATACAGGAACCAGAAAGATTTGTAGAGAATTTGAGATAGAACAGTATCAAAAGTATGTTAGGAAGATCTGAACAAAATACAAAGTTAACGACATTTATATAGTGGCTGGTCACTAGCACTGATTACCTGGGGATCAGTGTAACTTCTTTGTGTATATATAGTAAGCTAGAATGTATGGAAGAGAAGAGAATCCTAAGTGCCTCCCGAGCTCTTCTCTCCTGCTTTAAGGATAAAATCTAAAAGATTTAGATTCAGAGTTCCTTTGCCTAACAGGACTGATGTTAGTTTGGAGTGAGGGCTAGGGAGTACACTAAATGCGGACAGACTTTCCAATGGGAGACCAAGCCAGCGACCTTCGTCAGCCCACAAATGAACCTGCCATTGTACCCGCAGGGCTGATACTACCACACATACTGCTGCAATGCCACTACTAAAAACTACTGTTTTTACAGTACAGTACACAATGGCATTAAATATTTCGGTTGGCTTAGAGCTGCCTAAAACCTAGGGTCTTTTTGTTAACATCCATGACTCTTTGTAAAATGAAAGGGAAATCCCACTACACTTCAGGCAACCTCTCCAACATTGTCTCCAGCAGATGCCTCTCATTTCCTTCCTTAAACTCTCTTGTGCTGTACAGTGACAGCCCAAATTACAGCAGCTGGTGATAGCTACACCACAGAACATGGGGCTACTCGGATACAAGGCTGCATGATATGGGTTTTTTTTTCTGTCATTACCTTCATTTTTGGCCGTGCTTTAGGCTGGAAAGTGCTTCAAACTGTAAAGCATTTTGTATTACTAGCAATTCACATACACAAAGTAAATGAGATGTGAATCGTGTTTCGAATCTTAAAATGCTATAATGGGGTGATGTTCCATGCACTCACGATGTAGAAAGCTGCAAGACAGGCGTAGCCAGGGTGCTCCCTTCAGAGGGTATGTTCACACTACCGAACTAATTCACATTACCCTGTTTTCTATCATTCACATTGCTGCCATTTGTTTCTTTCCAGGTCTGATTGTGGACATGGCTGGAGATTACAGAGCAGGTTTCTACATGGCAGGAGCCACTCTTGTTCTATCAGCTGGATTTTTAGTTACTTTAGACCAACTTCAACAGAAAAAAGAAAGAAGAAGCCAGCCTAATACTAAACCAAAGAAGCCAACATTACTCTACCCTTCCCTCCACTTCCTGAAACTTCAAAACAGAAGGTATCAAGAACATAGTGTAGTGGTGTGACTACATCAGATACCTTAACAGCATTTCAGGATGTATGGAAGTGCTTTATTTTCTCAAAGCTCAATATTAGTAGGTTTTATAAAATGATGGGAGTTTTGGGTACGAATGTTTGAAACTGAGGAAGAAAGTCATTAGTTTACAAGCAAACCACACCAGTAACCTTTATCATACTATTTTGATGTTGAAGTTGCATTTTTGGCTATAGAAGTCCCACAGGAACATGATAAGCAAAGTAGGGAAACTATAGTCTAAATCAAATTATCATGAATACAGAGCATATATACCTATGTATACAGCAGATAGAAAACATCCCCCCAAATGCAGACTGCAGCGATCACCATAAAACAGAAAAAGGCATCAGCTCACAGATGTTTAGCATGGGGAATTAGTGTTCAGTGTCTTCAGTACACAAGCTGGATGTGAAAGCAAGAGTACATGAATATATTTTTGAGCTAAAGGGTTTGCAGCTACTCTGCAGAGCAGAGCTCGAATCTGATAAATAAATAAACTTCATATATGGGGAAAGTTATGTAAGTAAAGAGAAATGCAGTCCTAAATATTAGAAGTAAAAAGCAAAATACACACACATAAAATGGAGAAGGATTGATGAAGAACAGAGGAAAACCTAAGGCTACAGTGGACTTCAAGTGAGAATCCAAATGCAATCCTATACTAAAAATAGCAAATGTTTTTCCATGCTATGATAAGATAGAGGAGATAATGATGCTTGCAAGGCTTTAAGTGGAAGAGGCATGTAAGCTGTAAAGAATTACGTGGAACAAGAATGAGAAAGGTTAAGAAAACACAGCCTAAAGAAAAAGTGTAAGAAATAAAGTTTGTCTGGTTTAGAAGAAAAAAGGTTGTACAGAGCATGAGAACAGCCTTCAAATCCATAGTAGCTTGAGATAAAGAAGACACCCTTAATTCATTTTCTTATTAAGGCAATTTGTAACTAATATAATTTGCAGCAAGGCAGAGTTATGTAATGGGGAAAAACTTTACTGTAGCCTGTTAAGCGTAGAAACAGACTATAGGGAGAATATGAAAACACAGACATGTCAGATAATAGATAAGACATGAGAGAGAATCTGAATGTATTCAATTGTCCTTCAGAAAGGTGGGATGGACTAGGTGACTGCTTATACCTACATTTCAACTACCTTGAGGCTCTTTGAGTGAATATTCAGTTTATGAGAATAAAGTCTATAACCAAATAACATTTTTTTGTCGTTTTATTTTATCAGGGGAAAAGGGAATGTAAAAGAAGTGAGGAGGGGCTGGATCACATTTAAAAAGAAAGACTAAAAGGAAAAAACATACTACTTAAAAGCTCTCAAGCTATCACAAATATAACTGCCCTACTTAGGAACTTCAGAAACTTCTACCATTGAAACAATTTATCTGTGAAGCCAAGTTTAACATAAATCACTCACCTAAATTAATTATTTATTGTTTCATAAGAATAACAATTATTTAAGAAAATTAATTTAACTTACAGGAAATTAGCTAACCACTAATAACTCAAGTATCAGCTTGATTGCAGAACACATGTTGAAAGGGACACAACTGGGTGGGCAAAGTCTTGTAGCAAGGCCCTGAAATTTCTGAGAAAACATTTTTCAATCCTGTCAATTGAAAAACTTAGATTTTTCTAGAAAGTATTAGTCTTTAGTCTGCTGCAGTGCTCTGATATTTAAAATAACTTTTCATTTTATAAAATAAAAGGAAGGGAAATTGCTGGAGGTGGGGAGGGAGAGATGTTTACCAGATGCAGTGTCCACCTCTGACTTTGTTAAAATTCTATATTTACAAGCCCCGTCACTGATTTCTGTATTTTGGTATGTCCTGACATCTGATACAGGCAGTGAAGAAGGCTAGTGGTATCCTGGGCTGTATGAACAAGGGCAGAGACAGTAGTAGGTCAAGGGAGGTCATTATTCCCCCCTGTTCTGCAGTTGTGCATCCATTTTGGGACACCAAGTACAGGAAAGAAGTTGATAACCATGACTGAGTTCAGCAGAGGACCACCGAGAGACTGTGGGATCAGGGCTGGTCCAGCCATGAGGAGAGGCAGCTTTGGGGGTATGCAACAGCATCCCCAGACCGACAGGAGGGAAGAAGGAAATGCAGCTGGGCTTTTCAAAGCGGCAGGTGGCAGAAGGACCAGAGGCAGCCGCACAAGCTAAAAGATGAGATGCTCAGGGACTGGAGCTATGAGGACAAACTAGTGGTGGAGCTGGGGCCCGGGGAGGTTGGGCCATGTCCATCCTTGGGGGTTTTGTGCCCTGCTGTGTGATGCCCTGAGCAGCCTGGTCTGAATCCACGGCTAGCTCTGGGCTGGGGCTGCGGCTGGAGAGCCCCCCAGGTCCCCACCAGTCTGAACAGGATCCTGTGAGCCTGTGAAGGGAGAAATGAAGAGTCATTATTTTATTTTTTTCTGCTAAATGCGCTGAATAGCATTAGTTGTCTGGACACACTGTCAGCTGAAGACTATATCTGTTTAATAGCACAGAGGAAGTAGCAAGTGTTTGTAGTCATTTTGGGACTGCTTTTACTTTAGGTGTAGCAGCAATATTCCAAGTCAAGTTTCACTGGACTGCTACTGCAGGGATTGCTTGCAAAGGGCTGTTTTGTTCCAAGCTGCTGGTGAATATATAGTGAATATAGGCAATGTAGTCAGTGTTGCCTATATTCACTTTCTTCAAACAAAGTTTCTGAGATGGCCTCAGAAACCTAAATCAGCAGCTCACCTGCAAAGAGTTTCTCACTCCAAACCACTTAGCCACTCACTGGTGGAAGCGGAACTGTGAGGCTTTAGAAAGCAACACCATTCTCTTGAACCCAGATATGGCCTCCTGAAATTATATGCAAGGGAAGTCATAACTCTGCCTCATCCAGATAGTGCCTGAGTGCATCCAAAAGGTTTTCACCCATGGTTGGTCATCCTGCATCTCATGGAGAAAGTCCCATAAATCTGAACAATCCTCCAGTCAACCACAGATAGAAAGCTATCCAGTCTTTTTTCTTTGGAAAAACAAGGTGCAGGACCACAAATACCACTGCATTCAGGGCATCCTCTTGGCATAGCTACTACAGGATTAAGACTACCACTCCTTTACTGTACATTGTTCAGAGATGGAGCAGAGGAAGATGGGTCTGACACTAAGGACCACAGTTTCACTTGGTAATTACTTGAGGAGGAACTTACTTTCATGAACCAGGCTTTCAGGATGGCAGCATATTAATGGTATCTGTGCAAGGCAGTCACCAGGACATGTTGCTTCCTGGAGGTGCCTGCAGTTGAGGCAGTGCTGCGAATGAAGAGACGGGACGCAGCTTGATGCAAGCAAATGTCAGTTTATTGTACAGAAGCACGAGTTTATATACACTTTCCGAAGCTGCGCGTTTTAAACAGATTGGTTCTTGAAGGTAAGCATTGCAGGCTAGGCAATCCCTGATTGGTGGTTAACTGCCAGCAATTAACCGCAAGGTGTTACCTTTCCTTGGCGCCATCCGTCCCCCACTCCCCTGTGCTCTGCAAACATGCCTCATCATGTTAGTTGTTGTCTAGACAAGCTCGAGCACATTCCCCTCAGCTAACTGATTGCCACGCAAGGTCCTAGTTTCCAGCCCGCTCCTGCAAGGCAGCAGCAATTTGAGGAATAACTTCTTTTAAAAAAACTCCAAATCAGGCCTATAGTAAAACTGTTTTGCCCTGGAAGCCTGATAATGCCTACTTCAAAGTAAATCCCAAATCATGGAGAGATGAGGATCTCTCACCAGCTGAAAGGGGTATAATCTTATTCACTCTTACTGCACTGTTTTACTGCTAACGTAGATTTAGCACTGAAACACTCGACAGTTTCCACTGAAATTCCCGGAAGACTCAAAACTAAAGCTGTTAATCAGCTGTCAAGGTACTTTGCTCTGTCTGCTCAGAAGCCAGAGAAAAATAAAAATTGTCAATTAAGAGAAACAAATAAATTAATAAGAATCCCAGAATCTTGTCCTAGAAAGATGGACTCACACGGTCAACAGCATAAAACCAACTGCTATTCTCGTAAAAGGTCAGCATGTTATTTTCATTTACACTTGAAGCATTAATTTCATACCTGTCATCAAGATTCATGAGAGTGTCCTAGGCTTGCCACTGCTTGCTGGCTATCACAAAAGGCCTGGGTTGATCTGGGGTTTCTCATAAGTACTCTTCTTCTGAAATGTTATCTTTAAAAAGGTAACACCCATGGAATCCATACATCAGTTCCAGTGACTTTACAAGTCATGGAGTTAGCAGTGCCCTCAGAGAAGTAAGATTTTGTAAAAAACCCTGAGATCAGAACCAGGACGTGGCATTTCACCTTCTCATCCATCCAATTCCTCAATAGCAGCAATGTGCATTTACATACCAGATGGCACCACAGATCCATGACAAAGTTGTTCTTTTTATTCCCCTTCTGTGTTATACTATTAACAAGAGATACATTCAGAACACAGAATATTCAAACAGTTGACATTTTGCTCCCCCTGCCCCCCATGAGGCAAGGATGGGGCAGAGACTGGTTTTGACATCACATGGATTTTCCGTAGGTCTCAGTTCTGATTCTGACAAGAACAAACAGGACCCTTTAGTTATCACCGTCCCCCAGAAGTGGAGCTTTTCTTCAAGAAAACACGTGATCTGACAATGAGCCCCACGACATTTTCAGAGTACTGCACAAGGGCTGACATTTCGCTTGGGAATGTGATAGACTGTGATAGCGTAACTTACTGTTTTACGCACACGGGTATCTACAAAAACTTCCCCTGCATCTCTTTCACCTTTGAAACTCCCACAGAGTTAATCTGGGATAATATAGGAGAAACGCTGAGACATTTGGCCAAATAAGTGAATTTATGCTTCTCACTAATGTCCATTCTTTCTCCTTCATTTTTCCTCCAAAAAAGGTGGTGTTTCAAACTTTAGTGGGTCTAGCAAAAACAATTAGACCCTTGTGGTGTTAATCACAGAATGGCTGAGGTTGGAACTCTGCAGGTCATCTCATTTAACACCCCTGCTCCAGCAGGGCCCTCAGTTGCTCAGGACTGTGTGCAGGCAGCTTTTGAATATCTCCAAGGATGGAGACTCTGCAGCCTCTCTGGACAACCTGTGCCTGGGCTCAGTCACCCTCATGGTAAGAAAGCGTTTCCTGGTGTTCAGCTGGAGCGTCCCATGTTTCAGTCCATGTCCATTGCCTCTGGTCCTGTCACGGGGCACCACCATGGGAAAACGTCCAAACAAAGATTGGATTTTTACCATAATTAGACAAAACACACAAGCAGAAAAATGGTTTGGCTCTTCCCAGCCCTGCACTAGCTAAGAATATTGATGTAAGGACTTTTAATCTGATTTCCTAAGGAAATGGATATTGATCTATCACACTGTCTGTTCTTTCCTATTCACTTTTGAGTCTATCAAGTCATTTTCAATCACATTTAGAGCCAGCTTCAAAGATAAGTGAAAACTTCAAAGTTTGGAGCCCTTCAAACTTAAAAAATCAGTGGCAGGACAAAGGCACCCAAATTAACAATTCATTGGGACAAATGACAAGCAGAACATGGTTATTTTATCTTCTTTTTTACTTTCGGCAGTAACTAACACTGCTAGCCGATCATAGTAACCAGACCCCCAAATTAATCCCAGACTGCCATTTCTTGCCTGCTGTTGTAAATGGAATTTCTGTAGCATGAGGACAGGCAGTTCACACAAATCCGTAGGAAACCAGGCTTCATTAGTCCTGCACAGAACTAAACTGTATTTTCCCTAATCTAAGACACTTCTATCATGGTACAACAACATCCACTGATGAGCTCTGTTCCAACTATGCGAGTTTCCACAGTGTTACAATGGTGCAAAAAGTGTGCATAAACAAAGCTATAGCTGAACACATAGAAAACCACCAACCCTTTGTCACAACATAATTAGCCCTAAATAGAAACATGTTTGAATTTAGAAGCAGTGTGCCCACTCTAGGAGCTTGTACTAATTAGGCAGGTAAAATGGTGTTAAGCCATTTCTCAGAGGGCATGTAATAAATGAAAAAATATTTTTTTGAGCTGCTTATTAGGAGGGAAGGATGCAGACTGTAAGAAGAATATGAAAAGTTGTCTCCTTGCCTCTTTCATGCCAATTAATGCATTCAGAAGCTGTACTGAAAGGAATTTAAACTCGTGATAGTCATAAGAGAACAGATCAAAGAAGAAAAAAACAGACCAAGTGAAGGGAAAGAAAGCTGCACATGCCATTCTGTTAACAGACAGGATACAGGTCTGAAGGAGGTAAGAGGCTTTTTATTCTACCCAAGATTTTCTGTGTTGTTTCAAAATTATGCTTCAGAAGAGGCTTGACTGTCTCTAAGCAAACTCTGCAAATGTTTTGTATCCTTGGCTAGAATTCTCTTCAGTGAAGTAAATGGGTTTTGTACTTTACCTGTGTAAGGCTGGTACATTAGCTGGAAACTATCAAGTAGGATCCGTTGCTGTGCTGTTTAAATGACAGCACTATGACTACTTGTGCATTTCTTCTTTGCTATATTTGATCAATTAGATTTTTAACTATTCACTGCTTTTAGCTGGATGATTATTCCTTTAAGAATGCAAATTAAGATTATAATATAAAATTCCCTGCACATCTAAGTATAGATTGTCAGCAGACGTAAATTAGTGTAACCATCTGAAAATCAATCAGTCTCTGAGAGTTTAGGCTGATTGAAAACTTGAGCATTTACAGGAAGTAACAGAAATAAAGAACAACTACTTTTAAGGACAATATTAGTTTTTCTTCTGCAGTTTTTCTTGTGCAGGTAAATTGCCCTTCTTTCCATATTCCTAAGAGATTTTGCTTCAGAAGTCTGCTGTCACTTAGTACCTAAAGAGACCATGTTGAATTCTTCTCTGTTGCACTCAGGTATAAATATCTTGATGTCAGTGGAGATATTCAAAAGTAGGCTATAGTTATGGTTTTGAGTTTTGCCTTAAAATTGGGCAGGTGCATATGTATATGGATCTACTCGATTCTGAAGATATCAGATTGCCCTGACTCCCCCAAATGCTCCTGTAAAAAAAAATTAAAAATATATATAATAAAGATAACAAATTATTTATTCCACTGAGGCATTGTATTCCTATCCTGTAGGTTTGAGCAGGACCAAGGTCACAAAATGCCCAGGAGAAACCACCACGCAGATGACAACTTTTTCAGAGGGAAAGGACACAGCTATATTGCAGCAGAAGAGTAAGCATAAAGCAAAACCTATATTAGTATGTAAGCTGGTGAATAAAATTTATGGTGAAAGAAATGTACAAAATAGTATCAGAAAGTCGCCATTGTATATAGATGGAGTGCATTTTAGCTGTCCTGTAGTTGTCTCTGATGTTTGTCACTGCATAATCATAAAGAGCCCTCAACGGTTAAGAAAAATTGCAGAATTCAAGAACCTAGACTGTGATCATATGATCACAAGTAATTAGTCTTTATAATAAAATTACCAGGTTTACTGAGGCTTATTTAGAATTTTGAGGCTGTTTGCAAGGTGGTCTTTACACTGTTTTATCTCCAGATTCACAAACCACTCTTCAGAACCTCAAGGGATTGTCTCACTCTAAAGAATAATACAAGCCAAAATCCCAGAGAAATGGTAAAATGCCATCAAAAAGCAGACAGAGACATCAATGCCATACTAATGTGACTGTCAGTAAATTGTTTCTGTGTGAGACTCTACTTAAGCAGAACTAATACAAGTTAATTGTTTTGGCTTACAATACATTATGTTTGGTCTTGGATTACTAGTGACATTATCCCACTGGTGATATGTTATTACTTTAAACAAATATTTCCAATATGTTTGGGATAGCTATAGTGGAATGTGCTTCTGATACTGGTTTACTGGCTGCCAAACTCGGTGGCTTGTGTGTGTCCCCCTCCCCCTACTGCAAGATATTTGTTTCTCCATTTATCCTGGGCAGACAGAATAAAGAAAAGGGGAGGCTCACTCTCTCATAGTCCTTCCAAAGCAGTTCAGTTCTCTAAAATAAAAAGCTGGCTAGTCATGTCTCAGCACTTGAAACTAAGCATGCTCGCCTCTAACTGCCATGAGTTCTAGTGGCTGCAGCTGTAAGCAGCTCTTCTAGATAGGCAAGCGAAAAAGTGACTCTCTCTCCTTCCAGTACCAGAAGGAGCATTTAAGATACAAGCACAGATTCCTAACAGCACAGCTGTAGCTATAGCTGGAATTGCAAGAAATTGCATACACGCTTTTCATACTAGCCTCTGAACAGGTAGGGAAGGAGTTTACATGGCAAACATGCAGTTAAAATCACCAACTCCAGAAATTATATTCTGTGAGGGATACAGGCTAATGGATGGCTAAACCCACAGAGCACAAGAAAAGCAAAAAGCAGTTTCAAAAGGCAGAAAAGGCAGCAGTCGCTTGGAGAAGTAGTCTCTCCAAGTTTTAACTGTGCTGGGGACTGTGACAAAACCAGCGGAGCTATCTTGTGACTTTGAAGATCAGCTGCAACATGGCTGCACCAGGGAAAAAAGTGAATGCCATGAGCTGTGTTCTTGGGTTAAACAGGTCTCCAGCCAACACCCAGTCTTGAAGGGCAGGAGTAACTTGCAAGATTCAGGTACCTGTGAAAAAGAAAATCTCTTCGGCTACGAGAGGCTTCACACTTCAAACTGCACACAGGCAGTTCAGACAAAAAGACAGTGTGTTCTGCCACACAAAACCTGCTGGCATCTTCTTTCAGGCTTCTTAGGTCACAAGGAAACACTCCTTCACAAGACTGAGTCAGTGAAAATGACAGCAAGTAGATACAAAAGGTCTCTGATAAATCACATACTGCACTACTCAGTCCCAATGGAAGTATGTTAGAATGGGTTTACCCTGACTCATGTGGTCACTGTTTTCCTGTCCTCTTTTTCCTTTAAGCATTTTGCAGACTTTTCTGTTCCTGAACAGACAAAGAACAAAAAAAGTGGTGCGAGAATTCTGCATGTCTTAATGGGGAGTATATTAGCATAGGAGGAAGGGGTTTTGTGACTAGGAAACTTGCAATTACTTTGTCAGCTTGCTTTCTGACAAGATAGTGGAACCGCACTACCTCTTCCAAGCTCTCAGTGAGCTGTGGGAAGGATGTCTTACAGCACAGTTTGCAAATCCTAGGTTCCCTAAAATGACCCAGTGACGCCAATTCTGTGCCTCGTATGTCACAGAACAATAACTAAAGAATTATAGAGCTCTTTATGAAGAATTCAGTTTCTTACTCAGGTTTTGAGGTTGTTTGGTGTTCTATGTATCAAAAAAAAAAAGCTTCTGTCACCAGCAGCTGTTGCAATATGACTCAGTTAATGCAGTCAGGACCCATTTCTCTACAATTTGACAAATAAACATGAGCTGTGTCTCTGCAAATTTACAGGCAGGGATTTTTCTAGATGCAGTAGTCACTGGTAGATCGTTATCTTTGAAGCAATATATTCCTCATTTTTAAAATGCTTAAGAACTTGGCAGAGAATTTAGCCAACTGACTAATTGGCAGAGAGTGGCTGAAGTTATTGATACTTTGTCTATTTTCTGAGTTAAATTCTGCTCCATGCTTTCCTCTGATAAAAGGATACCGACACAAAGTTTTGCTCTAATCATTCTTAGTCCTGGGAGAATGCATGTAGCTCTGGTATTAATTATTTTATTTTGCTTTCCCAACAGAGCTCTGGGTGTTGGACTCTTCATTTTGGTCCTGGCAATTTTACTTATCTTTGGCTGCTGGTATTACAAAAGACGTAGTGGCTATAAAGGTCTGCGGGTAAGCATGGCTGCTCACTTTCTAGCATGCTATTATTTTAATGACACATTATGATTACTTGCATTACATTAATGCAGAGAACATCAGATCTGTAACAGGACATCATTACCTCAGGCAATATATACACTGACCTATACACAGGTAAAATCACACAATAGGAAACACACCTTGACCTGAAGAACTTGCAAGTCAGGCAAAGGGGTAAGACGAAGCAGAAGCATAGGGCGATGAAGCCTGTCGCTCAACGTTGCACATCAGTGGAAAAACTGATCTCTAGGAAGCATTATGATATTTACACATAACCAAGATGTGTTCTATGTAATCTCATTTAAATAAAAATAATGTATTTATTATTCATAAAACTTGCCCCTAAGTAAGGACAGATGTGATTAGAGTTAATCTAGGAAGCAGAGAAGAAGAATAACTTACAAGTAGGTAAGTAAGTATTATGTATGGGTGATGCATGATTTATTTGTGTAAAAGTTTACTTGCAGTTTTAAGATTTACAAAAAAAAAACCCCAACAGTGCAGGTTTGAGGTTTACTTTCTAAACACTGCTTCTAAAAAATTCTACTTTGTGTCTTCTTAAAAGATATTAAAAACAAAGGTACAATCCTCCTCGTAACATCTGTTATTAGAAGTCCCAAAGCTTTATCTCTGAAGTTCTGCTTTCTCTCCTATAAAAGAGAGGCCACTCTTAATTATTTAAAGTGAAAGCCTTATTGAATTTTTTTACATTCTATGTTTTATATTATACATATAATTATTTTTATATGTTTAATTAAACATACATATGTTTAATATATAAAATATATATTACATTTATTATATATTTACTGTAAATATTATTTACAGTAAATACCTTCCAGTCATCCTAGTGTTTCAAAAAAGATGTAACCATTTGGAATTAAAAACGATCTGTCATCTAAGTTAGCAAATCCACTTCCTTGCCAATTCCTATAACTTTGTCCCGTTACCTTTCCAGTGATCTATCCAATACATATATCAATTGGCAGAATACATAAAACATGAACTTTCATAGTGAAATGTTGCAAAAATGAAGGTAGTACTCAAAAAGCCTTGAAAAAGCAAACCAGAATTCCTTTATGCCTGCTTTGTACATCATGTCAAAAAGCACAATCTCTTTAATTCACTCTCATTGCATATTGCTACTTTCTGGTTTTGAAAATCAGATTTTTATTAGCTTTTTGGCTAGCCTGGTACAGAATGTATATAAAAGAAAGGTGGAAAAATGGAAAAGAGTTGGAGATTAGAGAAAGAAATGGGTGGGATAAAGAGGCGGCATTTGGGTATGTGAGAAAGTGTCAATTCCTGCAGCAGTCCTGGACCTAAAAAAATGTGATTCTCATTTTTCTGGTAAATGCCATTCTCATTTTCTGATAATTTCATAATTTCTGGTAATCCCGTATTACTGGATAATATAGGGGAGAGGGTATGTCTCAGCAGAGACAGCAAAAAGTGACAGGTAGATGATCTCTCTTACTTGCTGGCATTGTGCCTGACCCTAATCCCAGATTCTAATACATACTGTACATACGCTGTCAAATATTAAATGATGCATAGTTTGCTCCAACTTCACATTCCCTTCTTCCTTTAATCTTCCCCATATTTCTTCATAAACTGTCACAGAAAAGCTCTAGCGTGGGTACAATACGAACCGTCGTAGGTGAAGGAACAATACTGGACTGCAAAATGGCTCTGCAGGAGTACAGAAGCTTTAATTCTGTGGTAAGTTGCAACTCAGGGTTTCGTTTGCTTACAACATAGTATGACATGGCCAGACAATCCTGGTAAACAGCCACTCAATGACTCCTTTCTTGGGGTGTGCTCTCTAGATTAGGTTTTCAATGCCTCTACATTAACTTAAAAAGTAGGATTTTGCACAATTTTTACTGTGAAAAGCGTTTAACAAAATCTACTATTAAGAATTCTTCTTTTAAAAAAATTCTCTTCCTTCACTTATCTTTATTCTTAAGTTGTATGACCATTATGCGTATATTAGAATGATGTAACACCTGAATGCTGAAATATACTGAATATACAAATATCTCCCTAATACAGGGGTCCTCAAACTACGGCCCGCGGGCCGGATACGCCCCCCCCCCAGGGTCCTCAATCCGGCCCCCCGGTATTTACAGACCCCCCTGCCGGGGGTTGGGGGGGAAACCAAGCAGCCGCAGATGGCTGCCTGCCACTGCATCCGCGCGCCGGCCCCCTGGTTAAAAAGTTTGAGGACCCCTGCCCTAATACAACAAATGGACCATGCCTGGTATACTATAACCTGACAAGGACTGTCAGGGAACATTGTAAAACTTCAAGGTTTTAGCTACTCTAATCATTGCAGAAAGATGGACTATTCTAACCTATAATTATAAAAAAGTTAAAATAACGTAATTGATAAATATGTATGTCAAGTTATGGGTGTTTTTAAATAGTTTTAAAATAGGGAAAAATCTAATTTACAAATAATTTAAAATAAGCTGCCCATATTATTAACATTGGAAATAAGACAATATACCCGCATCAAGACTTTTAGAGAAAAGTTTCAGTATTAGTGTGAATTCTCAGGATAAAAAAAAATGATAAAATCCTGTCCTTATAACACTAAAAATTCCCTCTTTGGACAAATGATAAAACAAAATTAATTAAATCTGATGCAAAGCCAAAAAACATATTAGCAAGAACTAACCTTAAAAAAAATAAAGACATAATGAATGAGCTCAGCTATTTTAAGAGGTAATGCCATATGTGATATAATGGTAAATAGCTCATTACATCTTTAATGTAATTTTCTTGTAACTCAATTGTTTTTTTCCCTCTTTCACACCCATTTTCTTTACTAAAGGTACCTGATGCTCCACCAGCTTATGAAAAAATTGCTGCAGATCTGTCACCACCACCTTATTCACCATAACATGAAATCTTAAACTCTGAACATACTGATTGGATTTCTTCATGCTCCCTCTTAATTTCCTGTACATGCTTAACTTTCTCAAAGCTTCAATAATTTAACAAAATCACATGCTTTCACTAGTAGTTGCTGAAAATTATTACTGCTTAGTTTACAGAACTGCTTCTTGAAATGCCTCAATAAATTTGAATGTGCTTTTGGTTTAAGTTTTCATTTCCTGTAGTCAGATTAATACACTATATTTAAGTCTGGGCATCTGGCATCCTTCATAGCTCTACCAAAAGTAAGTACATACCATTGAGTATCAACCAGAGTAGAAAGTGTTGGCACCTTTGTTTTCATCTTCCCTTTCTGTAAAAAAGTAATAAACTATTCCCTAGAATGTAATGTACACGGAATCTGTCATAAAATGGACAAAACCATTTGATGACATGTCCTGTTGCAATGACTAACCGTTGCCCCTACCAGCAGTTCTAAAATTAACCTGCAAAAAGTGACTATATTTTACAACAGACTTTTACCTCTCATCACTTGTTTACGTACCTGCAATGAAATAATGCCTCATAAAACACGATCGAGGCCACCTAGGAATTCCTGCTTAGAGTCCATATTATTTCACACTGGTCAGTCAATGGGCATAATGATGATCACCTTTAGTTTCCTATGGGCAGTCTTGTGAGAAAATAAAAGAGCTTGGTAGACACAGACTTTACATATCATCTGTTTCTAATATGATGAAGCAATATAAGAATATGTATGAAGCCCACATTCCTTGAAGAATACAGAAGACAGCAGACTCCAAGGTGTTTATTTTTCCTGGTTGTCAGAATGCTAGCAGTAACAGAAAACGAAGAATTGTGATACACATAACTTAGGCTACATACATTGGCAGTTGTTTACTTAGCCTTTTTTGTTACTGTTCACCTGACAGACTGTTATGTAGGATTATATGCAGATCAACAAATTTATACACAAGGACAGGTACCTTCAAGCGGGAGGCAGCTAAAATCATACAACAATCATTAAGATGAAAAGCAGTTACAGAAGAAAACTGTTTTCATAAAGCAATTAACCGCTATTAGTAATTAATCTAGTTCTTTATCATCAAATATGCAAACATGAACACCTTAAAACAAAAAAAAAGTTTTAAACAAAAGGTAGATTTACTTGCCTAATGCAAACTTCATATACGGTGATAATTAGACATAAGTTTTCAGAAAATCTAGAAATTTAGAGAGGTGCTTTAACCTAAAAAGCTGTCTTACATGTGTCATTTCCAATATACAACTTCAAGGAAAAATAATCTGTGGACTTGTTTAGTGACAGGAAGAAGAATACACTGGCAAATATATAAAATGCCAGCTTATAGCCAGTAAGTGCCAGAGTGGAGAACACATGGCCCATTCATTTTTTTGCAGAACTGGAAAACTTAGCTTAAGGCGAATAATCTTGAGAAATTTGTATTCTGCAACTCTCTGCCGTGGGGCAACATCCTTTCAAAAGACTGTGAAGCGTTACGGTTGGATGGAACATTCATGGCTAAGAGAGAAAGTAATTTCTATAAAGATTAATTACTATAAAGAAGTGAAATGCTTAGAGTTCAAACTGCTTTACTTGATCCCACATACTTTTCAGTAGCTTTGTTACCCCACACCTGAGCCCTGAGCCCGGTGCGTGGGAGCGGACCCACCTGCGGGGCCGGGACACCCGCCCACGGCACGGCTGCGTGGGGGGGGAGGCAGTGGGTCCGACAGCTGTCCTCGGCCAGGTTCAGGCACAGCTGTCACCAGGTCTTCCCTGCGTGTCCCAGTTCGGAGGGACCACGCTCTTCACTGCCACACACGTGCTGTGGGGAGGGGGCTTTGTTAGCAGGGGGCTCTCTTTGCTCGGGGGTGGATTTTTTAGCATGCTCACTGGGGTACTCCACACGCGGTTCAAGTAATTTTCTCTTTGGTCTCATGAACCATGTAGCTCTCCTTGACCTTACATTGTTATTTCTTAGCTTCATCTATTTCTGGTGTCTGTTCCTTCTCCCAAGGCTGTGTCATGGTAACTGTTTGTAAGGGCTGATTAACACCCTCTTGTTATAGATCTTTACATATTTTGTCTAAATTTCAAGTTGAAGAACAGACTGACCTTCTGTTAACCGCCTGCCTGCGTATGTTTGCTATTTGCTCTAATACTGAACCAGCCAGCTACAAGACATTCTTAGCAACATCTCTACAGCTATGCAAGCAACCTTTATGTAGATCTACAATGAACAACCTGAAACCTGGCTCTTTATTAATATAGTGTGTTTGGGTCAGATTGGTAAATTATAATGGCAATAGCAGTTGCATTGTCTGTGTTTGGAATCCTGGTAAGATCTTGCTGGATCATCTACTTCATAATGAGGTTACAAGACTCAAGGTAGTCTTAAAAGATTCCAGAATATCAGTCAGCCATTGCACAAAGGTAAAATGCAGCAGGTCCTGATGACTGTAATATTGCTGGCTTACTGAACCATGTAGCAAACCACTTACTGAGCAAAGTGCCATAGGGTATTAATAACTGTATTAGTATTAACTATGTTGCTTGTAATTTTTCATTTAAATAAAACATTGCCACCATCTTTTGATTCATGTTTATGTCTAATACTGCTAAAGCATCCACTATTCTATTGGTGTATGTCCATGTATTTACATTGCGTGAATACATTTTCTTGCCTTGAAAACAAGTTTGCTTTTAACTTCTTACACAAAGGAAAAGGTTAATGAGTTCCTCTGTGCTTTGGAGAAGCAGCATTTATTAATTTGTACTTTTCTGCATATTAAAGTCTGCAACAAAACTGACACATTGTTGCATGTTCATGCCATTTCATTAAACATATTTTGTTGCCCATTAAATCTGAAAAGTGCTTGAAAGCTTCCAGTGTTGTCTTTTGGCCACATACCTGCACTGAACTTCATATATAGTAATAAAGGTAAACTAACAGCGGTACAAAGTTAAAAAAAGCTATCTACAGCTACATCTGCACATCTCATACAAGCTGACAGCTAAAAACCAGCCCTTGAGCACTTTTTGGAATTGACCCTCTGTATTCTACATCCTTACCATTTTCACTTCCTTTCCCCAGAAAATTCTTGGCACAAAGGCAGCTTGGTTTCTAATAAAGAGAATGAACTATTATTTCCCTTGCTGCAAAAATCTAGCTCTCCAAGACCTTCTGTCCACAAAGATTCTACTCTGAGGCCAATGAAAAGACCACATTTTTGTAGGCAGCAGCATCCCTAAATGCCTTGTGCTCATGGGAATATAAAGTTCAGACCCTTGTTCATCTCCTCCTCATCCACTCTGAACTGTCTCTCAAATTTACTCATCAAAAGAGTACCAGAGACTACTGGGCCGAATCTTACCTGGAAAAAAAGGGCAGAATGTATAATCCACTGTGACACTATTGACACCTAAGCTACAATGTTATTGCCTTCTCTAGTTCCCCCAGAAAACTCTTGCCATGTGATAGCAGTAAACTCCACTCTGGCTGGGCTCATATGGGCCAAGCCCGGAACGACGCCTGAGCAGCAGGTGTGCCTTCACATTTCCAAACTATTTTAGAATAGCCGCAATTACGTGTTTCAACCACATGCTTTATTTGTTCCTTCCCTGAGAGGCACATCACGAGTCAAGCACAAACCAGTATGAGACAGACTGATGGCCTAATATGTAAATACTTCAGTCTTTCAATACTGGTTTTGTAAAGTCTTTTCAATTCTGCTAGCTTCCATTTCTGGATGGGAGAAACAGACTGCTCTGCTGCACATTCACTATGTTCTCTGCTTATGCAGAAAAGCAGCCTTCCTTCTTCCCTGTTCTTTTTTTGGATTTACCTTATCATTAGCTGCATTCTTACAGCTGTCACGGAAAAAAATTCTTGTTGAAGAGTATTTTCTAAGGAAAAGGTCTAAGCTTTCAATTTCTATCAGTTTTTCCTTTCCCATTTATCTCGGCAAAAGTAACTGCTGTTTCTGCATACAATCACTTACACCCCAAGTAAGTCTTTACTGACACTCGGGAGCAAGACAGAGCTGCTTTTAGACTCTGTTCAGTGCTAAGTTTGCTGCCTGCAGTTGGTTGCAGGAGGAACTCCAGGCTTGTTATCTGGTAACCATATTTGGAAAAATCTTGGAACCACTTCAGAATCTGCAGTAAAACAACAAAATCTTACAGCATGTGTGTATATTCCCTGATCATTAATCTCCTGTAAAGGCATTCTTACAAGAATTAAAAGGTATCAGGTGCCTAACTTACAATAAATTACTCCTATTTCTGTATCTCCAGAAATCTCATCCTGAACATTTTTGGTATCGGCATAGATTTAAGAAGCCTGTGTTTCTTACATTTGTAAGTAATCCCCAGGATATGCAGTCCACATACTCTATACCTCTTGGGTTTTGGCCTTACCAACAGGATGGCCAACTATGATATTTCAGTCAATTCCTCATTCAAAACTTCTGCTTTTTAGGATTTATGCACCCCCTCCTACCACTTCTTAAACTGAAGAAGTGATTTTTAATGCTTTTATGTCCATCATTTTTTCTGCTTTTGTTTCTCTGAATTACTGCTCACCTTGTTCCAGTACCTGATTCTCTGGCTGCAAAATCTGTTCTTTCATGTCACAGACAAGTCCAGGCCGAATTCACACAATTCTGGAATTACTGTTGGAGCCTGTGTATACATACTGGGGAAAATTAACTCATACTTGACCTATTTCGTTCTTTCCACTAAGCACTCTCTACTGGGCACTACAGAGAGACAAATACCCAGTCCAAGGTGCAGCTCATACAAGGACTGCTATACCAGACGTATCACTCACACTCCATGTGCCAAAGCAAGAAACCACGAAACTTGCTTTCAAATGTGGGGTTTTTTTGTGGGGTTTTTTTGTGTGTGTGGGTTTGTTTTTTTTTTTTTTAACAAAAGGTTACGTTTTTCCATCAATCTCTTAGGCCAAGGAAGGAGGAAAATACGACAGGCCCCCCGACTTTTTGTGTTTGTCTATTAAAGGTTCTTCTAATATCACCTTGCAGAAAAGCACTCTATAGGAAGCAGTATTTTGAAGGCATAACATGTAGTGAATAGTAGACTACTAGCCAGACAAGCCTTAAAGAAACTATTGTAATTTTAGTATTGACATGTTACTAATATGAATTGATAAGCTTATTTAATAAACAGATGTAAGCAATTCCTCATCCTCCCCAGTAGCTAAAATTGAACATAATGCTAAAAATACCTGCTTCATATATTTCATATGTTGATTCCATCATAATTCCACTCATACCTTTTTGTAACCCTGTCACTAATCCTTCTTTGATATTCTATTTTACTGCTGCAGATAATTTAAAAAAAAGTGAGGAATGATTTTACAAATACTAGCGTGTTATGTGGACAGGATCTCAGTGTATATGCTGGTACTAGGCACCCATGACCTATAGACAGCCAAAATAGTCTGATCTTACACTTGTACATTTACTGGAAGGAATCAATATGAACAACTAATTGAAGTAGTATATTGTCTTGGTTTTATGACATCAATATTGACAAGCAAAGTTCTAAACCTGGAGACAATCATAAAAATCACAGTTATAGTGCTTTCTTTCCTATCTTGTTTTCTTGTGCTATTAAACTTGTATAAATGCTATCTGTCAGTGCCACTCACATCCTTAAACAATTTATTTTTTTAATTAATTTATCTTCTTTGTAAAAAGCAAGGCTAGTTGTCTAACCTTTAGTTACAGATGGGATGCTGGAAGAGGAGTCGGGGCCAAGGATCCTGTTCCCAGTTTTTCCATGTTACTATCAAAACTCTGTACTTCACTGTCTTCATCTGCAAAAGGTGGAAAATCATGCACATTTTAATACACTTCTTGTGTAATAAAGTTAATTTCAAGGAATATTATAAGAAATTCATTACATTTCCTTTGCTTTTACATACCATTTCCATTTAACGTGTTTAGTTCAGCCAAGATTGAAATAAAAGATAATTGTAAGAACACCAACTTCCTGCAGAACTTCCGGACCAAGCGTACATGAAATAACAATGCATCCTGGTTTCCAAGTTTACTCCAGACATCCAGGTATAAATATTGATCAGCAAATTCAATATTTTGAGAAAAGAAGACATGTTTATCAAGATTTGGTTTATGCAACTGTAGTTTCAAGAAAAATATTTAAAATAGAACATACCATGTCACATTTACAAAAGTGGCTCTTCGACAACTCAATTTTTTTTATTTAGGTGCCTATGTATGTAAAATGATCATGCACCTAATATACAGACTTAGCTATGCAAAAAAATAATGAGATAAAAAATAATCGTGTTCAAAATAATTACAGCAGTTTGTCCTTCTATATTTTCAAGAGAGCTAAACCAAACAGAAGTAGGAACTGTACAGAGAGGAGAGCACCAGACTTGCACTGGTTTCAATAATCTGGCTTAAAGACCATGTCTTTACAGCCATGACATTCGGCAAGTGGTATATCCTTACAGGACAAACTGAATTTATTTTGACAGTGCTGTGTATTTGGTTTAAACTGATATTTCTACCAAAAAAAGTTGGTACAGGGTTAAATAATGGAAACCCACTCCAAAAAATTGAAGTAATTATTACGAGAAAAATCATCATCACAGTGCCGAATAGATTCATACTGCTTTAGAACATGCACTATTCTGATCCCAAATCTGAAGAATACAGTAAAACTGAAAAAGGTACACACAGCAACGACAGTAACTGGTTACTTCCATATAAGAAATAGTTGACTATGTCTCTTTATTCTAGAAGAGACAGTCAACATGGCAAATGTCTACACAGGCCACATGGAAAAACGTATGAAGAACAAAGGCTTATTGTATCTTACAATATAAATATCATTTGCATCAAACGAAACTAGCAGGTGTCAGGTTCAGAAACAAACAGGAGAGTTATCTACACACTGTAAAAACCTCTTTATCACAAAAGCCTACGGATGGTAGTAGTTTACATGTGCTCAAGAGGAATCCTAGAAAGGACTGGTCCATTTAATAAAGAAAAATACACTGAGGCCTACTACATTGAAAAAAATCACAGCTTCCTGAGCAAGACTCTTTCTTAGGGATTAGGGGACACCAGAAGAGTATTCAGGGTTGTTATTACACTCTTTTGAACTGCTTCTGTTGACTGCTCCAAGAGACATGATACTAGGATAGATGGACCTTTAACATTGCTAATCTTGAGTCAGTAAACTCACTTCAGGTGCAGCTTACCGAGAACAGGCTACATGAATTTAAGTCTTTGTGAGCACCTCCTACTGTTCTGAAGGAAACAGCCTCATCATAACAAACATTCGTGCCTTAATGAAAATTATTAATCTACTTTAAATTCAGTTTGGGCTACTAAAATTCCGCACTACCACAAAATATAAACAAGACCAGCTGAGACAACATCTGCGATGAAGCTATTGACTCCCTTCAAATGCCAGCTTTTAGTAATTTTCTGACCTACTTACGTGAGACAAGTAAGTTTCTCTTCACTTACGAGAATTTTTGCTTCACTTTTGACATTGTACTTACTCTTTGCTATGTCACACAATGAAATCAGAGTGGGTTTGAATGACTTGACAATAACACACATAATTTGAACAGGTACTTCCATGACTCTTAATACTTATCAAATGTAATTGCTTCTAGTATGGTAGAGGCAGAGTCCCTAGAAGAAAACGGTAGTGTGCACACACAGGTTTGAACAATGAGGCAAAATGAATGTAATTTTTTACTCAAAGCAAAGTAAAATCATTGTGCAGAATATGTCTATTTAGGTAAATATAAAATATATAATCCAAAATGTTGTAAGTCATTAATATCTCAAAGTTTTGTATATAATATAGTTCTGAATATCTGTATGTATCTGAAGGGGTCTAAAAGCATTTTACAAGCTCTGAAAAGCTGAATGTGTTTTCTTCAAAGGTTGATTTATATACTTGTTTATGTGTGTAATAAAATGTCTTTTTAACTTCAAGTAAAGATGAAGGTAGTTCTGCTTTTTCATTGTATCTGTGAATAATCTACTGTTTTACAGTTCTTGTGCACTAAACATTCGGTATAGAGAACAAAAGATAAGCAAACTGTCAATGGCTGTTTACTTCAATTGAAAGAAAATTTTACTCTGACTGACATGTATATTATCAAAGAAGGGTGATGGCAAGAGGAATTTTATTCACACAAATAACTAAAACATGTTTTATCAAAATAATGAATCATGCAAACCCATTACATAGCAATCTCAAGCCTTTCTCCAATAGGATTTGGAATCTGAACATGGGTCCAGCAGAGAATAGAAGTCCATGAAAATTCTAATACAGCTTCGCATGTGGCAAAGTTTATCCTGCCAAATGATAAAATATTTATAAACCAATTCTAAATTATTATTTTACTAATTCAGAAAACTTCAAAGAAATCATTCAGGTAGGGAGCTTCAGTTGTGAGTTCCTCATTTAAGCTTTCCTCACTTTTTATTAGAATTAATTGTAACATAAATCTTCCTACTACATAAGCACGTAGAAAAATATCATGCAAGATTCTTTTCTCCATCCAGGCCACCTGCTATAGCAGAATCTAGTCTTAAGCTTTCCAAAAAATGTAGCTATTCAGTCTACAACAAACATATAAAATTTAAAAAGTAAAACCAGCCATTGTAAGAGAAGAGAAAAATCCAAGAAAGTCAGTTCCAAGGTTCCACCAGTGAAATGGAAATAAAATGTGTTGCTGGTATATATGGTTTTAGAGTACTTAAAATGTCCATAAAGAAATTACCATTCTCTGCTGTCTTCCCTGCTGGAAAGAATCACCTGCAGCATTCAGCTGCAAAATGCAGCCAGATTTAAAAAGCCTTAATATTGGAGGCAGTCATTAGTTACTACTAGGTGTCTTCAAAACCAATTATATAACACCTTTAACAAGAAATACCAAGTGTACCAGGTAGTTTATTCTAAAATAAAACCAAACCTTCCGTCACCACAAAAACTGACAGCTCAATCTTTCCCAGCCCTGAGATAATATGGAGATTGCTGACCTAAAATGAGGCCACTTCCTAACTCAAATTTTTTAGCTAGCACAGAAAAGGAAGGTACCTATGGAAGGCACAAGCCTTTCTTCCCTACGCTTTTCCTGAACTCTAGTTAACTAGTTACTTTTCAGAACAATATTAAGGGCAGCCAACACCAAGGGAATAAGCTTTAGTCTTATTCTTCAACCCAAGATCCAAACTGCCAAATTGTGTAGAGCAAATGGGTAAAGGAAGAAGAAAACTCTACAGGATGGGGAGCAAAAGCTTAAGCTTTGTCTTGATGAAAATCTGTCTAATAATGCTGCTAAATACAGATATGTAAGCTTTTATCCCTCTTTGAAGTCATAGGTATTAAAAAGGCAACTAACTTTCATGAGTTCTTCTGAAATCTTCCTTTCTAGATTCTAAAAAATAAAATCCAACAAAAAAATCCCACACATACAAAGATGTCCAGCCTAAGACTGGATCTTCCAAGCAACTGACAGAGACTATGACCTCAGATTTTAACACAGCATTTCTAAAATCATCACCTTCCATCAAATAAGAGGTGCTGGATAGGCACCCTTTCTTTATATGCCAAGACTCAAAAGATACCAAAAAACTTCTCTACTTCCATGAACACTGCATCAGACACCTGTGAATTTAGCCGATACGCAGAAAATGACTCAGGGGTTTTATCAGATCAAAAGCTGAACCCAAGCCAAATACTGAATACACTATATAAAAAAGGAAGATTTACGTAATATGTGAATTATTCCCACTCAAAGCACCAATAAGGCCTCCTTTAATACTGTGTGAAGTTTTAGCACCATGCGTCCAGAGAGAACAATTAAAAGCTAAAGAAAAAAAATACAGATCTAGAAAGCGTGACTGGTGAAAAAACTGGGTAGCTTGTTATAGCTAGACAGAAGATTGAAGAGTGAACTTGTTACAGTCATCAGATATGTGGAAATACATACAAGGCTGTAAAAATGAGAACAATGAACTGTTCAACACACCTATGAGCTTTATAACAAAACACGGTAGTCCTGAACAGCAAGCAGCATGACTTAAGACTGCTGTCTGGGAAACCATTTCTAGCCTTACCACATCACTGGAGATTTTAGGCAATATAACCAAACATTATTAAGAATGGATGAAGTATGGCTTAACCCCACGCAGGATAACAGGAGTATCCATAAGACAACCTTCTTCCCAGCTCCTATGAAATCATGTGAAATGCAAACCACAAAGAGAAGATTAAACAATTTCATTCTACTATATTCCAAAAGCTGAGATGCATCTTAAAAAGGAGGATGTATATGTATGTATCCTGCCATGGTGTAACAGATATACAGATTTTTAAACTATTACCAACACAAAGCAGTACAGCAACTTGGTTTATTATATGCAGATTTTTCTGCTTTGCTGCTAAACAGTACACTGGTCCAAAGTTACTAAAATACTTAAAAAACTATACATTATGTAAACAAAACATAAATAAGACAGCATAGTTCTTTGTACAGATAGTTTAGTACAGATTGTTAGGAATTCATGAATATGTACAATTCTGTATCATAGATTGCATTTTTACAATGCATAATTTTTTTTACAGAAACAAATAAAAAATAAGTTTGACAAATAAAAAGGAGATATATACTGTCATAAACACACTGGCAAACAGTCCATAGTGTAAGATGGAACATGTGCAAAAGGCTGGATTTCTCCAAACTACAATGTTTAATGAACTCATTGGTCATTTCTGACCTTTTTTACTAAAGAACTCTCTGGAAACTTCTCTCTGACAAACTAAATATTTCTTCCTCCTAAGCCTCACAGGTAAACAGGAAAGAACTATAACCTTAAGTAATTTTGAGTAAATCAACTATTTCAAACAATGTAAGAAATCATTCAAGTTATAACTTCAAAGTCAGAAGAACTCCCCAGAATTTCAAAGTGGCTCATTTGCAGTAAATTCAGGATGCAGCTTTGTCAGGTTTGTCAAGGCAGGATGACTGCGATGTTGGGAAGACAGTTGTAGGATTTCTGCTTGTGGACACAGCAACAGGAGACAGTAATGAAGACAGAGATGAAACTTCTGATGCTGGAGTATTTATAGCATTTAAAATGACTCCCTCTGGACTGACCAACAGTTTTTTGATAGAAGTGTCCAAGTGAAGCACTGAAGTGTTGCTTGGTAACTGAGAGTTTTGAGGATGAATGGCAGAAACCACAGAAGACGTAGCTGCAACATTAACAGGAGATTTTATCACTGAAGGCATAGACAGTGCTGCTGCAGGGAGCGAAGTACATGAGCCAGCTCGAGAACTAAATACCTGGGGTGTTGCATGCACAATGGGTAAAGCATCCACAGACCCAAAAGAGTTCACAATTTTTGTAGAGCTTTTCAAAGGATGTTTTGATATTTGACAACTTAATGAATTACTTGGTGCTAGCATGATTTTTGAGGTTACTGGATTAACAGCTGGTACACCTTGAGCCTCCTGACTATGGTTAATAGTTAAAGAAGTCTGTTTTGTATTACAAGAAAGAAGAAGAACATGGCTGCCAGCTCCAAAGCCTTGTGGTGGAACAACAAAACAAGTACCATTAATCATTATCTGAGTTCCAGGTGCCAAAGGCATACAGGTGTTAATGACTATTTTCTGTTGAATACAAGGTTCATTCAACTGACCTCCTGCCTTGCTTGTTACAGTTGGTGAAGCTGCAGACATCTGAACAGTAGAAGCGTATGTGTAAGCATGACTTTGTTTCTCTATACTGGGAGGCACCTGCTGGCACTGTAGGGAGGAAAACCTAGTAACTTTACCTGTATTTGGTGATGGAGGGGGCAACACACTCTGAGGTTTGTGAATAACTGCACTACTTGGCAGAGCAGCTGAAACTCCTGATGATTGAAACTGAAGCAGTGTGGGGAACTGGCTTTTTGGTACTGGAGAAAGAGCCGGAACTGCTGTCAACTGAGGAACTGTATGTAACACTTTGTGGGGGGTGGCTACAGATCCAGGCAAGCTAATGACTGGAAATTGCAAAGCAGATGCTAAACTTTGAGGAGATACTGTTGGTTGCGTTGTTGAAATCAGCACAGATGAAGCAAGATGTCCTGTCTTTACAGTTGATATACCCACACTATTTCCAATATTTGATGTACACAGTCGATTACCCAGATTTTGCCTTATTTTTGAGGGATCATTTCCACCAATCAAGACAGTGGGCTGCATCCCAGAAGTCCCACTTGATGTTACTGAAACAGATTCTACGCATGCATTTACTGTTGTTACTGTAAAGGCATTTTCAGCTTTTTTTGCAACACATACAGATTCATCAACTGACACAGCACTTTGACTCACAAAATTTGGAACAGGAACCAAAGTACTACTACTTGTCAAAGACAGCGCCAAGCCCATGCACTTTTTGTCTTCTCCTTTAGAAATGGCAGAGTGCAATATATTAACTGGTGCAGCCTGTTGTGCATTGCCTTTAGTATTTACAATGGTTTGACCTATATTTAGTCCAATTTTCACATCTTTTACTTGAGCAACAGTTGGTGATGAATTTATTCTTACCCGTGCTCCTACTGTAGTTGGGATCAGAACCACCTGTGGTTGCTCTGTGGCACTAACAAAGGTTTTGCTTAGGGAAGAAGGAAGGTTATGTTTCAATGACTCTGCAACTAGATTGGTGGTTGATGGGACATTGGCAATTTGTGTGTTAATGAAAAGCAACTTCTGAGCATTAACAGCAGGTGCCAGAGATGGAATAATACTGACTCCTGATGCCGCACAGGGTGATAAAACAGGTGGATTTGTAACTAATGTAAGTTTCTGGACTGCAGTACCACTGATTAAGTCTCCATTTGCTGCTGAAATAGACTCAGATTGTATAACAGGATTTGGTTTAGTTTTAGTATCAGCTTGTTGCTGCATTGAAGAATTTGGAGTTATGACAGTGTTATTTTGTCCAATGCTAGTCACACTAATAGGACCGTTTGGAGTTGCTGACATCAAATTGGTAGCTAATGAAATGGAGGATAAAGGAGGAGAGGACACATAGCAGGAGTTTGCTGTTACTTGACCCAAAGTGCCCCCAGCAGCCGGCTGCTGTAACGTGAATTTGATATTTGCTTCCATTGTCTGGGTAAAATCAGCTGGGAAAGCTGGAATGTTAACAGAAGAAGCTGTGGAGGGGGAAAATCCTGAAAGAGATGATTGTCCAGTATGTGGGAGACCAGATGTGGCTGTTGCTACAGATGGAAGAGTAGAGCATGATAACGCTGTGGTTTTTGGCACAAGAAAGGCCTGAAGTTGAGGTGTGTAAGTGAAAACTGAACTAGAAGATAAACTACTAGGTGAAATCTGGTCTGGGTTTGCTCGCACTTTAACAATTCCTGTATTTCCACCTCGTGTTGTGACGAGAATAGATTGTGATTCTCTTACACACACAGTCTTCAGCTCTTGCCTAGTTTCAAAGGAGTCAGTTGTCTGCTGTGATGCGAGACTGTAACAGGTAGAAGCAGTGTTTGTAGACCCACTTAATGCTGTTGCTGGTATCAAAGACTGGCTAGCTGTAGAGAGATTAGATGAAGTCAAAGACACAGGGCATGTGGCAGTTGAAACTGTAGTCTTGATCTTCTCAGTTTCTGTTTGGCTCACCTTAGTTATTGATGATAGTAAGTTACCTGCTGAAGTTACAGCAGGCAATGGTTGCATAGTGTTCATAGGACCAGTCATTTGTGACAAATGGGTACTATTCTTGTTAAAAATTGTACTAGGTGACTGAGTGGTAGCATTTGCAGGGCCTGTTACCAGAACAGGTGTTAAAGAAACACTGGCATTTGATATTTCTGGTAAAGTTGTACGGTGCAGCTCAGATGATTTTTGTTGTAGTGACTGAGTGTCCTTGGACACCATTTTTTCTTCCTTCTGCTGAATAAGAAAATTCTTAGGTAAAATAAGAACTTGTTGCATGACTTTTTCTCCTGTTTTAGAGTCAATCACAGGTTGCATTTGAATTTTTACAGAGCTGTTGTGAAGGTCTATTGGTACACAGTGGCCATTTGTCATTTTGTATACCATTTGTAAAGCAGTCTTTGAACTGGTCTGGCAGGGTAACGCTGGTTTTATCAGCGATGATTCCAAAGGTGACAGAAGTGGCTTTTCAGAAGTAGACACATTTATGCCTTGGGGAGGTGACAGTTGATTTGTTAAGGTCACTTTGTTCCCAGTACTCTTGGCAAGCAAGGCCTGGATGGGTTTGGTCCCTTTCAGAAAGTTTGATACTGATGTTGCAGCATCTGTCAAGGAAAATGATTCTAGAGCTGACCCTTCAAATGGTTTCAGCTCAGTCACACAACTAACCGGCTGCAGGCTACTTTCTGAACTCTGAACCACAGTCTCATTAGTGCCTAGCTTAGCTTTCTTCCTTGGTGAAAAGTCATTAGTGCTTTGATCCAGACAACTATTTTGCTTGGACTGTCGTTTAACAAATTTGGGCAGTGTCTTCTGTATTTCTTTAGAAGTTGATTCTTTTTTCAGAATTCTGCTTTTTCCTGCAGGTAAATTCACCTCTAATAGTTTCATTTCATCTGCAAGGACATTAGAACAGAAACCATTTTACACATTTGCAACTGGTAACTCTAGATAACGATCTTACAATATCTAGCTAAAGACAAAATGCTAGCTTGCAAATGTAAGGATATGTGGAAGGCGAATGTCTGCTTCTTTAAGGGCATTCAAGGACCTTTTTCAATGCAAAAAAGGGGTAATAAGGAAAGGAGGAAGTCATAAGCGTGAACATACAGGGACACAAACCTGACCAGCATGGGAGACAATGTGGAAAACCAAACCTGGTCATTCACACTAATTGATGAGGGCATGTGAGAGTGTAAGAATGTTTTATTCCAGCAAGATTATCTTGAGGGGAAAAAAAGGGAGAAGCCACGCTGTGCAGAAGAGCATGACAGAGAGGAGTGAGGAAAAAAACATAGGAGAAACAACACTGTAGACACCAAGGTCAGTGAAGGAAGGGAAAGAGGTGTGCCAGGCACTGGAATGGATCCCCCTACAACCCAGGAAAATCATGAAGCAGGCTGACCCCTTCCCACAGCAGACCATGGTGGAGCTGGTATCTACACTGCAGCCTGTTGAGGACCCCATTCCACAGTGGGTGACCTTAAGAAAGCTGCAGCCCATGGAGAGCCCATACTGGAACAGGCTCCTGGCAGGAACTGTGGCTTATGGAGGACCCACACTGGAGCAGTCATACCCTGAAGGACTCTAGACCGTGGAGAGGACTGAGTGAAAAACTGTATTCCATGGGAGGGACCTCAGGGCAGAGGTGTGTGGAAGGAGCAGCAGTGACAGTGTTATGAACTGACCTCAGCCCCCAGTCCCCATCCCCTCTGTGCCACCTGACAGGGGAGGAGGTGGAAGAATTGGCAATGGAGTTCAGCCTGGGAAGAAGGTGGAGAAGGGGAAGGTGAGGGAAGCTGTTTTGGGTTTTGTCTTTGTTTCTCACCATCCTACTCTATTTTTAATTGGCAATAAATCCAGTTCATTTTTCCCCAAGTAAGTCTGTCTTGCCTGTGACAGTAAGCGGTGAGTGACCTCCCTGTCTTGACCCGTGAGCTTTCCCATCTTATTTTCTATCCCTGACCTGTTAAGGAAGGAGAGTGTAAGAGTGGCTGAATGGGTGTCTGGCAGCCAGCCAAGGTCAACCCACTATAAACAAATTCTGAGCAGGTCTGTTATGTTATCCCAGAAACAGTTAGGCAAAACCATGCACTAATCAGAATTTTCATCTTGATCATGTCTGTCCTCTTCCAGTCTGCATCTGTCAGACGTGCATCACAACCTATTTCAATACTATCACAGTAGTAAAGGTAAAAAGTAGAACACAAGTTCACATAGGAAAATTAAGGTCCTGAATCAACTTGATTCAGCTCCTGAATCAAATTCAAGCTATAAAATGCCAGTAAATGCTTACCATTGTCTGGGTGATCTTTTCTGGGAACTTCCACATGTTCTGCAGACTCTGAAGATTTACCACATATTACTGCAAAAGAATCTTTGCCATATTCAACTTCACTTTCATCATTACTGCACAACTCTCTGGTAAATTTATCATGGTCTGGATGTCTTTTAAAGTCATCATAGTCCTTCTTCAGTCTAGACCTTGAAAATAACAAAAATAACTTTACTAAAGAATGAGACCCTTTTTAACATTCTTTTTTTCCTTTGTATTTGATGCCATACAAAAAGCTGGTGTAAAATTGCCTGTGCCCTTCAAAAAACTTTAGGGTAGCTCCATCTGCAAGTCTCTAAAACCCAGAAAAAGTGCAGTGATGGTAATGTCCCTGAGTCAAGTTATGTCCATCATTGTTTTACTGCATCCATCTTCTATTTCTTCCTTCATCTTGCACTGTGCCAACTGTACCTGTATGGGCTTGTGTATTAACTGTAACAAGTTTATTTTTTCCTCTGATGGCAACCCCAGCTAGAAAATTAACTAAATCTTGTTTTTCTCAAATGCATCATGCACTTGGCCTAGCTATGGAACTGTAAAGTAACTTCCTCCTTTAAGAAAACTTTATCTCTGGGCCATTAGAACAGCTGCCACTGTCATTTCCATAGGCTCACACTCCACTAAATGTGTATATGATGAACATACATAGCTGGTCTACTCATTTGAATGTTCAGAAACATATCCACTTACCTTGATACTCCTGAACTGCTACATATTTCCACTGTCCCTTCTTCTAAACCACTTTTTAGATGAGATCTAGGGGGCATTTTAGGGTATTTCAGTGTACAAATACAGTGAACTATAGGATTCAACTGGTAGTAACTAACACAATATCCATAAGGATTACTTAGCAAACAAGTACAGCAATTACAGCAATTAGCACCGTGTGTGGAATAGAATCTAGGCTCTAGTCTGGATCTAACCCTTATGACAGTTAAGAACAAAATCTTAAGTTTACTCATTCTCACATGTTAAAATATCAGCTGTTTGCATTGAGTACAGCAATGGGCAGCTGCTCTCTAAAGGATGGAGAGGGAGAAGCCAAACATGATGCTAGAGCTGGTAGGGCATAAGCCTCACCAACCAGAATACTTGTGAATGAGGGTGCACATCAGGCCTAGCCGTGGTAACTGGGTTTAAGCAAGAGCTCAGATTAACAGGCATCCTCCTGGTGCTGAGGCAGGTGGTATGATGTCAAGGTGGGAAGTCAAGTCACAGGTTCAGATCAGAATCAGGTCCATGGTGATGATGCAGGTCCAAGGTCAACCTGAGAGTCAGTCCAGATCAGCGGGACTCATGGGCAGGCAGGGTAACTGCTGTAGTTGATCTGGAAACTGGCATTCCTACAGCAGAGACTGAAGGCTGCAGAATGACCTGAAGTGGGGATCCTGGGCCCATGGGCAGGTGATGTGGATGGAAGCCCAGGTGAGGCTGGTCAGGGTCAGTAAGACCTAACAGTTTACTCACAGCTTTGACACTCTCACTGAGAGAGGACAACCTTGAAGTCTGTATGAAGATCTAGTGTGGATGATACTTCAACTCTGTCATTAGGATTTTGAGCTTGGAAGTCTAGGTGTAGAAGAACTATAAGAAGACACCACGGAACTACAGAAGGACACTAGGGAACCACTACTGTACTAAACTTCTGTATTACTTCTAGATAGGAATTTGCTTTTTTCTTTTGAGGAACTTCTACTGTGGGGCCAGTGAACATATGTGATCAGTGGACACAAGCAGTTCACCTTAAGCTCAGTGCCTGGGAAGGTTATAGAGCAGATAGATGATCCTGAGCGCCATCATGTGGCACGTTTGGGTTTATGAAAGGCAGGTCCTGCCTGAGGAGTCCGACCTCCTACAAGATGACCCACCCAGTGGATGAGGGAAAGGCTGTGGATGTTGTCTACCTGAAACTTAGCAAAGCCTTTGACACCATCTCCCACAGCATCCTCCTGGAGAAACTGGCTGCTCACGACTTGGACTGGTATACTTTATGCTGGGTAAAAAGCTGGTTGGATAGCTTTGAAAAGACCAGAGGACCATTCAGAAAGGGGAAAAAAATAAAATTTGGCTCATTAAGAGTGCTCCTATTAAAGACATCAAAAAAGGAAGGCAGAAAAACTCCAGACTCTTATTCCACACTGAGGTCTTGCCCAGAATCAAGCTCTGCCCAGCCCTCTATAATCTAGAAGGCAACACTGAGGTTAGTAGCTGGCTGAGACACCCTTTAGACACTGCAATTGCAGCTAGACCTGCAGTGCTGCTGTTTACACCAGCACAAGCAATCTTTACTCAGTTTTTTCCCTGCCACACGACACCTTTCTTCACCACTGTCACTGGCGCTACACAGCTCCCTAGCAGCTACATAATGAACCAGACCAAGGCACTGGTACAGCTTCCTTGCACCACCATCCCCCCCGCCCCTCCCAAGCCCCTGCCACTTTTGCCTCTCTTCCCCACAATTTGTAAAGATCGTTTTTCAGCTGGAGCTATTCCCTGGTATACTATGTGTCTGTCCAAACATCGTAGAAATACTTAGCTAACACTGCTGAATAAACCAGGGTTACAGCCTTAAACATACATCCTGAGAAATGAGTTAATCTCAGAAATTATTCTCTACTCTAAATGCATGCTTCTCTAGCTACCAGTGCACAGATGTGCAGGACCTCAGCTATTGTCTTGCTAATACAGTTTGTTACACGGTGCGCGGGAGCGGCCCCACCCGCGGGGCCGGGACACCCGCCCACGGCACGGCTGCGCAGGGGGGGGAGGCGGTGGGTCCGCACAGCCCGCACCTCCCAGCGCGTGCCGGGACACCCCGCACAGCTGTCCTCGGGCAGGTTCGGGCACAGGTGAGTCTCGCTGGTTCTCACGAGCATCGTCCCCCTCGAAAGGCACAGTGTGCTTTCTTTTCACAGGCGACTGCTGTGAGGAGGGGGCTTTGTTAGCAGGGGGCTCTCTTTGCTCGGGGGTGGATTTTTTAGCATGCTCACTGGGGTACTCCACACGCGGTTCAAGTAATTTTCTCTTTGGTCTCATGAACCATGTAGCTCTCCTTGACCTTACATTGTTATTTCTTAGCTTCACCTATTTCTGGTGTCTGTTCCTTCTCCCAAGGCCATGTCTCTTAACTATTTGTAAGTATTAACTAACACCCTCTGTTTTTCAAATTCTTTCTTGTTTTTCATTGCAGATATTTATAATTTTTTTCTAAATTTCAAGTTTGATCTAATACTGAGCCAGTCAACCACACAACCACCCAGTTTCAGACTAGAATTCACTCATATTAGGCACAACTCATACATAGTACTTCTACACTTTTTACATAACAGTTCTGTAACCATATTTAGCAAACAAGGACTAACACTGGGCACCAAACCATTCCATAGCAGAATTTACATAAAGGATAGAACTGGAAATCCCATATACAGGAAAACTGAAATCCTTTCTAACAGTAATACTATCTGCCACATTTACAAAAGAGTCTGAATTCTATAAACAGGAAGAAATGAACTACTAAGGAAAATGAACAGAAACTTGAATAGAAAGGAATAGAAAAAAGTAAAGTCTGTACTTTGGTCCATTATCTAAAGCAAAATGTTCAACATCCTAAATTTCCAAACAAGGATTTTATTTCATGCATTATATCCATAATAAGCTACTAAGGAACAAACACTTAGTAGTCCTATCCATTTACTGTTTTTAGCGCTATGTTGTTGGGCTTTTTTTAAACACAATACCTTTTACACTTTTCAGCATTAGTTCTGCACAACCTGTGTAATCTGCTTCCTTCACACTTAACATTCAAGCAGCTGCCTAACTTGCTAAAGCACTTCCAGTGCCTCACTCCTCTCCTCAAAGTATTTTCATTTCATTTATGTGAGAAGCCAACTTACTAACCTTTAGAAGGTGAATTTTGTTCTGTTTTCCATCCCATGCACTATTGTTAAAAAAATGAGCAGCTAATTACCTGTTTCTTTGAAATGCTTTCATTAGCTTTGGTTCCCATGGTAACAGTTCATTAAGCAGTCTCATCAATGTACCATGCAATTCCTTTACTGCTTGCTTCCGGTGGTACCATCTTCCCTGCAAACATAAGTACCATTTATTTATCATTGCATTAGACCTGAATCTTGCTATATTGTATTAGTAGTACAATAATCCTTGTAACTAACACAGCATATGAGGAAAACAAGTGGAAGACAATATTAAGTTTCACAGTAACATCCACCCTCAACCTGTATAAGACATCAATACTTTTCTTTTTTAATAATATAAAGAGATAATGTCCGAGTTAAAAATGCAAGGATGTTCACTTTTTACGGGTCAAACTTAAAACTGAAGCAGAAACCTACAAACACACCATGTGTTTAAAATTACTTAAATGAGTAACAGACATAAGCAGTAATCCATTCAGGTCAGGGAAACCAACCATGTATGTACATTTTTAAGATACAGATAAAATTTCACAGAAAATCTTACCACAACCTCATTTAATGTAAGTGATATCATTTATATCATTATTATTTACAAAAATAGTTTGCTACAGTTTTCAGGGATAAAAGCCACACAGGTTTTGCATTACATTCTTGTATTTCTAGAATATGTTCTAGACAAAGGGTTTTTTAAAAAGTTTTGCAAATTGGTCGTTTATGAAGTAACAGGCTACACAGAAGAGACTAGTTTTCCAACATAAAAGCTTTAAGCTTTTAACTCAAATGTATATGATTTTCTTTGTATATAATCTTATGATCTTCTATGAAGAATTAGTAAGTCTGGAAAAGCTGAATGAGGATAAAAAGACACTGGGAAATAACTAGCATGTATATACATATATACAGTGTGACTGTGGTGGCCGTAATACGGCAGAACACATTTCCTAACTCTCTTAGATACCCCTTATAAATATTTCTTCTCAAAACTTTGTTCTGTAGTTTATTACATAAAAGACTGAACAATGCATATATGTATAACAGCTACAAAAAGAGATGTGGTATACTCTAGTACTTCTGCCACTTTACTAATTCTGTGCATTTTACATAAATGAGCATTTTATCTCCTGCCTTGTCAGAGAGGATGTAAGGCAGTAAAAAGACTGATTCTGCAAGAAAAAGAACCTATATTCATTTGATTTCAACACCTAATAAATAATTCTATTCATAGTAGGTGGGATCTAGGTGGAGTAAACCTTTCAGCTTTCTTTGTTCAACAATTTCCTGACCCATGGTCTCCTTATCTCCTTCACGTGCCCACCTTATCTTTTCTAATTATTCAGAGTACATCCCTTTACTTTAACATCCTCAGTGGTGTATCCCTTTACTTTAACATTGTCAGTGGAACCTTTTCTTATTATTCGTTCCTTTCTCAACACAAACAGCATCACCCAGAACACTGTACCAAACTCAGCCTGACTAATCTTTTTAAGACCTTGCTCTGTTTCAATAGCCACTTACATGTTACCTAGCAAAGCAAATAGCTACTCGTCATTCTTCAATTAAAATTACAAAAGCGAAGATTTTAAGCAAGAAATTATGCCACATTACCACATAATGGTTAGTGTTGAGCACACAGACAAGTCAGCAAACTGTATTCTGATATCCTTCATTTGTGGCCAATAATATTTGCACATGTAATGCACTGCAGCATAAAACCTGCCATTGAACACTGCAACAGAAAACAGCCCCTGTGTATACTGTAGCCTATGAAGGCATTTGGTATCACCTCCTAATGTTAGCAGTCATCAGAATTGCTAACATATAAAGAATATTACATGCACAGATTTATATCTATTTTAAGATATACAAAACATTTCATAGACAGTTTTAAAACAATTAGTTTATATACTACACAGTATTAGTGGATTGTATCAAAACAAAAATCAAAATGGCAAAAATAAACAATGGCACTGTTGGAAGAAGGGTTCGCCGGAGTCAAGAAGACGCTCAATATGAGCTATGCATCTTGCTCAACTTTATTAGTTTCTAACACTACTTACATAGAACCAATACATGCATATTTGTAAAGCAGAAATATAATAATTGGTGAGTAGTCTCTAAACACGTGCGGTTCTCACACCCCTAATTATCATGACTAAAATAAGCATTCTATCCATGTCGCTAATTGAGTCGCTGTGCTTCAGCCTTGTAGTTTGTTACTCCCTATATTGCCAGACCGGTCCCCATCTTTCTTGGCCCTGCACCTGCTTTGCCAGCAGCTGTAGCCTGTTACAGCCATGGCCTGTTGGCACAACACAATTACTTGGTCTCAGGACTCAAGAACAGCTCAAGGCCACCTTTCTTGTTAACTTCAGCACAGCAACTTCAGCACAATTCTGATTACAGGCCTATTCTAATACCAGGCCTGGACTGTGCAGATCTTCAGAGATTCTAAGGCCACGCTTCTGCAGCCATTCTTCTACATGGCACTACTGTCAGGATACAGAAATGCTGTACATACATTTGATAGAGCAAAAAATGGAATGTGTGAAAACAGTCTTCAAAAGATATGAAAAAAATACTACAGAGTAAACACAATAAGAAATTATTAATTTCTGAGAACTCATCTTTAAATAAGGCTAAAATCTTGGCTTAAGTAGGAAAAAAGTAAGAAAAAGAGTAAGATGAGCCAGATAAATATCAGCTGACCACTGAGTAAACTTGAAGTGATAACTGTATTATGCATTGAATAGCCAGATGCAAGGAAAATGTCATCAATAGCAGACTTCAAGACTTTACTGCCTTCAAAGAACAATACATACAAGTCACTATCCTTGCTTACAAAAATGAACAAAAAAAATAACCATAAAACCCCCACCCCTGCCCCCTGAATTCCAGAGCTAGTTTTTAATAAAAATCAGTGTCCTCTGGATATAATCTCTGGAAAAATCCACATTTGCTTCCAAATAATTTTAATGCGAATATTATAGCAACATGATTTTCTTAAGAAAATGTAAATTAATTATTTCTTTGTATCTCTATTACTGATTTTTCTTACTGGGGGGGCTTAGGAATTGACGATAAAGCTGTTAGTGGAAACACACAATTTTAAGCCATGACAAGGATTTTCTTCACTCAGAAATAGTCAGGACACATAACAAACATCGGCCAAAAGACTAAAAAAAAAAAAATCCTAACTTTTAAAATTTATTTTGGTTCAGTTGGTTTTCTGTGCAAACCAGAATTCTGTGCAAAAAAGATTTTTGCAAAGCCCAGATGTTACACAAATTATATGCTGTTATTCTACGATTCCTTAAATATCACAACAATAAGAAAGGACATAAATAAAGATTCTATAACCTTAAGATACATCACTACAAAATCCAGCATTTTATTTCCTATGCAATTTTATTCTCTAACACAGTCTTGCTTTTTTTCCAGCGGGGTGTGGGGGGGTGGTGGGGGTGGGGTGGGGGTGGAAAGCAAATCAAGAATTGATAATGGTATGACTTAACTCCCTACTTCAGCATTACACAGCTGCCTACTAATTTCTACAGATAATAAACCTGCCTTTACAGATGTCTGTGTTGCAAGTTCTTTTCAGTAATACTGAATAACATTATAGAGGAGAAGAGCTACAAACTGAAGCCTAGGAGTTCAGGCTGGACCTTAAAAGTATATTTGCATCAGAAACACACGGCATTAGAACAGGTTGTGCAGAGAAGCTGTTGAATTGCCATACTTTCCTTCTGGTTTTCAGAAGGTGGCTAATCGGGTTATGGATGCTTAATGAAGCACTGACAATAGCCCTGCTTCAAAGTGGGGAGATCTTCAAATGTCCCTTTCAAGTACTGCAGAGTTCCTTACAATGAAAGACAAAAACCTCTGAGTATGACCTGATGTTATGGGTTAACTAACTAATCAAATGCAACATAATGGCAGCAGAGAAGGAACTGACCACAGAGTAGCCATGACTGTTCCACTCTAAGTAGTCAAAATACAGTTCAAAAAAAATCCCACCAGGAATGGTTTAGTGAAACAGCAGGGTTACTATACAGGAATAGCTATTACAGCCCTGTAGTTCAGTCCTCTTGTCAACAAGCATCTGGAGAAATGGAGATCTGTATGCACTGCCTTCTGGAATCCAGCAGGTTTTTGTTAGTAGACATGAACTAAAATTATGCAATTACATCAACCCAAGACAGTACTTTAGATGTAAAAACAAGTCTTTCTCTACCACTGAAGAGCTTGGTCTTAACAGATGTGTGAAGAAACTGTTCTTCTTCAATTTACTTGAGCAAATTCTAAGTTTGATGACAGCCTGCATTCCTAACTGATTATTTAAATAGAAATATCCAGTACATAACTTGGGTGTGTACTCAGTTATGTTCTTATGTGATCTGTAATTCACATTCCCAGTACAACTGCTTCTATACCTTGGATCTGACTTCTAGAATCATAGAATTATTTAGGTTGGAGAAAACCTTTAACATTATCAAGTCCAATCATTAGCCTAGCCCTGCCAAGTTCACCACTAAACCACACCCCTACGTGCTGCATCTACATGTCTTTTAAATATCCCCAGGGATAGTGACTCCACCTGAATACCTCCCTCAGCATCCTGTTCCAACACTTGACCACGCTTTCGGTGAAGAAATGTTTCCTAATATCCAATATAAACCTCCCGTGGCACAACTCGAAGACATTTCCTCTTGTCCTCTCCCTTGTTACCTGGGAGGAGAGACTCACTCCCACCTGCCTACAACCTCCTTTCAGGCAGTTGTAGACAGCAGTAAGGTCTCCCCTGAGCCTCCTCCTCTCCAGACAAAACAGCCCCAGTTCCCTCAGCTGCTCCTCACAAGCCTTGTGCTCCAGACCCTTCCCCAGCCCCTTGCCCTTCCCTGGACACGCTGCAGCCCCTCTACGTCCCTCCTGCCGTGAGGGGCCCAAACCTGAACACAGGGTTCGAGGTGCAGCCTCACCAGTGCCCAGTGCAGGGGGACAGTCCCTTCCCTTGCCCTGCTGGCCACACTGCTTCTGACACCAGCCAGGGTGCTGCTGGCCTCCTTGGCCACCTGGGCACCCTGCTGGCTCATGCCCAGCCGGCTGCCGACCAGCACCCCCAGGCCCTTTCCCACCAGGCCCTTTCCAGCCGCTCTGCCCCAGCCTGTAGCGCTGTGTGGGGCTGGTGTGACCCAGCTGCAGGACCCGGCACGGAGCCTTCTTGAACCTCATCCAGCTGGCCTCGGCCCATCGGTCCGGCATGTCCAGATCCCTCTGCAGAGCCTTCCTGTCTTCCTGCAGATCAACACTCCCTACCAACTTGGTGGTGTCCGCAAACTTACTGAGAGTGCACTTGATCCCCCTCATCCAGATCACTGTTAAAGATGTTAAACAGAACTTAGTTACCGTCTTGTTCCAGGTAGTTACAAACAAAATGCTATCTTTGTCTGGAAACACAATGTAAGGAATTAACAACCGTACAAAAGAGAAAAAAGTCCTAGACAGAAAACAAGTATAAAATGAGACTTTCAGCTGTGTTAACTTACAAGTGTATTTTAAAAATGCAAACACAATAAAAATAGATTTTAGTAATATGCTGAATGTTTCCATATAAACACAGAGAGACATTCAACACATTTATCACTGAAAACTTACCTTTTAAAATAAGGTTTCTGACATCCAGAGCAGCCAGGAAATGCTGACTCCACTCTCCGTGATGCCTCAACATACACTATTCTGGCATACTCATCATGGAACCCCAAAGCAGACTGGAGCCAGGATATGGATATATGGGGTAAGGACTGAACTTTTTAGGGGAGGGGTTTTTTTGTTTTTAAATAAACACACACACAACCACAATATTATGCAGTTTTATAAGATTTTCTTTCATCTTTACTTTATATCCCAGGGACATAAAATAAAGAAAATTACAAATCTTATAAAACCATGCAATATTGTTAAAAAGGGGTGGTGGTGGAGGGAGACAACTTACCTTACCCTTAATAGGCCTGCTCCATTCTGCAGCGGGGTTCTGTGGTATGTGTGACATCACCAGTCTAGCGTTTTCTAGTGATGTCACACAGAGAGGGAGCTGGTGATCTCCAGCTGCTTTGGACATCAGATACCTAAAGAAAAGAGATTGATAACTTTTTCAATTCTGATGTGGATTGATATTGAACATTCTTATTAACGAATTTGTGGGCCAAAGAGTAAGATTTCAGGCACTTACTTCAACGGCAGTTTTGATTGATTAAGAATGTATGATGAGATTATGTATTCATACTATACAAACTCATGTATAATCGAAAGTGTTTTCATTTTCAAAATGCTTAGAGTTATCTTCTACTTTTCAGTAAAAGTTCCTGAAAGTCAGTATCTTGTATTTTACCTTCAGCAATGTCATTCTGAGTATTGTAAATATCTATCAACAGCTAACCTCTGATAAGGCAGTGGAACAGGCTGCCCAGAGGAGCTGTGGATGTCCCATCCCTGGAAGGGCTCAAGGCCAGGCTGGACGGGGCTTTGAGCAACCTCAGCCACTGGAAGATGTCCCTCCCAATGGCTGTGGGGTTGGAACTAGATGGTCTTTAAGGTCCCTTCCAACCAAACTATTCTATGATTATATGTTATTTGAAGACTGGGACTGAATATAGTCAGGAAGAATTATTTGTAGTATATTATAAAAGAAAAATTTATTAAAGATGTCATAAGTGAATTTATCTTTAAGCATTTATCAGCAATTAATGAAAAGATATAATCTTTTATCAGCCCTCAAACTTTTCTTTAAAGACTTGAGCTTGCACTTCCATGACCTAGATATCCCATCACACCATGCTATATCCTAAAATGGTATCCCATACTTTTATTAAGCATTGCAAACAAATGAAGTAAAAAACACCAATAAATTTCTTGCTACCAAGAGTGTCTTTATCTCATAACTCATTACGATGAAATGACTTTTCATTCAGCCATTTAGTCACATGTTCTGTGTGTTTTCCTTACACAAAATTACTACATGATCATCATTGTGTTGATCAATCTACCACATTTATTTTGAAGATATAAAGCACAAAAACAGGAGAAAGTTTATTATCAGCATGATCTTACTATCTTTTTGAATCTAACTCAGAAAGGTGAAATTATCCATCACTGAACTGTCACATTTTAATCTTCCTTAAAAAAGCTTCAAGATATTAAATAACCTACACATCCAGTTTCTTCATGAGTCACAGAGGTATGTAGTATCCTAAACTATTCATAAAAAAAAGTTATGGTTTTTAAGTTGTTCTGGATCTTACTTAACTACCTTCCATATAGCTGAATTTTGCATCTTCTTAACTCTGGATATACATTAATTTCTCTATTCTTCAGCTGAACATCTTAAACAGCTGTTTTGTAGTAACTGTGTGGGGACAGAAATGCCTTCAACAACTTTTTCAAAATAATATACTAACTGAACAAAATCCAAAGCACTGTGAAGTGTTCTGAATTTACAGTAGTATCTTTATGACAAAAAGGTCCCAGATTAAATATGACTACACATTCATATCTTTGATGTAGAATCCACACTTTCACTTTTGGAACTGTAGGAAGGTACATGATAAAAGTGGGTTAAGGAAAGGTTCTTAGCAAACATTTATTGGAGGGCTAGCCTCACAAGAAAAGGCATGAAGGATCATGGGAATCTAAGATAAAATAGTTGTGAAAAAACTAGACAATAAAGACAGAAAAAGATGATACTGGAGGAGCTAAGAAAAGCTGAAGACTGGGACAAAAAATTGGAAGTTAGCTAAATAATCAGAAGACAGAAATAACAGAAAATAAAATGTAATTATTGTGGAGAAGATTTCAAAATTTGAAGCCTAAAATTGGCTTTATTTATTCACATTATCCAACTAAATAGCTGACTGACAACTAAAAAGCTGTTGGATTTCCAAAAGCTCCACGTGCTCAATCTCTTCTCAGAAGACACTGCATGGATGTAAATTTGTAAATTTCAGACTCAAAACTCAATGTCTTGGGCTTATATCAGTGTTTTTAAAAGATGCAGGCAAGCCAGAGAGAAGCAATGACAGGAAGTGACTTCAGTACAAATCAAGTTCTTGGGACAAAGAATGGAAAAACAGAGTATGTTAGATACATTACAGACAAAAACGCACACTAACACAGAAACTAAGCTGAAATGAAAATGTTTCAGCTGAAAGACTTCAAGCAGGTCTATTACATTCTGTTATCCTAATTATTTATTGGAATAAGAATCTCTTCATCTGCAGTTTAAATCTGTGAACGTGCATGCAAACACAGGTTTCTCAGACTATGTGGTGACAGGAATGCCTTAATTTTTTTCAAAGTAATATACTAAGTGACCAAAATCCAAAGCACTGTGAAATGGTCTGAACATACAGTAGTACTTCTATGGCAAAACTGTCATAGAGACATCTACATGCACGTTTAACATAAACAGTAATACAGATGAAAACAAGTATAACTAAAAACTTGTACATGCAAAAGCCTCAAGCATGGTACACATTTTTCTCAGGAGTGGGGGAAGAGGCCAGGAGAAGAGAAGAGAGGAATAAGAAGAAGGAAGTCTACCTCCTGCAAAAAAGTGAACATGACTGAACCCAGTAATATTAAGGTTTCCACCAGGCCCAAATGAGAAGAGACAGTGATTTTTTTCCACTTCATTGTTTGTAAAGTTGAGGTCCGATTCACTAAAATATTAGTAAAAGTCCTAATCTATTTTTGATGGCTACATCAATTCTACTGAGCGTTCTTGGGAAGTCCCTGTAGAGACTTGTCTAAAAACAGTTTCACTACTGAATGTTTTCAAACATATGGCAATATTTTCCATTTCTTTAGTGTACACAGAAGAAATATTTTATAAACTGATTCAGTAAATGAGCCATTTTGCATTATTTTTTGCCATATATTAACATTTTTTTAAGTAAAGTGTAGCAAATTAACAAAAAAACCCCCAGAAAACAGTCTCTTCTCTTAGTTTAGATACTTCCACTTTCTATGAATACATTTAAAAGCTGCCTGTTTGGAACATGAAAAAAAAGCAGACACAGAAAATACTATGTTCCATCCCGGCACAGTGTAATCCTTTGGATAGCTCAATATCCTAAAAATTGTTTTATGCCTGAGGTTTTAAATATTTTTTACTTGAACCTGTGGGTTTAATTGAATCTTTAAGTGCACTTGAAAGACACTTCCGCAGTAATATGGGCTTAGAACAGGAGAAAACCTGTTTGTTTTTAGCCCTCCTGACTCATCTGCTTAAAAAATATATCCACTCCCAAACACAGACAGACATTCACCTGTCTTGACAAGTATGACTGTCTAATTAAAATGTTCAGGAACAACATTAGAAGACGGCAGAACCCAAAAGCTTTATAAAGGAGGTTTTTACATTTTTATGAAGAGTGCTTTTTACAACAGAGTGTAACAGACCTCTGCAAAAAAATAAAATCTTTGATGCATTTTCTCCAAACCCTAATTAGCCATGAACTTGGATGGTGTCCTTTGACTAAGTAATTCTCCTTCTTCTCACCTTTCTCTCACTTCTCTTCCTACAGGGAGCTACCTTCTCACTCCCCAGACAGCTACACACTTACCAATCAGACTTGCAGGGAATGACTCAAATCCAATGGCACTACCAAAATAAAGTCTTACATTTCAGTAAACAAGGAAACTTCCAATGTTTATGTTCCCTACAAGACAATCTATGCTTTAACATAATCAGGACAGGGTCTAGAATTAATTGCCCTTGTCAAAAGCCAGTTCATTTTACAATGAACATGCTCACGACAAAGTCAGCTTGCAAAATTGCATTCTGCAAAAAAGCCCAAAGTTATTTGATACAAGTATCTGAAATCCTGTCAGTTTCATACTACAAAATGGCAAGAAAGGATTTTTTCTTTTAAAAAAATCAAGTTCTGCTATGGTATGCAACAGTTAAATTATTATTTAAGTTGTACATATTAACAGTTTCACAGAAAAAAGTGACTTCAGATCACAAGAGAAGCTGATTATCTAAAAGGCAGTAAAAAGATTTCCATTCACCCTGCAACTCCCACTGATTTTACCTGACACAGAAGACAACAAGAAAAATGGGATTCAAAACATTAGAAACTGATAGTTGTTATCTCGTGTACCAATCGGGACAGAAGGTGCTACTTCACCATCTCTTCTCATAAAATAGATTTCATATATTAGATAGAAAACTTAGATAAATGCTTCACTATCACGGTTGTCAAAATTTGTTTTTCATTTGTATCATTGCAAGTAGATTTTCAAGTGGAATTAGGCTACTTTGCGTGTCTTGATCAGTTTGCTAGTTATAGGAAATTTCTCAGAGTCACGTTCAACTGAACTGCCATGCTTATATATACAGTCTAAATTTTCAGCAAACAAGGTAAAAATGCAATAAAATCTCAATAGAGTTTTTAGCCAATATGTTCTACTTCAGTTTTATAATTTTCTACTGACTGCTTGTGGCGTTCCCAACATTTTACCTATGTCAGTATTACCAACTAAACAGATATAATTTGTACTAGAATCTGTTTATTACTGTAAATTCTTTGTTTTTTCTATTCATTCCATTTTTACTCTATTTTTTAGTCACATTGCTTTAAAATGAAAGGATATCACTTCAGATGTCCTAAGGAACGTACAGAAGCTAGGAAGATATTCTAGCTTAGACATTCCTTAGGAAGTCACCACCATCTTTTCGCCGGACAGTGCACAGAGCATTACATTCAAGTCCTTCAATTCCCCTTTCTGTACCTCCCACTTTCTGATTTCCAAGTCAGGCACTCAAATAGTAAATCTAACTTATTCTCTCCTCTCCCTCTAGAAATGTAGTAGATGGTAAGGAGAAGAACTATTTAGTAGCTGAAGGGATAGACTTTTCAGAGCACTCCTGTTTTTAAAATAACATACAATTTCACCTGCCAGAAAATGGCACTTTTCCTGTCAAAAGCAGTCCCACTGCCTTTTGCCCCCAGGTGTTCATTCCTGTTCTTAGAGTGGCCCCTCAAACTGTGGCAGAACACAAGCACAGATATTTGTGCAACTGCATGATAAATTGCACTAGAAAACTGCTCTGGGTTACAAACACCTCAACAACAGTAAAAAAGTCGTCAGGTTTATCACAGACTAACTCTATCACCATGCAGCCGAGCACTTTGCTACCCTCTCTCATGGGGTAGCACAGAAAATATAAGCTGTGAGTACATCTATCTGTCTATCTATATATAAAAACAAGCGTGCCAGAGACCGGGAGTAGGAACTATTTATTTGGCAGCAGTTTTGGCTTATTCAGTCGAAAGGCTATGTGAAATTGCAGCCTTGCTTCAGAACTGTGACTACAGTTCAAGAGCAAAGCAGTCTAGTATGTGATAACACCAAGACTGAGTTGAACTTCTGTTTAAAAAAATATTGAAGAACTATGGTCATTTTCATTTTCCTTTCTAAACAATTATGGCAAACTGGCACAAGGGAAATCTCATAATTGTTACAACAAACTCACCAGTAATCAAGCAAAAGTGCAAGATGTTTTAAATGTAAAACTATTAGTCATAGCTAATTCAAAAGACAATACAGATGTACAAAAAATACAGAACCAAACAGTGAAAATCCTTTCCAACAGGTTTATTCTTTCATTTTTCAGAAGAAACAGGTAGTAATGCCTACACTTAAAATTGCCCATGGCTTTCCATTACATAACCTTGTGCTAATTTGCTTTTAACTTGCCAAACTAAATTCTTTGGGCTAAAAATCTCTCATGTCATTTGTTGGCTCAAGCTGATGTTCTGAACAGTGTCAAATACAAACTGTCCAACTACCTACAAAAAAATTAACAGTTTACTCAAGTTAAAAGAAGTCTTACAGCTCAGCTCTTTCATTACAGCCTCCAGTACTTCCAAGTTCTGGAGAAGGATTTCCTTTTACGTACTCTAGAATAGTCTCCTAGGAAACAAAGGGCAGTTAGGAGTAAGAGAAAGGTTATGCTTTAAAGTCTTAACATAAATCAGACAGGCCCTATTTCTAATATATGTTAGTATTTAGCATAAGCTTTAAAGCTTGCCTTGAGGTTTTCTCATTAGCATGTGCTAACAACTACTAAAACTAGAATTACCAAGGAAGTTAGTCACAAAGAAGAAAGATTCCTGTGGCTTCATCTAGGTCACTATTGCAAACAGAAATCAATAAAGTTACCCAGAAGTAGTAAGACCACCACCATCTTCGGGTCAAAACAAGAAAGTAGTCCATGAACAGCACCAAAATGAATACCATCCTATTAATGTAAGCTATCATATTAGGTCAGATTTCCATCACTAAATTAGAACAGTGTTTTTGCTTGGTAGACTAGGTACTTGAGAAAAACTGAAACAAACTTTTATTCTGGATGCTTCTGAAACTGCCACTGTCATTTGTGTCAGAGCTAAAGAATGAAAATCTGCATTTCCTCCAGTTTTTAAGATATCTGAAGTAATTACACAGAACATTAGACATCAAAAATGAAGTTCTAATGACTTCCCTTGCAAAATAAAACCTCATTTTAGCAAGTCAAGTTTATTGACTATTCATCTAACATTTTTTATTTGTATTTCAAGTGAATATGAAATTTCCCTGATAATTACTCCTTAAAAATCAATAGTTTACTGTCTCCTTATAACAACTTTTTCAGCAATTAGTCCTAGCATTTCTTCTTTACATAAAATTTCTATTTGATAGATCTATACAGACACACAGAAAGATCGTTCTTACCTCACAGCTTTCTGAATAAGTTGTATTTTAACTCCGCTCTACTGAAGTGTTTGGGTTTTTTAAGACTGTGTGATTAGAACTAAACATAGTATTCCTGCTGAAGTCATGAAACTTATTTACATAATGACATTATCAGATTTCACTCCAAAGAGCAATTATGACATATTTAGCATTTGTCTACCCTTGAAGAAGTCTTGTTGGTGTGGTTTTACTAGTAGACTAAAAAGTCTTGCCTGTATTAAGATTATTGACACATCGACATGTACTCTCATTTTTGGCTTTTTCTTCTATTGTTGAGCTATTGTTCTGATAACCTCTTGACAGTCTTATAAAACCAATCTGCAATTTAGCAGCTACAAAATAATTTCAAGTTAAGTCTCTTTTTATGCCTTTGGATATTTTAACAGCTATTATGCTAAGTATCTGCACTGAAATTTGTCTGAATTTCAGAGTCCTAATTTGTATTGCCTCTTACCTACCATATCTCTCTCCCCTATTTACATAATTTAAGAATGAATTGTTTCTGTATGAAACTAAAGACATTCACAGAAATCAGCAGCCTAATTTCTCAGGTATAGAAAAAGCAACATTTTTATCATAGAAGTGCCACAGAAATGCCTATCGAAGGTTTAATAAACAAAACTGCAATAAAGAGTAAGTAATAAGAAGAGTTGGCTGTAGAAAGCCATTTCAATGAGTACCATTTATGTATTTAAAATTAATCACCATCTTTATGAGAATCATTGCCTCCTACAAAATCCCAAACATGTTGGATTCTCTTGTCTAAGCATTACTCTTTTGAGGTTTTCAGTTGCATAGATTGAGTGATCCAGTGTACATAGATAGAATTTGTATCTCAATCTGGTATCAAAAAGCCAGATAGCATGCTTTCCTGTACAACCTATTTGAGTAAAAATTAAGCAAAGCCAATTTTAATAACTTACTTGCAAACAGAAGGAGTTAGGAATCCTAACAAGCAACATAAGAGTCAGCTCACAAGAAGATCTGATCAGCACTGCATAGGCAGATATAAGAACTCTGTCCTGTAACTGCTTGTTGGTTAAGAGTTTGTCTTCACAGAAGAATGCTCACATATTTAATAGAAATTAACTACTCCATCTAAGGTATTAGCACTATCCATATTTTATTTTGGCAGTGAAAAGTGTTAAAACAGTTACTGAATTTACTTATTGTAAAAACATTGTGAACAGAGAACTATATACAGAAAAGATTAAGCTTACAGTCTCCAGTTATTAACCTTATGAGGCTTCATGCAGTTACTGAATAGGCATAAAAACTTCAGTTGACAGGCCTCAGCAAACAACTGGCACCGTTTTATACCCATACAAGAGAAAGCTTTTAATGTCACATACCGATTTCTTTTTAATGTCCTCCAGATCTTTGAGTTCATTCTCAATCTTTGTGATTAACTCCCTGAGTTCATCAAGATTAGTGCAAATAAGCTAAAAAACAAATGAACACAAACACTTGGTAATATGGGACTTGGAAAATGTACAATGAAATTAAATAAAACCTAAAAGCATGTGTTATTACTTAGTGCCACCATTTAATTTTTTCCTTATAGCATTTTAAAATGTAACAAAATGTCTTTTTGAAAGTAAGAAAATCTAATAAATATTTATTCTTCAGATATAAACCACATCTCTGCCTGTAAGCTTCCATTTCAAAATGTACGTATTTTCTTAAAACTTCTGTGAATGACAGCTACCAAATCTGTCTCAACTGTAGTAATGAATTGGAAGAGGTTTGAGTATCAAACTAGTCCTTGGTGAACTAAAGTGTACTAGCCTTGGATTATGCTGCACTTGTAACAATTATACTTGTAACAACTTCTTCCTGAATGTAACTTTATATGCTTACACAGAGTTTTCCTGAAAGACAACCTAGTCATGTCTACAGACTGTACCTACCTGTCTATGTTTTGAAAAAGTATTTTTCTTATTCCTGTCTTTCAAAAACAGCTTTTTATGTTTTTCCTTTCAAAATATGGATGCTGTTTTCTTGAAAAACAACTGACAAACAATTTAGGGCAATTAAAGACATTAATAAACTGGAAATTACTAAGCTGTTAAGTTCTTCCATATCATATGTTAAGACTTGCTTCTTTCTGAACATCCTTAGGTGGAAATACTTTCATTAATTTAAGGAAATAAAATCCAAACAGGAAAAAATCCACAAAAATGTTATCATACAACTGCTGATTTTTAATTTTTTTTCCAAATCAGTAATTCGTGACAATATATTTTTACTTCAATTACACATGCAGTTTTAGATTCATAGTGAATGTGTATTAAAAAAACATCGTTTCACTATTAAAACACAGAACTGACACTTCAGCAAAACACGTAAATTTCAGAAACCTCTAACACATACATACCATTATTTTCATAACACTTGTGTACATTTGAGAGCATTGAGAAACTGGAGTGACTTAAACTAAAGTTCACAGGGTTTACATTTATCAAGTTTAAAATAGCAAATGAATAGGAAATTAACACTGTCTTGCTGTAGACAATGTTTGTAAAATTAAGTTGCTAAAGTTCCATCTCTTAACCCAGAAAACAGCATTACTATGTGTAACTACTAGGTTGAACTTGCATGTCTATCCTGCCCTTGAAGAAGCTCCAAATATGTAAGATGTAAACTGGAAGCCAAATATTGGATTTGCTTTTCCCATTTGGCCTGAAATCTGTAATACTGTAGTATTAGATAAAAAGGTACAAGTTTGTCACATCAAACCCTTGAAATAAGTAAATAAAGGCATGGATAAAGATTTTCCCTGCACAGTTATAATCCACTCCTTTGACTATATACATGACAATTCAGTTTTTAGATTTTATGGCTGCTTTTTATTTTCTCCTTTGAGACACATTTAGTCCAGTGTACCATGGATCGAAGATGAAGCAGAACTACGAATCAAAGAAAGATACTGTCTTCATTAGCTATAAGCAGGTGGAATTTCTTTCAAGGACTCACTTCTAAGAAGGCAAAGAGTTTGTAAGGAGAAGGATGATTTCAATGTTGTTAGTTGAATGCTGTCCTGGAAATACCAACTCTATCTTTGACTCTACCATAAAAACCTCCTACATGTCATCAGACAATTCATGTGGCCAAACTTTTCACAGGTCCCAGTCCCGTCTCTCCTTTTAAGAGTCACTTGAAACATAAGGATCCAATTTACAAAATTGTTAGTGTATACTAATCAAAAGTACGTCAATGTGAAAAGCAATGCCAATATGTAAAGTTAAGTTGTCTTGGGGCTGGGGGTGACAGTGAAGAGTAATCAAATCTCTAAGTCCCAATTTTCATCAGGAGAGGTGTACATTTGAGGCCAATATGTGTTTTCCAACTGCCCACTGGTAGAACAAGGAAGGTAACAGCACCTCAGCTTAGAGGATTTACTGTAAAATTTAGTTTATTATTTGAAATACTCCAATACTGTACTAAAAACCACTATAAAAAAGGTCAAGAAGAAATTTATATTTCTTCAACCACAGCAGGATTTGAGATGAGGTACTAAAGATGCACACTGATTGGGAAGAAGCTATTTCTGAAACTTCTCTTGCTTGGTTAACATTTCCCTTCTTACAGAATGAAGCCAGCATTTTGAAGGAAAGATAAAAAGAACAGTTATGAAGTGTAATCTATTTTGTATGAACATTTTAATATGGAATCTAGCTGCTATTTCTCATGATAAGCCTAATGTTTCAGTATTCTTTTCTCATGGTTGTTAATTAGCTGAACTTAGCAAGTCGATTTTCTGCAAACACCCCTGACTTTTTAAATTGTTTTGTGTGTTTTAACAGGTAAGTTAATGTGAAGGCAAAAATGAAGGTATTAATGTTACAATCTAATCATTCTGTCACATTCCGATAGCTTTCTGGTAGTTTCACATACTGGTCATGAAGAACATGCCTTCCAATCACCCATCATAAGAAAAAATCTGAAGAGAAAAAATGTTTCCTTTATAATTGATCAAAGGTAGTGAAAGAGAAGCTAGACCCTATTCTCTAGACACGGCGTGGTGGCTTAAAGATTGATTAATGTACAAGTCATGTAATTAATTACGTACATGCCAACTACAACAAAGACGTTTTCACATCAGGCACAGTACTTACTAAATATGGGCTTATTGAATATAATGGAGGCTTCAGGTATTCAGTATTCCAGTAATTTTTCAAATTCAGTGTTCAACTCTCCTCTTAGGATACAATCTCAGATCTTAGTAATCTCTCAAAGAACCTCACTGACTCCTCAAGAAGGAAAGACAGGAAACATCCCCTGTTTTTTTTAAGGGAAGACAGAGGGGCCAAGCTCTATTCCATCTGGGGGCTCTTCCATCATCCATTTCTCAGAATTTATAAATGAACTATTCATGATTATAAAAATAAATCTAATCTGAGGATTATTCATAAATACAAACCTAGTGTACTCCCCCAGATCACTGATGTTCCTTCCTCACCTCCCTTAACTTCAGCCAACCTTTTAGCATAATTTTTACTCACTTCAGTGGGGTTTCATGCTTAACTTCAGGTTATCTGTATAACTGCTGTAAGTTATACTTTTATTTCTGATGAACCTGTTCTTTTATTGCTGCCTTCTCCATGTGGAAAAGATCCAGACAGTCTCTTTCAATATCTGTATTTAATATAGACCATAGCTGATAAAACTGAAACTGTTAAGACACACTTAAACAGTACAGCTGAAGTTAGTCCAGTTCCTTAAAATGCATGTGTTCCTTTTTTTTCCTTAGTTATAGTACATGTACGTCTATATACCTACATGTGTATATATGTCAGGGGAAAGGAGGAAAGACTGAGACAAAGCACTTCTTACCAAACCTAAATGTACTTTAACTGGAAAAGAAATCCAAAAAATGCACATTTAGTGTCCCTTCTGTAATGCAATATAATTGCTGTAATGTCTTTAAAACATTAGTAAGCAAAGGTGGTAATAAGCTTGGAATTCAGAATTTTTTAAAAGGAACTATGCAACAGCCAAATAACTCTGCATCAGTGAAGCTGTAGACTCACTTCTCAATGTTCAAGATATTAAAACCAGGACATTTCTTGTGTCTTTTTCTTTGGTATAGAGAATTTAACATGCATCTGCTTTTGTTCTGGGTTTGTTTTTTGTTTTGTTGTTTGTGTTTTTTCTTTTAAAGCAGCCTTGAGCTATGAAACTAACATAAGGCCTGAAGTCACATACAAAGGAGTGACTTTGACTGACCTATGCTTTTACTGCTTTGTCCATGACATTCGAACTATGATAGAGAGCAGCAAATCTCTCCAGTGTGTGTGTATATATATATATATATCTAAAAATGGTAATATTCTTATGATTATACCCTCCCTGGCACACTCACAGGGCCTCTATACACTCAAGCTGTCTTACCAAATACTTAAAAAATATGCTCTCACCTTCAAACAGTTGTATAATTTCATTATGTGTCCATGTATGTGGAGAAGGGTATCTTGAAGAATACTTTACTAGGCTCTAAAAGTCTTAGCAGTATTCCAAATATCAATGTTCTAATATTTGCAAATACTCTTAACAGTTATACCAGTCCTGCCTGTCCTCTTGAAAAAGACAGGTTAAATTATTAAAAACTTCCCTAATAAGATTAAACTGCTCATACTTATCAGTCTTATCTTCGCCTAAAACAAATACAAAGACAAGCTTTGACCAAAAGAGCCAGAATTATTTTGTGAAGTTTTAATTAACATTTCACCTAGGTAATGTGATAATGTTTAGTTTTACACTTAGGTAAGAAGTTGGGCTAAGCATTAATGTTTTAGACTACTGAAATGCAATGGTTTAATGCTGTAAAAAAATATTTCTAACCTAACCATGTACTTTCATGGCATGCAGGTAATGTGCTGGGAAAAAATTTTAATGTTACCTGTTTTTTGGAGCCGCTAGGAAACATTTTAGTCACTACCATTAGAATACAAAAGTCAGTGTACACTCAAATATCTCTATATTGGCTGTTACTAACCAATTTTATCACCAGATATCCTACTAGCTCCACCTGAAACACATCATCGTCATAGAATAAATTGATTCTATGTGAGCATTTTACAGAACAGTCATGCTTTAATGTGGGTCTACTGCTCAGGATAGCAGATTGCTTTCTGAAAAAGAATAATAATTTACAGCCAAATGAGAACTTCAAGCCAAGCAGTCATGCATAAATTGTGACTTAGAACTGAAGTACTGTAACTATTACAATATCATAAAACCACCTTACCATAATTAGTACTGTTTGCTTAGTGCTCCCTGGTCTAAAGGTCACATGCAGACAAGGGGTAAAAGCTGCAAGCAAGATGAACCCAGCAGTCTACAAATTTTTTGCAAGTCCTTCTATACATCAAGCTAGATATCAATTCAAGGATCACAGTGTCACACCACATACAAAACCCAAGTATTTTTATACAAGAATACTATATCTACCTGAAAAAAATCCATTAACAACTTTAGTTTTTACAGGTTTTGTCCTGTAACAGATTTATCTGGGATCTTTAACAATACTGTGAAACAGTGTGTAAGAAGCACATAATAAAAAATGCTAGAACATTCTCTACCAAGAAAAGGTGAAATGCACTCCTAAAAGCACTATCAGATTAAACCTTGTGAACTAGACGAAGGAAATTCAACTTTGATTAGGATATCCAAGGTCTCTATCAGAAACTAAATGACTTATTTTATAGACATTCAGATTTCAAGTGTTTAAAGCAAAACTTAAAATAATTTACCTGAAACTCTGGTATGGTAGACTTTGTGACACCTTTCCTCTTCTTTGTGATTGCTTTTTTAGATACCGATTTTTTTCCTTGTAAGATTAAAAGAGAAAAGCTTTATAAGGCTGTTTGTTGTACTTCATTAATAAAACCAAATTACATATAGACTTGAAAGTTAAACTATAACTAACGGATTACAGTAAGTCACATAAACATGATGAATCAGAACTAGACTCAGCAAAAGCAAACATTAAACAATTCTCTGTGCAGGGCAATTGGGGAGGAAAGAAAGAAAAAAAAAAGAGAAAATAATAAACCCACTATGATGCCCATAATATACCACCTAAAAATGTAAGTCATAAAAGAAACATTGACACCACCGTTCTGAAAGGAGTGAAATCCACAATCTGCCACAAACTTAAGAAAAATAGCATCTTACCTGCAAGATTTTTTCTCTGACACTGTAAAGTGAACCACACATTATGGCCTGGGATCTCTGTATCTTACAATAAAAAATACCCGCAAAGCATCACTAATATCTAGAAATCTTTAAGTTACCAATTAAATCAGATTGCTTTCTTCTAAAATGTTAGGCTTTGCTACAGCCAGGAAAAACAGATCAGCAAACACCTTCCTATGATGCCCCTCACAGTCAACTGTGCTATGTAAGAGCATGGATGTAACTAAAAACCTCCTTGAAGCTAAGGCAAGTACTTTACTGCCTATAGTATCAGGGTTCAAAATCACATACATTTCTCAAATCAAGTAGCTGTATCACCAAGCCATATATGCAAGATAATGGTGTTTCTTATATAGTTATTTCTACATTCACATGGTAAAATGAAACAATCTCACCTTTGCCCTATTCAGGCAGACCAAAACCATCACTCTAAGATTATTGCCGTGCTCACATTTATGACTCCTAAACAATAATTAAAAACCTTTAAAAAAATCATACGAAAGTATGTGGCATTTGTTGTCAAATAGAATCATTACAGGCACTTGGCAATAACACAAACACAGGTAGATTTGGTATTTAAATTAATGAAACTATTCGCAGGAATTGCATTTAATTTTTCCTAATAGATGCTTGCTTGTGTGTGCAAATACATATGTACATATACATAAACCCACTCGTAGGTGCCTAGGCACCTATGTTTTTAGTTTATTACACTACCTTATTTTCAGTTTATTACACTGTGAGCTTCCTGAACATCTTACCTGAATCTGAAATAAAACACACTTAAGAGACAGGGCACAGGGCTCAAAGGATCTAGATTTGAAACATCACATAAAACCAAATCATATAAAAATCAATAAATCAAGCTAGATTTGAAAGTCCACATACTGAATAAATAACAGAATTTAAAGAGCCCTCAACTACCAAAACAAAACATAGATTTTACGCTACAGAACAAATGCTAAAACACAGAAGCAAGGTTATTAGAACAATAGCTCAGTTTTGACAATGGGCAAAAATGTCAGCATTTGTTACGTATTTTATGAATCCAATTGCACTGAAAACATAATTGCTACTACTGAGAACTGTGTTGTCCATTTAACGAACTAAAGCAGACAAGTAACGTAAGATTTCTTGACTAACTGACTCAAAAAGAAGTATGGTCATATGGTGGTTCCTTGTTATAATCCTGTAAAAGAACATTACCTGGCAGGAAATGAAGGGATAAACACATGGGGCAGCTAGACTTGTCTTGCTTCTTTACAAAAAGAAAGACTTGAATGTGATTAAGCTGAAAAATCTTCATTTTACTTGAATACTTTCAACACACTTTTCAGCAAATATTTACTTGAAAATTTTCAGCACCAGGTGCTGTATGATGTAGTATACTTCAAAAAAATAACAGTTAACAGAAATATACTTTTTTTTTCACCAATATTTCCTATTGAAAAAATCTGGAGGTGGGGGATTTGTTAGGAAGAATTACAGTTAATTACCAAAAAAATAAAGGTAATAGTTCTTCCTTCACGGCAGCATCTGAAAAGCATGCAATAGGGAAGATATGGGGTAACAGACAGAACAAGAATTAAAAAAACCACTGACTAGGAGCACAAGACAAATGAGCCTTACCTTCTGTGTAACCAAATCAAGGGAAAAACATTTTTGAAAATAGAGTATGACATATGGGTTATCATAAAGCACACCTACTGGAATATATGTACCGTAAGACTTGCACAAGTCCCAGGCTGACATCGGCCATGAACTAAGAATATATCTGTACAGAGCAGCACCACAGACTCTTACCCACATTGTGACTATACACACTAGATATCCTTTGGTGCAGGCACATATCACATACCAAAAAAACCCAGAAAACACTATAGATATTTGCACAATGGGAGAGAATTAATATATACAGCAAGCCAACTTTGGCAAACTCATCTTTTACCTTAGAAATGTCATTATAAAATAATCACACTGAAATTCAAAAGAAGCTATAGGAATAATACTGATAAACTTTTTTAAAAAGTTATCTCTGGTTTTCCAAAAATGATCTTCTTGTTTGTCAGGTTTTAAAAGAAAAAAATTATTCAATAATTTTTCAAGGAAAAATATCCCCAAAATGATAAAGGAAAACTTTTATTTATTATTCCTGAGACAATGTAGCTGCACCTGTGTCCCGTTTCCAAATTAGCTTTAGTACCTAAACATACTCCTATTCATTTACCTTTAAGCTGAAAAATCTTTGGATAAGATTAACCAAGGATCAGATTTCCACAATAAAAAAAAAAAAAAAAAGTCAAGATCTCTTAGTTTAGATTCTCAGACCACAAGCTGACACATTCAGCAAAACCAACAGCAATGGTAGGGGATGCCAGCCTCTACCACCTCCCTGCTACTGGCTCTGTCTTATGTAGCATAACCATGCAAACATGTCAGTCATGCCACCACAGAGCAGCCAGCTTCAACTGCCAGGCTGAGGTGGGCATAGATTCTGTATGGAGCATAAAAATCACTAAGGGGTTGAACAGGCATCAACTGTGAGTGGCAACTTCTCAAACCACTCCAACAGAGCTTCTCTGCCCATAAGCAAAGAGGCTATTTAAAATGGTTTAAATTACTTCAGCAGATGAAGTAACATCTCTGACAGTAGCTAGACACATTTTGAATCACAGCACACTGTACTTTTCAAAGCATTCTCAATATATAAATATATTTAATTCCTCACTAAAAGTAATCAGTCAGAAAAACACACTTTAATGAAGAAAAAAAAATTCTAACAAAGAAGCTCATATGATTATCTCTTCAGGTCACCTATTCCAATCCAACATACCCTTGCTTGCTTCCCACCTCTTGGTTCCCAGCTTCTACTAGCCATACTTCATAAAACACCTGATTAACAGCTCTACGCTTAGACAAAATAACAATTTCAGTACAAAAATTCTCAAAGAGGGAAGGATGAACAGTGGCTCAATAGAAAGATTTCCATCTTTAGAGGTCTTCAAGTCGACCTGATCTGGTATTTGTGACGATCCTGGTACAAACAAGGATTGAGACTAGGTGACTTCCAGATGTTCCTTCCAACCAGCTTTTCTATGGCTCTGACTCTTGAGAAGACTGCCATGCACAGCATACATATATTAGTAACAGATACATAGGAAATCAGTAACTTTTGTCCAATCAATTTCTTTATGCTTCTCCCTAATCATGTAAGAAAGGAAGGAGAAAAACATTCCCCACCAAAACAAATTAAGTTTTCCAAACTAAAACAAGAAGTCCAAAGAAAATAATGACCTTGAAATAGCTGAAGAAGCCTTATCCTTCAATAGCTGCAACAACATAAAAACTGTTTTTAGCCCCATCTTGAGATGCTAACAGTAGCGCCCCTATTCTGCCACAGCTACAACACTAAATTGGTTTTTGCAGAGTAGAGAAATACTTGGACAAGTATTGATAAATGTTTTATAAATAAATATGGAATTATTCTTATTCCTGTTTCCACTATAGGGTAATACTTGTAATAAAGATTGAAATTATACTTCTTTTTGATATAAAGTTCAATTTCAGATATAGTCAATCCTTCTTTGGGAGAGAGAAGAAAAAAAAAAAAAAAAAGAAGACAGACCTTTATTCCTCCTTGCCAGAATTATAAGATAACATTACTGAATAGAAAACAAAGCTAGTTTGTATTCAAATATATACATATCAAATTTATATTTTAAAAAAACCAAACAACCACAACAAAACCACAAACTCCAAACCCAAACTACTCTGCTGCAAATGGAACTGTTCCAAAGCTAGAAAATGTCAGCCTACATTATTCCTGTGTAACCTTACATTCACCCACTAATCTGACTTCACCGTGCCACAATTATTAATTATGCCTCCACACTGCATTTTCCAAGAGGCTCCATCCACATCTTGGGTTTCAGTTCAGAGGGAAAGAGAGTACAAGACATCTTACGTTGGATAGAAATCGTAACTATCAGCTCTTTTCCCCTCCCATGCTGCAGAAGGGGATCAGCTCTTTTTACACCACCTCCAGTATTGACAGAGAGCTAAGCCATTCTTGAGATTAGGCAGTGGACAACTACAGACACACAAGGCAAGAGCCCTTCCATGTTCAGTGGACAATACCAGGAGTGTGCAGCAAATAGAGTCCTTCTCATTCTGTACCAGAGAATAAAGGGGAAATATATAATCACTTTAATCTTCCCAACAAATCTTATCCTAAATTAGACTACAGTTCAGTTATTTGTGGATATAGAACAAAGCTCTTTATTGATCTGAGGTAGTATTACTCTGCAATAGCATGTTACCAACCTATACCTACAGCTGGTAGCATTGGAGCCCAAAAGCTCAATTTGCCCGTTTCCTGACTTTACTTGCTAAAACAAAACACTTTAATATCAGATTGAAAAAAGAACACTGTCAAAATGCATACAATCTGCAGTAAAGGACAGTGCAGTTGTCTAACATTTTAGCCATCATTCCATTGTTTTTTCTGAATAAAAAACAAACTCCACCTTGCAGCAGGAATGGAGTAAAATACAGGTTTTCCACAGTAAACTTATTTGAGCAACACCTTACTTATCTGCCAAAAAAGCTGAAAACTGTGTTAGGCAGACACAAGTATCTTTAACCTGGATACTGCCCTGTCCACCCAGACAGCGTTTGGCTCTTAATGGATGATGAGGATAGAAACCTGTATAGTGAGTATTAGCATAAGCCAGTAACAGGGGTTAATGAAAGCACTAATGTGAATATGAAACATGCTATTTGGACAAAAGCTGATTTCAAAGTAAGTGAATGTTGTATTGGAAAGTGCTGAAATATCTGTACTATTTAAATAGTGTATGCCAGGTTTCATGTATGACTTAGTCTCAGAATAAAGACTACTTTATGCAACAAACCTAAACTAAACCAAAATAAATGAGTAAAATAATTCAAAGATGAAAAATTTTTACATTACTGTGTTTTAATTTTTAGTTCTATAATAATGGTGATTACAATTTGTGGAGTGGAAGAAATAATGACTCCCTTGAATTAATACTGTTTTTATTTATCATCAGTTCGAATTTCAATTCCAAGAGATTGGATTATTTTATACCTTTGACTGGTAGTTAAGAGCAGGTTTTTATCTATTTTCCTTCTACATATTTTTAATTTGTTAAACAAACTCATTGCTGAAAGTAAAAACCAAATCCAGATCTACAGATCTTTCATGCTTATTCCTTTGAAATCACACCACTGCTGAAACACTTCTGTTGTAAGATTCACTGGCAACCAACATTGTAATAGTCAACAGCCCCTTAGCCAGCTCTGAGAAAATTCTTAGATGTTATTTAAGTTCAGTAAGCCCAGAAGTTATCTGGCTGCCATAGGTTTTCTTTCAAGCAAAACCAAATTCCACAGATGTTATTACTGAATAGATGTGCAGGCAATTAACAAGGTAACATAAACTTGGACACAAGTTATGAGCATCCAAAAAACCCACTAGGGATATATGATGCAACTAAAACAGAAACCACCTCAAGCCATCTGAGGAGCAGTAGGGGGAATAAATAAATGATGTTTCAGATCTCTTCTAGTCCTATTTTAGAGGCATAGAAATGTAGACAAAATACTAAGCCATAGAAATGCTCCTGACATTTGTAAATTACCTCAGGAAGGACAATAAAACCCATTTATAAGTTATCATAATATAAATCATTTTGACTTGAAAACAGGAACATTTTTACAACATTTTATGAACTATGATATTTGAGTCCTTGTGGCTTCTGGAAGAACAAAAGTAATGTCAACCCATGCTTCAAATTATAAAGTGGCAACACAGACCAATTTAAATATAAAAATTTTAATAATTTTTATTAAAAATGCATTTTTTACTGCATATGCAGCAGAGCCTTATTCCTCCAGATGGGGAAATGGATGTTTTTGACAAACACTAACTCAGTAATGTTTGCAGGGTAAGATAAAGTTAGCCCCCTCCAAGAATTCCTGTTTTCTTGTTACATTCTAGTAGCAACTCCACTGTTCTCAAATAGAAAAACTGGCCCCATATTTTCTTGTTCACAGACTTGTAAGACACGTTTCATGCCTTTCAAAGATTTGGCAACTGCTGGGCATGTCCTGTTTTCTCTTTATTTTCCTAATCTATCTTGCTCCAAACAACTCCCCTTTTAGAAAAATATAATGTGCAATAATCTGGAAAATGAAGCATTACTATAGACTTTGAAGCTTCCGCACTTACACTACTTCCACACATAGCATATGCTTTTATACAGTCAAAACAGCAAAGCAGATAATGCTGATGTACAGAACTACAGAACAATGCAAGCTAAGCCAATAAAACCTCAGTGGTACCTGTTACCAAAGATACTGACACTGCAGCTTATTGTATTGAGTACATTGTTACAACTTGGTAGAATACCTCATCTACTGTTTTCGGTGTGGTTAACAGGGCTGTTCCAGATCCAGAGGCTGGACAACAGTAGAAGGAAGTTTTTTCAAGTCTGAAGACAAAAGTGAAGACTAAACTCCCAAAGACAGTACACAAGACACTACAAATCTACGCTGCCAGGCTGTTGAATTCAGTTCTTCACATTCAGGCAATGCTTGATGTCATACATAAAGTGTAGTGGTACTCTAAAGAAATAAAATATACCGTGAAATAGACTTCAAGCAGGTGCACTGCTATGAATCTTTCAGAGCACAAGTACAGGGTATAGAATTTACATTGAGGTTCTTCTAAAGGTGTGTGCTATGCTGGTGTTTTCTACACCAATTGGAATAAAAGAGATTCAACTTACACTTACTTCAACCTCTGCTTCAGGCACATCAGAGGTACTTCAAGCAGCCTCTGGTCCCTCCTATTTTCTCAACCCTACAGATGTTCTGAATTTCATCCAATCCCCAACTGAAACAATTCTCATGCTTTTGTAGTGTGCCTTGCACTATAACCCTCGTTGTACCCCACAATTCACTTCAGCACAGCCATCTATCTTAGTCCAGATCCAAACAAGCCTATCACTATTGTCACAGTCCAATTCAAGGATTTATAGCCTCATTTATTTAACTCCAGTCGTAAAAATATAACATTTAAAATGTATAGAACTACTGATTCTGTCTTTCCATTATATTTGGTACTACTCTCAATAACATTGACACAGAACACTCCCACAGTAATAACCATCACCTTGTTTCAAAGACACAGATTCAATGAAGTGGTTACGTCATCCTTTTCATAACTTGCAAGAAAATCTTGTAACTACAGCAATGCTCATGACATCGCTGTGCTCTCCAGTAAGTTTTGCTCACAATACTTACTGGAAGTTTTCAGCTAAAAAACCCCAGCACAACCAGTCTATAGTCATATGCAGTATCTTTTCAGTACCACAGCTACAGCAAGCCAGGAACATGCAAATCACCAACAGAAATATGAACTATGACTCAGTTACATTTAGCTGCCTCAGAGAATCAACGGTGGTGGAAAAAAATCACCTTGTTAAAATATAAGGAAAAGGTACTCACTTTTACATTCCTGATGCTCTCTTCTACCTCCTGTACTTTTAAAGAACTTTGTAAAGAGTGGTTATGGCTATGATCAGATTTAAATCAAGTGTTTTTGTGAATTCAGAAAAAGTTTTACCAAATCTTTCTCTATTTTACACCGTAAGGGTATCTTTAAACACAAGATTTTGGAAGAACTTTGAGAAATACTACTTAGCCTTAAACATTACAAAACATCACAAAACCATAAAGCATTACCATGAATTCAACCCAATCCTATCCATCTCAGCCTAACAGCCACAGGACTACCAGACACTTGACAACCATAAGAAAAAGGATCTTGTAATACTGTAATGTTTTAGGAAAGTTTTCTCCAGTGAGGTCAAAATCTGAAGTGATGAAGTTGTCAGAATAAGAAAGGAAATGCCTCAACATACTACGAGGTAAAGTACAAGAGAGTATCAAAAGAAATAGGACCCTTCATACCATGTAGAGGACAATGAGATGAGATGCAGATGAGAAAATGTTTTATGCCCTCCACCTGAATGGCAACAAACACACCATCTGAGTGCAACTTCAAGTATCAGATCCAGCAGATCAGTTAGTCAGAAACACGGGAAAAGTAAAAGTGGAGAAGAGAAACTTCCATCATTTCTCATTGAATAGACACACAGGAAGTCTCTGCATGCACTCAGGGTTGCAAAACTGAGCAAATACCAGAGAATGTGTGACATAAAACCTTTTGTTAATCTTTTCAGGATTCCCACCTGCACTGACACATTTCCTCCCTGTCTGAAACTGACAGGGAGTAATACTGTGTTCTCTGATTATGAAAATATGTATAATTAAAACCTAAGTTCAGATGATCAATGGCATCTGGTCAACAGTCACAGATACTCTTAACAAAACTGTATACTGATTATTTTCTGTATTAAATTACCTCTGGTAATATTAAGCTCCTTACAACAATATGGAGTTGGAAAAACAGAGGTACATGGCATTCTATTGCTGAATTTATTATTCAGTCAAGTAAAACCACATATTAAAACTGAAGAACTGTTTTAACTCCCACATTTTTAGTAGTATGGAACACTAGTTTGTTTTATAACAAACTTCTGAAACATATTTGGGTCCTAAAATGCATTCTAATAAAGGATGATAATTGAATAAATAACCTCCATTATATTCCTATCTCTCATAATCAACATTAGATGAGCTTTGGTATTATGATGCTACAAAACCCAAACCTTTTTTAGAGTTTCACAAAACAAAAGAAACATTGCAAAAAATGGAGATCACATAATAGCTATACAGGTCAATATATGTAAGGTAACTGAGATAATGAAGAGCCAGGGATTGCTGTTTTCACTTAGCATCCATGCACATATGCGAGATACAAAGAGGAAACTGACTGAAGTAACATCCTCCCTTGATTCCAATTCTATTAATGAGCCTAATTTCCAATCTGTCAATTAAAAGACAGGAATTTTGAACAGAAAGAACTGCTTTTAGTTATTGCAATTAAGCATATTACAGTAAGCACTACAGTTTCCAGTAACAGCGCAGGATTTAGTCTGGATTCTACTCAAGACCACAAATTCTTCAACGTTACAGACTAAAAATTAGAAATTGAAAATGAGAATTTTCACTGAGATTATTTTCTGAGATATTCAGTGAGAATATCTGTAATATCTATAATATGATAGAATATATTTTATTATAAATACAATCATTCTGTGATAGCTGTTCATAACTCATTTCTTTTTTAAATAAAAGTTTAAACTCACATGCCAGTATTTACAGTTCTTCCAACAGCACTTCAAAATTTGTCTCTTTTTATCTTTAAACACTGGTGGTTCGATCTTGCCACACAAGCCCAACACAAAAACAAAACATAATTTTTAACTATTAAAAAGTCCTGCTAACACGCTATTAAGTATATCAAGTATCAAGATGGAGGCAAACAGGCAGCTTTTTTTAACTTTTGTTATTTTTCTGACACATATAAGAAAAGCAGTTACCACAGTAAACATCATCTCTATCAATTACCTTCAAAATCTACTTTCAAATATTGCCAGTCTGTTTCACTAACAGGGTTTGTCTTTCAAAACAATTGCCTATTAAAAAATGACACATGCTGTTCCAGGAGCATTGATTAATTCATAGAAAGTGTATTTTTAAGCATGAGTTGTAAAATGAGGGTTACAATGAAGATGGGGACCTACGTTAAATACTTTCACAGAAAAATAAAGCACAGTTGGTCCCAAGTTTTTCCCCCCGTTAGTTCTGTAACTTAAAGCCCTCTTATTTGTAATTTTGCTTAGTCATTTTGTTGTTGTTTGGTTTGTAAGAAGAATGAAAACAGTGATACATTTGAAGACCGAACAGTCACAAAAGTGAATGTAAAATACATCACTTTCTGAATACTACATATATGAACTTCAACTGTAACTCTTCAAATTTATGTTTAGATGTAGGCATTGAAATCTTTTTGGAGGGAGGGGTTTGTGAACTACATGGTAAGACAGTTCTTTGGGTATTCTGCACAAACATCTAGGATCTAAACATTGTTTACTTAACTTTAAATTTCCACTCAACTTCTAGATAAAATGCATTGGCATCAGACCTCTGAATTTTCTTACCCTTTAGAAGCCATTTTGTTACATAGATCTCTGGGTTTGGTGCTCTGCTTTTCAGCTGAAATCAGTATTTACACTGTTCTGAAGATAAGCTTGTTACTTCAAAAAACATAATGTTTGAAGCAGTCTAACTAAAGCTAAAATCTAGCACTGATAGCTTAGCTCATGACTCAACAGGAGAGCAGATCAACCTTTATGGTGCTTCATAGGATATCAACAATACAACTACCTGACAATTTCAACTGATTTAAAGACATTGTAACTTTACTGTTTTAAATTTGTTTTAGAATTTTCCAGTGAGATAACTGCAACATGGACCATTACCTAAAATACTTAGCTCGATTCTGCCCACATCGGTAATAAAAATGCCATCTGCACAAATTCTGTGTCTCAATTGTTGGACTAAGCAGAAACATGATAAGGCCTGCAGTCAAAGCAGTATGGTTTGGTGACCTAAGACTGCATGGTTCCAGTAGGAATGATTTTAGATTCATGATCTCATAATTACTCTACATTTCTTTGAAATTTGGATAAGGTAATATTATCAGAAAGTAGAGAAATATTTCCAGAATTGCTATGACATAAGGCAGCATAAAACAGCTTCAACCTATACTGATGCTAACCAGTCAGTCAGATTCATCCTCCTAAATATTTTTTGTAACAATTAAGTTCTCTACAGGTACATTCTGCAAATGGATCATGGTTTAATCAGCTGATAAGCTTGTTTTAAATGTTTGTTATTGAATGGGAAACTTTCACACTAAAATTAACATCAGAAAAGTCTAATGCCATAAGGCTGTCTTGTTCCACAAAGCAAGATGTAGACTAGACAGCTAAGAAAAGACTTAAAACCCAGAAATCAGTACCTTTGTAATTTTTACTGCAGGTTAAGAATGTCGACTTACCAGATTTGTGCTTCTTGTGTTTTGCTTTCTTTTTAATTATAAACAACTTGTTCTGGATCTCAGATTTATAAGATTTGAATGGATGAAGATGAATCTCACGCTTTCTTTGCAAGTCATCAAGTTTTCTGTGTAGATTTTCATGTAAAATATCCTTCAACTTTTTTTTCTTTTTCTTCTTTTTTGCCCGCAACTTATTTAATTCATTATTTCGCAGTGAGTTCTCTAGGATTGTTTCTTTAGCAGATTCATGGTAATTTATGCCTTGGTTGTCCCAGTGAGTGCCATTGACATGCATTTGGCAAGCTTTCAGTGTGTTCTCCCTGAATGGACTGATGTCTGCTTTTACTCTGGCCACTTCAGCACAACCTTGTCCATTCTCCACAGCTCTTACTTCTCCTGAAGTAGGGTGACCACCCATACCAACAACCTCTCCTGAACTAATCAAATTCCTCAAGTTCTCTTTACAGCAACCAGGTTTTTTAATGTTGCAGACTCTTGAGGTCTTGATTTCATATTTAATCTCCTCTGTAGTGGCTTTAAAGCTACTTGAATGTGTACTTTTTTCTGGACAGGTAACAATGGAGTTCACACTTTTCTCTACTTCTGTCTTGGAAAGATGTAGCAGTTCTCCTCTACCACAAGAAATGACCTCCCCATTGGTTTTGTTTACATATTCATGTTTTACTTTCTCTAATTTCATACGCGACACTTTTTTAACTTTGATGGGAGGAGATGGGAATTCAGGAGCCTGAAAAGGTTTTTGTTTGTAAATCCGAACATCTGCACCACAGAACTGTGGAAAATGAACATATGCGTTCTCCAAGTAGTCATAACCAAGAATTACTTCTCTGCATTCGTGGATAGGCTGACCTAGCACTGCATCCTGAACATCCTTTTGTGTTTCATACACAAAATCACAGAGACCTTTTAGCAGCCACACTTTTTGATAGAATGGTAGCTCATGAAATGGTTTTTCCTCCAAGGGATTAACTTCTCCAAGGACTCTGAAAAACTGAGGACACAATCCAAGTTTTTCTGCAGCACTTTTAGGATTGTCAGTCTGCCCTACAACAGTATACCAGTGTTGCACCTTCTGTCTGAGTGCTGCTTCCCAAGTCCGGTAAGAAAGTGTAGGCCTGCGATGTAATGTAGATCTGCGATGAGGAGGACTTAACAAAGAAGTCATTATTTTAGACAAAAAGGCATTACACTGAGGCATCAGAAGACAACGTTCCAATTCATAGAATACTATTTCTGGTAAATTTAAAATCTGTTGTGCTAAACAAAGAAAATGACCAATAGCTGGAATTTCCCACATTGTCTCCATCCTTGTAGGTGCTGCTTGAGCTAAAAGTGCCTTTTCCCATTCTTCTATTTCTTTCTGACTAGCTTCTTCTGCTTCTTTTCTTTCTTGCTCTCTCAGCCTATTAAAACAAAGTTCATGAACATTCTGTTATCAGGTGAATGAAAAGAAACTATGAAGAAAAAAAAAACAGAACTACAGCATGACAAACATACTTATCTTGAAGTAATAAAGAACACAGTACATAAACTTTTAATTCAGTTTGTCTTACTTTGGATTACACAACACATCACTGCACCAAAATGGGAAATTATAGTCTTTTATTTCTATTACTACTAGTTTAAAAAAGGGGGAAAGAAAAAAACCTGGCATATATCAGTAGTTTAGGTGGTTTAGATTTTTCTTTTTAAATATATTCCCTTCCCCAATCCATTTTTGGCAGCATTAAGTATTTCCAGCAAACTATCCATTTAAAAATCTCTGAAAACAAATTCCAGGTAAGTCTTACTTTCAAATGGTTGCCCTGTGACTTATGTGACCTACCTTGTAACTCCCTTCCTCAGTCACAAGTATACATGCCTAACTTACGTACTTCATTCACATACGAAAGCAATTTTCCCTCCCACCCATAGGCATGTTACTAGCTGGTTTGCAATGGTGGTCAAAAAGGAAACAAATATCAAGATGCATGAATAAATGATGGAAAATAACACCAGAAACAAAATGTTATTAATAAATGGTTTGCCCTCACCTGAAAAACTGTATTCAGTTCTGGTCCCCCTATCTAAAAAAAGGATAGAGCAGAAATAGTGGGTATTCAGAGAAAGAGGTTATCAGTAATTAGAGGCCTGCAAAAACTTCTGAAGAATCTGGGACTCTATGCAAAACACTAGCAAGAGGTAACATGACAACAATATACAAAACTAATAAGATAGACTGGGAACGTCTATTTACTTTTATTTATAAATTCATCATGAAATTTACAGGCAACAATTTTAAGTGGAAGAAATGCTTCCACTCCAGATAATCAAGCACTCACAGCTTAACATCTAATTTAGTAGAACACACGGTACATTAATTTAGTTTCAAAGTGAAAAATAGGACAACTGTATGAATCACAAGAACGTAAAGGGTTACCAGTAACAAGCAGGATCTTTCTTTAATGTTGCAATGGTAAACTAGTGTTTTTGCCTCGAAGCATGACTAGATTCCAAAAGCTCCAATTAAGACACAGTTGTACTTAAAGGAAAATATTTCTAGAGCTCATCCAAACTTCTAACATCTTTTCCTGTGAAGCTTCTACCACTGACCACTCAAGAAACCATCACCAGACTACATCATTGATGTGACCTGTTACTGGAATTTACATGTCCTTATTTCCAGATTGTTAACCTCCAGTTATTCCTCTGTAGACAAGTAGCAAATAAATGCCATGTATCCATTCAAAGCATCAATGTTTTCCAGATTCAGCCAAAGAGTAATGGTATGTTAAAATGTTTCCTTTGACAACATGAAGCTAATAGTGGCTTCTAGCCTGATGAACATGTATTTGAAGCATTAAGTATTGACTGGATATCTCAATAATTTACAAATGTGACAAACTAGCTTAGCCCCCATTTTAGTATCAATGCAAGAGAAATATGCCATAACCACAAACTTAAGATCTGCAACCTCTGTGTGTGCAAAACGACATATAACACAGTAAGATTCCACTAAATGCCTTATCTTATATAATTAAATTAAAATTCAAGTGACTTGCTACCATAATTTGAACAGCAATTTTTAATATTACATGCATGCATCGTTATTTATGTGCCTATCAAACACAGAAAGACAGATTCATGTAAAACAAAATTAAAATGTAAAAGCAAACAGGTCAGTAAATTCTCAACTTCACTCTCCCAATGCAGCATTAATGTAACCATTCAACGGATGCGATCTAAAGACAAAAATCTCAATCTGCAGCACTAATTTAAACATTTAATCAGTGTGGTTTAATGACAAAAATCCCATTTGCCATTCTAGGTGAATAAACCAGTAAATTCAACAACACTACTTGCATAGTTAAAGTGAGCTTTTTAAAAAATTTTTTTTCTATTTCCATGCATAAATATTGCATTAATATAATAAATAAAAATAAGCAACTTACAGGTGGGGTAGAGGAAGAAACTATATTAAGTAGAAAGTGTTCTCAAAAATAAATTTCAAAGCATTCCTAAATCCCACTCCCTCCTAGCTGTAAAACATGCTTCCAAATAACCTGCTGCCTCCAAAAGGTGTGAATTGTGTTAAAATGGTATGAAAACAAGCTTAAATATGAATAGAGAGACAGTGAGATAGAACAAACTGTAGAAAAAATATCAGATTTCAGTATTATTTAATAAAAACACAGGCCATAGACTACCTAAAAATTCTGCCTTTGCAAGCAGTTTCAACTTAGCAATTAGTAATTTAAATTGAAGTAGAATTCTCAAAACAAATACAATAACCTAGATTCACCTCTGTCCTGCATATCATAAAATGACAATCATTATACTATTTTAAATATCCTTTTAAAAAAGAAAAACATACATTTCACTTCCAAAAAGTCTGCCTTTTTTTTAAACTATCATTGTATCACAGTATCTGTAGTCATTCCATTCTCAGCAGACATTCAAGAGAAAATGTATATAATAGCACACTTTCATATCTTCATTATTGAGGTCTTCCTACTAGCTGGCCACCTTTTAGAGGGTATTGCTTTTTCCTGACGCTTGGGTGGGTTTTTTTTTATTTCTTGGTGCGCGGGTTTGGTTTTTTTTTTTTTGGGGGGGGGAGGGGAGGGGGGAAGTGGGTTGAAAGAAAGGAGAAGGATGAAGAGAAGAGAGGTGCTGGGGCAGAGGAGCAGGTGTGGAGGGTAGGGGAGAGAGAAAAAATGATATTTAGCAGTATCCTTTACACTAAGAAATTCTCTGGACAAACGTATTTGGCTTTTATGCTGACAGCAACTGTAAAAACACTTGTTTCATACTTTTACTTACATTTATAGATAATATCTTTGCAGACATGTATTGTGTTTACAACAACACAAAGCTATTCTAAGGTCAGACTAACAAAAGACAAACATACTCCTAGAACACATCTGCAGCAGTTGTTTCGCAGCTTTTGAGTGGATAAACCCATCACACTTGACATTAAAACTTAGCGGGCATGCTCCCCAAGTACAGATACCACCAAAATCAGAATCCAGACATAACCCCCTACTCGTCGCACAATTTTCTCCCTTAAGACAGCAGGCACATCTCACCAGCCAGATCCTTCTCACTTGCAACAAGAGATTTCACTTTTAAGGGACAGGAGGTAGAAACTACATTGTACTTTTTTCCCCTGGGTTGAGTAATTTTTCACAGGTAAAAGGTAAGGCATTGGAACTCTAATGACAAGGTACAGAGAACTGTTCTAATTCTACAATAACTTGCTTCTACAAACCTTTTAAAAATAAACTAAAAAGCTACACACAAAATAGCGATTTTACACATTAAACTAAATACATATTTAATAGCCAGAAGAAATTAAATTTGCAGATGTCCATGTGACCTTAATTGTGTATCTGTAACGTCTTACATCACATGACATATTCCACATTTTTCATAGGACCCAGTTAATTCCATGCCGACATCCTCATAAAAGACAAAATTGACTGTACAAGCATACCTCATTCTACAATTTGCCAATTTAAATTACTAACTTGCAGCTGTAATTGAAGTCTTTAAATGTTTTAATGAACATGTCTGAAATGCATCCCAGGATCACATTTTCAGAGATGTTAAAGACAGAGCTGCCTAGCATAATTGTCAACAAATCAAAGCCATACAAACAATTCACATTGAAGTCCACCAGTTAATTACCTGTCACTCACTGGTGGTTTTAAAAATTTCAGCAGGAATCTAACTCTGTTTCCACAGCTAAATGCCTCTAAATAGGCAAGCATTTCCAATTATACAATAATTCCACAATTACTTATTGTTAACTAACATGTAAGTTAGTATGTATATTGATATGTTACTTAATCAGCATGTAACCAAGCAACTGAGTCAAACCTCATGGAAATGTAACTAATAATCCAAAGAGGATATTCAATATTCTGGTAGTTAGAACAATTGAATAAAAGGAAAGTTAATAACCATACTGACAAGAAAAGTAAATCAGATGTTGTTACATACACACACACATATATATATATACTCGGCAGAGGGGCAAAGTGCTTTCACTACTGTACAGAAACTTAATAGCTGCAAAATAGTGAAATCAGCTTCGCAAAGACACCTCCATTTTTATATGTTGAGTCTTCCATGATGAATGTATCACCTGAGGGAGGCTATAGAGTAAATAAAGACAAAATGAAACAGATTGTGCAAGAAATGGATAAACTACACCAAAGAAGAAACAGAACTCTCTACCTATATAACAAAAATAAGAAGAGGATTTGGAGTAGTATTTCCATGAAGCTAACTACAGAAAAGAAGATAAAAACCACACTTCAGGATATTCTTGCAAAACATGCAATTGAAAAAAACTTGCAAAATCTATTTGAGGATTTTTTCGGAAAAAAATATTCAAAAACTATTTTGAAGATTTCATTTACTGCAGTTCTTTGTACTCATCCTAAGACACCTGTATCTTACAAGAGTATCTAAATATCTAAAGCAAAGGGTTAGATATTAACTTGGACTTCAACAGACAGTTTCTTCAGGTATGAGGCTAAGTTTGTAGAAAGGCACTTGCAACCTTACTTATCTGGGGCTGAAAGTATGTAACTCCTAGCAATGTGACTAAACAAGTTAGAAAGTACATGTATGTAAAGTGGTCAGCTGGATGGCCAGAAAGTGAAAAGCGAGCACTGTTTATGTTCCTGATAACTCATCTGCAAGTTGGGTGAACAGAAGGTGCTGCCTATCCAAACACAACTGATTTGCCAGCACACGAGCAATTTACACTACCACACTGCTCACAATGTTATGGGGAAAACCAGCAGCAGAGCTAGACTGGGAAGAAGGCAAAGTTCCATACAGTAGCAATTAAAATCCTAAATAGTTTACCCACTCAAATGAGTTGACCATCACAGTCACTCATAATCATATTCTGACACAGGATAGCCTATATTATAGCAACAGATTCAGATACTCTTTTACAACTGCGATAAAAGACTGAATGAAATAATCAATAATAACAATCAGTAAAATAATCTGTATCCACTAAGGTAGCACTTCAGTTCTAAGAATACATTAAACAGCAATTCTGCACTAACATTTTGTGGCCTCAAAAAGATGTGGATATTATTCAGTCATCTATTTTTACTAGAATTTTCATGGCAGATTTAATATAAGCTTTGAACAGATTTAAATGCAATTTCAGTGCAGCAAAATTCATTTTTATTACAAAAAAAATGAAGAGTAAGTGAAAGCCAAACTCAATAATGAACATGCATTTTGCCTGTAGACCAAGACTATAGCTCTAAGCAATACTGCAATGGATTACCAGAAGGTCAGCACTGTGCACTCCAATTAAACTACTCAAGTCTGCAATTTTGCATATAGTTTTGGAAGTATCTATTCTGTGCCAACCTCACCATGTCATATTTCCAAAAAAAACAAAACCAACAAAACCCACCAAGAAAACCCCAAGCTAAATAACAATTTTCTCTTCCTAACATATAACTATGCATTCAACAAAATCTATATTTTAGCAATAAATCAAAGTAAGTTTAGGAAGTTGTAAAACATTTTTGAACAAAAAGTGTTCCATCTTAGTGTTGCAAGTATGTACATTTACATATAAAACTTCAGAAATTTGTATCACACAATCATCACTGGCAACATATTCCTAATTTTACAGGCCTTCCAGTTTCCAACCCTTTTTAAGGAAACACTACTACTACGTACCTTTGGAACATTTTCACTTTGGTAAGTTGGGCAGTAATTGGTACAAAGAGGTCCAAGTTACTTTGAAAACATAGCCAATCCACGAGGAAATAAGGAAAGTTAGGAAGATACCAGAAGCATGATTATTGGAGGAGATCAACAGAGCCATTTTCAACCAGCTACCTGATGATACATATTTTAGGGCATAAAGAGGCAAGCTGTGATCTTTTTCTGTATTGTAGAACATTCTGTTGAATCAATCACTGTGGAGTATCCTTTGCACAGAATCTGGGACTTGTGAGCATATCCCTATGTATGGATTTAGCTGTTAATAACTACAGTTCTGCAGGAACATGCTTAAAACAGGTGTATAAAAGCAAAATTTTCATTTCATCAGGTAGTATGTTCTACTGACTCTATGGATGAATTCAAGTCCAATCAAAACATCCTTTTTCATAAGTGTTACCAAGTTCAGAGATCCAGAACACAGAGTTGAACACAAATCAAGAGAATTTTACCAGAGAAACAATAAACTTTGTGATCTTTGTTGCTTTGCAAAGTATGAGGTGGGTTAGAAAAACAAAGATTCACTCATTTCTAGGGAAAAGGTACTGGCTAAGACTTAAGTCAGCCAGAACTGTATGGTTTCAAATCTGTTGCAAATGAAGATTACCTGCGAAATGAGAGTGAACTGGTTCTATACGGGAAAAATCTCCAAAACTGTAAACTTTGAAAAAAACCTGGAAATACTTTGTTTCCTAAACCTAATGCTGTCTTACCATGTGCAAGGTTTTGGTAGTGGCGGGGGGCTACATGGGTGGCTTCTGTGAGAAGCTGCTAGAAGCTTTCCCTATGTCTGATAAAGCCAATGCCAGATGGCTCCCAAGACACACCCCGCTGCTGGCCAAGGCTGAGCCCATCAGCAACAGTGGTGGTGCCTCTGTGTTAACATTTTTAAGAAATATCTGCACAACAAATTGCAGCAGAAGAGAGGAGTGTGAATATGCAAGAGCAACAACTCTGCAACCACCATGATCAATGCAGACAGAGGGGCAGGGGGTGCTCCAGGCAGCAGAGCAGAGATTCTCCTGCAGCCCATGGTGAAGGCCATGGTGAGGCAGGCTGTGCCCCTGCAGCCCACGGAGGCCTGCAGTGGAGTAGATATCCACCTGCAGCCCATGAAGGACCCCACTCTGGAACAGGTGGATGTACCTGAAGGAAGCTGTGACCCTGTGGGAAGCCCACACTGAAGCAGGCTCCTGGCATGACCTACGGACCCATGCAAAGAAAAAAGCCCACGCTGTAACAAGTTTGCTGGCAAGATTTGTGACCCTGTGGGTAACCCACGCTGAAGCAGTGAGTGAATAACTGCAAACCATGGGAAGGACTCATGTTGGATAAATTAATGCAGAACTCTCTCCCATGGGAGGGACCTCACGCTGGAGCAGAGGAAGAGTGTGAGAAGGAAGCAGCAGCAGCGACAATGTGCGATAAATTGACCACAATATCCCTTCCCCATCCCTCTGCACTGCTTGAGGGTAGGACATAAGAGTATTACGGGGTGAAGGTGAGCCAGAAAGGACGAGATTGTGCCTTATGCTTTGAAGTCCTAGATTTATTCATGAACTTAAAGACAAAATGCACCACAACATTTATTTACCTAAAAAATCCTTAAGGAGCTAGCCCCTGTAGAGAACTAGGGAGGCATACTTATTTAAAACCAAACCAAAACAAGTTTTCCTATTACCTCTTTTCTTCTTTTGCTCTCAGCTGTTCCTCTTGTCTTAGAACGTGAACCATCACAGACTCAAACATGCCTGTTGACAAGCCTACTAAATTGCGAGGTGTGGAACGACGTCTTGTTGAAATGTATGCTGTTCCTTTCTCATCTTCCAGCCCATAGCATCCTCTAGATGTTACAGCTATCGATGTTTTCTCTCTTAAATGCCTAGAAGAAAAAAGCAAGCCAATTCACAATTACAAATTCCCTTGCCAACAGCACTTCAATACCTACACTACCAATCATAGATCAACCGTGTAACTCAAAAAAAAGCAGTTATTTTTCACCTGACATTTAGCTCCTTTATGGAATTCTAAACTTAAAACCAACATGCTAACATGAGCTATGTTTTCACATCTTCTGAAAATGGTCAATATATCTCAAGTAACCAAATATTATTTGTAGACTTGGAAAGAAAATACATCCACAATACCTGTGATAAACTATCACCTTTAGGAGACACCTAAAAATACACATGCACTTGTTGATTTGGGTTGGGTGTGCGTGAAACAGCAGTTTAGTTAAAAACTAAAGAAAGATTAAATGTGAAACACTGTATTTGGTTGTAAAGTTATGTTTCATCTTACACTGTTTCAAAGTACTCCAGCAGAACTGGTATGAGAAGTAACACTCTACCCACAACCTTTGAAAATATTTGAGGGGAGGGGGAAAAATTCAACTTCCTTTCAAAAGCAACATCCACTCTAAGGTAATTTTCTGTGGTTTGTAAATCTGAGAATCATACAACCAACACTGATTGCTTCCCTTGAGTCAATTGATGGGGATCATTGAGCTAAATACTGCTCTGTAATGAAGTAAGAATGATTATTCCAAGAATTGTCATTTGTCATTTGTGTGTGACATGTAAAAGAATGACAACAGAAACTGATTTTTTTTTTTACTAAATACGTATGTTCCTATTTGATGACACAGTACATACATTGAGGTCACTTTCTTACAGAGTTTCTACTAAAAAAGCATTGAGCATTCTCAGGTCCTACAGAATCCAATTCAACAAAGTCTTCAAGAAAATGCCCTTCAATTCAGTACAGTTGAGACATTACATTCACAACACATACAGAAATTAACTTGGCACATATTTCCAAGCTGGTTTGGTTAGCTATTTATTTTCTAGCAGTAAGTCTTTTAACCACAATTTCCGAATTTTTTTTTTTCTAAATCACCTTTACTCAAGCAAACTTGCAACATTCATGCCCCATTAGGCTCAGTTCCCTTCGCTTCTATCCCAAACTGTCCCAAAACAGCTGTTGCACAAAACCAGTTTCAAATACAGTGTTGCTACACCAACACAGAATACATTCACTCTGGCTTATAGTCAAGTTCTGTGCCATGCTCTTCAAGTGTTCCTACTACACACACTGCTGGCAGCTAACACTCTGTATCACCGGCGAGTTTAAGGTTGACAGACATGCACAGCTTTAAGCAGTTCCTAATACTGTTTCTTCTTCACCTTCACCCCTTGCCACAAAAATCCTCTCGGTTTTTACATGCACAACACCATGTCACTCAGAAGACTGGCAGACCTTTCAGTGTAAGCAGCCACCACGGTTTTCTGAGTATGACTAAACTAAGCCTATGTTAAACTCATGAGAAAGCATATATTCCAGTCACGATTTACACTGGGCTTTCTACACCACCACTTGACAGCTTTCTATGCTTCAGCTGCTTTGGCTGATAAACAAGTTCCTGCCAAGGGCTTATATTTAAACATACCAATTTCCATTTCACCATTTAAGACTGTAATATGCTAAGCATTATCTTTCATTTTATGATGATCAAAAAATAACCAATTTCAAAAGGTACTTTGGCTCAAAATTTTGTTCCTCCCTATTTTGAAGACAATAAAAATTTCACAGGCTAAAATTTACGATTTTAAAAAGCCAGATGTTCATACAAAGTTTAGGTAGTTTCACTTGCTTTTGACAGTATAAAATAAAGAAAGAAGCATTTCACATCTTGTCTAAACAAGTGTGCTTCCACGTTCATAAAGGGCACAATCTTAACCAGGAAATGCTGTGCCCTATTTTGCATTTTGGTATTTTCAAGTTTGGAATCTCTGAAGTTTTTTTAATTACGATTTTTATAGTTCCCAGTAGGAAACGTCCCCCTCTCTGGCAGTACTGACAGCTAAAGTGTTTTATTGTGTTTTTTTTTAAAAAAAACGCTAACAGTATTTTTCACATAAAGAAACACACCGCTTACATAAACAGGATCTGGCAAGGCCCCTATAGCATTTTCTACACCTACCGGGAGAGCAGCGCCAGCTTCTGTTCCAGCATCATCTCCAGCTTCTGGGCCTGTTTGGACAGCCAGTGATCTACACCATGCAGCCGGTAACATGTCTCCAGCATGAGCCGGAAATCACCCACAAAATCCGCTATCCCTGCATACTGCCCACTGGAAAACTTCTCTTCCATCTTCAATAGCCACATTCCAGCTGGTGACTGCTGAAGGCAGTCACTGCTCTCAGGGCCCGAGAGGGAGCTAGCTCCTTCTTCCTTGACAGACGCCTGATCCGCGAGGGGCTTCAAAAACGGTGCTGTCAGAGGTCGGTACTTCTCCAGGAGAAACTCGCGCAAGATGCGGTATCCCTGCTGCAGCTCGTGATTCAGGCTCCGCTCCCAGGCGCAGCCGTCGCTCTTCCCCGCCGCATCATCTGTCTCCATGTCCGGCTCCTCGTCCCCGCACGGAAGGCGGCTCGCCCCGGGCCGATCCGCTGACGAGTCTCCCCGCGCTGCGCCCGCGGGCTCTGCCGCGTCCATCTCCCACCCCGCGCACGCACAGCGCCTCGCCGGCTCCAGGGGCGCTGCCGGCCCCGGGCCGGCTCTTCAGCATCAGCTAGGGACCGCCGCGCTCCCCCTCGCCCTCGCCCAGCCGGCGAATCGACATCGGGCTCACCTACGCACAGAGACACGATTCAGTCCTCGCCACGCTCCCCCGCGATGGCCTCAGCCCTGCCCCCCGCCGCGGGGGACGGGCCACAGGTGCCGGGCACGAGGCAGCGGCCGGCCGCCGGCCTGGCCCGCCTCTCCCGGCACCCGCCTCCCCCGGCCTCCGGCTGGCGCCCGGGCCTGCGCGGGGCCCCGCCCGCCCGGGCACCGCGCCCTCGCCCGGCTGGGCCGCCCCCGGCGCGCCCCTCCTCCCACATCTCGCCGCCCGCGCCCCCTCGCCGTGACGGGGCCGCCCTCCTCCCCTCGCCCGACGCCCCCTCCTGAGGAGAGGGCGAGAGGGCGGGCGACGGGCGCCGTCCCCGCGCGGGCCGCCCCCGCCAGCCCGTGCTCTGCGCGGCGAGCGCTTCCCCTCCTCGCCTCACAGCGCGGCGGGGCCGGCCCGGTGGCGGCGGGCAGCCGTGCCAGCTAACGGCCGGCGCGAGCGGGAGGGGGCGAGGAGGACGCGCGGCGGCCCGGCGGAAGGGCGAGAAAAAGAGCCTCAGCGACTCACCCAGCGCGCATGCGCTTGAGTGGCGGCGGCGGCGGCGCGCTGGTTGCTTTAGACGCCGGGCGCGGTGGCGTCATCAGAAGGCGCCCGGCCCGAGCGGAGGGAGGGGCGGGGGCTCTGCGGGCGCCTGCGCTGCCGGAGGCGGCGGCCGTTGGTGCGCGCGCTGAAGTGGGGCGGGGCGGCCGGCAGCGGCCGGGAGGGTCCGTGGGCAGGTCCGTGGGCGGGGGGGGACGCGTCCTGCGGCGCGTCCTGCGGCGCGCTAGGGGGCGCTGCGGGCTGCTGCGTGCCGGGGTGGTGCCGCTGGCCGGTTGCACTGGGGGGGCTCGGCAGGGCAGTCGCCGCTGCTGCGCAGCGTCCGCCAGCCGTGGTCTTGTGCGGGGGATGTCCGAGATTTCCTCCTAAGGGCACCCGGATAACGGATTTTGGAATGTTAAAGGCGTGCCGTTAAAGATATTCAGCCGTTAAAGCGAGGAAGCCTGCAAGAGCAATGAGTTCTACCTGCTGAAGTACTGACTGGAGAAGTTGGTGTGTTGTGAATGGAACCTACTAGAAATCACGTTGATCCGTCCTGGGGGGTGCACCTGCAGTCCTTTCAGATTTGCCCTTCAGCCCTGCAGCCCTGCTCGCTTCACAGCGGGACGGAGGGACACTGCCTGCGCGCCAGGGTGCCGCAGCAGCAGCAGTAAGCCCCTGGGAAACAGATATTCATGTGCACAGCTTCGAGCTTGTCCCAACATCGTAAATGAAACTTTTAGTGTATCATGCTAACAAAAAGAATGAATGTAAGGGGTGGGGTGGTGGTGGTGGTGGTGGTGGTGTGTCAGGGTTTATTAGACCCATCATCTGCTCATATAGGGGCATTCTTTCTTGTACACTGCAAGTATCACACCAGAGACCTTGCTCATGACACCATGAGAATAAATCAGACTTTGCAATATAAAGAAATGTAGGAACACTCCCCTGTTGTTATTGCACTTACTCATTCTAAGGTCACTAGGAAATTTGTCACCTCCATGCCCATTTGGTCACAGCCAGCTTTCATAAATGCTTCTGTCAAGATGTTATTGCAAAAGAAGCCTGAGCGGAGACCACAGACGTGGTACCCAGCTCATGGTGCCATGCTTCCCCTGTAGGCTGTGCCTACAAGACAGAAGTTTGGGACCCACAAGGTTAGCAGAAGCGCCCTTTAGCCTCACCTTCCAACACCAGTCTACAAAGCCCTAGTACAGCCTATGTGCAAAGGCTGATCCTCGAGGTCCTGCCATCTCTCCTTATCACTTAATAATATTACAGCTACCTGATTTTATCCTCCAAAACCTCTTGAATTGCAGGCTCCACAGAATGGAGGTCAGACTCCTCAGCATGCAGGGTGTGTTACTGGAGCAGGTGCTGCAGCATTGAAGGGAGGTGATCTTGCCTGAAGGATCATGGTAAGTTGAGACCTTAGTGATCCATGCAAACATTAACCCAAGTGTAGCCATGTACGGCATGACCCTCAGGCCTGTGTTGTGCCATGCCAGTGCCATGGCCACAGGACAAACAGCCATCTCACGGGAGTGGGCAGCTCCAATGTTGTACTGGCAATTACAGCACCTCCATGACCTTACCTCTATCCAACAGTGCAGCAAGAATTTATCATGTGAATATCCCTTCTGTAGAAACAATGAATAAATTTGTTTTCTTGTGAGAAAATACTCTAATAGCTGGAATGGCCACAATGGGGTAGCCCTTCCACAGACAAGGTCTTCACAGTGTGCCCTGATCAGAGGCCCATTTGATGCTGTGCTACTCATGGCACACAGCATCTGAAGTGCTGTAAGGTAACAGTTCTCTATTTCTTTATTTCAAATTGCATTTGAAATAATACTCTGCAGAGTCTGAGTGCCTTTCTTACTGGGACCATAATGGATCAGCACATCCTTGTACAAAACAAAGGGAATGATGTCTTGTGTTTTCTCTAATAACAACCCAGGAAGAGTGTTCAGCTTGTCTAATTCCCAGTCCAAGGTGAAAGTGGAGGGTCACCATCAGAGGGACAGAAGTGTTGGAGGGATTCCTGTAACATATGTGAAGATTAAATCAACTGTAGAAAAAGTATGACCGAAGATGATGGAAAGGAGCCATCCCAACCCACAAGAAAGTGGGAATTACTAGTATAAATAAGAGTAGGTTAGACTAGCAGCTCTTTTAGCAGCTTTTTGGCTTTGGGATGTTCAGCCAGCAATGCTCACTTTCTGGTACTGCTGGGTCAATCAGATGGGAAAATTCATCCAAGCAGGACTCTTGGCCCTCTTCCCACATAACACTCAAGCAGCAGCTTCCCTCCTCCCTTCAGTCCTTGGCCTAACAACATGTAAGGCCACAAGCCTTCACAAGTCTTGAGATCAGGCCTGTCCTGGATTAGTGATGATCATCTCTCCAGTAATCTTCAAAATAAAGCTTTTCTTTCTTCAGGGCCGTGCATGTCCTTCTCCTGTATTTCAGTCCCATTGAAACATGTGTTGCTTGCATCCTTCCCACTGTAGAACATGCCTGCAGCCAGACAATTTGCAAGAAGTCTGTTAGCCACAGGAAGAGCAGAGTGAAAGAAAGCTTAGCAAGACTATAGACAGTCCAACTGTTTCAGCTGGACCAAACACATACTGTTGGAGGGGAGAGGGAATTGTAAGTCATATTCTTTTTGCTTGGGTACTTGGTACTGCAGCTCTTGTTAGTCAGCACTCTGCCTTGCATGCCTTACTGTGTCTCTCTGCTCCTGGCTAGCCTGCTCCCTGACACTTACATTATACCGACTACACCCGCTTATGATTGCCCAAAATGTGAGAGGTGTTCTCCAGAGGGCCTCTTCCTCTCTGAAATCCAACTGCACAGAGACTGGAAATAGCAACAATAAAGTGGATTTGACTTTTGTCAGCCAATCAGTTACCATCTTCCCAGCTGCTTAAAAGCTCTTAGTGTACAGGTGCCTATTACGATTTCTTTGAGGTGGCTGTCTTCTTAATGAAAGAAAAAGAATTTGTAGTCTCTGGAATATGCAGTTTTGTGATGGGGAGAGAAGCTATCATGAACTACAAAGCCAGTATCTGTTTTCTACTTTTTTTTGCATTCCAAAAAGTTAGAATTTTTGTTCAATGCTTGTCTTTGAAAATGTTTTGTTAGTTCCTCAAGTCAGTACTGAGATAACATGGATGGTATATATCATATGCTGCTTATCTAAATAAATAAAAGCAGGTGGTTTTAATGTATGTTTACCTTTCAATTCCACTGTTTTTTAGGGTTTGTTGGTGGTGGGTTTTTTTTCCTGAAGAAGGGCTTATTTGCCTGGAACTTCATTTATACTTTCTTCAACACTACTAGGTAGCTTAATAAAATTTGCTACTTCTTGCTATACATCTGGCCTTGTCTTGAGGCTATGAGAAATTGTAGTCAGAATTCTGCATACATTCCATAGATTAGTACCTGAGAAGCCACGAAATGTGATGTCTGTAGATTTTGGTGTGATAACATCTCAGCTATATTCAGGTCTGCCTTAGAAAACAGATCTTTTCATCTATGGTGATGAAAGAAATACAAATATTAAGACTACACCCTGAAATTAAATCTACAGTGAAGAATGGGGCCACATATGACAAAGCAAGATAATAGCCTTTATTGGGAGCTGTGACATGTATCACCAAAATATTTGAAAAATGATATTTTTTTTAAAGTATGCAATCAAAGTAGGATAAAAGAATAACAAACAGAAAAAGAGAAGGTACCTGAAATTAATTATACTGGCAAACAGATCATTGTATCTACCTACAACAACTTTTATGTGTCATTTTGTGTTCTGTAATGAAGAATTACATGGCATTTAACAGAGATGTACGTACTTTCTAAGTCTTGCCATGAGTGCACTGTTGAATAAACTGCAGTCACCCAGATATGAATGTCTGCTTCTGACTGGAAAGAGAACTTATCCAAATGTGTTCAAATAATCAACAATTCTACAGTGTGCATTGTATGTCACTGTGGTTGGTTGCTGGTGTCAAACAAAAGATGCTGTGGCATTGCTTAGTCACCTTACACGCTGAACACACATACAAGACAGCACTTGTATCCTACTGTGTACCAGTCCATCAATGAAGAATAGTGGAAAGACTGGGCAATACTTGAAAATTATAAATAAAAATTATGATCTGTATTTCTGGATAACTACAAATACTGGTGCTTGTTCTGGAGTGTTTTCACAAAACTTGTAGGAAACCATCAGTAAATTTTGGTTAAATGTAACCATCTTCAGTCCACCCAACCACATGTCCTCTGTACATGTTTTGACTCTACATTCAAAGAAAAAACACAGTTATTTCCAAACAGAAGATTTAGAAAAGTTGGAGTAAATAAATGAATGAATAAATATAAATAATTAATGTTTTTCTTAATATCATTTTCACAGAATCACAGGATAGTTGAGGTTGAAACAGACCTCTGGAGGTCTGTTGCCTCCATGCTTCCATGCTCAAAGCAGGAGCAACTAGAACAGCTTGCTCAGGGCTTTATTCAGTTGGATTTTGAGTATCTTCAAGGATGGAGGCTCCACAACCTGTCCAGACAACCTGTTCCATTTCTGCCAAGCTGCTTTCCAGTCAATCAGTCCCAAGTCTGTGCTGGTGTGGGGTGTCATTCTTCCCCAGGTGCAACAGGTTGTATTTCCCCTTGTTGAACTCCATGAAGTTCCTGTCAGCCCATTTTTCCAGCTTGTCAGGGTCCCTTTGAGTGACAGTTTGTGGTGTATCCATCTGGTGCATCAACCACTCTTCCCAATTCTGAGTTCTTTGCAAAGTTCCTGGGGGAGAACTTTGTCCCATCATCTAGATTGTTAATGAAGATATGAAACAGTACTAGTCTCTGTATCAACCTGGGGGTACACCATGACTGTCTGATCTCCAAGATGGACTTCATGCCACTGATTACAACCCTCTAAGCTTGGCACCAGTTGTGGAAAAATTGCTTGGAGGGGAGAAATTATAGAAAACTGGGACCTAATGGAAGTTGTAGTATTATAACCTGTTTAGGGTAAAATACAGTTGCCCCTTTCAGAATGGTTGGCATGCACACAATCTACTCCAACATGGCTCCCTTGCCAACACAACTTGCTATCCTAGAGGAGCAGTGGAGGGTGGAGTGGGATGGAGACACCTCGGCCAGGCTCTGCTGTACTCCCTGCAGGACTGGGAATGTGATAGTACCATACAGCTGATAAGCCACATAGCGGCTGTCAGGTGGAAAATGTAAGAGATGTCTGTTGCTGAGCCAACAACTCTGGAGAAATTATTCTCCTTAGATGAACCTTGCTCATTATAATCTCATTATAATCCTAATGCACACCTCCATCCCAATGTTACCTACCTCCAAGGCATGGCCACCCCTCCCTGAGCATGCGCTTTCTATTTCTTATAACTATGTCTTTAAATGAAAGTGAGAGAATCTTACACCAATCAATAATAAAAGTGTATGACTAGAGTCACTCAAATTCCACTTGAGAGCAAAGTATTAAAAGTGAATGAATGAGAGGAGGAGTTAGGGAAGACTCCATCGTAACTTTTGGGATCGGGTGATGGACTGAACCTGTCTTCTCCTCCTAGGGACGCCTGCTGGGTAAGAACTTTGTCTTATGCACGCTAAATAACTTACACTAGCTGTTATTAGTGATTAATGTTTTGGCTGTATACAGTTTGGTTGTATGTAAGTTCAAGCTTGTTTTTGCAGATAGTCCCTACCTATTACAGGCAATCACAAATCTTAACTTGTCACGATTTCATAATAGTGTTATTCTGCAGAAAGTGTTAGCCCTTTGTGGGTGCCAGCTGTTGCTGGCAGCAGGTAACATTCAAATAAAGTGGGAAGACCTGCTGAGGGTCCCCCTTATGCTGTTGGTGTGTTTCCCTGAACAAGTCAGTCAAATTGCCCTTCAATCCAGCGGGACTGTTCAGTGAAGGTCCCTGTAATGGTACGCTGACAGAGTGGTCAGGCACAAGGGTCTCGGCTTTCCTGGGGTGCTGACAGACAGATCAAAAACACAGGGTTGGGAAAATCTTCACCTCCTCCCTCCCCATCCTTTTTACGTGACACCAGTTTTAAACCCACCTCACTTACCTAGCTCATATTTCATCAGTTTGTCAATAGGTATGCACTGGGTGACTGTCAAAAATCTTACCAAAGACAAGGTAAACAGCATCCACTGTTCTCCCGTGATCCACCACACCAGTCATCTCATCACAGAACACTGTCAGGTTGGGTTGGTAACACCCTGATAATTCACCCTCCATGAATCCATGCTGACTACTCCCAATCACCTTCATGTCCTTCTTATAGTGTAGAAATGTTTTCTAGTATTATTTGTTTCACCTTCTCTGGGATCAAGGTGAAATTAACTGGTCAGTACTTCCCTCAATCCTTCTTCCCATCCTGCTTGGAAATAGGAGTGGCATTTGCTGTTCTCCAGTCCTCAGAAACCTCTCCCTGTTGCTGTGACTTTTTAGAGATAACCAAAAGTGGCCTCACAATGGCATTGGCCAGCATGATCAGCACTTGCAGGGGCACTCTGTTAAGTACCGAGGGCTTGTTTACACTCAGCTTGTTTAAAAGTTGCATCCTTCTGTACTGAGGATAAGTCTTTGTTGTGCCTTATTGAAAATCCCTATTGAAATCAAAACAACTAAAAAAAATAAAAAAATAGAAGAACTTACCTCATTTTAAAGATACAGTATGGCCTCCTTTTGTGTAACTTTTAATGTGAAAATGTAAACTTCTGAAATGCCCCTTTATATTGTGTTACTCCCATTCTCTTCTAAAATTAACCCTACTCTCCTTTGGAATAGAAAAGCTAAAGCCAAAGTTAATGTGACTCAATTTTGCATGTAAGAAAAGAAGCTACTGTATGAGAAGGAGATATCCTGACAGCCTGCAGGTTTTCCCCTGTACGCAGTGAAAGCACATGGCTTATAACATGGCTGGGTGTTGCAGCATAGTACTATGCAGTGGGCTACTTCTGCTGAACCGTTTCTGTGGACCTCTGCCGCCCAGCAAGTGAAGAGAGAACATCTTTTGTGAACTCAAGTTCAAGAAGACATCATCCTGTTGTTCCTGGAATCACCAAAGATGACGTAACTGATAGTGAAAAACAACTGCAGTAACATTTGTCCCAAGAACTCTAGACTGAGAAATGTTAAAAAACAGTGAAAAGGAGCAGAAATAGCTTCCATGTATACAGTGCCATTTTTCACTTTTGTGTGTGTGTTTTTAAGAACAGAAGTTTCTCAAAAAAGACTTTGCAGCAGTGGTCAGCATAGGCATTACTAAATCATTAGTCTTCTGTTGTATGCAAAAACACATGGAGATTTAAGTAAGTCCTGCTGTTTTGAGTAGTAGAAAGCTTCACCGTACAGTAGAATAGAATTCTTTAACGACAGTTTGGAAATACTGGGAGCAATAGATAGGCTAAATAGACTTGGTTTAGTCCTATATACATCTTTGGCATGCCATGTAAACAGGATGTGAAGTAAGATAAAGTTGGCTGTTACATGCTCATGTTAAAATGTTCTTAGAATATTAAAAACCCCTATCGTATCCAAGAAAAAATGTATCAATAGATTGCACTGTCAGTTTGTTTTAGTAAGCTGCCAACTATATTACGTTCGATATCTTCATGCCTTTGGGGGAGAAAGACCTCAATGTGAAGAAAAAGAGGAACTTCTCACACAAATATCAATATATGTTCTGGTATAATGAAAATATAATCTGTATTCTCTAATAGTAAGTCACTGGATTTCAGACTAGAAAATTTGTATTCAAAACTAGAGCAAGTATTTTTGACCTGACATCTCCAAAATCTGAAAATCTTATCTTTCACATCTGATTTAATGTTTTAAGTTGCTTTCACTGAAAATGTTTTGCATTGACTTTCTTTAGAATATTACTATTTGTGATCAAACTTTTCCTCAGTGTTAATCTGGCAATACACTGGAGTCAGAATTAGAAATAAGTCTTTATATCTGATCTTTTTTTTGGTGCAGTCCATTGGCTGTTTCAGTTTTGTTCCACTTGAGAGACTTTGAGTGAGGTCTCCTGCAAATTGTTTGCAGATTAACTGGCTGATAAAATGTGGCTGCTGGTATTTACTGTATGTTCAATATTATTTGTGCAATAGTGTGTGGTACCAGGAAACTTCTTTCCTTCTCACTGCTGCAAATACTAACTTTTTGCAGGTAAATATCCTTTCACCTAAAAAACCCACAAAAACAAACCAGTTTTAGGCAGTTGTTTTTCTTGTTACTTTCCATGCTGATAATTGCACTAAAACTAATTTTATAGTAATTTTGTTGATGTTTTTCTCAATACAACTCTTTTCTAAAGGCTTTTGTCTTTCAGGGTAATTTGGTGTGAGATACTAATTTGAACTAGAAGAAAATTTTGAAAGTATGTGCAGTGCTGGACCAGACCTAGTGTTGTAACTCTGGGGATATAGCTATTAGTGGGGTCCATGGCTGATGAATACATTGACTTTAATGGTGAAGCTAGGAAAAAAACAACAACCAACAAGAACCAAACAAGGAAGAAGAGTAAGAGACAGAGTGACAGAAAGGGAAGAGGAGATGCAGGAACCAAGAAGGGGGTTGGGAGGCTGGGGAGAGAAAGAGAGAGAATGGAAAACACTATTGCTGATGGGAGCACGTGCTGGTCAGGGAAGGTTCTGCACAGCTGGTTTATTGCTGAGCTTTCTGCCAACACTAAACTTTGAAATATAATAAAATAAAACCTCTATTTATTATTGAAGACCACTACTGATCTGGATTTAGAAAGACTCTTGAGATCCAGAAATGCTCAATGACATAGTCAATTACAGTCTAAACAACAATAAAGTTTAAAACAAACCACAAGGGCTAAGATGGAAGGTCAGCTGCAATAAGCATTTACGTGGCTTAATCCACCTAGACTGTATCAATTATTAGTTTGAGATAGGTCCTTTTTGTGGCTGCTGCTGGCTTATGTTATTATTTAGCTATTCTACAGTAGTGTTGGTGTAGTGCATGATAACATTCATACAGCTGGTCATTTAAAATAAAAAATTGTTCTGTGCTGGACAGACCACAAACTCCTCACTTAAGCCTGGAATGTTACCTCGTGGCCTAAGAACAGATAAGCCTGTAAGGATGGTAATGTGACATGCAGTCTACATGTTGCAACCTGGATCCATCTGCTCCTTACCAAAAAATACAGCTGCTGAAGTGTCATCCGATCTTTGCCCAGTATAGCCTCTGAACGACTGTATTAAAAAAAAAAAAAAAAAAAAAAAAAAAAAAAAAAAAAAGCTTTTACTGCATCTGACATTTTTCATTGCATTTGTTCTTGTCATGTTCAACCTGGCAAGGTAGTTAAACATCACACAGCAGCTTGCTCACTCCACCCCCACCCCCAGTGGGATTCAGGAGAGAACTGGGAAAAAATAAGTAAAATTCATGAGTTGAGATACAGACAGTTTAATAGGACAGAAAAGGAAGTGAAATAATAATAACGATAATGATGATGATGATGTTAAAATAATTAGAATATACAAAACAAGTGATGCACAGTGCAATTGCTCACCACCCACTGACCAAGGGCCAGACAGTTTTCAAGCAGTGCCCCCAGCCAGCTTTCTCCCTAGTTTATATACTGAGCATGACGTCCCATGGTATGGAATATCCCTTTGGCCAGTTTGGTTCAGCTGTCCTGGCTGTGTCTCCTCCCAGTTTCTTGTGCCTCCCAGCCTATTCACTGATGGGGTGGGGTGAGGAGCTGAAAAGTCCCTGACTCAGCGTAAACACTACTTGGCAACAACTAAAACGTCAGTGTGTTTTCCTATATCCAAAACAGCACTATACGAGCTACTAGAAGGAAATGAACTATCCCAGCTCAGTCCTGTACTGAAGCGACAGTTCTATGTCATTACATTTAGAATCTTTCCCACATTTTTGAGTCTGCTTGAGTAATAGCCAAAGACTTGAGATTTCAAAGTTTCATATTGCTTTGTCTTTAAACATATCTTTTTAAAAAGTCTTTCAACTGACCTCATATACTGCCAGTGTCCAGTGAGGGCTTAATGAACTAAAAGAGACTTTTCCTAAAACAAACACAGGTAAAATACTGAACTTTCTTGACACAGTACACAAATTATAGATAAAAGCAGTAGCTCCTTGATTTTAAGAAAACACAAAGTCATCATTGGTTTTAGTGGAGTTTAACTATTTCAATGATGTATACAAAAGTGTGATTGACTCCTTTAAAAATGCAACCTTGTGTATTGAAACAAATTTAGTGTGTATGACAGAGGACCAACAGGTGAGTGAAGGGTAAGGAATGTACTTAGGCAGATAGATAAAGCCAACTGAACATGCCAAATGTAATAAAGACAGACCTACTTCTTGTATGATGAAAACCATTATCTGGGCTTTATGGGCAAAGAAATACAGCACACCCACTGTAAACGAGTTCAGTCATGACACAAGCAGTCCAACTACTGCCATTGGTGCAACGCCTGCAAAGCCCATTTAGTAGCTGGGTAAATGTTTAAGCAGTTACCTTGTTTCAAGCTCCCTGCTACACTCCTACTTTTAATGTGTCTATATTACTGTAAACCAGCATCTGTCCTTGAATCAGCCTTGGAAGAAATGACAGATAACAAGAACATTATCAGTGACGTAAAACATCAGAGCAGAATTTATAAGGATATTCAGGCATTTACGCAGAACTACCGGCTAAAAATCTGTGTGCAGCTTCAGGGAAGACAGCTTCTGTGGCATCTTAGAGAAACACTTTTTAAAGTTTGTTGTTACTGTTTCCAGCACTCTTGGAATTCCAGCAGCAGTTAAGAGTTGTGAGAATATTGATGCAAATGAGTGAATGTAGAAATCTAAAAGATTAGGTCCATGCCAGACTTTTCTTTTATTTAGCGGTTTGGCTTCCTGCCATGTGTGCAGGCAATAAATTGGCTGTAGCAGAGCTGCTGCTAGCATTCTGCTGAGTAGAAGTGTCCCAGCAGAGACAAAAGCAGGCAAAATAAGGTAAGCAAGAATGGAAAATACAGTAGGGGCTTCAAGCTAAGATTATTTTATCAGACTGCTTGTTTAGATTCTAACAAATAGTGATTTTTTCAGTTGACTTTAAAATCTTCTGAAAATTTTCTTCTTCCTCAGTCTAATTTATCCCTGTTTTCATATATTTCTGTATCTAGTTTAGAGTATAGATTTCATAAATCCTGTCTGATTTGAAAGAGATGAAAACTTCATTATTTAAAAGCTATAGGATGCCAAAAGTTCTTTTTAATCCACTGTTAAATTTTAACAAACTTGGAGGACTTCCTTAATGTTCTTTGGAAGCAGGACTGGCAGCTGCAACCCAGTACACTCCACAAAAACAGCTCTGATCCTTTGATGGTCTTAGAGATACCTTGTTATGCATTTACCAATATAGCATGAGATAAGATTTGGATGGTACCACTGTGTGAATGAACCCCAAAATTTTAAATTCTGTTTTCATGTACTGAATTTGGTTTATTTTTGTGCTTGGATGTGCCTGGGGGTTAAGTGGAAGAGAGAATGGTGGCTAAGAAAAAATGAGATCAATAAGGTGTCAAGAGAAGCTACGTAAAAGGCTTTCTTTGCTGCCTTCATATAAATGAAACGGTACTGTCTATGTAGCAGGAACAATTTTCAAAGTCCCTGTGCTTTGAGGGTGATCTTACCACCATTGGCCATAAATGTGCTCCAGTATACCTGATTTCTGCAGTTTAAAGAGCTACAGCTCAAGTTTTCTTTCTAGCTTAGCTGCAAACTAAAATAAAACAGATCCAAGTTTCCAAAACAAACCGTGGTCTGCAGCCAAGAACAGTATCCAGATCTTCCTAGACCTCTTCAGGCAGCATATGCCTTACAGAAGAGAGAAAAGAACTGAAGAAATAGGCATGAAGGACATTAAAACAAAGAAATAGACACAGGGAGAGACACACAACATTAAAAACTATGAGTGAGAATGAAAAAAGTGGGAGTAGGTGACATCTATGTAAGAAAATGGCATGAGAGGAAAGGCTTATTGAAATTGGAGTATTTATACGTCACATAGTCTTCAGGGACATGTGAGGCAATTCAGACTATGGAAGCTTTTGTTATTTATTGTAGTGAGCTTTATTTGTTCTGGAGAGCTTACAGAAGTGAAATTCTATTACTGACTTCCATTTTCTACTTGTTCATACAAGCCAAAATAATTAAGTACAGTCCTTCAGAACGTCAAGATTACCTGTCTATCTTTCTGTGTATATAATGTCAATGCAAGACTCTGAATCTAAATGGTTTGCCTGGTATCACACTGGTTCTCAAAAAAAAAAAAGAAAAAAAAAAGAAAAAAAAAAGAAAAAAAAAAAGAAAAAAAAAAAGAAAAAAAAAAAGAAAAAAAAAAGAAAAAAAAAAAAGAAAAAAAGGACTAATCTACATACCTTGGCATTAGTAACCACAATATATGAAGGGCAAATCCAGGAGAACACAATTCCGGGCTGCTTCACAGGGCATAAAAATCAGGAATTGGGATCTTCAGAACTTCTGATCAAATGCAACCAAAATAGAATTGCACTTACATTTTCAGCAGGAGTGTTCTGTAAGGGATTAAATGTGTGTTTTCAAGCACCCTAGATCTAACAGAGTTACGATGCTTTGTTAATGTTGAGCACCTAGCACACTAACATCTCTCAAGACCCACAAGCTGGTATTACTGCCCACATACTCTGCAGAGCCTGGTTCAGTTAGATGTTTGCAGAGGTCTGGTCCCAGTCAGGATTTAGTGGAAGACCACGAAGGGTCTTCTGTTTTGTTTAGCATGCTTAGTGATAAAGCAATTTCAGCAAGATAAAGAAGACCAGCTTTTACTTTCTATCTCTGACTACAAGTTATGAGACATATGAAAAATGAGACATCTTTAATAGGAAGAAGAAATTAATTCTTTCTAATAGATGTTTCTATTTTCAATGCCCTAACTGAATAGTTACAAATAAAGAGACAGAGAGAGAAAAAAAGCCTTAGTTAGCCTTTGTTGTCTAGTAACAAGAGAATTGCAAGGGACAGAGGTCTTTAATTTCTAACATTTCATGTAAATATTTAATGCAAAATTCTGCGTCAATGAACTGAAACAAACCAGAACACTGCACTCTCCTCCTCTGGGAGAATTAACAAATCATTACAACTGCATCAGAGCCATGATCTCTCTGGCCTAACTGATATTTAGTTATTCTGTACAAAGCTGCATGGGGCTGAAATTACACCCATCTTTGCTTGGTTCTTTTGCCAGGATACCAGACAAAATTGCAGTTCGTTGTTTTCTTTGGTCTGTACTTGCCATAAACAGTTGTCATAAGCAGTTGACTTCGGGAGAGTTTGTAGACTTAAGAATTCCAGTTTCCCTTTCTTCAGACCAAATCAAAGTTCGTAGCTTTTTTGGAATGCAGTAATTCAGGCTGCACCCACAGAATATTTTACTAGCTGCCTAGGTGGTTCCTCAGTCAATAGGCACCACCCTCTCCTTAGGATATCTGGCCTAGGTAATGCTTAGATCCTTTTACTCACCTAGCCTTTAAAAACTGAAAAGTGTTATTTTTTGTAAATATAGTCACAAATACAACATCATTGGAAAAATGCAGAGCACAATGAAGTCAGATTATTGAACTGTAAAGAGAACATTAATTATTTGAAAATATGGATTGCAGAGAATGGTAGGAGATCGATACTTTTTCCTGATCACTTGTGATAGTCATTAACAATTCTAATATACTCCTCAAATTTCCAAACTCCAGTCCTCGTTCCTGAGGTAATTGTTTCCTGAACCTTAAGATTGTAATATGGCTGCATGTCTTTACTGAAAGATTATGCTGTGTTGAAGTTAGTATCATTTTCAATTACTTACAAATACTCTGAAAATTATCTTAGTTTTCTGAAAGAATATGATTTTTCAATCCAGCTAGCAAAGTGTAGCTAGCTTCCTATGACTAGAGAAGCACAAATAAATTAAGCTGAAGTCACTTAAACTGCTTATATTTTATCTAAGGGAAGTTTTTAAAAATATATTCCTTCAACACAAAGATATCTGTGATAACCTGCATCTTAGTGGGGGTGTAGATAGATAACTGATTTGCTGTCACTGGAAACACACCATTACAGGACACAGGCTTGAGTCATGCAAGCAGTCAAATATTACTGAGTTTATCCTGCCTTTAACTGTTATTTACCAAAATTAATACTCTTTGCAAACTGTTTTCTTATCTGAAACATAAAGTATTGTGAAAAATCCTAACTCCTGCTTTAGGACTGGAAAAGAGGGACATCTCAGTTTATCAGGATTTCTTGAGTGCTGCTGCAATGCTGCTCCGCTCAGGCTGCAAAAAGCCGTGTGAAGTGTCTCTCCACAGAAGGCAGCGTGTTAAGAGGCAATGTCTGCTGAGCACTGTGAGAACAGCTCCTGAAAAGTCAGGTAACTCTTTCCTGAGTGACAGGTATGTTTGTAATCTTGGAAACATGGTTCCAATCCAAGGCAGAATCCAAACAAATTAGGCATCTGGAACAGCTTATCTATAATAAGGTCAAGAATGGAGGAAGAAATAAAAGCTGGCTTTAAAACAACCCATACAGAACGACTCCTGAAAATAAAACATTAGTTTTTTCACACCATGAAATTCAGACCAGTAATTCCTAAAGTACATCTACACCTCCCTGGAAAAGAGTGAACGACATAGCAGGCCTGCCAGCCATTTTATTTTGGGCACTGTACTAGTTCTTGTAATTCTAGTTAAAAGTAGAACTCTTACACTACAAAGATTTAAACAATTTTTAAAATGTTTGCTTTGTTGTTGTTGATTATTGTAATTGTTGTCTTGTTGCTTTTTTGGAACAACCCATCTTTTTTTTCTGGAAGCCTGGCAGCCTTAATTGCCAGGTCTTTGAAGAGAAGGTCTTTGCCCATGCATAGATCAGCTGCGCAAGGATGTGATGCCAGTTGTTGGTGTGTATCATCTCTTTTGTTGAATGTTCATGCAGAGTTTCAGCTCACCCTGAACAGGGCAGGAAGAAAGCTTCTTGGAAACAATTCTACTGTTTTCAAAATGTCTGCTTAAATGCAGGTATTTCAGAGGAGGTACTTCAATATAAAATGAGTAACAAAGCTTTTGGTGAAGTCAAGCATTCCCAGAAAGAACATTATGTCATGCTGGTGCATTTTGAGGATCCTGTTGTTTTTCCTAATTGTTCTGGTGAAAAAGGACTCTTTATCTTATACCATACCCTGGAGTGTGGTCTCAGAAGTGTCTTAACTGAATTTGAAGATAGCAAACATATTCCAGTAAAACAATGTTCAGCCTAACATAATCAAAATTGTGTGCCTTATAGTGTTGTTCTGCAGGTGTGTGACATGCAGGTGGCTGGGCCTACATCTTCTTACATCCAGAACAGCACAGTTGTGTTCAATAGTGATAGGGAACAATTTCCCTCCTGACTGCTTTTAGCTACAAATATCTGATGTGGGGTTTTGTTTGGGTTTTTTTTCAGTAAGAGATGTCAGGTCCTCAAAATAAATGCTGCTCTTTTAGGTAGACATTTGCACTGTAACCTAAAACTCTTGTCTGTACACAGATCGAATTTTCAAAGTGCAAAACTGGGAAACAGGCAACTACTTATCTATGAAATAAAGGAAACTAGTATAGAAACAGTATGCTGCAGTGACACTTTCCCTACTTCACCTCTTCTTCAGAATGAAAACGTAACTCCATTTTTCACATTTCTCTCCATGCGCAGGCTCCTGTGCACAACTTTGCTCTGGCCTCAGCTCCCCACAGAGCTCTCTTCCCCACTGAAAGCCTACTCATTCACCAGCCAACTGCTAATTTATGCCCTCTCTCTTGTGTTTAAATTCCTCCCACCCCCATTAATATCTTTCAACACAGCTATCTGAAGGTTGTCCACAATCCCCCTTCATACACTATCCATCAGGCTCTTGGGTCGGAAGCCATTTTTCCAAGCTCAAGTTTTTCATAATAACTCTGCAAAAGGTACAGCATACATCTCTTCTTCTCATTGAGATAACCTTCAAAGCAAATAAACCTTTGCTTTCCTTCTTCACACTAACACTGAACCCCAAAAACATCTGCTTAAGCCCACTGTGTGATTTGTATTGTACGTTTGCTATACTGTTCATAGTTCAAATGTACATAGATGATCAAGCTAGATTGCTATAAAAATACAGTCGATCTTTTTATTAATTAATTTTACTGTTTTTCTGTTGCTAATAAAATTAATTGCAATTCATTTTTGATTAGCATTCAGTCTGCGAGAAACACTGAAATGCTATATACTGACTGAAGATTCAAAAACGGTACATTTTGACATAGATGAAGATGGTCACCATGAAATATCAACCAAGGACTCGCAATCTCATGAAGGTAGCATGCTTTTTTATATCAAACCTCACCAACAATATTTGTTAATGTACTGTTATGTGTACTGTGTTCAGTTTTGGGCCCCTCACTTCAGGAGGGACATAGAGGGGCTGGAGCGTGTCCAGAGAAGGGCAGCAAAGCTGGTGAAGGGTCTGGAGCACAAGTCTTACAAGGAGCAGCTGAGAGATCTGAGGTTTAGTCTGGAGAAAAGGAGGCTCAGGGGAGACTTTATTGCTCTCTACAACCACTTGAAATAAGGTTGTATTGAGGTGGGGGTCAGTCTGTTCCCAGAACAAGTGGTAGGATGAGAGGAAATGGCCTCAAATTGTGCCAGGGAGGTTTAGTTTGGATATTAAGAAAAATTTATTTGCTGAAAGGCTTGTCAAGAATTGGAACAGACTGCCTGGGGAAGGGGTTGAGTCACTGTCTGGGGGATATTTAAAAGATGTGTAGATGTGGTGCTTAGGGACATGATGCAGTGGTGAACTTGGCAGTTTATGGTTGGACTTGATGAACTTAAAGGTCTTTTCCAACCTAAATGATTCTATGATTTTATATTTTCTGTAGATGTAACACTGTATTGCATATTAATATTTATAGTGATATAAGAAAACTTTTATTCCAGTTTACAGTAGGTACATAATATATTTAAATAATAAGACTATTTTGTTCACTCCCATTTGAGTTAATGGAAAGTGTAGATGCTTAGCTATTAAGAGAGTGAAAGCAAAGATAAACCTTGGAGACAAGGGCAAAATGTAGAAAAATAGAGAAGATTTTGGAATTTGTGGGATTATTTTATTTTTCATGGAACTCTTCTTTTATCTCAAATAGGGCTTCTCTAATTGTCACCAAAAATGATATCACAACTAACATCACAGAAGTAGTTGTTAGAGGGTACAGAAAGGCAAATAACAACAAATAGAACTATTGTAGATTTCTACATTTTCCAGAGATGTGAAAATTGGAAGAAAAAGCAATAAACCATATTTCTAACTGAAATACAGGAAAAAGTTGAAATCTGTGAGATAGCTATCAACTTACTGAAACATTGTTTCTTACAAACCCCCAGCTTTTACAGGAATTTGAAAACCATTACATATGCTTCAGATAAAGACATAGAAATACTTGTTTGACATATTTATAACTAAATTAATGTTATTTTTATCCTATTAAATTGTAAATAATGACAGCTACACTAATAAGGTATTTAAGTATGCTTTGTATCCTTTGGAGTATCTTTTACTTGATAACTTCATAGAATTTTGAAGTAACTCATACAACTAGTATTGCTAATTTATGAACAGGACCAAAATCTGTATAGGTATATAATAGAAGCTGTTTGTGAATAAATTCGTAGTGTGACGGTTGTGATGTAGAAGGTACTGATGTTCTAGAAGAAAAAGAAAAAAAAAGGACATTATATGTGATATTTTTGTATATGTAGACACAAACACCACAAACATGTATTAATAATCATATAGTTAAGACAACATCATGTTAGGAACCAGCCGTAACCTGGATGTTTGTGACTTTGACCTGAAGTGGGTGATACCTTCCCCACATAGCTGGCTGATTCAGGCTGATGTTAGAAAAGCCAGAAACCTCCCTGCTGTAGCTGCTTGTTTCTTTCCAGTCTTGTACATTCCATAGTAGTGTCCTCACTTCTGCTACCAAAGACTTGTAGGCTTCTCTTTGATAGCATTTTAGGCCTTACATCTCATTACTGACCCCTCTTTTCTCAGGTACATTCTCTTTTGTAAAAGATAGTTAATGAGTCAATACATGTATTAGAGTTCAGACTTCAGGGTACCTGTTCACAGGTGTAACTGCACTGTCTTCCAGGGTTATATGAATTCAGAGACCTCCAAGAAATGAAGCCTGATGCCTATTGCTATTACAAGCTCTTTCTCAGATTATGTTTTAGAGCAATTATTTGTTTGTGATATTTTTAAATTTGAAGAATGTAACTATCTAATTCCACATATTTGTTAAATATCTTCTATTTCAGATATTGCATGGTTAAGCGTATTCACAAGAAATGAACCAGCCGTTACTGGTAAGACTCCTATGGGAATAAAAGGTATCATTCTCTTTGTTAGGGTCTGATTTTGAAGAGATTTGAGAGTTAGAAAATAAATCAGTCATGTTTTATACATAGACTTGACATTAGAAGTAACATTTTATACCAGTTTTTCATTCAGGTCAGGTTGCTGGACAGTTCTGAAAACAAGAGCCTTTTTGTGTTCCATAAGAAGAAATCTTCCAAGTCACAAAGTTTGTGGTAGCAAGTTATGAGTAATGGCTTGGACTGAAGACAAATGTATTTGAGGAAATAGAATGTGTGTAAGCTAGAAAATCCAATTATTTTTTTTTTAAAGAAAAGTGAGTGTGTTCTATTGCTGGCATACGGGTCTTAGCTAGTAACAGGAGAGGAAAAGCAAAGAGAAATGGATATGAAGAAAGAGGAGACAAACTTTCATATTTAAGTATAAGAAGTGATTGGGAAAATCAAAGATATACTAGTTCCAGGTATTCCACTAGAAAAGAAACATATTCCAGTTTCAATCATAAAGGGCTTCTGTAACAGATGAGAGCAAGTATCTATCTGGTCCAATACTGTATCTTGAACAATGGCCAAATGAGGTTTTCTAGGTAACTATAAAATATTGATACCTTCCCAAATCCCAGTGCTTTGCATTTCAGGGACACCCCAAACAAGTAGTTTCTTGTATTTAGTTAATTTCAAAGCATTTCCTTAGCATGAATTTGTAAAATTGCCCCTTAGACTCTGGTAGGATTTTAGTAACCAGAGAGGCTAGGTAATTAATCTGAAGTCCATCAGAGAGTGCAAGTATCACATATAAAATCATGGAAAGGTTCTGTACTTCCCCTGCCATTCACTGTCTGCCTGATACGACTTGTCAAGTTTTTCAGAAGTGATAGGGAAAGCTAGACTCCTTTGGATTTACTCAAACTAAACAATGTATAAGCGAGTCACAATAAAATCTACAGATGGAGACAGCCAAAGATTGTTAGGATGTAATTCATTTTGACATATTGTCAACTGGCTGGACACCTGCATCCCTCTTTTTGTTGTCATTCTTACATCTAAGTTAGGACATTCTTGACTTGGGTATGAAATCTCTCTTGCCTGCTGATGTGCCTCTTACATGCTACAGCTGGCTGGACAGTTGCAGCTGAGGAAATCTAAACTGATGTCACAAAAAGTAATAAAAATGGCAAAATTTTAGACCTTCTACATTCCACTACATTAATCTGAATACACTTGTAAACTGAGTAAAATACATTTGGCTGGAGTGTGTCTCAATTTTTAACAAGAATTTTTATGCTATTTTCATGCTGCAGCTGGCTCAGACAAAATTCCTCCACAAGACTTTCACCAAAGCATTACAGTTAGGGTAAGTTAGGGCAACTTAAAATCAGGGCCAGGATTAGAGCAGGTAAAATCAGTCAGGTGGGTTGAACATGTTCTGCTGATTCCAAATACACTTCAAAGGCTAACAAATACCATTGCTAATATGAAAAAAAATAAAATTCTCCTTAACTGCAGCTGCGACTGTTGGTGCATAATTACCTAATCTCTGTAACATTTGCATCAGTTGCTTCAGGGACAGACATATAGATCAACTGGTACTTTATTTTCTCTCTTGAACAGTACACCTCTGTACTGCACAAGTGGTATTATTTGAAGTAAATCTGCAAGGCAGACAGATAATTACAGCATCACTGGATAGTTATTACTGTCATGGGTTTTGCTAGGTCATAGCCTTGTGTGCTGTATCAGTTGACAAAGGGTACCTTAATTTATTTACTTTTTGCTGAGGCCTTGAAGTACCAGAAGGTACAAATATTGTCAGTTTATGAGGCTGAGGAGTGTCCTGTATTATTGATACACTTATTTCCTGCAGCTGAAAAAACTGTTATCTCAAAAGGGGCTAAATCCAATGCACCCATGGTATTGGAAATTATGGTAGTGGAAAGCTTTATGGTAATTATGGTAGCTTGTCCTAGAAAGCATGCAGAAAGTAAAAGGGATTTTCCTTAGTGATGTGTAGATAGTAAAGTGTATTATGTAAATTAAGTACTACTATAAATGCCTTTGTAGTTCATATTATATATATCAATGTATAACTGATATTCCATACATTAACTATAAATATAGAGAAATAAAGTATATATGTGGCAAATTTTAAACACCATAAAGACTTTGTTTAAACTAGACTGAGCTTTTTAAATAAAAAAGTCTTTAAATACCTTACAGAAGAGAATGGTGTCAAAAGTGATTATATTTGTTTCTATTCCTATGCCTATCGGTGTAAAGTGAACCTGAATCTCTTTACAAAGTATTTTCAGCTATGCTTCATTTTACAAAGTGATATACGTTTTATTGCAATATTCTTCTTTATGTAAAGCAGATTCTAAAAATTTGGTGATCCTCATGCAGAGATCAAAGCTTAATGAATTTGTCCTGTTGTGCAAGGGTAAGAAGCAGCTCTCTCTGAAGGTAAGAAGTAGTTTATTTCTTTTGTAATTTGTGGTTGCTTTTACTTACTATAGGACAGTTTCCCCCCGAGACCTTTTCATTTTCTTTTACCTACCACCTGCCACATTTCACAATTTCTACCTCCCTCCCTGTATTCTGTCTGGGGAAATATTTGAAACTGTTTATTGCAAAAAAATTGGGGTTATGTAGTTAACTACTGTTACTAGAAGAAGTCAGGGATGTTGCGTTCCAGTCTTTGTGGAGGGAGAGGGGGTTTCTTAACCAGGAAACATGCAGGAAATAGACGGGGAGGAAGAAGGAGGAATGCTGCCTTGGAAAGAGATGAGTTTCAGAGGGGAATTATTTTTTCCTAGTGAATCTAATTTGCAACATAAGGAATGTGATGAAAAGAAAATGCAGCTGAATATAGTATCCTGTTTTAAACATTTACCACCAGTTGTTAAAATATTCTCATTTTCTCTTGTCTTGTGAAGGTTTATTTATGGGAGGAAGAGCAGGCAAGGCTACTTTTGCCTATTGAAGGGTTATAACCTTTACTAAAATTCATCTAAAGAAGAACATTATGTTGGAATTTACCCTCTAAAACAGGGCAAAGGTCTAAGAAGCTCAGTTTACACTGGTTATGTTGAGATAAAAAATGACCCTTCATCTAACACTGGCCATGCATGATGGTATAAATTAGTAAATGCTTCCTCAAATTAAGTCTTTGAAGTTTTTTTGATTGTTTTTAATTCAGAGATAACTTCCCATATAATCTGTTTCCTGAAATGATCTGGGAAAATGTATGTTTTAAGATATATTCATTATATTTATAGCCTATTAACCTGCTGGGATTTTCCTTTCTGTCCTTGAAAAAGTAGCGATTTTAAAAGGATATTTCTGGTTCAGAGATTATCTTTTCATAAATTATTTGTTTGAAAGGTGTTCCACCGAATCAGGGAAAGAACTGAGTGTTGAACCCTAATGGATTTTACTATCCCAATCACTTATTTTGAGTACCATGTTATACCAGATTACTTTTCTTGACATGAATAAAATCGGTTCTTATCTGAAAATTAGTTAAGACATATTTAGTGTCTCGCAAATATGTAAAAACCTTGGAAAGAGCATGGACCTTCCTTTTTCCAGTAGAATACAAATAATTTTCTTAATCTCAACAGGAATTCTAATGTGGAAGATGACAAGGCTCCTTGTCTGTGATAAAGTTTTGGTTTTTCATTACAATGTGGTTCAGCCGTCACTGCATTGCAAAATAGAATCTGGACATTAAACACTTTGAAGGACTGTCTTCAGTATTTACTTTCAACCTCTTTCACCATTTGCAACACAAAATGAATCGGGAATATATGTATCATGGAAGTGTTTTGAGAACTTAACATTTTATTAATCTTGGATAATTTAAATGTAATAATTAATAGACTTCATTAAAAAAGTGAGGGTTTTTTAGAATTAGTATTATATTCAGTGGACTAAAAGAGCAAAATATGAAGACAAAATTACCGATTATGTGGTTGTAAACACAGGTCTTGAAAGCATCCTGTTCAGAACCAAATTATCCTTCATTGGACAGATGCAACATGAAAACATGCAACCATGAAGGTCCTGACTTCAAACAGGTATGTAATAATGATCAAACAAATAAAACCATATGTTTGAGTGTATATACAAATCTAGGTATAAAAAAATGTAGCTAAATGCATCCTGCTGTTATTCATTAAGTGACTAATTATTTACTTTCCTACTTCAGCTGATTTTTAGTATTTTCCTCAGAGAAGGAATATAAGAACTTCCATACTTTTTACTTGACTTGTATGTATGAGTACATCCTTCAATCTACAGGCAAAATACCTGACTTTCAGTTAAAACAGGAAAGATGGAGATGTTTCCCATATTATTCTGCTTATATAAAATCCAGGGAGATACAAAATGGTTTTCACTTGGTACAACTTCTTATACAAGTTCTAGAAAATCTGGATGAGTGTATCTAGAAGGGTCAGATTACAAGACTAATAATGTTTTCAAGAAATAGTGAATCCATCAGTCAAAAATTTCTGGGAAATAATTAAAACATTATATATATATATATAAAATACATTTTTTATATATATAATCTAATATAATTAAGAAATTAAAAGTAAGCAGTCGTGGAAATACTTTCAGAGTTGATTCAGTATCAGCAGATGATTATAAATCAGGAATAATGCATTGTGTATAGAAATACAGGTAGCTAGGTGGTTTCTTAACATGTTTTTGTGACCAAAGCTTGATTTTTGTTGGCTCTTCTCTAGATAGAAAAGACAAAACATTGTGAACACAGGAACAAAACTACTTTAGTTGATTTATAAGAGATCTTAGACAGACATTCTGACCTAAAGAATATGAAAAACCAATGATATGTAGCTAATTGGAATATTTGTTAGGGATGTAGTCCAGTGTATGACTATTGAGGACGATTGAAAAGACAATCTTTCCAATTTCAGAGAGCAAAATTAAAGCTGTCTGGGATCAGATAGCTTTCAGAACTTCGTAATAGCACATGTGAAATGCTGAAAACCTAAAATTCCCAACCTAATATTTCTAACATGGCTAACATTTCTCCTAGAAAAGAAAGGAATTCTGCTAATTTGAAATTACAAATTTCTTGTTTAAAGTCATTCTGAAATGGTCTTTCAAAAGTATGAACTACAGTGCTATTCCTTTTTTTACCTAATAATTAATGAACAAAACTCCTGTGTACTGGGCCTGGACGATTCAAGTGGGTCCTTCACTTTAAGTTCCTGTTGAGGTACTTACTTGCCACAAATATTTCTTGGCTCTATATAGAAGGAGAAAGCTACAAAGCTTAGGAAATTCATAATGCAACTTCTAACCCCCTCTTTTTATAATGTAAACTATCACAGTCATACTGCATTCTTCTAAAATTTACTTCATACGCTTTTCTGTAGAAAAAACACATTTTTCTGTGGAGCTGTTCATAGGGAAAGAATTAATGTCTTGATGACTGCAAGTTTTGGGGGACAGCTGGAAAGAAGAGCTGTAACAGTTGCCTGTAGAGACCTATTCATCACTCTGGGTTTCTAAACAGATAATAAAAAAGAAAAATCCGTTCTGAGAACGCATTCATTGCCTAACAAGACAGACAGTGATCTACTTACTCATCAGGGTTTACTGCTGATAACTTCAAATAAAAGAAAAAGAATCTTAGTCATTTGTGTGAGAGGCAAAATCATAGTCATGAGATTCTTAAGCCTTCTAGAATGAGTGCACTGACCAGGAAATAAATTCTGGTGTGATGAATTAAGCCTCCACTGTCCTTAGGCTGAAAAACTGTGGGAGTAGTCGACTAAGATGGAGAAATACTTCTCATCACCAATGACAAAGCTATGTGATGCTGCAATGTGATATTTAGTCTGCTAGCTTCTAACAGTAAATCTTAAAGACAGGCATTTTTCTTTCTTTATTGGAAGACTTCCAGAAGAATTACCAGAAATATGAGAATCTGTAGAGCTTGCTGTTACACCAGCAGAAAGAGTTGCCTATAGTGTTGTAAATTTCCATTTCTGTAGCCAAGGTTTATGGAGACACAGTTCACAACCAATATTTATTACAGCATCTTTTATTAATCAGGCTGTTATCACAATAAAATAATAACAGCTTGTAACAGCAAGTAATTGTTTATAATAACGTCCTATTCTGGTAGAGGATTAAGTCAGGAAGGTAATACAGATCAGAACCAGTATTTATTGCAACACTGTGTTGGCAAGAGTGGAAAACTGCATCATACATGCAGTTACTACCTCATACAGTGCGCACACTTTCAGTCACCTGGATGAAGCAGCAGTGGAGAAACCAACCCCAGTGGTTGACTCAGGAGCAGCAGTGAAGAAACCAACCCTCAGAAGTAGGCTTGCATTTGCTTATTACCATAATTATTTTAACTCTATGATAGAGCATGCTTATCATAATTAGTAGTATACTACAAGCAAATGCAGTTAACCACGTAGCAGGATGAATTAAGAGATACAGAACAGTATTTACTTTTAGCTCCACCACAGAAAAGGTTTTCCCTGCTATGTCCCTACAACATGTTGACAATGATGGGATGTTTCTCACCTCTCATATATAATTCTCCCACATTCTCTTCTAGCGTAAATAAGAGTACATTTACAGACTTTTTTCATTTGATGTAGCCCATGCACAGGGAAGTGTTAATCCCAGTCATTTCTGAAAAAAACCAGCATATGGTTGTGATTTTGAAATGAGTTTTATTTAGCATTCACTGTTCACACTAATGACTTGATTTGACCTGGGGTTCTCAATTGGACTGCTACTGTTTCATGTCCTTCTTATCTTCTTGCAGGTTGTCTCATAAATTAGCAGTTTCCTTAGAAGTCTGGACCCAAATTATGCAGCCATGTAGTATCGGAGAGGAGTGCAGGGGGGACACATAGTAGAGGGGAGAATTACTTAGGAGAGTTGTTAATATTCTCTGTGTTACATGTATTTCTAGATTTTAATGTTCTCATTTTACCATTCTCATTAATTATGTATAAATTTTTACTATTTTTTTTACTCTTCCAGAAGTGCAGTGTTTAGTAGTTATATACCAGTTATCAGAGAAGTACACACTTCCTTCAGTACATATCTGTACTGTCTCCCTTCAGTGTTATTTCTGTTCTAGTTCAGCTGTAATATTTTACTGTTCATGACACATTACCACCCTTAGACCTTTGCATATGTATAATGAACCTCTTAGCTCTTCCTAAGTACTAGTAGCATTCAGTTCTCTGTCAGTTTCATTCTTTTCTCCTTCCTTTCTCAGTTGATACCCCACCTAAATTCCTTCTTGACTTAAGACATTTGCTTAAAAGATTACTGAAGCCAACAATTCTGTAACTAGATCTGGATGTTCCTCTTCAAGTTGTTGTCCCTTGGCAGATAATTCAAGGTTGTTAGTGTATTATAACTGGACAGCATTTTCCCAAAACTTTGAATTTGGGAATTCCCCAAAATCTGGAATTCCTCAGCCTGGGTGGACTGATATCTGAAGGACTGCAACTTTCAAAGCTCCGTGAAGAGCTGTAACAGTTTTTATTCTATATATACTTTACCGAGTAGTTAGATTAAGCTAAACAAGACAGACAGATTAAGTCAGATGTTAGCTGTGCAGTCATGAAAGATCTGATTGTAGGACTTCCTCCTTACTCCAGTGAAATAGGCCAAAATAAAGAAAATGAACCTCTAAACAGGCAAAATCTGGCATGTGAAGTCCACAGAATTACCTGGTTCAGAACTGTTGACCTTGTCAGTAATGACAATGCCACGCTTACTGTGCTTGGCTGCTGCTGAGTCAACCTATCACAGTCCTGTTTGGCACCTATCATGCAGTTGGAGGGGTTTTTTGGCTTCATAGATTGATTCTTCTGTTGGAGAGCCAAGGAGTGATAGGTAAGGTTCACCCACCCTTCAGTGGTCCCATATGGCAAGTGTGGAAGCCTGATGGAGGGTGGAAGTTAATAGTGGACCACTGTGGCTTGAATAAAGTCATGCCACCAATGAATGTTGCTGTATCAGATGTTGTAGAGCTCCAGTGTGAATGGGAGTTGAACAAGACAGAGTGTATGCTACAATTGATGTCGCCAAAGCATTTTTCATGCTCCCTTTTGGCAGCAGAGTGGAGGCCACACTTTGCTTTCATGTGGAGGGTATCCAATACACCCGGAATCAACTGCCCCAGGGCTGGAAGCACAGTCCTACCATTTGTCAGGACAGTACCAGCTGTGAGATTAAAAGCACTGAAGTGTGTTGGCCCCAGCAGGCAGCCATGTCCCCACACATCCACTCAATACCACTTCCCACCAACAGGACAGGGGAGAGAATAGCAAGAGCAAGAGTGAGCAAACTTGTGAGCCAAGATAAAGACAGTATAATATGCAAATATCAGAAAAAAACCCAAGTGATGCAAAAACACTTACTCAGGTCTTCCCATAAACAGATTAATGCCCAGCCAGTCTCTGAGCCATAGCCACCTTGGAAGCAAAAGAACCCCCACCTTCTTCTTCCTCTGCACCGGTCTATGGCTGACCATGACATTATATGGCATGGAGTATCCCTTTGGCTAGTCTGGGATGTCCCCTTCCAGCCTTTTGCCCACCCCAGCCTACTCACTGCTGCAGAGTCAGAAAAAGAGGTCTTGATGCTGTGCATGCACTGCTCAGCAATACCCAAAACACTGGTGTGTCATCAACCCTGTTTTAGTCAAAATCCAAAGCACCATATAATTTATTTGTAGTGCTTTCCAAGATACATAGCTTCTTCGATGCAAATAAGGTGGCAGCTCAGTTCCACTAGTTTGCTTATCATCATAGAATCATAGAATTATTTAAGTTGGAAAAAACCTTTAAGATCATCAAGTCCAACTGTTAACCCAAGACTGCCAAGTCCATCACTGAACTATGTCCCTAAGCACCATATCTAAGTGCGGCGAATGAAGAGACGGGACGCAGCTTGATGCAAGCAAATGTCAATTTATTGTACAGAAGCACGAGTTTTTATACTCTTTCAGAAGGTGCGCGTTTTAAACAGATTGGTTCTTGAAGCTAAGCATTGCATACTAGGCAATCCCCGACTGGTGGTTAACTGCCATCAATTAACCGCAAGGTGTTACCTTTCCTTGGCGCCATCCTTGGCGCCATACGTCTCCCACTCCCCTGTGCTCTGCAAACATGCCTCATCATGTTAATTGTTGTCTAGACAAGCTCGAGCACATTCCCCTCAGCTAACTGATTGCCACGCATGGTCCTAGTTTCCAGCCCGCTCCTGCATCTCCCCCTTCCTGTTGCACAAAAGAACCTTTGAAACCGAACGAGTAAAAACAAGGTATAAGTAATAGAACAAATTAAAAAAGCAACTAAGACATATTATTGATGTCAAAATAACCCACTGTCTCTGTTCTGTACAATTTTATAATTTCCCCTTTTTGTTTTTGAACAGCTAGTACCAGGTTTGCCATGTTCTGCAGGGCCCTTGCAAACATGACAGCAACCAAGGCAATAGCAAACAAACAATACTGCCAATTGAGTGAATGGATGCCAAAAAGGACTGAAATTTTCTCAGATTTTGATAACATGTTGCTGCAATGGGGCGCCTAAAATCCACGCAGCACATACCATCAAATTCCTCACAGCCATGTCCCTGAACCAACAACAAAAAGCAGTGGCAATTTTGACTCACATTCTTAACTGCCTACCAAACAAGGTGATTTAACTCTTTAATGCTTTCCCTGCTGTTACTCTGGATAAGAGAAGAACCGCTGCGACACGTTCCCATCACAGCCTCCTACATTAGCATCTACAGAAAGACAATTATCGACATTCAAAGTGTAAACAATATCATCTTCTTTTGGATTAACATTATACATAGGTGGAAGGGCACACCAAACAAGAACCGGTTCAGTCAAAAAGTTCGAAACATCGCATGCCTTCTCTGAACATACCTCTGGGGTCATTCCCTTTGTTCCCTCTTTTTTTATGCAAAGAGAAATACTTTACCATAACAGAGAAGCCCCTATTTACATCTCTGAGCCCGGACACAAACCGCAGCTGTATGCTCCACCAGGCTCAGGGCAGAAATCATTCATGCAGTTACACAGCTATATATCACTACAAGCATGCAGACACCTATTAAACACTAGATAACCATGTTCATCTTTCCTATTCTCCTTCACAATACCTAGCTGTTCTCTCATCTCTTAGGTCATCATCTGTTAGGTCAAATATTCCCCAGTTTCCTCTCCTATCTCTCTCTTCAGACATTCTCTATCCCCTTTTTTGCTTGTTAATTGCGACAAGGCAAAGGTTGTGTGTAGCTGGGTGACCATGACCTGCTTTATGTTACAATCAACTAAACACTGAATACAGGAAAAAAAAGCATGGGAGACATAAGGCAAACATCAATAAGGTGGTTAAAGATAATTATAATAAATCCTGTAATACTTTTGAGTCATGGCCCAAAGTTTCCCAGCTGTGAGAAGAGACCAAAGGCATCCCGCCCCTGGCTCTGTTGCAGATCTTTGTTTTAAGGCTTTTGAGTTTTGTATACTTTTGTAAATTAATTCACAGTGGTCACTCAGATTCACGTAACATCCTATCAAAGTCTTCAGACTTGTGTCCCTGTGCTAATAAGAAAAATCAATAGCAACTCGGTTCTGTAGCAACATATGATGGACAGAATCAACATCTGTTAATAAGCCAGAAAAAAAAGAACAGTATTTGTAGTATTACTTTGTTTAGCAAGCTAGCAGCCTAATTTACTAAGCAAGTTAAGAGCGTGTACTATTCTTACAGAAGAGATTAGAGAAGCAAAAATCTGTTATGCTGCATTCCAGAACTCAGCCTGAGAATTACAGTCTGCTGTGAGTTCTGTGTTACAATCATTTGACACACGTTGGGGTTGCGATTGTGAAAGTTGCCCATTTACAATTTTCATTGGCATTATCACAGCTAGTTGTTTTAAAAGCAACCCTTGAGCTTCCTGATGTTCGACTTGTTGCAAAATATTCTAAAGCCAATCAATCAAGTTAGTATTACAGTTAGTGACTCTCTAGGACCCTGCAAGACTGTGGCAAGACTCCGGCATCCGGACTGCCTTAATAGCCATCTCATTCATTTGCAAACAGTTGTCCCTGGGATACCTTGCCTGAGTCACAGAATCGGCACAATTAATTGCTCCAGCTAACTGCTCATAGTTAACAGCAATTCGCCGATTAAGGTTTTCAGTCAAGGCCACTACACATAGCTCACAAAAATCAAATAACCACATCATATACTGTATCAGTTAGTACCATACAAAGCAATAACTTCCAATCATGCAGTGTGAGTGTATAAGGCTCTGCCATCACTTCAAGAAGGAACATAGCAAATGTATTATGAATCCTCCCTTCCCGCACTGCTTTGCTTAACCCTTTAACAGCCTCGTATTGCACAGGCTGCCACTCTGCAGGTTGATTTGTCTGACAAAATACTGAACATGCCATAGCGACTCCCAAAACCCATCACTGAAGTGTTTCCCACTTGCATTCCTGCCACCAATCCCTCAGACTCCCTTTCACCCTCCCCAAAAATACCATCAATGCATCGGGAGAGATGAGGGGGTGGGGAAAGGTTTAGCTCCTTTTCCAGATCTATAGGACCTGGATCAAAAGGTTTATCAGTGTCAATAAAATCATTGTCCGACTTGTCCTGTTCCCGTGCTTGCTCCTGTGTTGAGAGGGTCGCTGCAATCAGTGACAGAAGCTTTGGGGGCAGAGGAGGTGTGGACGGAATCGCCATCGCTGACTGTGTCTTGAGAAGAGTCGTGCTGTCGGTGGAATTTACAGCTTCCTCTGGTTTAGCACCGTTAGTAGAATTAGTCCACGCTTGGCAAAGAGTAGTCAGAATTTGCCACCAAGATGCTAAATGCATTCCCGACACGGAGCTCCCCTCCGCGGCAGCATCATACAATTGGCTGCTATATGTACACACTTTCATTCTTTCAAAGTCTCTAAAGTTTCTTGGCTGCTCACCTGTCTCGATGAGTACAGGTGTTATCCTCGGGGTTTAGGTTGTCCGCCTGGTCCAGACAGCAAGTTCAGCCAAGCCGTCTCCTCCGGAACGCAGCCCTCTTCCACGAGCTGTCTTTTTTATCGACCAGGTCCGTCCTTATTCTTCCAAGGCTTCGGAACACCACCATAGGGGTCACCATTTGAGGAAACTGAGGCATGGACTCCCTGATCTGACTAGAAGACCCTTCATGAGTCCATATACGTCTCTTTCTGGGGACGAAGCCTGATTCCCCATTACGGATTTCCCACAGCTCACCTCTCAACTCCGGAGGGATTTAAGGCTGGCTCCTGCTTCCTTTCAGCAGATCATTCAAAGTTCTGTGGGATTCGCTGCATGTCGCTCAGATAGGCGATTCGAGAGCCCTTCACGTCAGATCCTTAAACGCATCACGTCGGGGTCACCAATTTGCGGCGAATGAAGAGACGGGACGCAGCTTGATGCAAGCAAATGTCAATTTATTGTACAGAAGCACGAGTTCTTATACTCTTTCAGAAGCTGCGCGTTTTAAACAGATTGGTTGTTGAAGCTAAGCATTGCAGGCTAGGCAATCCCCGACTGGTGGTTAACTACCAGCAATTAACCGCAAGGTGTTACCTTTCCTTGGCGCCATCCTTGGCACCATCCGTCCCCCACTCCCCTGTGCTCTGTAAACATGCCTCATCATGTTAATTGTTGTCTAGACAAGCTCGAGCACATTCCCCTCAGCTAACTGATTGCCACACATGGTCCTAGTTTCCAGCCCGCTCCTGCATCTAAGCATGTTTTTAAATACCTCCAGGGATGGTGATTCCACCACCTCCCTGGGCAGCCTGTTCCAGTGCTTGACCACGCTTTCGGTGAAGAAATTTTTCCTAATATCCAATATAAACCTCCTCTGGCACAACTTCAGGCTGTTTCCTCTTGTTCTCTCCCTTGTCACCTGGGAGAAGAGACTCACTCCCACCTGCCTACAACCTCCTTTCATGTAGTTGTAGACAGCAGTAAGGTCCTCCCTGATATGACTCTTCTCCAGGCTAAACAACCCCAGTTCCCTCAGCTGCTCCTCCCCTTCCCCAGCCCCTTGCCCTTCCCTGGACACGCTGCAGCCCCTCTACGTCCCTCCTGCCGTGAGGGGCCCAAACCTGAACACAGGGTTCGAGGTGCAGCCTCACCAGTGCCCAGTGCAGGGGGACAGTCCCTTCCCTTGCCCTGCTGGCCACACTGCTTCTGACACCAGCCAGGGTGCTGCTGGCCTCCTTGGCCACCTGGGCACCCTGCTGGCTCATGCCCAGCCGGCTGCCGACCAGCACCCCCAGGCCCTTTCCCACCAGGCCCTTTCCAGCCGCTCTGCCCCAGCCTGTAGCGCTGTGTGGGGCTGGTGTGACCCAGCTGCAGGACCCAGCACGGAGCCTTCTTGAACCTCATCCAGCTGGCCTCGGCCCATCGGTCCGGCATGTCCAGATCCCTCTGCAGAGCCTTCCTACCATCAAGCAGATCAACACTTCAACCCAATTTGGTGTCATCTGCAAACTTACTGAGGGTGCACTCGATCCCCTCATCCAGATCGTTGATAAAGATATTAAACAGGACTGGCCCCAGCACTGAGCCCTGGGGAACACCACTTGTGACCAGCCACCAGCTGGATGTGACTCCATTCACCACCACTCTTCGGGCTCATCTGTCCAGCCAGCTTCTTACCCAATATAGAGTGCACCCGTCCAGGCCATAAGCAACCAGTTTCCCCAGGAGGATGCTGTGGGAGATGGTGTCAAAGGCTTTACTAAGGTCCAGGTAGACAACATCCACAGCCTTTCCCTCATCTGCTAGGTGGGTCATCTTGTCATAGAGGCAGATCAGGTTTGTCAAGCAGGACCTGCCTTTCCTAAACCCATGCTGGCTGGGCTTACTAGGTTGTCCCGAATGTGCCATGTGATGGTGCTCAGTTTGATCTGCTCTATAACCTCCCCCAGCACCAAGGTCAGGCTGACTGGCCTGTAGTTCCCTGGATCCTCCTTCCTCTCCTTCTTGTAGATGGGTGTGTCCTGGTTTCAGCTAAGACAGAAATAATTTTTTCTGAGTAGTTGGAACAGTGCTGTGTTTTGGGTTTAGTATGAGAATAATGTTCATAAGACACAGATCTTTTTAGTTGTTGCTAAGGAATGTTTACACCAAGTCAAGGACCTTTCAGTTGTTTAGGCCCTGCAGCAAGAAGGCTAGAGGGACACAAGAATACGGAGGGGACACAGCCTGGACAGCTGACCTGAACTAGGCCAAAGGGATATTCCACACCATAGAATGACATGCCTAGTATATAAACGGGGGGGTTGGTTGGGCAGGGATCACTGCTTGGGGACTGGCTGTGCATCCATCAGCAGGTTGTAAGTGGTTACATTGCACATTACTTGGGGTTTTTTTGGGTTTTTTCTCCTCCTTTTGGATTTTATTCCTCTTTCTGTCTCTCTCCGTTTCATTACAATTGTTATTATTATAATATTTCATTATATTTGAATTATTAAATTGTTATCTCAACCCGTAAGTTCTACCTTTTTCCCAGTTCTCCTCACCAACCCATGAGGAGGGGTGGGAGGGGTGGTGGAGTGGGTGAGCAGCAGTGTGGTGCTTAGTTGACAGCTGGGATTTAACCATGACAGGGTGTCACACTGGCTAACCTCCAGTCTTCTGGGACCTTTCTGGTTAGCCAGGACTGCTGGTAAATGATGGAGAGTGGCTTGGCAAGCTCCTCTGCCAGCTCCCTCAGTATCCTTGGGGTGGGTCCCATCCAGCCCCATAGACTTGTGCATGTCCAAGTGGAGCAGCAGGTCACTAACCGTTTCCTCCTGGACTGCGGGAACCTCATTCTGCTCCTCCTCATCCCTGTCTTCCAGCTCAGAGGGCTGGGTACCCTGAGGGTAACTGATCTTGGTATTAAAGACAGTACCAAAGAAAGCATTAAGTACCTCAGCCTCTTCCTCATCCTTTGTGGCAAAATTCCTCCCTGTGTCCAGTAGAGGGTGGAGATTATCCTTGGCCTTCCTTTTGTTTCTAAAGTATTTGTAAAAAGCACTTTATGTTATCTTTTATGGCAGTGGCCAGCCTGAGTCATTGTACAACTCATGCAGTTTTTGATCATGTGTTTATTTCCTTGCTTCATCTGAGGAAAAATGTAGATTGTAGTGTGCCCTATACTCCTTTGTGTAACATGTCATGGCAGCGTAAGATGATTTGTTCTGTTTCAGCTGCTCTTCATACCCATTCCTTTTCCAAACCTTCTTCCTGGCTTAGAGTGCAGCACTTGAGCTTAGCCTGGGGTTATGCTCCTTGTGCCTTATTCAGACTGACTTTAAATAATTTTGAGTCTATTTATTTTAAAACTTGGATACAACTTTCTTACATCATTCTCTGTAGCTTCCATCACTGACATATTATTCCATAAAACAATGTTTCTTTCTTGAACCTGTGGAGACAACATTTGTAGCATTTTTCTAATGTGAGCATACATATGCCATCACAAGTGCATTGTCACCTGTGGGACGTGAGTAAAGGTGTATTTTTTTTTTTTGTTACTAAATGTGAAATGTAACCTCCAAATTGGTTCTTCATTTAATGCAATGGCAAAGAAACACTCAGATCTAGAACTGAAAACCAGTTGTTTTTTTCCTGGAACTTGCAAATGGTCACTCAGACATGCTTGCTGCCGTAGGTGCTGCCCTCATGATGAACTTTATCTTCAGTAGTCCACCATATTCTCCAAGTTTCCTTGTCAGCCTTCTTAACAGACCACAACAGAAAATGATCTGTGTCACGATTTCTTGCAAAACACCTTGTCCTTCAATGACCTGCTGCAACTCCTAGTGTTTGGATATGCTTCTGCTCCCACCTCCTTGTTCTTCTCCCAGTCACACAATATCATTCCCCAAATCATCTTCCTTTGATGGCTCTCCATCTAATTTTCCATCATTTCATGCAGATACAGAAGTTATTTGTAATTTTTGCATCTTGGTTTGGTTTTGCAAGCACATGATTTTGACTCACACTTGCCATATCCCATTGAGGTCTCCCTTGCTCTAGGGTGAATTTCTGCATTATACATGGTAATACCTCTCCTGCTTCTGCAGGTCTTCCTTTTTCTTTCTTTCTTTCATTCTTTTTTTCCCTCTTTTTCCTGAACTCACCAGATTCTTTTATTCTGTTTATATTTCCTTATTGCATTTTTGAGTTCCTAGAAGGTATTTCTTTCCTAAAGATGAATTGTCTACAACCTTCTTAATAGTATATTTTAAAACAGAATTTTTGGATTGAGGCTGCAGGTATTCTGGTGCTACAGTGGCTTGATCAGGACAATGTTTTAGCTGCTTCCCATTATAGCTTTGCCAATATAGGAGGCATATCCTCATGTTTCTTTCATGGACTCTGCAATAACTGCAGGACATTTTCTTTCTATCCCTTGTCATATGAGGACACATTTCTCCTTCCATGGAAAGGTGGTTATTGCCAATGCTGTAATCTCCAGCATAGCTGGGACCCTTTAATATACTCCTGCTTTTCCCCAACCATTCAGTTTCATTTCAGAGGTCCTCTTAAGCATTATGCACAAAGATAGTACACCAAACGGGTCAGGTTTATAGAACTGTCTTCTGGGCATTCAAACAGATCAGTCAAAAGGGAAGATGAAATAATTTGATTGTGATGCATTCATTTACCATCCCTGTCTTCCCCCAAAGATACTATAAGCTCCCTGATAAGTGGTTCAGATGGGAGGAACACAAATCTCAACCTTTTATTAATTAAGCTATTGCTATTAGCAGCAGATAACTATTCACACCGTCTTCTCAGTTAACTCCCTGGCACAGTGCACACACTCAGGAGCCGGGCCTCGTACCCACACTCCAGGGGTTGGCAGCCAGCTGTGCACAGTCACACACAGGGTCCCTTCTTTCAGCAGGTGTGCTTATATACACTGCTCCGTGGTCTTTGTCCACCTGCAGCAGCTGCTGCCTTCTTGCATGTGGTGTGGGTTACATGACCCATCATGTGTGTTACATGACCAGTGTGTACCAGAGACCTTGGGCAGGTTCAGAGCTCTTTGGTACCCTAAGTTTATCAGGTTTTGCAGATTTAACAGAGCTACCAGTCTCCAGGACCTATGGTTTCAGAGGCAACCTCTTAGCACATCTTCTTCCTTTCTCTGGCACTGTATTTCCTGGTAGCTATTTCTCCACCCTCACTCTGAGGTGCCTAGAGAACCCAAACATATCCACACACACAGAGGGGCTGTTTTGACAATAGCCATTCCTCTGAAGACAGATCTTAAAAAAAGCATATTAGAAACTGGAGATGTACAGAAAAATCAAAGGTAGTAGAACAATTGTTTAAGAGTAATTGGTACTGTAACATTCTAATTTTACTTCAAAAGAGGTAAGAAAAACTGTGGATTGGCATTTTGTTGCTAGTGGAAGTTGATAGGGTAAGTCTGTGGTAAGAGAATAACAAGGTGGAAATCCTAAATTATCCCAATAACAGATATACTACAGAGGAATACTGTGCTGGTGTTTTTGTGAAGCAAAGGAATGCAGCTATGGGTCTGGAAAAACTCAGTCCTTTGAGAGAGACAGGTATTATTTTATTCATAGTTATCACAGAATCTGTCCCACAATGATTAAGTGTTGCCAAAGATTTATCTAAAAGTTGCTAAATATGTATCACTGGAGAAAAGCATTCAAAATATAACAAGACAGCAATATACATGATTTTTTGTCACATGAAAACCTATAGAAAGGCTTTAGAAATATAACATGTTCTTTACTTTATGTATTTTCATAGCTGAGTGAAGATAATAACTTTTTCATCATGCATTACCAAGGAGATTCAGTGCAGTTCCAGTGCTATGAAGACAAAAGTTACTACCTGTATGTGAATGATGACTCACTTGATATACGCAAGCTGGAAAACAAAGCGCCTGACGAGGAAAAAAATTTTTACTTCAGGGTGTCATATTTACAGGAAAAGTAACTTGTCTACCTTTCAGTGGCCTAAGTGTCCATACAATTCCTATAATAAGATAAGATATAATAAGATAAGCTAGAGAAGGAAGGTTGACATCAACTAATTTCTGTTTTGGCTTAATTTTTACTTAAAAATTTATTGAGTCACCATTTTGCATGAGTAACATCCTGTATTCTCACTAGGAAAAGAGAAAGGCTAAGTTGAAAAACACACTACCTGATCAGTCTCTCTGTGTCTTACCTGCACAATTATGGTTTTAAGGAGCTGGATTCTTCTGGAAGGGGAAAAATACATAGGGGATATTTCAAAGACAGGAAAAAGAAGAACCATATATGGATATGAAGTACAAAGCACAGTTATTACTCCATGTAGTAAAAATTTTACTTTTTAAAAAAATGTCTCTTATGAGCTCACCTGAACTTGAGAAGAAAACATTTAGAAGTTACTAAGTGCATATGTGCATGTCCTGACTGACTGACTTTGGAAAAGGAGTGGAAAATGCACCTCAGGTCTAACGGACAACAAAGGGAAGGCTGAAGAGTAGACAGGTCTCTTGGCCCCTGTAGCTCCAAGTTAGTCCACATACTCTATCATGCAACTTCAGCATCTATCCAGCATGGCAGCACTCTTAAGAAAATGTACACAGAGCATCAGACTTGCCACATGCAGGCAGAGGGAGGGAGGCACATTGAACCAGAACACCGACAGAAAATTGCTCGGACATATTGGCTTCCATCCCTGAATCACAGAGGGAAATGCAGTCATGTCTTCAGCTGCAAAGCAGAGTGCAGAACAATATCTGAAAAATAATTAAATGTTCAAAACGACTGAATAAATAAACACTGGGTGCTTATGTGGGGTACACTGGAGGAGCAGTAAGAGTACCTGCCTTTCAGCCACAGGGTCTGCCAGTGCGAACTGGAAGATGCTGACACTTAAATATCCATAGACTATACCCTGCAAGGCACAAAACATCTGAAATACAAGAGAAAACAAACCATAAGTGATCAGGATCACTAGGTGTTAAAGATCTGTTTCCTTGCTGCTATGCATGGAGTTCCACTGTGATTTAGTGGCAATTTTCTTTGATGCAAGTCATCTGGGAATGTATGTGTATCAATGATAGACATCACACACCTATGCCAAAAGGTTGTCACTTAGTTGCAGTGGAACAACCCATAAGCTACACAGCACTTGCAGGAATTGTTCTATATAAATATAACAATGCATACCTGAAATAGGAATCCTAATGTCAGTCAATCACACCAATGCACATTACAATATGGCAATTACTTGTAGTAGACCAAACTCCAACCACCTGTGAGAGCTTAGAAGATTTTTTATTTCCCCACCCCTACTAGCACTGTGGGGTTTCACTGCTGAGCTTGTTGTATTCTTCAAATAGTGAAAATCAGTCTGTTGCTTCCTATGCTGACTGAGCAGAAGACAGCTTTTGAGTGTTCCCTAAATAATACTTAGAACTTCTGAATCTGTTAAGAATTCAGTGAAATCAGCAGGAAGAAAAAAACCCCAAACTCTAGATACTGATTTCAGCATACATTACACTATAATTAAATTATTTTAGCCCTTTCTATTATGTTGTGCAATAAATAAATTCAATTATATATCAGGTATAATAATTTTGCTGATACACTATAACTTCATAGTCATACATTTATTATTGGTAATAATAATTTATTATTATGTGATTATAATGTGATTACTACATTACAGAACACAGTCTCTAGATGGTAAGTTGGTGAAATGATCACAACTCATCATAAAGCTCATACAAAGCATATGAATGAAATCAGCATTGCTGATGCCAGCAAAAAAGTAATGTTGACCTCAGTGAATTTTGAATCTATTTTATATTTAAAACTTAAATTATGGTTATTTGCAGAATTTTATACTTCTACCACCTACCTTAAAAAGATTTTTTAAATGGTTTAAGGAACAAAAGTCCTTATGGGAAGCAGGAGTGAAATTTTGTAAAGTTTCAGATTTGAGATACAAGATAGTAATGTCATTTGAGAGTTTTTCTCAGAAAACACAATAAATCCAGCCAGCTTTTTAACTACAAATGTACAGAGAGAAACAAGTTAAAAAATTCTTATGTTTTTTTTGATTCTTATTTTCCTCATATAAACCTTCAAACTGACATTTTCAAATTCCCACTAATCTGAGAATCTCATGAGTGGCAGATAAGTTTTTGTTTTGTGAGGTGGAAAGCATGTAGAAATTCTATTTAAAAATAGAAAATGAATGCCAGTCTGTCTTTTAGAAAAATATAGCCTTTAACACTTTAAAATACAAAAAAACATTTATCCAGTGTGTCTAACAGTTGAATGTGAAATATAATTAATATTTTGCAGTTTATTTTCAAAACAGTACTAACTTCTACTTAGCTAATGTGATAATTATTAAAGTACTATCACAAATATTTTGCTCTTATTTTTCTTTTCTTCAGAAACTGTTCCTTAAAGAAAATACTGCATTCTGTTTGCTGTAGAACAAATTAATGCAAGTATTCTTCATATATAACTTCTAGTACTTTGACCATATTTGTGACTTGTTAAAATAAAACCTGTAAGAACATCAATAACTATGAAGAATGTGATTTTTATGCTAGTTAATCTGACAAAAGCTAAGATAATGTATGTGAAAGAAGGGACCATATTTTCTTAGGATCTATGTGCTAATTTTTCAGGAAACCAGAGTTCTTTCAATCATGGAGAAGGGAATGGTCATTTACAGTAACACCCCCACACACACACATTTACATTAAAAAACACTCAAGACTAGTAAAATAATGACTGCATTAAAGTGTGAGTTTAGGAACAACTGTCATGTTGTAGCAAGAAACTGGCAGCCAGCCTTGCTTGCCCTGAAATACGTGCCTAGTATACACTGTGTTATATACCACCTTCCTTATAGGCAGCCAAAGAAGTAGAAATTAGAATTAGAAATTGTTAGTCTAATGAATGCTTTTACAGTCTAAACAATTACAATCTAGCATTAAGGCAATTGCAACAGTACTAAAACTTGTAAGTAATCCAAATCACGCAGTTTCTATTAAGGTTCTTTAGTAACACAGCACATCAATGGACAGAGGCTCGTTTGTGCCTCTTCCCTGGTGCAGCGTTCTCACCCTTCCAGCCACCCAGCCTGAAGCCAAGGGCCCTTTCTTCTTGGACAGGATGATGGGATGGTGTTGCCGTTACAACAGATACAATAATATGTATGTATCTCACAGTTCCCTGCTGATTTAGGCAGAAGAGTATTCTGTCTTGAGTGTTGCTGCTTTTAGATACACACGGCATGAATGTTGGAGTATGTGTGTATGAACAGAGATTTTTTTGAAATGTCACTTTGGTTTTGTTTCTATTTGTCTGTAATTTGCCTGATCAAAGAAACCACAAGCAGGCTAAATTCCTCTGACGTTCGTGTGTTTAAAATCCACTGCTCCTGTTCCCTGCGCGTACGAGTGGCTGCAAAGCAGCAGGTCCCCGCCAGCCCCCTGCCGGTGGCCGCCGCTGGCTCCTCGGATCCCTGCTCAGCATCATCTCCCAGGATTCCCGTGAACGGTAGCCACTTCGCACCCAGGTTTTATCACATCAGCAAGCTACAAAAAGAGTTCTCAGCAGCTGAAAACAAAAGAATTATTTCTTTTTGCGAACCCTGATACTTATTTCCAACTGACGCAGGGCCCAGATGTGCTGTGCCTGCAATGACTGCAGGGCGCAGCCAAGCCGTTCAAGTCCTCCTCTGTGTGGCATTGCAAGGCCACACCTGCAGCACTGTGTGCGGGTTTGGGCTTCCCAGCGCTACTGCGGCAAGGCTGAGCAGTGGCGTGAGGCTTCTGAGAAGGATGGAGGTGAGGCTAGGGCAGCAGGGTTTGTTTAGCCTGGAGATAAGAAGGGTGACTCTTCGCCTAGCTGGAGGGGGATTGCCGAGAGGTGGCAAGGTGGTTCATCTCACCCCCTCCCCTTGGGCTCAGGAATCCCCATTAGGCACTAGCCTCTGTGCAATGAGCTGGGTGGTTAAGTGTCCCTTGGCTGTACTAGCAACTTGCGCATGGCTGAGGTGGGAAATGGTGCTGACCTTACCACAAACACTCTTCATCTGAATTGTAACATCCCCTGACAGCCTTGGAGCATTCCTTACCTGAATCATAACATCCCCCAACAAGCCCTGGAACATTCCCTATCCAAATCCAAATGGCACAGTACCACCGTCAGTGGAATTTTGAAAATTTCCGGTAATTACTGACTCAGGTGACCAGGATGGAAAATTGCTGTTTACTAAAGCTGATCATCTCCAACCCTAAAAACAGTGGTCCTAAGAAAGGCCCTTTTGAGCTCTCCTGGACCGCAGTGGGCTGCAAAGAGCATCTCCTCCTGAGTGGGACATCTCTCGGACATTGCGAACTCCCAAGTTTGTGAATTTAGGGGGACTGTCGCCAAAAGCTGATGATGGAGCCTGGGCTGATACCACCACTCTTTGAGGCTTAATCCCTTGCCTGTTAAGAACTGCAAAAGTGTTCAACATAAGTATTTCCCTAAACTCGAAGGAAACTTTTAGTAGATATAAACCTTTGTACATTAGTACATACACCTCTACAAATCTATCTCTTCTGTGCTTTTCCTTAGAGGTGCACAGCAGAAGGACAATAGTCAGAAGTCACAAGCTGTAGCAAGGGAAATCTTGACTGCCTGTAAAGAAGAAAAAAAAAAAGGATAAGGATATGTAGGAATTGGAACAGGTTTTGTGATTATAAAATGTCCATCTTTGGAGTTTTTCAAAATTCAACTGGACAAGGCCCTGTGCAACCTCATCTACCACTGAAAGCAAGCCTGTTTTGAGCAGGCAGTTTGACAAAATGACCTCCAGGAGTTCCTTCCAATGTAAATTATATATTGTGATTTTATGATTCAAAGGCAGCTTCAGTGCCTCAGAATTTACAGTGTATTCAATCCAAAGAGCAAAAGTATTCAATACAACCTACACAAACATACAGAAGAATCACATAAAAGCAAACAAAATAAATCCTACTGACTCACCTCAGTGCACAATGTTTTCACGACTACATGCAGGCTTGAACCTGAGGGGAAATACATTCAGTGTCAGAAAAAATGTCATAACAAGTGAAAGATTCCCTCTTGATCTTCAGAAAACTCAGATCGAAACACATGGGTTATTTCAAAGCAGAAAACTGTACAAGGAGAACAAGGCCTCATTTGGAAAATAAAAAGTAATTGCACTATGATTATCAGGTGAATTCGAAAGCTACTGTCATTTTACCTGATTGTTTCTGGTGTAGTTTTTCTTGCAGTAATAGTCTTCTCAATATTTGAACAATCTCAGGAAATACAGTAAGGACATCTCAGTGTACTGAATTAATTATAAATTATAAATTTATATAATTATATAGTGTATATATATTTATATAATTATATAATTATATAAATATAATTATAAAGTGTCTGTTTAATTCTGTAAGACTCCCACCACCACAGCACTAAAAGTAATGAATAAACTACAATTTTATTGAAGAAATCAGAATGTACATCAGGTATTCTAACAACATTAAAAACTAAAAGATCTAATACATGTAGATAGAAGTGTTACCTAAATTCCACAAGTTATACAAATTACTACCAGTAAATAGATTTTTCTCTCATAGATATTGAAGTTGCAGCTGACAGGCATGCTATTTTCAGTAACATTAAGACTGTCCTGTTAGGCACTACACCAGCAAAACTGACATTTGCACTACTTCCTTATAAAAATATTTACAAAGAAAAAGCAACTAGATTTCCAGTATTCTAGTCAAGTTGTTGGTGTAGCAGGCTTCAAGCCTTACTGTTGTCAGAGCAAGTAACTGAAGTGATAAGTAGACACTGATAAGAAAAACTTAAATGTTGTTTAATGTACCTTTGCTACCAGTTTGTTGGCAAAGGGATTCTAAGGTGTTTTACAGAGACTGAACATACGAAGTTCCTGAAAAAGGAGGTGAGAAAGTCCAGAAAAGGGATTGAAATTAGGGAGAAAAACAGAAAGAACAGATGAGAACAGAAAGACACAGTATGGAGTGCAGGAACATACACAAGGAGAAAAAAAACCCAACCAATCTGAAAGGTATAAAATGGAGAGAGATTAAGAAAAAGTTTGGAAATGAAGTAAAGAAAGAATAGCCCGATGCTATTCCTTCCTCCCTCTAGAAAACTAACAAATAGAAGAGTTAAGTACACTAGCCCCAGATAAAAACCTGCATTTCTTACATAGCTGCACAGAGGACAGTGCCTTGAATATCGGTCCCAAAGCCCTTTTATCATAATTTCCCAGGTAAGTGCAAATCACTCTCAAAGAAAAGAAGTCATAAAGGTATATTTAAACAAAATCTTTTACCCCTGTGCTCGCCTCTGGCCCCAGGTTATTCTACAGTTGCACAGAGAGCTGCAAATAAGATAGACTAACTGAAATGGTGCCCTGGGGTGTATTTGTAAGATAATAAGTATGTGCTCATACACAACAGAAATTAGATCTATTGCCTGTTGTTTGAAGCTTCAGCTCCTCAGTAGACATCCCATCTAAGTGGCATATTGAATAACATTCTTTTCCTGTATGAGAAGAAATGCAGAAAAAAAAAAAGGAATTAAATATAGCTCTACATGCATGTGGGGTACTTAAATTTTTACTGTTTAGAAAGTCATATGTTCTTCATTATTTCCTGCAGCTTTACTATGAAATTTGCAGGATCTCTCAACCTGGTTTCAGCTTCATTTTTCTGATAGCTTAGAAAGACAGAAAGTAGTTAATTACAATTAATTATGAGTTTGCTTTGTTTTCCATCTGAGCTTCTATATATAAAGCAGTTATTTAGAAATACAGGATCTATAATTCAAGGTAGTTTTAGAAGATCCATACATTCTGACCTTTGCTGCTTCCTTTACTGGCATTTGCACATTTTCTGTCTGAAATTAATTTAATATTTTCTTCATAATTATGCAATTATTTTGAAAAAGGTCGTACTAAATACTAATACATTAGTATTAAAACTAATATTAACCACTATCATATGTTGACTGCTAACATTATAAACAAATGTGTTCTGTATTTACAAAGTTAGGCAATCTTTTTTGTCAGTTAGGCTGACAATTAAGCTTCACTCTTAAGATAAGCCTTACAACTGCTTTATGGATTTGACTCAAGAGTAAAGAAATTAATATTTCATCATGTCACACTGAGGTGCCTTTGCTATAACTTTTTTTTTCCCAAAACCATGTTATTGAGATGGTAACAACTAGCTATGCTTTTAAAGACCATCTGACAAGTATTGAAAAGTTATTCAATACCTAGACAGTACTCATTATTCTCAATTATCTACCATTTAAATGAGTCTAATAATTAACAGAGATAATTGTTCAATATTTTTGAAAGTGGACTTTACTAAATGTAATCTGGAAGCAGCACAAAACCCAGTTCTTGCAGTAGATGAAAAGAAGAACTTTAAGATTTGCTCCTGATGATCAGATGGATCTCAAGAACAGCCATGAATTACACAAAAAGTGATGATGTGCATGACAAGTGATGAGTAGCACATTCGAGTTCACCCTGCTTTCAGCAGCAGAGCTGACTACATGATATCTGGAGATTTCTTCTAACCTCACTCTATAACAACTGCTGGTGATTCTATTGTATAAGAATAATTTATGCCAGAAAAATTGCTTCTGAGAGGAGCATCAGGAACATGTAAATGGGATAAAAATACCTTGAGTGAGAATAAAACATTTGTATGAAATTTTCTGCTCAGAAAGACACTGCACTGAATCCTCAAATATGAACCCTAAGTTATCTCTGTTGTTCTACAACGTGTTCTTAATTCTGTGTCCAGTGTTTTCAGTATTGCATTATCTACTTTTTTTAGAGGTAACTGAAAAAATCGTTCTGACAACAGCAGCTGTACCATCTGCATGTAATAGAGCTATAAATTTAGGCCCCAAACTCTCATTGTATTCATATACCTTCCCAAGGTACTATTGGATATGTATCATGCTCCAGATGTACTGATTTGGTGGAAATCCACTGTGGTTTTTTGCACTTATTCTACACCTTAGAACTGTAAGTAAGCAAAATGGATGAAGTTGTCATATTGTCTGCACCAGTACAGCCTGCAGTAACACTTCACAATCTCATAGTACTTTGTTAGTCAAGATTTTGTAAAAAGCGAACATGCAATAAAGGTTTTTTATGAATTTTATTGTGTACAGTTTTTACAAATTTTATTGTGTACATCTTAAATAGAGGAAACTAGAGACAGAAAAATGACTTAGCTGAGACCAGGAAATAGCAAACGGCAAAGTCAGAATTCTAACTCATGATTCCCAGTCCTACACACATTCCTCTGGTATTTTTCTAGTGCAGAATTGCAGCTTTGTGGTATGACTGACATCCACACACATTCTCACAGCTAAGTAATAAGATTCTAATGGATTTTCCATAAGTAACAAGAGTATGAACACTTTAGAGTATGAAATACCAAAATGTCTCACAAATGTATCAATCAATCAGGATTGATATTGACCTTTTAGTAGTCAATTGCTTTTTTCAAAATAGAAATGAAAGTAATTTCATATGGTTTCGATTCTAATAAAATGTAACAAGTTACTGGCAGAAAGCTGTAAAGGACCTCATCTTTAATATTCTTCGGAACTTAGTTTGAACAGATGAAATGATCTACAGTCTTTAGCTATATGTGTACTATATAAATCTCAAGAAATTTAACAAGTCTTAACTGTGAACACAGACTTGCCAGCATTGTGTTATAGTCTCATATATGATTCTAATTGTCAGAAATTGCTTAAAAATAGAAACATTATCTGTCTTTAATGCAGAACTTCATATATATAGGAATTCAGACACCATAGAATTGGCAAGTTTAACAGAAGATTCATAAATACTTTTTAGAAGGCAAAAGAAATTTGCTATCAAAATAGTAGTGTCAGCATTCTAATTATAATCTAGTTTGGCAAACCCTATTGAAGTAAACCTGGTATCTCCTTCCAAATACAGCTTTTTCTTTTTTTCCCGCCCGAGAGATAGAGGAGAATAATTTATTGCAAACTTTTATCGTGGGTCTTTATTAATCTCCTGCATCAAAAGGTTTTCATCAGTTAAGTTAGGTTAACTTGACTGTAAGATCTACAAAATAACTTTCTGGAATTCATTTATTTTTATTAAAAAATGGAGACACAATTTTAAGGCACTAACATCAGACATTTGGAGGAAGAAACAGCAGATAACCTGCCAGGAAGCAGCAGGGGTTGGCCTCTCTGCAAGGGAAAGTAAACTGACCTTAAATAAAAGCATTGAAGCACTCAGTGTGGGGAAGAGATTGCAGAGGGGGGGTTGCATTGAAAGAGGCTTAAAGGTTTCTCATGGCAATTAGAGCCTGTTGATGTGTTCAAGGCCCTGCCACAATCTTCCTTACAGAGATATAAACAAATTTATTATAAAAAAAGTTAGCTGATTAAATCAAAGAATTTTTAATATGCTTTCTCTTATTACTATATTTCTATTTCTTTGATTTCTTTGTGCTTTAATTTTAGCCATAAAATTTAATGTAATTTGTTATTTGTTGCAGTGTTCTTCTCAATAGGTGACAAAGATCATGAAAACCGAGCTAACTTTATGCAGCTTTCCTCTTGATTACTCAAAACACATTTAAGGCTTTGATAGCTTTGAACTGACAGTTTAGAAATTCAGATACACCATATCTTCATTATAAGCCATCTGCAAACCTAAGTGACAGTATATTTGGCTTCACACTGAAGTGAGTATATCTTGGGCTTCAGTCCTGTAGTCTTTATGGCAGGACTGGGTCCAGTATTTTTATGGGAAAACAGATGATATGGCAATGTTCTCTTTTGTCTTTTAGCCATCTGTTCAGTTTCCAAAAGCATTACTTCAAATCATGATGATGAACTGATCTTTTTATTTACAACCTAAGATTAATCTCAATTTATTTGTCACAATTTTTCAGGTTCCATCTGGTAATACCCTAAACCTAGTAATATGACTTAAAGTTGACTTTGAGAATTAATTTTACAGGACCAGGAACGTACCATGGATTGCTGAAAGTTATGGACTATCTGTGTAAATAGAGAACAACTATGGAAATGGAAGGGATCAGCTGAGTCATAAAGTCTGGTTGTAGAATTAGAGGCATAATAGACATTTAGTGTCTAGTCATTTAGCCCAGACTTTTACCGCCTATGCTTGCCCTTATGTCACAAGAAGCTTTAAAATCCACAAAAAGTATACAGGAGAGAGTGGGTCGGAAATATACTATAACCCTTATCCTTTCCTGCTTGTAGTCCTATTCTCTCTACCATTTGTTATACTATCTTATCATGTCATACTTTAAATAGAAATCTAAACAAACTGTCTTTGCATAACATCTTAGCAAGGTCCCAGTTCTGACTATGGACCCTTAATTGCAAACAAATATAACCAATACATTTAAAATTTTAACTCTAGTCCTATTTTTCTAACAAGGATGAAAGTAGGCTATTGACAAGCAATTCTTCTACTCCCAGCACGGAGCTACTTTGTGGGCAATTCTGCAGTATTAGTGCTAATGAACAGAACTACTACTGTTTATTTAATAAGTTGCTGATAAGAGAATCCACAGACATACTAGTGTAATTCCATTGTTAAACCCTATTACACACCTTATCACAGTGGGATATGCATTTGGCAAACAGAGATATTATTGGCTGTACAATGAGGTGCTAATTTATAAATGGTTAATATTAAAATTATTTTATTACATAATCTTATTCTGTGCATTACTTAACCGTTGATGAAGGCAGAAGGCATTTGATGAAGGCATTATTTGGGGTGAAGTCAGACAGATTGCAATGTGAACTACAATCTGAGATGTAACAATGGTACTTGTGATGCTTTTTAGCCAGTCCCTGCCTCCCTGGGTACAACAGAATAATCTTTTCTGTGGTTATGATGCCCACCTTGTTGCTGGCATTTGGACGGCTTCGGTCTGTGTTCAGCACAAAGTAAATAAAGATACTGCCAAGGTGATTCGTGGTAAAGATGTGATGGTAATGAAGTCCATTGCCCCTAACAGAAGAGTTGTCCCTGAGTTCTCAACGTTCCACTGCTGAACTGTGAAGTTCAGCTACATTTAAAGATGCAAAGTACAGCTGTACTGCTGAATGTAGTGGTACTGCCACCACCAATTTCCTTGGCTTTGAATGTTATGCTTCATCTTGCTTTAGAGCACCAGTGTTTTTCCCTCTGCTCTTACTTTGGCCTAAAATAAGGCCAAATCATCAATTACTTCCAAAGAAGTGGTGCTCACTGGTAGTGCACAAGTGCCTGATGTAATTAAAACAGGAGCATATTAGTTTCTGGGCCAGATTAACCATGGTGGGGTGGCAGAGCTGAGGAGCTGGCATTTAGAGAACAGTGCCTAGGAGGTTTAGTGTTGGCAGAAGCAGGATCTAGAAAGGCTTTAGGGCTCCTGTGAATTACGGTTTCTCAGATCTCCTAGTAACAATCCTTTTTCTTGAACACTTGCTGGTTCAGCTGCACAATGAAGACTGTATTTCAATCCTCTTCTGTTTGAATGGGTCTTTAACAGAACAGCAAGAGATTAACATTGCTTAAAAATGAAAATATGGTACTAAAGCTTCATATTTGGCAGAAGAAAGTCAGAGGCAGATGTAAAGCCTGAGAGTTATTTTAACTTACGTTTTGAAATCAATTTACTTTGAAAATAGGTCCCTAATTGGAATACGATTTCATGAGCTCAAAATTTAATCTCAGAAATAAAGTGCCCCTTTCTCAGAGTGTGCTATGAAAATGCTTTGTATTCTCCAGTAACTGGAAGTTCAGCAAACAGATCAAATACAGAAAGGTGCTGTCCCATAATCGAAGTCCATGTCAGCTGTTCCACCTCATTGTTAACAACTGTATTGGGAAGATGATAAAAAACATGAAACCCCAGATGGAAAGATACGTCCCTTTTTGCTTTAGATGCTGAAAGAGATGATAAGAAGGACTGTTTTACATTCTCATCTAGCAGTTTAGTTTCTATAAAGGAGTTGCTCATATAGTAGCTATGAATCCTATAACATACTGATACATTTCTAACAGTGAAAATAAGCCAATGGAAATATTCTGTAAAATAACAGTCATTTTACTTTGGGTATTATTTATCAGCTCCACCATTGAAGATGATTACATGTTCTTAAATTACCATTTTTTTAAAACCTGTTCACTACATTTTAATGTCAGACTTCTTCACCACCCCCAGACCTTTGCATACAGATGCAAGACAGACATGCTTTGGATTACTTCCTCTCGGTTCTGCTGGAAATCAATACAGAAGGTCTATTTTGTTGATCTTCCCTCCCCCAGCATACAAAAAAGACGAGCACTGGCAAGAAACTGTGTTCTTCTAGCCAATACTACCCCCAAAAATTGAATAGAGACAGAAAAACAAGAAGCAAGGAGGCCAAGGAATAAAATTACCATGAGAAAAGAGAAAGCACCATTTTCTGTCTGGTTTGAGTTAGCAGGAGATGTGGCATGCAATGTACACTATACCAAGTCTAAAAGTTTTGTATCTCGTACCAGCGTGAATTGTTTTGCCAGCATTTATTAAATTATCAAATCGTTCATTTTAACTAAGTAAATTTTACAATTCCTTAATGTTTGCTTTTAATAGCAGCTATTTTGCAGAAAATACATTTTAAAACAGCCTAAACTGCATTTTATTGGAGTGACAGAAAGAAAGGACAAATTTAAATGGCACTGTTTTATTCAAAATACAGAACTGGACTTCCTGTGAGATAACTATATGAAAAAAGGTCACTTTGCACTGCATTTCAAGATGTTCTGGAGTTACAGTATAGCCGGATAACTATGGGAGACTGTCCCTGGTACAGAGGATCCTGATACATGACTTTTTACTTCATTTAGTTTAAATGAAGGAATTCAGCACAGGATTGCATTGTGCACCTTTGAACCAACACATGCACAACTCCGTCAAAATGCGATCCATACCTATTGCAACAACTATCATGAAGCAACTACCATTGCTGTTCCTGATCAAAGGGATCACCCTACATACTGTGGTTTTCTTACAGAAAGGCAGTTTCCAGTTTGGACTTGTGGAATACCAGCAAACCACCTGAGCTAGACAGGGAATTCATTTGGTGGTGATGTAAAGATTAGGGGCCAAACTACATCAGTTCTCTGCTACCAGCCAACCATCCCCAAACTACAGGGCAGTAAAAAGCTGAAAAAGGGGGAGTGTTTCTCCTGCAATATATGATTTTCAAGTACTTTAGTTTCTTAGTGAAAACAAAGTATTAATATTAGCATAACTATAAAAAGGGTTATCCAATTCAGTCTTTCTTCCTCTCTAAAATATAAAATAACTGTATTTTGACTGCAACAGCAGCCTACACATTCTCATAAATTAAAAGACTGTTCCCAAAGTAGTCTAAGAATCCACTGGAAGAGCAGAAAAATGTGATTGCGACAATTTAACACAATCCTGAGCGCAGCTTTCAGCCAACATAGACAAAGATAAATTGTAGCCAGAGTTTTATTTCTTTTATTTCCCTAATAGACCAGTTTGCATAGGCATGTATGACAAAATTCACAGGAGGAAAATGCTGACATAAGGCTTTGCAATGCTGTGTCAGCCAGAACTACAGGTCATATACTACAGCATTAAGAAATTATACCCTGAACTATTGCATATGAAGTTCTCAACTTTGTATGTGCATTTGGTCTAGACCCATAAGAGACTTATGGGTTTCCAGATTCTGTAGTAAAATAAATAAACAAGTTTAAGAGTGATTAAACCATCCTTAAAGCACTCACATTTTTATATAAAAAAGACAGTGAAGTAACAAATAATATTACCTACATTTCTTATTGTGTTCATAATGCAAGAAAATTAAATTTTATGAACATGATCTTGATGCATTTCTGTTCATTATAGAACTCCATCAATTATTTGATATTGTAACCTGGTTAAAGTCAGTTTTTTCACATACTTACCCAGACTACACATGCAGATTATCCAAAATTTGCTTTGCTTACCTTTTAGTAAAAGGTAAATAAAAACCCCCAAACCAGTACTTCAAGTTACTGGAGATAAAAAGGTTAAGGATAGGCTTACTTCATAAACTTACTTACTGTTATGTCAGATGAGCTTCAGGAAAAGATTCTGTTTTCTACTGCCAGTTTTTGCCCGTGATCAGAAGACAAACATACCTCAGATGAACATACCATACAGGAAGGAATAAAAATCTGAAAGCCATCTCTGGTATTGTGCTGAATTCTTCTTACCTTTTCAGTTAACTGTTGCTCAGTTGCATGTTTATATGTAACATAACTACTTAAGCCATTCTTTGCCGAGAAACAAAGTCAAGTGTTTTTACTGCAGATCAATCCCTGATCAAGATTTGATCAGTAAGGATGATAAGAAAAGTCTATGATGTGCTGGATTATTGGGAATAAAGATAAATGTTAATTTTCTTTTCATTTAATATTTTCTCCAAGGTTAGGAAAGACTGGCAAATTCTCTCTTTGAGCTAAAATAAATCATCCATAAATTATCTATAAGAATCTTTAAAAAGAATCTAAATAAATCTCTAATAAGAATTTGGAAATGCTTTAAGTTCAGTGAAAATACCACAAACGTAAAACTAAAAACTTCAGGATTAAATTGTATTTCAGCACATAAATCAAAAAGATGAATGAATATCTTCCAATCTCATTTCTTTTTGTACTGTACGTTTCCCTTTCCATTATATAAACTGGAAAAAAAATGGAACTTCATGTTCACAGTTTAGCTGAATGGGTATTCTAGAAAATGCAGCTCTGTATCCTGATCTTAAAAAACTTTCATGTTTGGGGGAAAATTAGTTCTTTACAATGAACACAAAAAGTAAAGAAATTTGGCATTTAATAGTAAAAGCAAGTTCTGGAAAAAAGCACAACACCCAACATCTTGCCGTCAAAAAGGCAGAAAAAACTCTGATTATTTAGTTTTAATTTGTCTTGGCTGTGTGTTTCACCACAGCCCAGTGGATGGCTCCCTTACCACACTCTGGTTTTGCATTTCCTCGAGCACCTTATTACCGTGTTGTAACTGCCTAAGGCAGTTCCACTGCCTCAGCAAACTTTGTTCAGAACAAATGGAAAAGCATCTCCATTTCTGTTCCACAGGTTTGCAAGTGCAAGGTTTCCTCCCAAAACAATGCACTTCAATTTCTTGTACAAAAGAGCAGTTGATAATCCACGAGTGTAAAACATGGTAGAACAGCTATATATAAAACCACAAAAAAAAAACCCCAAATCCACAGAGTATACCAGCAAAAAAAAATTAAAATTAATTAGTTTAAAATGGATTTGGTTATATTCTGGCCCTTACATCCTCTTACCATGCATTACAGCAAGTGATAGATGTAGCCATCCTAAGGCTAAGCAATCCATTGTCCTTAGAAACCTTGCAAAGGCAGCGTGGAAAAGAAAAATCAGGAACATGTCATTCTGGGAGTGGCTCCCACGGCTTGTGGGAGTCAAGAATGATAAAAAGGAAAGGTGCTGGTCAGTGCACACTTTGGTCCTTGCAGGAGTTTGAGTTTGTAGTAGTGGATTCACATCATATTTAACAGCAAGTTAACCCTAAACCAGACAGACCTACTCACTCCTTTCTTTAGTAAGATCTAGCAATAATGTTACTGCAGAATATGTCATCTCAGACAGCTGATTACATGGAATTTTCTGATGTATTAGTTTTAGATCAGGTGGTAAAATCTCTGATTGTATGATCTCCACAATTTAACACAAGGCAGGGTCTTCAGTTATCGTGCGTAAAGTGTAATGCAAATATGTGTCCTGTGTTGAAAAGCTAAAGCCTTTTTTATTTCTCTTTTTTCATTTGGTTGCATGTTTAGCAGTATCCCTAAAGAGATTTTTATTGCAAAGTCTACTACCTGATAAAATCACCTACGTGGGTTACAAAATTCCTGAATGTCTCCAAAAAATTTCTTAAGATTTCTTAGATTTCTAGTCTATATCCCATGGAACTATAAAATTACTTAATTCTTCCTTTTTGTCCCAGCTAATTCCTTTAAATACCAGGCAACTAAACAACATTTTAAAATAAAAGCATCACAATAATAACGTGGATAATAGGCTGATTCTGTCCCCAGTCACAACTTCATTCTCTTGGGAAACCATATTACATCCCTTACTCATAAAACTCCACCCACGTCCAAGAACTATTTTACTGAACATTGTAATGTCACTATAGCATTCAACGTTCACTCTATTTTTTCAGTCTTGTTTTAATAGCTTATAGTTACTACCTGATATGTTGATTGTGTCACTCTGTGTATGTTGAATGCAACTAAAGGCTGGGTCAGCTGTGGGTGAAATGCTAGATCAGGCTGGAAGCTGACTTCCATATAAACTTATCTCACATGTCTTGGCAAGCTACAGATGTTAAAAAACCATATAGAATACTACTGCTGTATGATGATCTAAAAATAACTACCTCCCTTTAGCCCTCAACTTCTGCTCATTGGAAACCAAGTTTTAGCTGCCAACCTCGAAATGAGTCAAAATTTTCTGAAGCTTCAGTTTGTTCTTGTTGAACACTGCACCTGAGGTCACATAGTTATTCTCATTTTGTTCATCTGTTGTGTTTAGCTTTGAGCAAGTCAACCCTCCTAGTCTTCTAAGACAGGTTCTCTATTCTGTAGATTATCCTAGAAGCAGTTTTATGTACTTACTCCTAGTTAAACTAAGCTGTCCTGACAATGCTAAACAGTATGTTAGATAAAGTTTCATATGAGGTTTGTACAAATGGTGTAGAGGAATGAAGCTGGGTTAATTAATATTGATAATTTACAGCTGTGGGTTGGCTTCAGGGGCGGTGAGTTGGCTGATGTAGACAAGGTACAGGTGTGGCTGGTTCTGTTAAGAGGTTGGGCAGCCAATGAAGAGAGAGCAGCTGAGGAAGAGAGAGGAGGAAGAAGCACAGAGAGGAGAGAGAGAGTGTGTGTGCACACACCCTGGATGAGGAGAGACTAGGTGAAGGCAGCAGAGGGACTGGCATGAAGGGTGTGCTGGTATGAGATGGTAAAAGAACTTGTTGCTTCCGGCTAGTTTGGAGAGTGCTGTGACAAAATGGGGTCTCAATTTGGGTCCTTTTGCATGTATGGAAAAATAGCTCTAGTAGAAAAAATATGATTTATGTGGTAAAAAATTGCCTTCCCAAATTTTGAAAACTTCTCTTGAGGGATGTGAGTGACAAAGGCTTCCACGCATCCTTTTTGGTTAATATAACCACTGAAAAGGTTACTTACCAATTTCTTTAAAAGTTACCTGCAAAACTGGTGAAGTACAGTTTTCTCTGCATTACTGTGAGTGGAGAAGAATGCAAGGGGTCCCTTGTTACATGGATAAAACAGTAATCATGCAAGAAGTCTACAATGGCTTACACCAAACAAATTCTTAGACCTTATTAAAAAATAACATTAGCACTGGATATCACAACACCCAGATAATTACATTTACTTTGATGTTTCCACTATTACTCTGGGTTTGTAGGTTTATTATTTTTGAGTAAAAATTCTCACTGCAATTATTTTTCACATACTCCCAAATCAGAGATACATTTTCACATTTCAGCCAGCTCACTAACTAAAATGCAGTTCATTACAGAGTGTGGAAGGTGAGACGAGGGTTATTTTTTTGACTATACAAGAGTTGAATGGCATACCTAGAGATTTCAGAAACACGCAGGAGACCATAAAAGGTTTTAGAGTGCTCAGTTGCATTTAATTTTGCAGGATGTAGTTCTTTAACCTAAAGATTTGGAATGATCTTTGAAAACAATTGGGAAGCTGAAGCTGAAACTCCTGCTATTCTACTTATCCCATATATAATAAACCTAGCTGTAAAGTTCTACTTCATGAACCTAAACTTACTGAAATGAAAGTAGATGAACTATAGATTTGCCATTTCTGAAAATTCCATATGAATGCTCCACTGGTTTTCAAGGAGTAATTTTATCAAATTATAAGTCAAGAGTGCTTTATAAATGCCCTACTGATTTTAAATAAGCTTTTCTACAAATTTTGGCCCAGATGCAATAGAATTTTTCCTTTGAAATTAATGGAAATGTCTATCTCAATAGCCTAATTTATGTTTCCCTGGAAAATTTCAAGTAAAACCAACGGAAGACTTGATTCACTATACTTTTAAGAACTTTTCATGAGCTGCTTCCAGTTGCTAACGCTCCAGATTCAGTTATGAGATCAAAACAGTGTCTCTTCTACTTGTGCAATGCCAACAACAGTAGCATGTACACTGCTGGTGACACAGGATGCTCACCTGAAGCAAAAAATACATTAGAGCAATAAGAATCAATTATGTGAATCACACAGGTTCAGATGGAAATAGAAAGATTGGATCATAAAGAAAATTGATGTTCTTTATAAATTATGCAATTGAACAGTAGCTTACAGTAAAGTTCAAGTTTTAGTCACATCAAGATGTTGTCAATTGCTATCATACTTACCAATTTATTTTGCTAGCCTGAGCTATCTCATAAGATTGCCAGCTAAAAGTTCATATAGCTTTAATTCTCACCAACAACAGAGTGACATTATTTGGAAACACATCTATAATGGGCAACCTATCTATCCTAACACCAGGCCTACCACAATAAATTCTACAGCTTCAGAAAAGGTTTCTGATATTTCCTTTGAAAATTATTATACCTTTGGAAAGTATTCTGTCACACTGAGAAAAAAATAAGAAAATATCAAGAAATGTAAGAAAAGAATCTCACAAATCTAAAACCATGGAGAGAAAACACATAGACTTCTAAAAAAAGCCAAGGCGTTGGTGCTTTTCCTCCTAATTAGCCCAAGTTTTGAAGACTGGATACTACTCTAGGATAAGACCGTGTCTACACCACTCTGGTTTTTAAAGAGGAAATACCCACATAAAAGATAATGGTACTGTGGAAAGTATTAAATGGCCCTGTATATGTCATCCTTTCATATCTTCTCTAAAATAATAGAGGCTCAAACTTAAAGGGACTTCCACTTCTGAGCCAGAGAAAGAACAGAGAACAGGACATAAACTAGACATGCCTCTCTCCTTCTACATAACAAAATGTGGGTATTTTTGACCAGGTCTGCTCTTCATTTTCTAACTTCTGTGCTTACATAATGAGTTTTGAGATTACCCTTCATTCCTAAAAAATCCCACTTAACCAACTAAGCATTAGTAGTGTTACCTGGCATTTAAATTTCTTAAGCAGTTATTAAATGATTTATTATTTATCTGCCTTGCTATAGAAAACTGGTTTTATCATACATATCAAATCTTTCTCTATTCCTATCATAATCAATTAAAGTTATGTTATGAACTTAGTGTCACAACTTTCCTGTATTTCAAAACTCCCCTTACACGATGAAAAGAACAGTCATCTCTACATATAGGTTACCATTCTTACATATGCTTGCTACGTTATCAGCAACAACTATACTGCATTTGCTTTTGCTCTCTTTATCAAGTTTAAATAAAATTAATTAAGTCAGCCAGCCTGGTTTGCTCTCCCAACATGTTTGTGCTGGAATGAAGTCACATTAACTTCACGGGAGTTCTACTAAGTTCCCATTTCCTTCTTCTCTTCCTCTTCCCTGGAAGGCACATCAGCACATCTCAGCAAAACAGTAATGAAACATTCACACAGTTTATTACATTGCCTACAAGTTTTTAAAAGGCTCCAGGTCTAAAGCTCACAAGAAAAATAAATCTGTAAAAAGATTTTCTGTCTTCTCCTTCCTGGCTTCCTGCTCCTCTTGCATAGGTCATCCTGAAATCTCAGTGGCATATGTTTCCCTCTTCTGGGGGCTTCTTTCTGCTTCCTTTGCTCTGTATTACGCTTCCATTCTTTCATGCCCCCCCCCCCCCCACGTGTCATATGCATTTGTCTCTTTGTCAAGCTCATCTCTGGCTTCTTCTGCCCATCCCCATGACTTTATCCACATCAAGGCCATTCCATCAAGAGGTCTCCTACTGACAAACGTAAAATTTTTAAGATTTCAGACAGAATTTCAAGTACCAGAACCAATATAATCTCAAGCAAGTAATTATCTTTATTTACATGCTAAAGCAAACTACCCATGGAAAATTATGAAAATGTCTACACATGCAAAGGCTCCATTCTAATAGCCCCCATATTTCATCTCATAATTTTAAACTGTTAACTAGTTTATCTCACAAAAAAAATGCCAACCAATTTACATCATGGCTTGCTTTTGAACATTTAATCACTAAAAAATTCCTTAAATTCAAAACAAACTCATGCTTACTGTTATGTCATTCTCAATTTACTTAGTTTTCACTTAATTTCTCATTCTTGTTTTATAGTTTTCCTCTAAGAAAACTAGCATTGTCTTATTTCCTAAAATCTCATTTCAATTTTTCCTTTTCTATGCATTTATACTTTTTTGTCACTGTTTTCTGGTTTTGTTTCCAATTACATCTTTGCACTTTCCTCACCAGTCCCATGTTTTACTTTCACATTCTTGACTCCTTTCCTCTCTGTCCTGTTCATTCTGATGTCTAGCTATGCATTTTATCCCCATTATCTTACTGTTGTCAACATGAAATTAATCTCTTCTTCTAGTGAAGTTAGGTTAGTCACATCTCTGTAGCTCTGTATTGATGGCTGTGCCCTGGAAGGAGAACTACAAGCCTGGTACAGGGAACATTCTGCCCCAGGAGGTGCCAACAGCCAGCCGGCTGCAACAAGGACAAGAAGTTGGCAGAATGAAACTGTAACTAGGGGAAAGGCAAAGGTGGCCGGGGGAGACTGTGACCACTGACTCAATTCAGGACTACAAGACCCACCCCCCCACCTCCCTCGGATGTGTAGTGAATTAAAAATACACTGTAACTTTAAACTGAAGTGTGAGATATACAGACCCATAGAAAGCTACAGTGAAAAACTAATTACCAATAAATAGTATCTTTTAGGTAGAGGTTTGAAAACATGTATGTATAACTAGACTGTATAAATGTTCTTCTCAGTTTTGGGCTTGCTTTGTGGAATACCACCTAGCCCCCAGCTTTGCGCAAATCTGTAATAAAGAAATACCTTGACTCTGTATGTCAACTGGCTCTTGCACACCAGGTGAATGATTCCACTTTTTTTTGACAATTCTAGTAATTCTTCTGCTACCATCACCCCAGTCCATCATGTGTACTATGCTACTCAGTTTCTCCTTTACCAATACCTAACTTCCTCATCAGCATAACCATATCCCAAAGAGGATGTTATTGCTTTCTAAATATCAAGCTTTCTTTTTCTCTAACCTCTGCAATAACTGTCCACTTTCACACTTGCTTTCAGAGTCCTTGTTGAGAATTTTTATACAATTTTTTCGCTTTATATTATAGTTTCCAGCACATACTGCATGTTATGAAACAAACCACCTATAATTACTCCACAGCTAACTGCTCCTTCTAACCAGTCACTTATGTGCCAGCAACCTGATCTCCTTTACAATCCCAGCTAGACAAAATATTAACAGGTATAGTGGTGTAACAATGTGATGCTTTTTTATTTTCTTTCCTCGTATCAAAGAATGTCTTCTCTTCTAGGAAGTCTATCCTATAAATTCTCCCTAGCACAAACTGATGCTATTCTCCCTAAGGTGGTAAAACATACCCCATGTCAGAATTATTTCAGATCTTTCTTCCCCGTTGCAAGACACATTCTACTGCTTGCTTCAACAGAAAGGCTGTATTCTGGAAATGGGCTTATAGTGAGACTATGCTCCTTTTACTGTAGAGGTGGAGTGTAACAAAGGTAAAGCTGAAGACAGCTTCATTTATCCTTTTTTTCAGATAGGACAATTAAACCACATGCTTACTGTACACCTCTGTGTTAAATAATCACTGAATGTTTCAGTGAAGCCAAGAAGGCTGTGGCCAACAGATCACAAAAGGTCATGTGTAGTAGAGTCTTTGCGTTTGAGACTGTTACTACTGACAAAATGAAAACTAAACTCTGAATTTGTGCAAATGGCCATTTGGTGAAATGCTGTAACAGCGGCAGTAAAGAAAGCCGTGTGCTACCACAAAAGCAGAGATAGATTTGCAAGGATGAAGAGAAAAGGAACAGATTAACAGAATAATTAAGAAATTTTGAATTGTTCAGCTGCCTTTGCACATGCTCAATATCCCAAAATTAAGCCTTAAGTAACTCACTCAAAACTGCAGTGTGATTTCTCAGCCCTGAAAGGAAAATACAGGAAACTTTGCTACCGTACTGTGTCTTAAAAGCCGTGTTTGTGCAAATGGGCTTTATAGGTGCCTCTGTGTGTGGTTGGAAAAATAGTTACCAGACAACATCAGGATGAAAAGGGGAAAAATACATGCTGGGAGACAGCATCTGAAAGCCTCCCAAGAACTCACAGTGGTCTTGGATCAAAAACTGGTAAGACGGGGGTACCAAGGAGCTGCTGAACCTGTCTCCAGCACACACTGCACCCATGATGGGTCATGTAACCCACACCACATGCAAGAAGGCAGCAGCTGCTGCAGGTGGACAAAGACCACGGAGCAGCGTATATAAGCACACCTGCTGAAAGAAGGGACCCTGTGTGTGACTGTGCACAGCTGGCTGCAAACCCCTGGAGTGTGGGTACGAGGCCCGGCTCCTGAGTGAGCTACTGGGGTTGCCCTCTCCACTGCTGCTTCAGTTGGGTGACCACAAGTGTGTGCACTGTGTGAGGCAGCACCTGCATGTACAATGGAAATAGTTATCTCCAGTTAATAGTAAGTCTAATTAATAAACAGAGTTCTAGTAACCGTTGGTTGTGATCTGTTTCTTCCCCTGACGCAACACCCTGCCAGTGGTATTTACAAAACCTGGTACAAAAAGGCTAAAACAGGTGTCATCTGGATCTTGTAATCTGTGTTTTAATCCAGCTGCCAAAGTCTTAGACAATAAAGCTGCTCAGAATTCCTCCCAAAGCCATCCATTATTGTATCTCCTTGTTTCTAGCAAGCCCTATATCAGACACATTTCTACAGCATTTTACCAGTATTCATGTGTACTGGTTTTGGCTGGGATGGAGTGAATTTTCTTCAGAGCAGTTGCTATGGTGCTGATCAAGGACGTTTTGTTTTTTGACACTGCCCCACCAGCGAGCAGGCTGGGGGCATGCAAGAAGCTAGGAAGGGACCCAGCTGGGACAGCTGACCCCAAATCATACCATAGCATGCTCAGCAATAAAACCTGGGGGAAGGAGGAAGGGTGGGACGTTAGGGGTTACGACACTTTGTCTTCCTACGTAACCTTTAGAAGCATAATCTTTAGATGCGACAAAGCTCCGGTTTCCTAGAAATGGCTGAACATCTGCCTGCTGAAGTGAACTACCGCATTGGTTCCTTATTTTGCTTTGCTTGTGTGCACAGGTTTTGCTTTACTTATTGAACCGTCTTTTATCTTGACCAGCGTTTTCTCACTTTTGCCCTCCTGACTCCCACCTGGCTGCGAGGGAGTGACAGTGGCCGAGTGGGGCCCGGCTGCCTGCCAGGGCTTGCCCACAAAAGCATGGTGAATCCAGATTTTTCTAACGTTAATTTGCAGAATTACCCGATTTACAGAAATACAGAAAGTCAAGCCCGTACCAGATTCGAAGCACAAACGAGGCTCGCCTTTCGTAGTCTGCCCCGTGTTTTCATTTCTAACGGGAGGGGCGCAGCCCGGCCCACTCCCAGCTTTTCCGGCAGAGCTACACCGGGCCGCGCGGACGTTTGACGCCCGTGGAAGCGCCGGGGCGCGGGTGTCAGGGAGCGGGCACCGTTCCGCCGGCAGCTCGCGGGCCGCGTTAGGCCGCAGGCCTGCAGCAGGCTCCCGCCCCGAGAGGCGGCCGGCCGCACCGCGCCCCCGCCGCAGCCATGGCGACGCCAGCTCCCGCTCCCCCCGCGCGCGCCAGCCCCTCCCCCCGCCGCAGACCTGGCGCCCGCCGCCGGCCCGCGACCGCGCGGCGTGCGGGCAGCGCGCGGGGGGCGGGGCCCAGGGCGGGGCTCGTGGGCGCGTGGGCGGGGCCGCGCGCCGTGCCGAATGCGGCGAGAGGGCGGCCGGCGCGAGCGCGGGGGAGGGGGCGTGGTGCCGGCCGCTCGCCGCGCTCTCTCCGCCCCGGTGTTGTTGTCTCTTTACGGCCGAGGCCGGGGGCTCTCGCGAGATCAGCGTTGGCGCCGTGACCTCCATGTGAGAGCGGCGGCGCCTGGTAAACACTCCCCGGAGTCGGGAGATGGCTCCCGGCGGCGCCCGTTAGACCGGGCTGCGGCGGTTCCCGCCAGACTCCGCCTCGCCTTGTGCCGCCTCGGGGGGCGTGCAGCGCGGGCCATCGGGAAGCGGCGGGGATCGGCTCGGGTCTCCTTCCCCCTCCGCACCCCTCCGAGCGAGGACGGCGGCCCGGCGGGCGGGGAGGCTCGTGTCTGTTCCGCGGCATTTGAAAATCCTGCCCCACCGAGCCAGACAAAGAGCGGGGGAAGCGCCCGGCCCCCTCTTCTTCTCCCTCGCACGCCGCAGAGGCGCTCCCGGGGAGCGGAGCCCTTTGCCACCCGTGCCCCAGGCTTCCCTCCCTTCCCCGCGGCCGGCCGAGCGAGTGGCAGGGAGCGCACCATGTGGATCCAGGTCCGCACTATAGACGGCACCGAGACCCAGACCATCGACGACCTGAGCCGCCTTACCAAGATCGAGTGCCTGCGGGAGAAGATCCAGGAGACCTTCCGCGTGAGCCCCGACCGCCAGCGCCTCTTCTACCGGGGCAAGCAGGTGAGGCGGGAACGCCCTTAGCCGGGCGGCGGGGGTGCGGGCGGTTGGGGGCTTCCCCCCTGCTCCACGCGTCCCCTCCCGGCCTCGGCCCTTTGTTGCGGGCCGGCGCGGATGTCCCCGTCTCCACCCATGTGTCGTCCTCTGGCTCCGGCTTTTGTTTACTCCCGTCCCGTCGGGCCTAGAGGGAAGTTAGGGGGCAGGGGGGGGAGCCCGGGCGTCCGGAGGCTCTGGGACCCCGCGCTGGCTTTCCCCGCGCCCTCCTGCCCGCCTTTTTCCCCGAGGGCGAGCGGGTGCCGGCGAGGCCCCTTTGTGTGTTTGTTTTCCCACCTGAACCGCGGGAGGCTCCTCCCCCGGCCCCTGCCTTTATCGTACCTAAGTGACAGGCGGCCGGGGGGCTGCGGGCAAGCCCCTCCGCTCGCCTTTCCCCGCCCCGACCGCGGGAGCGGAGCGTCCGTTCCCCTCCGCCCGCCCTGCCACCGCCTCGGCGGGGCGGGCGGGAAGCGTGTGGCGCGGCTGCCCCGCGGGCGGTTTCCACGGCGGAGCGCCGCCGCCGGGCCCACACGTGGCGGGGAGGGGCGGTGCGGTGCGATGCGCCGGCGGTGCCCGCTGCGGGCTCGGTGCGTCGCGCCCGTGCCCCCGGCGCGGCGGAGTAACGGTTTTCGGGTCCCGCCGGCTGTGGTCCTCTCCCACCGCCTCGCCGCAGGGGGGCCGGGGTCGAGCCCGTGGCGGCCGGGCCGGGGGTCGGCGGCGTGGGGTTAGTTTGCGCGGGCACAACTTGTGCGCGGGGGGCGGGCGGGCTGGGGGCGGCTGCTGGCCGTGTGGAGGGGCGCTTCACCCCGACCGGGCATCGTCGTCACCGGGGTGGCTGGCTGAAAGCCCGCTGCGAGCTGATACCCTCCCTCCGGTGCCAAGTATGTTCTGCTCCGAGTGTATTGCCTCGGGTCGTATTTTTGTTGCTGAGGGGTGTAACCTTTCAAGCTGCCTTACGTAAATGAGGCGCTTGAGTCGTTGAGAGGCACAGCTGTGACCTGACAAGAAAGATGCTGGATGTGTGGTGTGTTTCAGGGAGAGTGTCTCTTAAGGTGCACCTTCTTACCACAGATGTGTGTTGCAGTGTTCGCCTAAACGGAGCAACGCAAGGCAGTGAGATTTCTGCCTCAAGAGAGACCCAAGTGTGTGTCTTTACAAACAAGGGTGGAAAAAAAAAGTAAAAAATAGAAATTTAACTATGGCTAGGAGGTAAGCATTAGTGGCTAGATGCTAAGCCTAGGTTGTGAACCCAATAGCAAATTAGTAGATTTTTGTGTTTTATAGATGCGTGAGAGTGAGCATTTGTTAGGAGGAGTCCATCAAGACCATTACGAACAACCTCATGTTTTGCTGAAAGGACCAAATCAAGGAACATTGGTCTTGAGGTTGTGTAACCTCTTTAGCTTTGTGCTGCTGTGCCAGCACACCACCTGTTTCAGTGCAGTGTGGGACACAAGGTTTACCCAAGAAGCAGGGAAGACCGTGCCTGTAATGAGTTGTGCTTTTCTATGCAGTCTGTCAGTGGCCAGACCAATTAGCTTGACATTTTAGTTAACAGATGTCTTGCTTGAGAAAGCAGAATAGTGAAATACTATAGATGAAGTTGCCTACATGAGCAGCATTTGTGAACTTAGTACTTGGTTTATCCAGTTCAGGATGTAGTTGAGATTGTGTTCAGTGAAGAGTTAGGGAGTTCTTTTTTACAGCTTCAGTTGCCATTTATGTCTATTTTCTTGCAATTATCATAATTAATTCTGAAGTTTCCTTGATGGTTATGGATTGCCTTTCTGGTCCCTTAGTGCTAGTAAGTAGAAAAAAGGTCAGCAGGATTGGTCTTGCACAAGTACAACTGGATGTTGAGAGACATGAGCAAAGGAAACTGTAAACAACTTCAACTCTCTCAGGGCTATGATAAAAAAAGATTACAAAAGGGCATTTCAATTAAATGGGATGCCAATAGAAAGCAGCATAGTGTGATGGAAACATGGAAAAACGGAAGATTCCTGCTTGTGTTGGTAAAAAAATCTACTCCAAACTCTTTTCCTATTTTATCTGGTTAGCACTCAGTATGGTTAAATCTCTACAGTCTGCTGGTAGAACTGTGATCTTGCTGGAGAGTACTGCTTGCTGTAGTTTCTCTGAACTTCTAGAAATACTGGAACCTAGTACGTGGTGGTTGCCAGAAGACTGGGTAAATAACCTCCTAGAAATGGGAGGCATATGAGGTTGTAGGGATACAGAAACCTCAGCGAGTCACTGCTTATGGGCTGAATTTCAGCAATTTCAATAACTTAATGTTCTTAGCTTGCCATCGAGAACAGCTTCAACTACCATTTTGAGCTAGAGATGTTACTTAGCAGTTCTTTAGGGATGTCTGTGTCCAGTTCATGTAGTAGATGTGGTAAACTGTAATTTTCTGTTGTCTGATATTCAGGTGGAAATGCAGGACCTTAAGTGGGCACTACTTCACGCTCCTGTTCCTAAAGGGTTAAAATTACCTGAAACTACTGATGAAAACCTAGTGCTGTGATTAATGTAGTACTTTGTATTACTGTTTTTTTGTTTTTTTTTTTTTATTTCCTTGTAAAACCAGAAAGAGCACTACTTGGTTAAACAGACTGGTTTCCGGTTTTCAGCTTTTGCAGCCAGGCACATGTGGCACTGAAGAGTGAGCAAGACAGTATTACTCTATCTTCATCTGGTCTGTGAGGACATCCTGGAGTCTGGGGATCCACACTTCTGCAGACAAAGAAGTCAAGTCATTCTGTAGATCAAAGTAGAACTTTCTGAGGAAAGGAAATAGTATTGTATGCATAGTTCTTTACTGTGCAATAGCCGAGTCTGCAGAGAGGTCTAACTGAACATAGAAACCTGCAGTGATGTCTCTTGCTTTCGTTGTTGAAAAAGTTTGATCATTGGCTGGAAGGAGTTTCTTGAAGGGACACAAGTATTTCCTTATGTTGGAATAAATTGTATCTTAACCTTCTCCACCATAGACTATTCTCATCTAATGGTTTGTGTTGTTAAGTATTAACTATGAGTAAACTTGTAAATTCAAATGCATCGTGTGGAGTTCTTCTAAAATACAGAAAAGCAACACAGGACAGTCTGTCTTCTGACAGCATACTCTCTCCCTGTCCTAATTGGACTACATAGCATTTCTTGATGAGAAAAGAAATTCTCAGTTTCATTCGTGAAAGTGAAGGAGACATAGTAAACAAGTTCTTGGCATCTTGACCTACTAAAGCAGATTTTCTGTAGGACCAAGCTATAGTCATTGTGAGATTTCTAGCTTTCAGTAACAGTGTTGGAAAAAAATGAGCAGTTGTTGTAGTTTAACCCAAGCTGGCAGCTAAGTACTAGGCAGCTGCTCACTTGCTCCCTGCCCTGTCCCCCCTGCAATGGGATGGGGAGGAGAATTGGGGGAAAAAGGGTAAAACTCAAGGGCTGAGATAAAACCAATTTAATAATATATAATATATATTATATTTATTTTATATAATATATATAAAAATAAAACAAAATGATGATGAAAAGGAGAAGTAAAAATCCAAAGGGAAGGGAAAAAACCCAAGTGATGCACAGTACAATTGCTCATCACCTGCTGGCTGATGCCCAGCCAGTCCTCAAGCAGTGATTGGTCCCCTCCAGCCAACTCCCACCAGTTTGAATGCTGAGCATGGTGTTTTATGGCATGGAATAATATCCTTTTGGCTAGTTTGGGTCAACTGTCCTGGCTGTGTCCCCTCACGGTTTCTTGTGCCCCTCCAGGCTTTGTGCTTGCAGGGCCTGAAAAACTGAAAAGTCCTTGACTTAGTATAAACATTACTTAACATACTGATGTTTTTAGTTGTTGCTGTCAACATTATTCTCACACCAAATCCAAAACACAGCACCACACCAGCTACTAAGAAGATCAACTATCCTAACCGAAACCAGGATAGTATCCAGCTGTCATTCCATACAATTTATGTCATGCTATGCTTTCCAATACGTTGTCACCTTTCCTGTCTTTTAATATAAACACACAGATATCATTCCTTTAGTCTATGGACTCTCCCTCTAAAAAATCTGTTGAGTTCATTTAGTCCATGATACTGGGCTACATGTGTTATAACAGTTTTTCAGGGCAGGAAAGGTGGTGCGAGCTGTTGGGTTGTTGTATCTTGAAGCCATCAGTTACAGTTGTGCTGATCCAGTTTTGTTAAAAGTTCAAGTTAATTTTTCATTGACGTGGCAATCAGGAGAGAGTCAGGTTCAGATCTCTGAATCAGGAATGGCAGAGACTGGCACTGCAAGGTGCCCGGTGCAGTGGTGGACATATAGAAGTGTCAGTATACGATAGTGTCTAGCCATTAACATCATACATTGGCTGTTTTCATCCAAAACCAAATCCCCTTGAGGCACACATCCAATTTCCCCATCCTCACTCATTACCCACAAAGTGCACACAGGTCCTCGAGCAAAAGCAATCCCATGAATGGGTTTGAGTAGCTGTAGTGCTTGTTGTGGATGCTGGAATAGCTGCAGTTACTTGCTTAATTCACAGCAAGGTTTGAACCACATTCAGCATTCCCAGCAATAGGATCAGGGTCACCAGTGTGCTGGTCTCAACGTCCCAAGGATACTCAAATTTTTCAAAAGCCTTAAACACCTCTGTAATTGGACTAGAGGAGAAGGTGTAAGACATATGTTGAAGTTTAAGTTTGAAAACTTGCCAGAGAACTTAAGGTTGTCCAGAAGACTGTAGGGATATTAATACCAAGTTATGTTTCACATAGAACAAAACTTGCGCACTGTTGTATTTCAGCAAGATGTATGGTTTATAGAATATAGAAACCAATATAATCTTGTGTCGGCTTCTTCCATCATCCTCTCCCACCCTGCTGGAATTTGAACTCAGTGGAAACTTGTAAATGGCTGTTGCTGAAGAAACCATTATCTCAAGTGGCTTTACCATAGTGCTTACCAGAGTCAGGGAAGAAGGATGTTGGAGTCCAAGTGTTTCTTGCCAGTATATGTAAAAAGGCAGTGACTGGAATTGCTTTTGAAGTCATTAATCTTGTTGGTGAGGGAGACACTCCAAACCTGTTTCATGGGAGACTCAAGTCAGCAGGTAGATGTGAAAGTACTGAAGCCATTTATTTACTTGATGTGAAAGTTGGAAGTCAGGCTTACTTCACTGGAAGAAACACACTTCTGCTTTTATGCACAAAAATGTATGGTAGTATGCATTGTGTTACGTAGTTGTGCAGGTTGACTGTTTAGTTTGTAATGCCCGTGAGTTTAATTTCTGTGGATTTACTGAGACAGTACATGTAGGAGGAGTGGAGGAGCTTTAGTTTTTCATGAGTGCATCCTTGTGATATAGCAGCCTCAGTGAAACACGGAGTTACAAATCTGGCAATAGGATACGCCTTGATTTACCTATAGCCTTTCCTCAATGACACCTCTAACTTTTGCTGACTTGGACTGGCACGTGAGTAGTGGATAGAATCTTGTGTGAAGTTCAAGCTTTTAAGCTTTAGGTTTGTAAACTGTGTTTAATACCGCCTTAAATATTTCCAGCCTGGGTGATTTTCCTCTGGAAATAGAAAAGGATAAAAAAGGATTATTTGTGGTGTCTTTCCCGAAAAATGGGAGTGCTAAACCTAGTCATAAAAAAAAAAAAAAAAGTTTCTTAACACAATCTTTTCTCAGCTTTATTCTATTTGGAAAATTGTAAACATTTTCAGCTGAAGCTGTCCAAACCCCATATGCTTCAGGCAGATTCTGGGTGTGAGAAATCTTCAACTGGAGCAGTTAAGTTTTACGTTTTGGAGAAACAGTTTGAAGAAGTCTTGGGAAGGAAGTGATAGCTATTCTTTGTTGAGGCTGGTAGCAAGTAGCTGTGTAGCTTGACAAGAGAGAGTCTTCTGGAGTCTTCAGGGCAGATATGATCAGGCTGCATTCCAGAATGACCAAAACATTCATGAAGTATACTTTGAACTTACCTGGCAGTAGGTTTGGTAGCCCTGTTAGCAAGTTTTTTATATGATTGCAGAAGATTACTGAAATCAGCTTCTTTTTAAATTTTTACTGTCAAGCTACTAATGCAACCTATCAGTCCATGGTACCATTGTCTTTCTTATTCAAAGCACCTAAACAAACTCAAGGAAAAGCTGAAATATATGTGAAAACAGAATACTTCATACTGTTCTGTATGCATGACTTCAGTATTAAGAAGCTGGAAAAACATAATATAACCTGAAAGAAATTGCAGCCAGCTTTAAGGCTATATTTTGTGGCATGTATATTTGTGCAATCTAGTTAAAATAATCTAGCAATTGTACTATTTTAATTAATCTGGAAGCTCTTGAAAACTGTTCCTTTTTATATTAAAAAACCCAACAACCACAAACCCTTAGATGCAGAACACACCTCATGCATGGCTGCTGTGGTTTAACCTCAGTCAGCAGCTAAGCCCCGCACAGCTGCTTGCTCACTCCCCTCCGGTGCGATGGGGGAGAGAATCAGGATGGTAAAAGTGGGGAAGCTCATGGATTTGTCCCAAATCTGAGTTCTTCACCTGGTGTGCAAGAGCAGATCCACACAGAGAGCTGAGGTACTTGTTTACTGCATGTTTGCGCAGAGATGGGTGCTGGGTGGTCGATCCATAAAGCTAGAGCACCTCCTAATGCATGCTAAAACATTTTACACACTTTGAACAGTTGTTTACAATTAGATTTAGTCACAGTTGGTTCTCGCTGGTTCTCACGAGCGTCTCCATTTAAAGGTACAGCGTTCTTTCTTTTTACTGGGCACATTCTGTGGGGAGGTGGCTTGGCTTGGTTAGCAGGGGTCTCTCTCTGCTTGAGGGTGGATCTTTTAATATACTAATCAGGGTAGTTCACATGTCGTTCCAAGTAATTTTCTGTTTGGTTTCGTGAACCATTTGGTTCTCCTTGAGTTTATTTGGTTATTTCTTAGCTTCATCTATTTCTGGTGTCTATTCCTTCTCCCAAGGCCATGTCATGGTAACTGTAAGGGCTGATTAACATCCTCTGTTTTTCAGGTTCTTTCCTGTTTTCTTTAAAGTAAACAATCCTTGTATCAGGTTGCAGTAAAGACAGTTTAACAGGTAGAGCAAAACCTATGCATATGAGCAAAGCAAAACAAGGAGTTCATTTGCTGCATCCCATGAGCAGGCATCTCCAGGAAAGCTGGGCTCCATCATGCAAAATGGTTTCTACACTGACAACTAGATGATGAGGATTTCCAGTGATGAAGTGTGATCAAATGTTTGTATAATTTATATTGATGGAAATTATGGCATGATTCTCTTCTTTAAACGCTGTTAACTGGATCTCTATTCCTAATCATTTAACTGTTAAATCATGTAAAAATAGCTTCCTTAACATACTTGGCTATTGCATGTATTTCTCTTTTTAGACTTTTGTTGTTGATTATGGAAGGTTCAGATAATAACCAGTTCTTCATTACAGGTATTCTTAAAAATCACAGTTAGTCATTTGTTCTCCTTGGCTCTGCTGGGGCTAAATTTATTACCGTGTGCTATAGAAGCCCATACCATCATACATGAGTTACTTGAGCACTCATCTGATCAGCACAGAGATGAACTGAGTGTTTCCATGCTTCTAAGAATGTCAGTGCAGCTTTATATTTTGGCATACTTTTTTTTTTTTTTTTTGTTACCAAAGCATCAGTTAATCCTGAATATCAGCCAGAAGACACCATAAACTTCTATTTACTTAATTAGAAGACTCCTGAGAACTGCAGGAGAGAGAAACCTTACTGCTCTGACTTCATCTCCAACTAGAAGTCAGTGAGCAAATGTTTCTTTAGTGGGATTTAGAATTGCATCCAAGAAGAAAATGTCATATCTAAATTAATAGGTTTTTTCTGTATCTCATCCATTGATAAAGGAAGAAATAAGCTTTGAAGTCTGAACTTATTGTTAAAAAGTTTTAACTTGAAAGAGGTGCAGACTTGAAGCCTGTAGAAGTCATTGGTTGAGACTGCGAATGGCTGCCTTCACCTTGATCTGAATAAATCAAGAAGTCTTTTCTTAGAGCTCTTGACTTCCAGCTGTTTTTCTGTTGGCACTAGTGTTGTACACTGGAATCTTTTTTGCATTAGAATTTCAAAAGGTAAAATGTGTTAGTATCACTGGTAGAGTCTGCAAATAATTTTGTAGTAACAGTGTAAAAATGCTGTTTTATTGGAGAACATGGCTTTAAAATTGAGGCTTCTGTACTTAATTCCTGAACTTCAGGAAGAGTGTGAATTTCTTCTTAGGAAGGCTGGTCTCGTTGATTGAATATGCAGATGACTAATGTACATTTATCATGGTGTTTGTATTGAGATTAATGTAATTACAGACAGTGTCAGCAACAAGGTTCTGTTATTTTTTTCTAGGTTCTGTGGCTTTGTGTAGCATGCCAAACTTGCTGTTTGTGTGGAGAGTTGAAGCAGCACATTTACCCTGTGCTACAATCAAACTCATTGGTTGTCACTGTAACTGTAGAAGAACCTTTCTCAGATACTAGGCTCCTTTGAAATGTGAATTGCGTGAGAAGGACAGAACTGAGTCTTAATTTGGACCATATTCTCCACACACTTAAGAACTAGTTTGGTTACTGTTTTTTAAAATGTTGTGATCTGCCTATGTTCTGTTCTGGAGGGATATGGGTCTAGTCTAGAGTCTTGTCAGTGAACTTGCTTGTCTAGATGTTTCACCTACTTACATGATCCATAATTCTAGAGTACTAAGAGGAGGGAGTGAATAAGACAGAGCAATGATTTTTATCTTTTTTTATCAATGAGCAAATTCTCCTTCTTGAAATGAGTCAATGATCTGCCATTTGCATCTGTGTTTATTTTTAACAGTAAGCTATGAAGTTCAAACTATTAAGAAATAAAAAGTTAATGTGAATCTCGGAGAACAGATTGTCATTCCTGGAACTTTTAATATGAAACTCTGGATTATGGTGCCTCTAGTGGCAAGCAAGAAGCATGTTTGTAAAGTCTCAGTCTGTTTCTATTTGAGCTTTTCTTTCATTGAGGAGCCTGTTACAGAGCAAAGGACAAAAAGTACCAATACAGATGTCCTAGGGTTTCTTTGGTATTTCTCTCCAAGCAAGATTAAAGTTATTTTCAATTTAGGAAAGTAAACCTTTTATTATAGTTAGTTTTTATATGAGACTGATAGGTGTTGCTGTTTGGTGTCTATTAGGATCTTTCAGTGGCAGTAATGAAAGGAGAGAAAACACTGAGTGCCAGGATGGAAACCATATGAACAGGGTGTCTTTGTGACTGCACAATGTATATGCCGAAAATCTTACTTAAAATGTAGAGGTAGTATAATCAAGCCCGCTTTTCAGAAGTGGTCTTGTGTAGAAAAGTGAGAAGGAACTACTAAATTTGCTGAACAAGCAGTCTTGCTTAAACATGTTTGGGTGTGGTTACTTGCCTTTTTATTCTCTTGCTATAATGGATTGTCCAAGTGGAGTTTCATTGTGCAGGGTCAGGAATATCTTTGTGGACCCTGAACAGCTACTGCTACATCACTAAAAAAGTGTCACTGATAGCAGTGGAAGTGTTCCATGTGCAGGAAGAAGGTGGGTTGTCTTAGCAGGATGATCTCCAGGCAACATATTTTTTGACAGAGCAGCCTGTTACAGGAGCTGCAAGTACTGTTGAATCTAGTTGCTTGAGGAGGAAGTGAATCTCCTGGAGCTCCAAACACTTTTGAGGCGGCACATACTAGACATTCAAAATCATATAAAGACAGTGACTTTATGCAGGTGACTACTAAATTCTCTTTTAGTTAGCTTTTGTCTCTTGCATTTGAGACAACTGTACTTCCTTGGGAAACAGTTCCAGTACACAGTTATTGTAAAAAAGTGACCATGTACCTACTACTCTGAATGTGGTTAATACGTGAACTTAAATATCACAGAATCCTGAAACATTCTTTTCAAATACCAGATAATCCAGGTGTAGGCTACAGTTTTCCTTTTGGAATAAAATTACATGTTCAGGTTCCCCTTCACCTTTGAAAGGGTAAGCAAACTGAGTATGCTTTGTGAGTGGTGGAAGTCCATGAGCTAAATGTCTAATGTCATATAGTAAAGATTATTGAAATTTTTTTGACTTGAGTTTGTCCCATTGGCCCAAAACTCACTGTTGTGTACTTGAAAGCTGATTTTGAATTTTCAGTTGGACTTTTCATTACTGGATACTGGTTGGACATATGTTTGAAAGGTTCTGTAAAAATACTAAGTGGAATTACAATTCCAGCAGCCTTCTTGCAGGCAGATGAAGTTAGGTTTGTACATCAGTCTTGAGATGCAGAATATGAGAAATTCTAAAGTCTACTTTGCTTGCTTTCAGTGAGTACCCAGCTGGAAGTTACAGGTTCTTGGTTTCTTCAGACTAACTTACACTCTGCGTAACTCCTGTAAACAACTCTCAAAACAAGTTTTTCTGCTGAACCTGAGCCTCTTTACCCTTACGTGTTTCCTGTTAAAGAAATTTGTAGGGTGCATGTAGTACCTGTACAGAATAAAAGACTGATGTCACTTAACTTTTCATCATACTATGTTAATTAAAAGACCTCTTTTGCATTCATTATAGTTTCTTTCATCTTTATTGCTAGATGTAGGCACTGCTCTAATTCTTGGAAAAGGAAATAACAGAAGATGCTCAAAGGCATACTTCTGTCAGTGATTAAAGAGCTTGATTGTCAAGTGTAATGGCTGGATTAAGGTAACCTATGAACTTACCCTTTTGGATCACACTTGAAGATGAAAACAGTGGGTTATGTGTTCTTACAGGAATGATTAAGTGATTTTTGGGAGGTCTCTTTACATGTTATATAACCCATGACGAGCTGTGCTTCTGCTGGGACTTGTAGACAAATTAATATGATAGTAATTGGTGAATTACTTGTCAAGCTTTTTTTTTTGTTTCCAAGTAATGTATCATACAGCACTCTGCATGATCATTCATGTTCATCTAAGTGCAGTTTTTACAGGATTTTTAAGTCATTAGTGGCTTGATGTTACAAGACAGTTCTAACAGTGATAATGGCTAGGTATCAATTCCAGTTATTGCATTGCTACAGCTTCTCTTGTGTAGTAGTGTAAGCACAGTGTTGTCTTACTTTTAAGTATTTATAACAACCTTGTCTAAAAGTATTTTGAAATTGATAGTGTCTATAACGTGATCTGTGAAAATACATTTGAAAGATGTAATCTGTTTCTGTACTTCAGGATATTTAGTATAGTGAAAGAGTGTTAGATACAGTAAATCTAGCTGCTCTTTAGTGTCACTTCATTCAGAATATGTTAATGAAGCATTAAGGGCTTTTGAAGCATGCCGGTCATTAAGAGAAAGAAAAACTGAAAGTGAAATGTAGTGCTAAGGAAAAAAAATGCATTTTTTTTTAATGACAGTGGGATTAGAAGAGCTAGCAAAATTTCATAAATAAAATTGCCTGTTCAGTTATTTTTGCTTTAGTATGTGTTCTAATCCCCAATTAAGAAATCATAACTGACTTGAATGGGATATGGCTTGGTTATCTGGTATTTGCCTGATAACTTTTGTTTCTGGCTTGCATGTATAAACTTAGGAATGACAAGTGTCCTTGAATGCTTAGTGAATGATTAAGTAAACATGTAATATTTCTTTCTTTTCTTTTAATAACACTGTCCAGGCAAATGTATTCTCAAGGAATCTTCTTAGTATCTTTGTGCAGCAGAACGGGATTAATTTGTTTATATATTTATATAAGTAACTATTGTTAGAAGTGAGTGTACCATAAAGCTGATGGGGAGGCTGGTCACCTAGTCCCACAAATTGCCAGACTGTTTTTGATGAAATTTTCTGGACTGAGTATTTTAACTTGTCTGTGAGGTTATGTGGAACTCAATTTGGTAATGCTTCCCTGAATTTCGATGACATAGTAAGTCAGTGTTTGTTGGGAAATAAGAGGTATGGGTGGGGCTGTATGTGGGTTGTTTGTGGGTGGTTGCAGGTTTTTTTTGTGTAGTTCTTTTGGGAAAGAAATACTGTATTCCAGAATAGATTTTAAATGGTAGTTGTCTGTAGAAAGGAAGGTATTGTGCTTTTTTTCCTACTGCTTGCTAATATCCAGACATAGTGATAGGTCCTGAGTTTTCTGCATCTGATACTGCTTTATTAGTATAATTTGAAAAGTCATCTTACCAGTTCCTGGCCAGCTTGGGAAAGAGTAGGAAGATACTACTGCGTCTGGAGGAACAGACACACTGTAAAGTGGTGTGCTGCATTACTGTTTCCTTACACTCATAGTCTGTGAAGTTATAGCCTTGCTGGCCAAGGTCCCGTTGTTATGTTAACGTCAGTATAGTCTCAGTAATTCAAGAAACAGCATCTTAGAATTCTTCTCTCATTCTGTGGTCGAATGGAGGTCTTTATACACTGATTGTTTTCCAACTTTGTTACTCCAGAGGTTACAGTTTTCAGTGATGCAATAATGGTGGGTATTGGTATATCTGCAGATACACACATTAGTTCATGTCGATCAACTGACATGTGAACTTGATTGTACTAGTTGAGTTTTAGTGTTTCTCTGCTTTGTTCCCAGAGGCAGGCAGTGTTGCTGAGTCATTAGACTACATTTATATAGTTGCTAATATTCTGGGAATATATTTTTTGCTCATACTATAAACAGGTGCTCTTTTCCTATCACATTGCCAAACACTACGTCCTGCCTCATTTGAAGTGTGCTTATATTAATCTTATCTCTGTTACTGTGCTTTCAGATTTAAGTGTGACATTGCTAGTAGTAGTCTGTAGTCGTTAAATACTCCTGCAAAGAATACTGATTATAAAAACTAAGTACAAAAAAACCCACCACCAAAACCCCAACATACAACCACTTGAGCAGAGAACAGAATGCTAATTCATTATAAGTTAATACTGAAAGTAGACAACTTTGCAGTCACCAGTTTATTCTGCTGACCATTTAGTTCATGCTCATGAAAGCTGACTACTTTGATTCCTGTGCAGGAATAGGTGTCTGTGCATGGTGGTGGGTGTGTGCATTGTTAGATAAGGTGCCTTCTTACTCACTGTCTAGCCTAGGGTATGTCTTGCTTTCTGAACATATGAAATATAACTGTTCCTGGACAGATTACTATTTTTAAGCTGTCTTCTTCCTTTTTTTAAAAAATTATTTTTTATTTGTGACTTTCTCATGCTAATAAGGAGGATTCAGCTGTGGATTGAAGATACAACTTATTCTGCAGACATAACTGATGAATAGATCGCAAAGACTAGACACAGGACATTTTTTAGTCGAGTGTTAACACTGGTTACCTTGTTATGCTAAATCATGCAGGCTGTTCAGATTTACATCTTCACTGAATTAACTTTATAAACTGTAGTACCTCAAAATATTTTTCTGTTAGGCTATACACTGAGTGTCCTGAAAGAAAGGGAGCAATGCTAATATTTCTTTGCTCTCACCTGTCTGTTGCCTGCGTAACTTCAGTCTACCATGAACAAGGTTATCCATTTCTCTTCCACTCCATTACCTTTCAGAAGATTTTGTCATAGCATAGGATTCTAGAAATTGCACACTGGAACCTCTGCCACAGCTTGTCCAGACCAATGGGAAATGAAAAAATGAAGTAGACATTATTGTCTCCAATAACATATAACATCCAATTTATTCATTATTTCAGAAGCGATCTATTTTGCATATGTACCACTGAATTTTTGTGAACATTTTGCAAAAAAAATAATCACTTGGTAGGGGGTTGAATCTTCCAGGTGGGCCTGGAGTAGTGCTGAGAAGCAGTAGTAGCTCCAGAAATGTGGATCTTCACCCCACGCCCTGCCTTCATATTTATTGAAAGATGATTATCTTTGTTTTGGGTTTATTTGTACTTTGAATCTAAGAATAGCAGTTTTTAAACTTCTTCAGTAATATTAACAGTGAAAGTACAAACTTGTTGTGGCATGAAAAGCCCCCAAATCTGGATTGTCATAGGGCTGTAAGAACACTTCTGTCCCCTTTGTTGTCAAAAGCATAGCAATGTATGACAGGGTGGGACAGGAAAGGTTACTTAAACTTGCTTTAGTAGCTTGCTGCTTATTTGAAGCCCTAGCCAAAAGCTCGAGGTTATGAAGCAGTGTTAGTAGTCACCTGTAGAATAACAGTTGCTGCAAGCTTCCATTTTAAGACTTTCGTTCATTTAATAGTTACAGCATCAAAATCTTTGGCACAATTCTGTCTACTGTGTGTTGAACTGGTTTGAGAACAGCTGAACAAGGATCATTCCCATAGCTATTGATGAGGCAGCCGGGTCAGTTTCAGTTACATTGAAACAAATTGTGAGTACTATTCACACATCCCAGCTGTGGATACAGTAGTTATCAGCAGTGCTGAGAGGTTGGTTTGTTGGGGTTTTTTTCTTTCTTTTCTTTTACATAGATCTTAAATTAATGGAAGAAGAATTAATTGATTTTTTTAGTGTCAGTTTATGTCTGTAACTGTCCTCTGCAGTTTAGAGTTTTGAAAAGCAGAGGAGGTGAAGAAATGGGCTTTCCACTTTTGTCTATCCTGAGATCATTTGAATGAATGAAGCTGAAAAATTCCTTCTTTATTTATTCTGTTCCTTCCTGTTCCCCACTTTTTCATGTTGTATTGATACTCCCCATAAGCTTATGAAAACAGATCTATTTGAAAAGATTCTTGAAACAGTGATGTTGAAAATAGCACCTATTCTGGAAAAAAGTCAGGTAATTTTTTGGTGCAAAAGTAGTTTGAAAACAGGTGGGGCTTTTTAGCCATGCACATTTTTCTCCCACTGAAACATGAATTAAAATGTAACAAAGTAAATTCAAGTTTTGATGTTCCAAAGCAATTAATTGTACTTTTAGATAAATTAAATCTGTGCTTCAAAGATGCTGTAGGTCATTAAGAGTGCTTAACTGAGCAAAGCAGCCGTGGTCACTGCTCCCTTTGTTTATTCTCTGCTGGCACACAACTTGTTTTTAGGTGTGAGTTTCTTAGCTTAATTGTGGGAAGGTGAGATCATCCCTTAGAGATAATAACAGGTATCCTAAAACTGCAGAGTGGGGCCCAAAATAATGTTTAGTAACTGTGGGCTATATATGATTAAACAGTCTATTTCTATTTATATTCTGGTGTTCTGCAGGATCTAATTCCATCTGGAATATAGTGGGGCCTGAAGTACAATGTTATTTGAGGGAGTGCTACACAGTGCTTGTTTCTTCAGTTTTATAATAGCTTATAAACTGACCAGTTTAAAGATTCAATTTCAGTGAATAATCTTGTTTTGGTCTGGAGTTGTGGAACAGTAAACCTGGCTAAATCTGGAATAAAAATGTTTTTGAATGCTTTCAATGTAGGAGACTCCCTTTTTAAGGCCCAGTATGTAGTTTGGTGTTGTTTCCCTCTAAGTGTAGTTGCTTTTGCAGAGTACGTACAGATCTTAAAGTTTTGAAAAGTAAATGGAGTTATATGTGTATGAGGTTCTTTTATATCTAGATGTTTTATTTAGGAAATTGTTTGCACAATATTAGCAAGTATCAGGTACTGCCTTGCTTGCTAGAAAAAAATTGAGAAAGAGTGAATTGTGAAAGTGAGTGTTAATTTAAAAATTACCACATGTATTTACATTTATTGTGTATGTTGTGTAAGTGGTAACATAGATCCTACCTGGTTTTTGACGAGAAAATCGCTGCATTATTTTGGATGTTGATGCATAATCAAAAAGTCTGAAGTCTTTAAAGATGTCTGTTTCTCATTTTAAGCCTTTCACTGATTTTCATTGGATAAAATCATGGCTGGAGGTAAATGATGAGAGTTTGCTTTTGCATATGCTCAAGACATAAGTTTTTATTTACCAGAAATAGATGGCATGCCTCTTCTGCTCTGTACAAGTGTTGTTGGTGAAAGGAACTTTTGGAAACTACTTAGGTGCCTCATGGTAGAATTTTACAAGTATACCTTTCTTTTGACAGCTAGAAGATGGACACACTTTATTTGACTACAATGTTGGACTAAATGACATAGTTCAGCTTTTGATACGATCTGAATCTGAAGCTCCTACCACTGCTTCTGTGACAGATCAGGATGGACAAGTCAATTCCTGTGCAGTTTCCAACTGCAAGAACAAAGTCAAGAAAACCAGTAGTGGATCACCCAGTCAGCCGTCTACATCATCTCGCTCATTTCTCATTGATCCTGGCATTGGATTGTACAAGGTATGTACAAACTTTAAAAGCTGTAAAAATCCCTCATGCTTCACTTGCGGGTTTATTTATTGTTTTATTATATGAAACTGTGTAGCCTCATTGCTTTTTTTTATGATTTGGCATGATTCCCCAATTTGACATGAACTAAATTGATGGCATTTGAACTGATGTAAAGCTGTCTCTGTACCAGGCTTACTGGGTGTTGCAGGTTTCAGGAGAGGTCATAAACTCTGATGTGTTTTGTTCTCCAAAACACGTTCTTCAGAAAGTTTAGAGTACCTGTGAAACAGAAATACTTCTTGTGGACAGAAGATGCTAATAAAAAAATGTGGAAAGATACATTTTTTTCCCCTACTTATTTTTTCAGGCTTGCCTATTATTTAATACTAACGTTTCAGTGCTGCACTAGACTAGGTAAACGATGGAAATAACAATTCCTTTAAATAGTGTGTGATGGAAGGATTGCTGTTTTATTAGAGTTTTTTTATGACATATATCATATTAATTGTTAGTTTTGTACTTCATTCAGTTTTTCTGTATTGTCATGTAGAATTATATCAGGGTACCGGAAGTTTAAATTAAACAGGAAATGGGCAGTTTCCAGTTTGCTCGCTGACTGGATATTCAGTGGGGTGCGTATGTGTAGGGAATGGTAGCATTTTACATTCTGTTTGGTTTTTTGTCTTAGGTAAGAAATACCTATAACAGTAATTTTGCTGGAGAACATGCAGAATTACAGAAGGAAATGGAGCTTGAGGCTGCCACATGTATGCAAGTTAATTTCAGTTAGAGAAATGATGTTATGTAGACCTGTCATCCTCATAGGAAGCTGTCTTAGCTTCATGTAGACTATTAATGTTTCAGGTATTAAGGACAAGTGGTAAGTCACTTACTCTCTGTTCCTGTAGCATTCTGTGCAGTTGAGTTTTATTCATTCTCTGAGGCATCAGAGTAAAAAAATCAGTAGCCTGAATATGGAGACATAAAGTTATGTGTGTGCTTCCTTTTTTTTCCTCTTCTTCTATCTCCATTTATTACAGTGGGAAAACCCCCAGTTCTTTGGTTCTGATGCTTTATAATTAATCAATGAATGTGATAGGTAGTATGACTGAGGACAGGGAGAATACTGAGGAGATGGGAGGCTGCAGAACATCAGTTGATCAAAGAGAAGGAGCATTAATGTGTATTTTCAAGAATGCTGAAAATTATATCAGGTAGTTTCTTAGCTGTTTTGGTTAGGATTAAAACAGAAAGTGTAAAAGGGAACGGTGATACTGGCAAACATACTCAAGGAAGCCTATTCTGTTGAGTCGGCTGGAATTTTTGCAGTCTTGAATACTAGGGACTTAACACTTTCTCCTTCATTACCTGTGAGTTGATTACTTTTTCAGTCAACCATATGTTTTTAATATCTATATAGAAAAATAAGGGTACAGTCATTGAATTTTTTGTTTCTTGTAGATGACAGTGGGAACATAGAGGGGACTTGCACTTAGAGAATCAAGAAACTTCCAAGAATAATTTTTTAGTCAGTAATGTAATTCAAAGGTAGTAAATTTTTTGAAATAAAAGTCAGTGCAAAAGGCCATAAACTAAGCTATGTTAGCTGGCTGGATAGATGAATGTATTTAATTATTTTGCATTTATTTGTTTGTTGAACAGTAAGGAATTGTATGTTTATGGGAGGGAATAGTTTGTTACAATGTCTTCTGTCTGAGGAAAGTCCTGTGCCTCACTGGACCTGCATCCAGAGCTAGACACAACAAGACATTTGGTATTTGCCTCTGTATTATGAATAGTCTCAGCCTCTGTGCCCACCTTCCTGACTTCAGCTGCCAAAAGGAAAAGTAGCATGGTAGCCAGTATGGAATCTGTAATTTAAAACACGAAAATGAAAAAAGAAAGAAAAGAAAAAAAAAAAAAGAAAAAAAAAACTGTTAAGAATTGATATTGGAAAAAATAGTTAATAGTAATTGTTGTTAGATAGTTAAAATCGTGATTTGACCAGAGTTCCTCTGTGTGGCCATTCTATATTATGTAGATCACAATGATTTAGCATGTTTTATGTTTCAGTTGTACCTGATCTCTGATATTTACATGGGCTCTTAAGGACTAGTAGTGGATGGAATTATGCTCAATTCCTGTTCCTTGTTACTAAGACACAATTGTTAGGGGTGTCTGGTTTAAGAACAGGGGGTCCATCCCAAGGTGGACTCGGCCTGTGTGAAGGGCACCACCTTGGCTAAGCCGGGTATCCATGTCTGATCTCCAGTGCCAAATGGAGGAATAGAAGACAGGTGACAAGAGAGGAGTTACAGTAACACTGGTTGGCATGCAGGAATGATGTTAGAAAAATGAAGGCTTGTTCAGAAGCCTGTGGTGTATTTCCCCTTCTGATTCTTGCACAGTCTTAGTAACTTTTCATCCAAAAATCTCTGGCTGTAGTGAAAACATTTTAGCTGAGAGCTCTTAACTAGCTTGTAATGAAAAAACACACAGACTGAATCTGTAATTAAAATCGGTATTTGTTTAATCCTGTCCACAAAAAGCTAATAACCCAGTTTTTAAACCGGACGCAAAACCTTACTCTTTGCAAGGGTGGGAAGTCTGTTAGGTAAGTATGCACATTATATTATGGAAGGATTCGTTGGAGAGAAACATAAGTGTAAGGGAGTTGGCACTGATTTTTTTTTTTTTTTTTTAATTTTTTTGTTGTTCTGGATCAGACGATTTTTGACTTGGCCAGCATGGCTTCTCTGGCACTTCCATAACTGGTTGCAAGAAGTAGCAGCAGATGGAGTAGTCCTTAGTGGTGTGTGTTTGAGAGGAGGAAGTAAAAAAGGACTTTGAGCTACAAGTAATTCAAACATGTGAGGTTGTGTAGGGATGCCTTCATGAGGTTTCCTTCTAGAAGTGTACCAGAATCCACTGTTTAAAATAGATTTATAGATTTAAAATAAGGGTGGCCTTCTCTGATTTATTATGGGGCTGAAATTTTCATTCCGGTGAAAAGAAAGTACTTTGAATACTGTAGGTTTTAAGAATAAAAATTAAAAAAAAAAAAATACACGTTGGTGTTTTGCATGGGAGAAAAAATAAGTTTCCATTTAGGAGGTCATTGTAAAGAAGGTGAATGAAAAGAGTAGAATATGAAGTATTGCTTTCTTGGAACAAAATTTTTAGCTCAAACTGCTGTCAATTGTACTTTCAGATACCCAAGGACTCCTTCACTGTAAATACTGAAAGTTACTGAGCGTGTTTTTTGGCTTGCTCCTGTGAAAATAAATTAAGATTGTTCAGTTTATAGAAACTAGCCTTTGGGGTTAGTAAGTGTAAGTATCTGTCTGCCACTGTGTTGGTACTTGGCAAAGGCTGTAGCTTAAAACTTATATATATACATACATATATGTATATATGTATCTCATATTGTTTATTATAGGTGTTTTCTATGGTATGGCTGTGCAGTAGTTCTGTTGTAGTAATTTTTTTATACTTGATGTGCTGTTGATGAAGTGTTATTTAATTTTTTTTCGCCCAGTGTTCTTAGTATTATTAAGGGAACATCTGCTTAATTAGTTGGAGAGTTGAGAAAATGAAACACGAGATTCAGAATAGTAAAGTGGTTTGGTTGCTAAATACCAGTATTATTGTGAGTACAGAAGGGAGAAATTCTGGGATATAATTCTGTTTCTTACAGTGATAGGATTTTGGCTCACTGTGGCAACCTTGTTAGACTTATTTCCTCCCTCTCTCTGCTTGAGTCTTGAATGGTTAAAAAAATCTTGCAGGCCAGAAAGATAGAAGGTTAAATTATAATTTCACATTGAAGGCTCAGGGAAGTCTTTAAATCCATTGGTTGCAAGCTAGTATTTTAATGCTGTGTATGCTTATTTTAGCCATAAAGAACAACTAGTGAAGAGGAAAGGGTAATAAAAATGATTCAGATTGGAGGATGGGGGGAAAAAAAGCTTTTTAAAATTACATACAGATTGTATTCATACTAGATTTTAATGAGGGAAGAGTAATAAAATCCTGAAAACGCAACACATTCATGACTGCATGTTACTTGAACTTGCTCAGGCTCAGCTAGTGACTAGAGCCGATTGTTCTACTGGTGACAGAGTTAAGTAGTAGCATACTAAGTTTCCTTAATTATTTTTTCTTAATTAGGATTATATAAAATAAGCATTGATTAATTATTGATTTTTTTCCTTTTAGATAAATGAATTGGTAGATGCTCGTGATGTCAGCATTGGAGCCTGGTTTGAAGCACATATAGAAAATGTTACCCGAGCAACAAAGGGACATAAGAATGGTAAAGCTCAAGGAAAGAGTGGTAACACTTACAAAAGGACTAATGGAAACTTAAGTCAAGATCATTCTAGAGAAAATGCAAATAATTTGGACAGTACACCATCCACATCTTATTCAGACTGTATGGACACTGATGAAGAAGCTATTTATCATATCAAGTACGATGAGTAAGTGCTCCTGATACTATTTTGAGGACATCACATATTGTTACTTGGTTTGTATAAACCAAGAATTTCTTGAAGAAGCTTGGAATCAAAGAAAGCAAGTTCAATATTGCAACCAAGAAAAAAATTATTTAAAAAATTATGACACTTTTCAGTTGGATATAGTTAATACATTGGGAGTAATGGTATTTTTCATGCCTAAATACTTGTCAAGAATTAATTTGTCTTTATGAAGCAAAATCCATCCTTACATAAGATAAAGGAAGCTATCTAACTGAATTTTTACTGTGGGTTTTTCTAAGTAAAGTATTGTTTTAATTTTTTTTAACTATTCCATGTGTATATTCAATTCCTCTTACTGGAGGTGAAGGAGAACTCTCATGAGAGCAAATTTTGTTACTTGATTTGGATCAATTTTATTCCAAATAGAAAAATTGTGCACAAAATTACAGGTCTGCACTTGCAGTAGAAGGTTTGTTACAAAGAACTTTGTGACTGAGGGCGTGAAATTGATTCTGAACTGGAGAGAGGGTGTTAAGGGTGGGTTGTGTTTTTTGTTTCTGTAGTAAAATCAAATTCCAGAGCCTGCAGTATGTGGGTAGAAAATTCAGAGTTTGGGGGGGAATTCTTACTTATGAGCAGGTTTTACACACTTCGTTTGCTTGAGAAATTGGTCCAGATATTTTAAAATACCTGTTAAAACATTTAAGTTAAAGCTTCTAAACAAATAAAACTTTGAATGAGTTGAGGATTTTTAATTTTTGGTACTGACATTAGAAACAATACTGTAGTTTGTGCAATGTAAGGTTAAGGTAGAAGGATGCTAAGTATCTTCAGTATTAACTAGATACAGATTTCCAAAATAATGTTTTTAGAACAGCTGTCTCAACTTCTGTTACTTTAATTTGTAACTGTGATTCTGCCTTACATAGAGAACTTCTTTGTTGCTCTTACTAGTAGCAGATACAACTTAATGCATTTTTAACTGAGTTCAGATTCTGTGTCTGCGACTGTATAAGTTATGTACTTCAAATGTTAAGAGAATTATTGAGGTGGAAGTAGAAATGTAAACACTTCATTGAATATTGCAAGAAATACATGAAAATAACTTGGCCAACCAGTATGATCAAAATGAAAATATTTTCTCTTCAGACTACATGTCTATTTTGGTATGATTTCAAAGACCTGACTTTAAGATTACCTAATTTTACAATAGTATGGATATACGTAAGTTAGCCATGGGGAAACATTTCTGAGATGGTAAGTGTAACTATTGCAGTGAAATTATGTCCCTTTTTTGTAGATACTGTTGCTTTTCATGAGTTACCAGTACAGAAGTAGAAAATTTTTCACAGCAGGTCTGATTTTTCTTTGGCATATTCATGCTAAAGAAAAAAAAGAAGGTTGACCTCTCTGTGTAGTTCAGAATCTAGCTGTTGCCTTTCATCAGGTGGAGACAGTCTTTTAACTCTTACTGTAAGATTACGTATAGCAGTTGTGTATTCTTAGCCCACAAAATGTTAGAAATGCAGTGTTGCAAAGTAGTCATTGACCTCACAGTTCTTTAACTGATCAAAAGTATTGGAAGTTTGAGCTTTTGGAGAGAAAAACTATTGGAAGGCTTTCTGAAAAGTGAGACTTGTACATTTATCAGTGATTTGGTTTTTGATGAATGTTACTGATAAAAGTCAATGTACCACTTTTTCCTTGTAGTGTTAACTAGCTACCATACGAATACACGTTATATGTGCACTCATACCACTTTGTTTTCATATACGAGTGTTTACCTCTTTGGTGTCTGTAGACCACGTGTGTATCCTGCTACCTGTATTCTTGATGTGGATCAACAGGGAGGTCATGGTGTGTTTTGCCATACAGTTCTCTGCTCCAGAAATTGTTTATCTCTTCACTCCCGTTCTTCAAGGTTCATATTTTACTGCAACTACTTTCTTCTGCACAGTTATCTGTTCCTGGGTGTTTTCCTCTTTAGGTTTAGACACTGCATTTTGCTGCCAGGTGTACTTGGCATTCTCTAGTCCATCCTGGCTGTGTTGTTTTGGAGAAGATGTTTTCCCTTTTATTTTCTAGAGGTCATTATTTTCTAGAGTGACATAATTTCAGCTGTGCTTTGCCTACAACAGGTATATTCTTGCAAGACATGAAAACACGTGTGGTTATCTGAAACAGAACAAAAATGGTCTATGATATAAGCCTGGTGCCTGTGAAGCCATCAAAATTACTTGAATACATTGGAGGGACTATGTGTCAGATGTGCATACAGGCCCACAACTTCTCAAATCATCACTGATACTCAGTTTCCAGACTGGTTCTCCCTCTCTGCCTGTTACATCCTTCCAGTTTGGCAAAAAAATCACCAAAAAGAGGGTTACAGCTGAGAGTAGGTCACCTATAGTGCATTGAATTGGTCTGCTCCAGGCCCTTGACTCTGATGCACATCTTCATTGTGATGAATAATAAGTGTACTTTACTGTACCATGTGTTGTGGGAGACTTAGTCTGACAACCCCCACCCCTGCAACCCCCGCCACCTGAGAAAACCCCCCCAAAACCCCCAAAGCCCAAAACAAAAGACCAAACAAAAAAAAAAAAAAAAAAACCAAAACAAAAGTTCAAGAAACATCCTTCCTGCCACCGCTGTCTCTTGATGGCTGGAACCAGTGATGCCAATAGTGGTGTTTATGTTGGAGGTACTAGAAATCTGTGCAAACCCCATCTCAGGACTAGGTCTTCCATCATCATAGGCCCAGTTTTTGCAGTGAAGTCCTCTAGGGCAGGCCTGTCTCACCTTGGTGTCTCCAGAATACACAGATCCATGTTTTGACTTGAATGAAGTCCTGAAACTGTTCTTTCTAGCAGTCCCATGGGTGTTGACACTGTATTCATAAATTCAGGACTGAGTTACCTGTTGTTCGACACCACCTATCTCGGAACTGTGTAGCTGGGAATTTTATCCAAAAGTGAAGCTTCACCTCAGTAATTTTCTCTTAGGCTGTGCTTGTCAGGAAAGTTCACCTTCAGGTTAGTTGCCTATTTATACTGGACCACACTTCTCTCTACTTAGAAGTTTTTTTGGGATGGAAGAAAATCTGTCAAAGAGCATGAAGAACTTATTAAGAATTTTCGTTCAAAATGTGTCCAGAAATTATGGTGTGTTTATCCTCCCTCCGCCAGATTCAATGAGGGATAATGTTGCCGCAGCCAGGGGTTCTACATAGTCCTGCAACTGTGCATTGAGGAGTCTGGATCTGTATTGGCTTGCTTGTATGATCCACACCTGATTCTTTGGAAGCAGGTGGAACAGCATCAAGAAGTCTGATGGTCTTCTGGCCTTGCTTTTCTAGTTGGAAACATTTGATAGTCCCATGAAGTTAAGAATCCAATCAATCATTAATTCTTTCTCAGCAAAGTAACTTTGAGGTCACTTCTTAAGAGCAGCTGTTCATAAAGGATGAAGCAGTACTTGTGCTTCCTTTAAGTTAGAAAGCTGGTTTTAGCAGTGGTGCTGCTAGATTTACATGTCAGAAGTTCTGTGCAAAACTTACATATGTTGTTTTGCAGTTTTAGGTTTGCTAAAACACACTTTTTTCTAATCCGTCTTTTCATAGGAGTGTACTTCCTCTGGGGGGCTGAGTTTTCATTTGGTCCTCTCTTCTTTCCACTTCTTGTTTAAATAGTGTAGTTACAGTGAATGTGAAGGGGAAAAACGTGGCAGAGGTCTTCTAGCAAGCAGTATGATTAATAGAAATTAACCTTTCTGGGCAAGAGCTTATACTAGTTTCAAAGAGGTAACTGTTATAGGGCTAAACAGCTCTCAACCAGCTGTGACTGCTGCAGATAGGAGATGCTACTTGATTTTATAGGCAACAGGGTTAGTTGAGTTAGTTGGTGTTGTGGTTTCCCTCTCCCTTTACAGCCCACCCCCCCAAGGCTGTATGCCTAGCTTTTAACTAAATTGCTGCAGTAGTTGTAAGGCCCACATGTTTCTGCAGAGAGATCATTCTGTTTGTAGACAACCTAGTGCCATTCAGAGGAAGAGAACTTCTCAGTTCCAGATTAAACTGGAGTCACAGCTCTTGATAGGCTCAAAGGTGTAAAAGGCTTGTGATGCTTAAGAACCCTATCTTCATCAGTGAGAAAGAGACCAAAGATCAGCTTTATCAATGCTGAGTGTCAGTAAGTACCAAGTCTCCTGGAATCCAGTTGTGGCTATGTAGCGTTTGCCTGATAGTCCTTCTTCTGCATTCAGTTTCTGAAGGCAGCATTGTTTACAGGTATGTTTCTGCTTCTAACAGTATTGTCTTCCTCCTCTTCTGGCACTTTGTTCACTGTATTTCCATTTCATCTTTGTATTTGTTAGTATCACAAAGAACCATTAAAGATTTTGAAGTCAAGGGTGTGCTGTGAAGTTTCATACGCTGCTATCATACATTGCTTTTGTCTGCTCCTAGTAACTGTCTTTTAATACAGAAGATGAGAACCTGTCTTGAACAGAATGAAGCCGAATCCTTATTTGAAAGGACTCAAGAGGAATCCAATAGGTAGTCTCTCCACCACAGCTTGTTTAAGAATCGCTTCTAAGTCAGGAGTGGGACACTTCAGCAGGTTAATGTGGCACCATAAGGACATTGCTGCTGTGTCATAAGAAAATTTGCCCTTTTCTTCAGTTTTATTTCATATTTGTTGCTTGTGCAGCACTGGATATAGGCTACTGTTCCAGGGAGACAGTTCTGTCACTGAGTGTTAGCTCTTCCCTGAAGTATCAGTGGAGAGAATTACTGATTTACAAACACGCTGTCTTTTCCTTTTCCTGTTAAAGAGTCATTTGTAATGAAGGCCTTCCATATTAGAAAGCTCTCACAGGATGACTGTATATTTCTGCAGCCTGAGAAATGTCAGTGTGCTTACCTATACGCAAGTATAGATTCAGTATGGCTAAAGTGTAGATAACTTTTTTTTTCAGGGCTGCTGTGTTTGGCTGATGATAGCCCTCGTTTTTTTTATCAATCAACAGAGAAGTTTAATTTAAACCTTGAGGTAATATCTGCATAATGTGTCACATAGTACACTGTGGTTATTTATTCTAGGGAACCAGATACTTTAGCAAGAGGGATTATCTATTTACTTCATGCTTAATATGAGCTGAGGAGTAAGGCTCCCTGAACTCTTGCAGATCTGGAAATAGTCTGAGGTTTCTTTGTTTCTCACCTCAAGAGATTATAGTTAAGTCTGTGTCTGTCCTGTATAGGTTGTGTGTTGGATGTTTTTATGATCCATAAAATTTTACATGGATGTTTTGTCTTCGATGCAGAAAAAAGCCTTTCTGAGAAGCAGTATGAGGTAGGATGCAATGTATAGGTGAGTTACATGCCTAGCCTAATTCTGGCAATTTAGGTACCCAATGGCCGTTACTATTAGTGAGGTTTTCTAAAAGCTTTAACAAGTTCTTGGATCTGCTGGCAGAAGTTAGAGTATTTCTAACAGTAGATTCATTAAGAACAGATCTTTTTCCCCCCAGTTCTTCATGTTGCATTTTACTAAAACAGACTTCAGTGAACAGGAAGACTTTAACCTGATAGGCGTAAGTTTCCAAGTACACTAGGGTTCTTGTCCAGTAGTGTTCCTCTTCAAAGAGAAGCTCTTTGTTTGATTCTTCTGTTTGCCTGATGGATCTTGAGCATTATGATGTTAGTCCTTGCTTCTATATCAGTACACCATCTTTCAGTGGATTTCCTAGGCTTCTCTCTTTGCACTTTACTAAGGTTAGTGTTTCTTCTGGGTTTGGTGACAATACTGCAGTCTCAGATGCAGACAATGCTGAAGAGCCTCATCTTCAATGGAGTAGAAAACTGATAGTTGATGTTAACCTTTAGAGCAACCAGCTTGCTACTTCTCTTCTTCAGCAAGTTGACTTCCATGATTTCTCTCACTTTTAAAGGAAGAATGACAGCCTGCATGTGAGGCTCAGTGTTAGTTTGGTGGGTTTTGTTTTGTTAGTTTGTTTGTTTGTTTTTAATCAATATTGCAAGATTTCTTTTGGGACATAGTCTAGGTTTTGACTGAAACTGAGATTCAACCTCCTGAGTTTTGTTAGAAAACTGGCTTTCCTTTACTCTTATTAAACTGCATAACTTTTAATAAGTTGGATAGAAAAAGCATGATTCAGCGTGCTTGGGACAAATTACTTCAAATAGTCCCCATGTCTCTTTGTGCTGCTAACTGGAAGATCAAAGGATACAGTGGTCTTAGAGATGGTCTCATTGGATGCTGGGAATTTGAAAATCTGTTGCAAGACTGCTAAGGCAGATCTTAAGTTGCAGTGTACTTCTAACTGACATTACTAAAGAATGTTGCCATTCTGGGTATCTGTAGAATGTTAGTACTGCCTATTATATGTGTTTACAAACTGCTGTCCTTGGATGTGATCCTACAGTAATTACTGCGTAGTGAAGAAATCAGAAGCCCACTCAGTCTAAACTGTGGGTGTGGGGGGCTACTGACTTTGCCTATAGACCGTTGTGTAGTTAGTTAGGAGGGTACTTAAGAGTAACTAGTTCCTTTGAGGTATCATTTCCATGTGCATCATTTATCTGTCCTGGAGCCTGTATGTTGTTGAGGTTTTAAAGTAGAACCAACAGCTGTTTTCTGCAGACAAAACAGCTTTGAATGGGTGAACTTCGCCCATAGCTGGGCAAAGCATGCATAATCATCAATGTGCCTTTCCTAAAGTGACACTGTATTTGCACTCAGGCTATGCTGACCCTTGTTTCTTGTAGAGAACTCAGTTATGTAGTTGCTGCTAGTGACGCATCTGTGCGCAGTTCCTGTACCAAAAATACAGGGCAGGAGGAATGGGTAGAGAAGAACATGTGCATATCTGTGCCTGTTACAGAGGCAGTTTTGTTTACAGAGTAAATTTGAGTAATTTCTGAGAAATAAAATTACTGGTGAGTAGTCCATTTCAGCATGAAGAATTAAGAACAGTGTTGATTTTCCTCAGTATCTAGTTAAAGATGTCTGTTCTTACTGCTTCTGTCTTTTAAGTTGCTGATGCTGTTGCATCTAAACAAAGAGCTATTATAATTAGGACCTGTAGTCCTTAAGAATAAATTCACTTACTGTTGTGCTCAACTTCACAGACCATTTAACAAAAATACATTCCTTACCCCAAAGAGATGACAGCCTGCTTTGAAGGTAAAGGCATGTACATATGCCTTTACTGTATGTATGTACAGTATGTACATACATACGTGTTTGTGTGCATATTTATGTGTGTATATATATGTATATACAGTATGTATGCCGTTACTGTAGTTGCAAGCCTTGGTCAGTATGTCCCTCATTAGCCAGTTAGCTTTCCATAAGCTGTGTGAAGTGTCATAAAAATAAAAATTATTGTGGAAAATACCACAGTAATCTTAGACCCTCAGATCATAAATGGAGTACAGGAAAAGTTTAGTGTATGTGGTCATTTGTACTAAAAGGGCACTGATCTCAGTGGTCTGGGATGCCTGTTAGACTCCTGTGTTCCTAAGTGTAAAGTGAATTGATCCTGTTATATCAGTCTGTCAGTGGTGACTTGCATTCCGACATGGAAGGTCTGCTGTTAACCACTACTATAATGCATTGATCTGTCAACTCAGTACTCCTCTGTGTTTTCATTTTTGTTTCTGTGTCTTCCTGAGAACCATTTGTATGGTTGGCTGTCTTTTTTTACCATTTGAAGCTTATTTGCTTGTGCTTCTAAGCTGTTTGAGTCATGTTACAGGCATAGGTGCCTCATGCTAGCTGAAAGAGATACAAGAATAGGAGCTTGGGCAACAAACTATTTGAACAGATGGGGAACAGAGCAAGAAAAAAGGTTAGGAGGAGAAAAGTTGGGAGGGATCCTACTTGAAATACTTTCGGGTTTTCTTCTTGTTTTTCTTTTTAAATGTTTGTACGTTCCCCAGATCTCATCCTGCTCAAATGGAAAACATTTATTCCTATATTATTTCATGTTGTAGGAGCTTTGAAAAGTCTTAAGTGCCAGGAGAAGAAGGTCTTTTAAGTACAAGAGGAGTTCTTATTGTCAAGAAGATTACTTTTTTCATTTAAACCCTTTTCTTACACATCTATTCTGTTTATTCAGGAGTAATCAGGGTTGCAGACAGTAAGAGAAGTTCATCTTGAAAGTGGTGTGAGGAGAAACAGTTCCCAATGGAGGCTAAAGGTATTGCTGGTGTTCTGTTTTTATAAAGACAGGAGACAAAATTAGAAAAAATTATAAGGCATTTTGTTTGGAAGACTGTGATAGCCTGGCATTCTAAAATGCTCTGTCCTGCTGTGACCATTATCCTTACCAAAAGAGTCTTGCCTATTTCAGGTGAGTTTCGTTTGTTATTTGTAGTCCAGACTGTCAGTGACTTTTGAAAAATCATTTATTTATATACGGTTCTGCATTTTCTTTAAAAATGTGCATGTGTGTGTATGTATGTATGTACGTGTATATATACATACACACATATATTAAGAAAATTAAGATTTCGCTGTGTTGTCATAGAAGTCAAAAATATTAGTTATCCTGTGTGCTAAGTAACATGCAAGACACAGATAGATAGCTGGAGAGTACAGAATATTTTGAAGAAATGAGAATAAAAGTTATAATACTGCCTGCTCAAGAAAAATAATCTCTTTTTTCCTTGAAAGTGTCTCCTTAGCTGAAGAGATCGTCAAGAGGATAATAGTCTTAAACTTGCTATTCCTTTCTTAAGGAATGGTTTGAAGGTTAGACTTGCTTAACAGGTATGTTTTTCAGAATATTTTTAATGTGGAATGTTCAAATAAAGGTAGTAGGCTGGGATTTAATAGAATGTATCTGAGAATTCACACAGGGAGCACTTTTCATGATAAGTTGATTTTGGAGACCAAAAGACACTATGGGCCACGGTCAGATGGGGTGGCCACTGCTGCTTCATCTTACCTTATTTCCTGACTATGTACGTCAAAGTTGCATTGAATTTGATGGTTGTGTGGCTGTACAGTGAAGTGTTCTTGCTTCCTAATTTATCTAAAAAGTAGTGTTCACTAAATGAATATTACTATTTTTTTGTGTTACTGATCCAATCAAATGAAATTGCTCAGTGGCTGCACAATGGAGGCAGAACAAGGGAAACAATCACTACTTCTTTGAGAGGCAGCTGCCTTGAGCAGCATTAGTAAAAGTGTGTAATGCCAACAGTTCGATTTTGTCTTCTGTGAAGAAATGCCAAAATGCATTCCCTTGCACACAATATATTTCTCAAATATCCCTTCTAAACATGTTTAACTGAAGCACTTGACTTTATTTCCTGTGCTTTATGTGTATAAAGAAAAAATGCTTATCAGGAAGGTGTACACTGTCAAATTCCTGTCACTATTAACAGTTGAAGTGGGGAGACTGGGGGGTGATTTCTTTGAAGCATACTGAGTTAATGGTTAGAAATACGAAGAAATGTTGGGTGCTACAGACCATAGCTTCATTATATGGCACCTGTGATCTTCAGTTCATGTTGGCCACTTTAGAATTTTAGAAGACAAAGAGGAATGAGAACCATGTTATCTGCCTAGCAGAATCTTCTCTGAGGACAAATGTTTCCTAAGGGGAAACACATGTTTTCTTTGACCTTCTGTCAGTAACAAACTTTTTGTAATTGATGGCAGTGACTGCTTGTAGTATCTCTAATTTTGTTTTTTAGTTTCTGATATCAGTGATTAGTTTGTTTACTCATTCAAAACTTTTCGTACAGATAATTAGACAATGCTAGAACAACAGGAGACCTGCTAGGTCATGTACAAGTCCTCATTCTTTATGTCCTTATTAGAAAAAAGAGTGCTACTACGATATGGCTGGCTAGGCATATTAGTTCAAAATTTTAAAGTATTTTGTGGGAGTAGCTGGCACAGCACTGGTCTTAATTTCAAGAATTTGATTCCTTCTAAGATTCCTTGTCCCATTTGCAGTGTGTTTCCTGGCTGCATAATCTCAGGGTGTTTGCATGTATTAGTCTTCAGGGTTTAGACAACTGGCATTAACTGTAAGGCTCAGATTTCTAAGGATGTAGACACTTTCCACAAACTGAAAAGGAAATAGTTTGAGGAGAAAGTTAAGGTGTTTCTTGTGCTTCTTTAGAAAGCATATGAAATGAAGAGAGGGAAACTTTGCTGTCCTAGTAGTTGTTTGAGAGAACAACTGAAATGTCAACAGCGAAACTTTTTTTCTCTATAAAACTGATACTTGGCTGAAAAAAATGGTGTGGTTTCTGAAAATGTGATTAAACTCTTTTTACTTCTTGTCTTTAGCTGTAAGTATTCTCCTTGCACAGTCACAGATTTGAACACCTGAGGAAAGGTTTTTCAAAAAAGTCTTTCAGTAATTGTGACTTGTCATCCTGTGTGCTAACTGGTAAAGTAAACCTGGTTCTCATTACATTAACAGTATTTAGACGCATTATACAACAGTTTTGTATTAAGAATTCAACCTTATATGTATTTTTTACAGCTTCTGAAGTTCTCTTTTGATACTCTGTTTCCACTTTGCCTTCTTTCAGAATATCCATGTCCACACAGTGCAATGGTGTAAGTCTAGAAGTTATTTTTGCTTAATACTCAGAACTAAAATCATTAGGAAAGTAAGATGTTCTCTTCAGGCTATTAGTACAGTTTCTCAGTGTTTAAGCTGCTTAATTCTGTAATTGTTAGTTGTTAGGTAAGGTTTTCAAGAACTTGTTCATATTCCAAGTGACTGATTTTTATATTTATTGATATTTGTTATTTCTTCCAGTCTACTATTAGAAATATATTACCTTTTTTTTTTTTTTAATAACAAATTATCAGGCCTGCTGCTTGTCTTTTGGAAGTGCAAAACCACAGCTTTATCCTGGTGATTTCCTACCCCTTCCCTCCATAATTGTGGCTTAGATGCTTTTCCAGTATAGTGTTGTTCTCTTCTTCAAAACACTACAGCAAAATTATGCTCATTATTTCCTCTGGTAGCAAATTGTCCAGAGGTGGTGGTGGTATGAATGCAGTTTTATTCAGGTTGACCTTCTTAATCAAATTTGCCTATTCTATGAGCACATTCCGTTTTCTTACTTACTTTATTTCTGCCCTTCTATTCCTTCATTTCTGGCTGTATGTTGAACTACTCTTTTCTTAGTTTGTTGCTTGGGAATATAAATTACACTTTCATTCTGTTTATATTGGAAAGTAGTAACTTAAGAAATTGCAAATCTGCACTAACTTTCCCTACCATACTAGTATGGAGAGGGGATGGGGAAGTCTTGTTTTTTGTTTCCAGACTTTTATCTTTCCAGTTCCAGTTGTTCTGGTAACAGCTGGGAAAAGCGTTAAAGGATATGTTGCAGCTTCTCAGTAAATTGAGCAGACTTGTGTATATTCTGACATTGAGCTAATGTTTAGTATTTGAGCATTTTAGGAATGAGCAGGTACTGGCCATAGCCAAGAGAAACTGGAATTTTTACTTCATGGATAATCCTTTGCTGTGGAGACTGTCAGCGCAGATAGGAAATCTTAAGAAATCCCTTACAGTTAGAAATATTACTGGGAAAAATTAAATTACAGAGAAATACAGCTTAATGATGAACATGAGACGTCTTATGGGTGATGTTCATTAAACTGTTATGATTATGCTTACTGTTGTGATGTTTGCTTTTTTCAATATTAGGTGCCAGGTGTAATGAAAATTATGGAAAATCAAGAAAATGTCTACAATTGTTTTAAGGTTGAATTGCCATATAATCTTCCATTTCAACTGTACCAGACTTTTGCTAGTCTAATTAGAACACTGCTGTGAAAATGTTTCTGTTTTCTCTTGAGGGTCATCTTAGAATTTTAGAAGTTACTCAATAAATAAGAAAACACTTTCAGTAAACATTCACGTCTAACAGTAGTCCTTTATTATAGCTTGCCAGAATGGGTTTTTCACTTTATTTTTGAAGCTTGTTAAAAGATGCTATTTGTTCTCTTTATAATTTGGTTTATCTACCTAAGTCCACTTATTCCCATTTTGTGATACTGTATTTAAATATTACTCTTGCATATTTAAAAGATTTTTAAGTTAATGTGGGATTTTTTTAAACTTCAGGAAGACAAACATGGAGGGAGGTGGCAGTGTTTTCTAACCTGAATGTGTTTTTTCCATCCTCGGGTAAATTGTGGCATTAGATACATTTGAGGGCAAAAGTTTACTGTGGGAGTACTGTTTACTTGTTACTTTGTGCAACAAGGAATACTGGTACTGTGCTCAACATATATAGCATGGTTCTGTGATTTTGAGCCCAAGTCAAAAGCTGTTTCTGCTGTTCTGCCTGAGGTGTCAGTTATGGACAAATGTGAATAGTTAAATATTGGCTGCCATTCACTGATACCCATAAAAGCATATTTCTATGTGTGAAGGCACAGCAGCAAAACATTCAATGGCTCAAACCTGATGCAAAAGAAGGGTGAGTTCTGACATGGGAAGTCTCACCTGTTTGTAAGCTATCTTTTTTTTTTTTCCAAAGTTTATGAGCTTAAGTTTCTGACTAGTCAATGTGAGGAAAAATTCACTCAGTGAAGAGTCTGCTTTCTTCTTTCTTTGGAAAGCAGTTAGTCTCTTTCTGTTTGTAAAAGGGGACTTAGGGAGTGTCTTTTGGTAAGTGATCTTGTTCTAGTCATGCTGATAAGCAATCTTCTTTGGGTTTTTTCATCGGATACTTTCAAGAACAGAGGTGGAGTCATTAACGGTGACAATCTTAAAAGTTCCTCAGCAGTACAGTAGGAAAGATTCTGTTCTGAATTGTATAGGGATGGGAAAGATCACATATATCTGAATTCGGGGAAAAAAATATTTCATAGTTGTTAAATAAAAACTGCATTTGCCCAAAGGTCTCCCAGGAAAAAGAGAACCTGAAGGCATTTTATTTTTAGAAGAGAATAGATTTTTCAGAGCAAAGTTAAGTTTCTACAAATGTAAGATTTTGGAAATTTTTTTTTTATTTAATTTTTATAGTGACGCTGGAACTTTTAAAATGTATATTGGTTATTTTTGCAATCCCACTGATCTCATGTGTACTTCTCACTTGATTATTTCACTGTATACATAAATGATGTCTATTTTTTATTTGTTGTCTTTAGTTTCTTGATGTTTAAGCCCTATTTTAATTTTGGAGTTCAGGTAAACTGGGTCTTCATTTACTGTGTGCTACTTGCTGCCATCTCCAAACTTTAGGAAGGGTTTATTGTAAGAAGATTGGAAGTGACAAGTAGCTCAAACATAGCTGTCTTTAAGATTTCAGTAGTCTGTTGTACTATAACACAATGTCATTATTCAGGCACTCAATAAAGTAGACATTATCTGTGTAGCTGCCTTTTGCTTTATTACCTGTAGATTAATCTCCCATATCTTTTTTGTGGATATTACAGTTAAAATGTTCATAATTATTATAGTAGAATTGTGTAATAGTTCTCATAGGAAAGGTGCATGATATAAAAGTAAAACTACAAATCTTACCTTTGCAGTACACACTCAAATTGGAAACAAAACCAAGTAAAAAAATTTAGGAACTGTGGAAAGTTGAATCATATGAGACTGTCATTTTGATAATGGCTTGATCTCAAGCACTTGCTTTTGTATGATACAATTCCTGTCATTAGGGCTTTATAATTAGGATCCAAAAATGTTGGGGAAAAAACAGTCTTTGGATTTAACATGTGTAAGTAGATAAGGATATGGGCTTTTTTACTGGGCCATTTGTTTATTTAAAGGTACAGCCACTTTTAAACTATTGTGCTTCATGTTTCTTTAAACAAACAACAAAAAAGGTAATTTTAAGGTAATTTTTCCCACAGATTTAAGACAAAGTCTGGATACCTGCATGGTAGAGGTCAAAAGAAATGCCTGGAGATAGAATGCCAGGTTCAGCTGCTGACGCTGACACCGCCCCCCCCCCCCTCCCCCCCCCCCCCCCCCCCGTATCTGTAATAGCAAACTGTTGTGTTAGATTTACTAAAAGGTATAAAAGAAAGCAAACGTAACTTGTTTAAAATGTCTCCAATTACATCAGCGGGCTTTCAAACAGCTGTTCAGGACTTTCAGGCTATAGCCCTGGTTTCAGGCTGTAGTCATATAAGAGCCTCATGCTGTTCATGACAGTAGTTTTAGTATTTATGTAGTAATGTAGTAAGTTACAATGTGTGATTTCCCCAGTGATCTTGTTCACTATGATGAGGGCATGCTGCAAAGTGACAGACATACTTTTATTAGTAAGAGTAGTATTTTGCCATTATGATTTAATAGTGCTGTTTGATAAAGGTATAATAACTGTAAAGCATGAGTGCTCTTGCTGAAGAGCAAGATAACTTCGCCAGATAAGCAAGTTATTTGCAAGAGCAAATAACTGCATGATGGAAGTCATTGGCAGTGTTTGTTAGGAAGTGTGAATACTTTTAATAGCACTTGCTTGTAGGCAGTAGAGTTATTTTCACTTTCTCTGTTAAATTTGTACTGTGATCTCATCTAGTACTAGTTAAATGATGGAAGAATCTTTATTTGAGTCCACATAGTACCAGAAAGTAACCTCACAGTTTTAATTCAGCATTTTATGTTTTGCAACAGGCCAGTTTTTTTCTGCAGGCAATGTTTTCATCATGTTCACACTGTGCTGTTTTTCCAGCACATGTGCAAACTACACAGGCTCTACTATAATTTGAATAATTGCCTTATACAGAGGATTTAAGAAAGCTGTGGTTTTAAACTGTTAACATCTCAAATCCTAAAAGATTTTTTTTCTTGCATTGGGATTTTAGTTGTAGTGCTGTCAATATCACTATCTAACTTCTACTAAATGAGTCTTTATCAGCTTGGAAAGGAATTGGAGCTCTTCAGAAATTTTTCATTACTCTTTGATTTTTGCATGTGTGCTGTGGTGGCACACATCAATACAGGAGGAAGAAGGCAATCTCGTAAACCCTAGCAATTTGTAGGTAGTATTATATAAAGTACTGTGTAAAAAAGTCACCAAATTTCAGTGAAAAATAAATAAAATTTTCTTAATTTAGTGAACCATTAATTTCTTTTGATACTGCATTTCCTACTACATCTTGCCCAGAGAAGTGTGTTGTGAAGAAAAGATTCCTACATTTATCTCTTTAGATTTTTTGGTTTTGTAATTTCAAGGGAGAAACATTTTCAGTTTGTTAGCTCACATATCATATTGAGAGTGTTAGTTTTCTTTCTTACTACATTTTGTAGTTAGACTGTTTTTTAAAACATGGTGCATGGAATGTTGGCTTGGACTATATTGACCACATGAATTTGATATGCTTTGTTTGTAGGGTCAAATTTTTAACAAGAACTTGTCCTAAATGTGTTGTTACTGAAGTTAGTGGAAATGAAACAAATGCATGAAAGCAAAGCTAAGTTAGAAATATGCTGCGTTGAAAAACCTAGTTTTAATCTTCATGACTTTTTCATTGTCACTTTAACTGCAATGTTAACTTTAATGTGAGCAAACTGGGGCCATGTGTGTGCCAAAACCTTGAATTTGATTGCATTCCAATCAAAAAGTCATCCACTGCTTACAGATTTGGTTAAATTTTTAATTATTTTTTTTTAAGAAAACTCAAGGAGGCTGTTTTCTCCACGTGAGCTTTGTCAAATTCCTGGTCTGTGTTTAGTTGAAAACTAAACTTTCAAAAGCATGTTAGTTCAGAATTTTATACTATGTTTCTTACATGCCCAAAGCACACTTAAAATTTAGACTTTTGAAAAATGTTGTCTGTGACTTCGTTCTTACTGTTACAGGAGTTGTAATCATTACTGTTGTTGGTTTTACTTTTCAAGGTACCCAGAGAATGGCATAGTAGAAATGGACACCACTAATCTTCGACCTAGAGCAAGAACCATTCTGAAGTGGAGTGAACTAAAAGTGGGTGATGTGGTGATGGTTAACTACAATGTTGAGACTCCAGAAGAAAGAGGATTTTGGTTTGATGCAGAAATTACCTCTTTGAGAGAAATCTCAAGGACTAACAAAGAGGTTCATGCTAAAATTCTGCTGGGGTAAGATTTGCTTGACCAACTTGTAAAATCTGTACATATCATATAAAATGTTTGGGGTTTTTTTTGTTTGGTTTTTTTTTTTCCTACTAGTCATCACTAGATTAAAATTTATGTCATACTTCAATTCCACAGCTGTCTGAGTCATGGAATTACAGTGCATGGTTTTGACGGTGTGCAGACTTAGCTGTGAGTCAGAGTTTTTACATTTCCTGAGATTGCTGGAGGCAACAATAAGGTTTCATGTATTTGTGGTTCAAATTGATCAGTGTGTTTTATTTATATTCCTTTATGTTAGATATTTATACATTTATATTTTTATATATGTTATATGTTCAATTCTATTGAAAGCTGAAAAATCTGTTTTCAGTAATTTTTGAGCTAATTGGGAACCCTTAGGTCTCGCTGAGTATTAGTCATCTCTGACAATTTGAGTAAGTTTCTGAACCGGCTAATTGAATTTTTAAATAACAAAGTATTTATGTGGGTATTATAGCTTCTGATAAGTAGAATGTAGAACTATAGGATGTAGGAATTGCAAGTTTTCATGTGGCTGAACTTGCCTGGGTATCTTTGCTTTGTTTGCCTTTGTCATTAAAAACTTACAGTTCTTTAGGAGCAGTGTTTTCTGGAGAAATCCATATGGGTATTACTGTCAGTAAGTTGTGCGATTGTCTTCTTAGGGACAAACAAGATGACCAATCTTCATGGGCAGTCTACTTGAGGAATTCATTGTAACCTTCCTACTCATTAGCTTTCCTCATTCCTTTAATGCTACTCTTTTCTGTTATGGAAGGGGTTAAAGCAAATGGATCCAACCTGCCACCTCCACCCTTGCAGAAGATGGGGATGTGTGGGTACTTACATGGAGTGAAACTGATTTTAAAATTACGCTGGAACTGAAGTGATTTTTTTTTTTTTACCTAAGAAATTATTCTTTTAATCTTGGCATGTATGACATTTGCTCAATGAGTAGTGTCATGATTCTGAGAGTATATTCCTTAAAATGAATTGGACTAGTTGCATCATAGTGTAGGTTTTTTCATGAGAAAGGAGAGTTGTTGTATCTGTAGGAAGACTTACAGTGTAGGACATGATTAATTGGAAAAGGCACACATAAGACTTACGATCAAGTGCAATTCAGTATTTTGTGTTAAAAAAAAAAAATAATCGTACCTAGTACTGGGAAATAGGAAAGACGCTGACTTAGTAAACCATGCAAGTGGTAGAGCAGCCGTATGGACTTGCTCTGTAGGTAAAGCAGAAAAAAAGGAAACCTTTAAATGTAAAGCAAGGAGAAATTGAATACCTAGTTTGAATTATTAACTTGGAAGGGAAGAAAGATTAAGAAATGGAGGCCAATGTAGAGACATGAAGATTTTCATTGTAATGCAGTATTTGTATGGCATTTGGTGAATCAGAAGTAGTATTCATGACCTTCTACAAACAGAACTGTCCAGATACCACTTTACATGAAGTTCAGATGTCCATTGGCAACATTATCTAAAACTGTTGTCTGCATGGATTCTTTCAGAGTTCTTCACATTTATTAAAATGTGATAATCAAAATACGTTAGCAAAAGCAAACACCTGTTGGCTGATAAAAAAGTTTGTTCATGATGGTTGGAACTCTATAGGATAGTCTTTTTTTATCTAAATAAGCTGGTAGTTATGCTTCAAATCTGAGTTTGGTAACCTTAAGTACCGTGGCTGCTGTGACAAGTACCATGGGGTTCCCCGTAGTATTGGCATGTACTATCCTCTGAAAGCAGTTGGGGGGGAAAAAGGCATTCGACAAATATCTTGTTCTAGGGTGGTGACTTTAAGTCCATTTTTCAAATGAAATCTTATTTCAGTGAATTTTCTTCCTGATTAAGCATTCAAGCTTCATTTACTTGTTGATAGATTGTATATGCATAATCAACTAGTCTTCAGAAAGTAGTTATCTGAGCCCTGCTGATACTTACCAAGGAGTAATTCTGTATCACCTGTGCTACCTAAGTCATTCGTCTGAATTAGCAGTAAAAGTAGAAAATAGTGTTTCAATGTTTATTAATATATATTAATATACTAATGTAATAGACATATTACAAAATATTTTAATATAAATTAGTTTAGAGTCATAATATGATTGTTATAATATTACTTTAGACTAAAATAATGTAATTAATATATGAATATTCTATAATATATTATTGATATGTTGTCATTAATTCTTAACATAATGATAGCATTAGTTAATTGTTTTAAATAAAGGTGAAATCTATTTTTAGTGCTTTATGAGTATATGTTAGTGATTGATTGATTGTATATTAATGACTAATTATTTGTGTACTACTTAAGAACAACCTTAGCAGGCAGTAAAGGGAGGCAGAGTTCTCAGGTTTGCTTCAGATACGTTCATGACTTGGACTATTTCCACTTTCTGGTGTTATGTCAAAGAGGCTTTGTATAAAACAGTTTTGTACCCAATAGCTGAATGTTTGGTTTATTGATCTTCATTGCTTTTGACAAAGATTTGTGAAGCCTTTGGCACAGTGACAGGAAATAACAAGAACACGTACTGTTTGTAGTTATGCTTTGGAGCTGGTATTGCAGGTACTTCTTTTTTACTCTGTGTGTTGACATGTGCGTTTGTTAGGTGTTACTTTTACTTATGTCTCAGTCATAACCTAAAGGAAATGTTCTCTGTGGTCTGTCATCAGAAGTTCATCTTTGGGAAACTGATGTGGATTAGGGAATATTACTGAAGAGAGAAATGAGACTGAACAGGGGATAAAAAGTCATCATTATACAGAAGAGTTGACCACATATTAGTAATTCTCATTTGTACTCTATTTGCATTGCCACTGAAGTATGTAATGCAGGATGTCTAAAACCTATCCAAATGGGACTTCCTGTGTCTCAGGTACAAATACTAGGGAAACAGCAATGCTTTTCACAATGGAATATACATGGCTCTAGGACCATAGGTCTCATGATTATGCATATGGTTCAGAATGGTCTCTGTGTGTGTGGTACCTCTGAACTGATTAACTAAATTTGCAGGGTGTACCTCTATTTTTAAACATCCTCTGTTTCTTTTTTTTGGGAGTGTCTTCTGTTTCATGATGAAAGCAGTTATTTGTACTCCAGAGTATTGCGACTTGTTGTCTTTGCTCTTTAAAAGGCATGTATCAAATACTTGTTACTGATGGGTAGTTGTGAGGCAAACTGTCACATTTTATTTTAACATTGGAGCTGGCTTACATCATCAAAGTCACTCCACCAGCTCAAACCAACTAGTTCGAATGGTGCTTTGCATTTTGTCATTGCTAGATTTCAAGATAAATAAGAGACAAAACCATATCTTACTTTTCTTCAGTTAGCCTTTGAATGTTTCAGTTATCAAGGACTCTGTCAATACCAAGACTTGTATTTTCTTTAAGCCTTTGGAGTTAGACAAGAATGTCAGTAAAATCTGTTCACTTTGCAGATCTTACACCTCTTGGACTATGTATTTAATGAATTTGAGGTATTTACACAAGCAGCCTTAATGGAAAGTAACAGAAAGGGTCCCAGATTTTCCGATTTACATTTGTCATCTTGTAGTTTTGCGGGTTTTTGTGTGAGGCTTCCTGCTCCCAAAAAGGAAGGATTGTTTTGTTTTCAGATCATTCTGTCTGATTTTTCAATAGGCTTATTATGTTTTCTGTGTAACCTGCAAGATCTGGGGCTTATTAGAACACAATGTTTGCCGCTTCTTTTTTTTTTTTTTTTAGGATATTTTTCTGTTTATCTTCTTTTAGACTCCTTTTATTCGTGTCTGATATGTTTTTGTTCTCAGAAGGCAGTATGATATTTTTTCTGTCTTTATGCTATCTGTACAGGTTTTACTTTTAGGTATTCCTATCACTTCTTTTGAACAAATTTTTCTGTTTATATTTAACTTCTCATTTTTTAAGTAATTTGTAATACTTGCTTTTATAGCTTTGCAAAGGTACAGAATTTAAACACATCACAGAATAGTGAACTAACGGTGAAACAAGCCTTGCATATTGTTCTAGAAGATTTGAAAAGTTCTTGTGCTTCTGTGGATTTCTGTCTAGATCTGGTCCAAAAAATAACATTTGTTGGAAGGTGACCCTTGTTTTGACACTTGTTTTTCTAATAGGAGTACCATACATCCTATCCCTCTCAGTATGTATTGTGATAATCAACACGTCACAGTTGTCATACTTTGTAGGTGCCCAGTAGCGTAGTTCACATACTGTGTTTCTCCTTTAGGCCTAGAATTTCTGTCTATGTGGTTTATCCCTTCCTGATGCTCGTATAAGTTTGAGGTGTGATTTTCTACCTAAGATAACTTTACAGTTTATTTATTTTAATGTAGTATCTGTGACTGTTGCTGGTTGATCTGGGAAGGCATTATTTTACTGGTATGTGGAATATTAACAAGATTTAATTGGAGCCATTTAAAAAAACCCACTTTCCTGCTGTGTTAGCTGGTATCCTAATAATAAGAACTCTAATTGCTGAAGAACTTGCCTGCAGCTTTCTTGCACAGACATAAAAATGGCCTATTTCTTCTAGGCAACAAAACTTCTGCAAGGGTGAATTTGTGTCTTCCTCTTTCATCTTCTCCTTATGACTTCAGTGGAGCTGGTCACCTCCTTTGAAGAAGAGGCCTCCTTTTGAATCAACGCAGCTGGTTCAAACCAAGACAGGTTCTGGTTGTCCAAGAAGCCTGCTGGGATTTTTCATGGTGGTTCTGTAGAGGTGATGCCTAGAACTTCCCAAGCACTTCTGTGAATGGCTTTTCCCTAGTCTCCACAGCAGAGATGGCTCTTTTTGTGATACACAGCCTTAGGTAATAATCTCACAATTCTTAACAGGAATAACTACAGGAAGAGTATGTTGGATCCCACTTAATTATCCTGTTGACAAAAGAACTCATGTTTTTGGGGGTGGCGGTCTGTGTGTGTGTGAAAAGAATGATTGTTTGATCATAAGAAGTGAAGTTTACTGGAAATCAAAATGTTTCTTTTTAAAGTCCAGATTAAATTTTTGGTCTTGCTTCAATTGTGATTTCATTTTTGAGGAAAAACCCAAGAATTGAAAGATACAATGGACATGAAGACAGAAACAGAATATTATTAAAGAGACTTTTGAGTAGCATACAGTGCCTCCTCTTACATAAAAAAAAAGGAGTCTGGGGTGCAGAACAAACTGCCCGGAAGGTATTGGAATGCACTGTCACCTACTGGGACTGGAGAAAGGTTGGTGTCCAGGATGTGTTGCTTCCATCAAATGCGAGAGACAGAAGAACAGCTGACTAACAATAGTTCATGAAGAGCACATGAGCAGAGTGAATCCTTTAACCACTTGCTGTGGTAATTATCCTCTCCACAAAGGTCATAAATGAGATGTAGTACCTTGGTTCAGCACTTACGAAATGAAAACCAGCAAGTTTAGAAAGAACTGAAAGAGCACATTTTGAAGGGTATTTGGCTGATTATATGTATCTGTTGTTACAGATACTCTTTTCCTGTTTCTTCTTTCTCCTTTCCCTTCTTTCTCTTCAGAAAAAAAAAATCCATTTTACAAACACTCTCTGAATAGCTATGATGGTCAGGTACTACACAGATCATAGCTGTTCCTCCATGCACTTGATTCTCCTGCTGTCTTTGTTTTTGTGCTTTAAAGAGGACAGATCTTCAGGAGGTTCTGTTGTCCAGAGAGGAGTGGAAGGATTACAGTTTTAAGATTGCTCACCAGTAATTATTTTTCTTACATAGAAGAGATATTTTGTCTCTTGATACTGCCCTCTTCCCCATTCATAAAGAAAGAGCATGAAAAGTAATTTTTTTGTCCTTTGTGCTACTTCCCTGCAGGTTGCCTGTTCCTAACTGGCAGTATGGAGAAACTGGTGTTTGTTTGAGTGTTTCAGTTTGCTTTCCCAAAATGGAGGGAAAGTAGACTAGGTGCTTTCAATTGATGTTGAGTCTTTTGGACTGTGAATGTAGTGTTCCTTTATCTTGAAATTCAAAATCTGAGTTGCAAACCAAGTCTGCCTTACTAGAGATAGCGTTATCTCTCAAGCTAAGTAGCCCAGTTACGTGGGAGCTGCTCAGTCCTGCTGGTGAAAGGGTAAGATTTTGGAGGACAGATCCTGTCAAGGGAAAGGAGCAAGGAAGTACTGTGCATGAAAACGTGGTTAGTTGCACGCTTCATGTCAACCGGCATTTGACTTTTAACATCATGGAACCCATAATTGGGTTCCCATCTGTCCCTGAAGTCCCACTGGAGGATCAAGGACTAAGAACATTTATTCCAACAGGCTGGCCAACCTCCTGAGTAGAGGTTTGGGTGGTGAAGGAACATTACGACCCATGGTTAAGTGAGGTATTAGCATGTGCAGGGAAAGCAAAGGGTACAGTGCGATGGGAACAAGAGAGGCCTTGGGACTGATAGAAGAGGGATACTCATCTCAAGTGCATGTATGCAAATACATAACAGCCTGGGGAACCAGCAGGATGAATTAGTTCTGCATGTAATCGTGGAACTATGATGCTGGTATAGTGGAGACACAATAGGACAGCTCACGTGACTGGAGTGAGAGATGGATGGATACAATCTTTTAAGGAAAGGCAAAGATAAAGAGGGTGGAGCTGCTATGATGTGAAGACGTATGGATGTAAGGAGCTCTTCAGTGGCATGACAACAGCCTGATTGAGAGCTTGTGGATGTGCATGGGAGAGGCAAAAAATAATAACATCATGGTGTTAGTCCCACCTGAGGTGAGGAAGAAGACAAAGCCTTCTTCACAAGTCTCTGAATCACAGGCACTGATTTTCATGGACGACTCATTCCCTGATATCCACTGGCAGGATAACACTGGAACACAAGCAGTTAAAAAGTTCTCTGGAAGATGTCAGGAATAACTTCTTAATAGAGGTACTGGATAGATCAATAGGGTGATATGCAGCTGGATCTGATGTTTGTTATCAACAGCTGCTTGGGGATTATGTGATTAATGGTAGCCTTGGCTATACTAACTGAAATCCAAGGTCCTGATGGAGCTGAGGAAGGAGAGTAGCAGAGCATAGATTCTGGAATTCAGTAGAGCAGACTTCAGTTTCATTCAAGGAACGGGTTGATGAGATAACATAGGAGGTAACTATGAAGGGTAAAGGAGCTCAGCAGAGTTGACAGGTGTTTAACGACAACCTCCTCTGAATGCGAAGACAGTTCATCCTGGTACTCAAGAAACTAGTAGAGGTATTGGAAGACTGGCAAGGCTGAACAGGAAACTGATGACTTGGCTCCAGTGCAAGAAGTCAGTAGGTAGGAGTTGGGAACAGGGACAGTGTAAAAAGGAGGAATTTTGAACATGTAAGGATTGGTGTTATGAGAACCAAAGCTTGTCTAGAGTTGACACTTAGACATCAAGGGCAATGGCAGAGAGCTTTGCCTAGTGCTTTGGCAGTAGAAGGCTGAATAAGGAAAATATGGGTCTATTGATGAAACAGACAGATAATTCAGTTTCAACAGACACTGTCTTCATCGCCATAGTATTCACTGGCAGGGTCTCTTTGGTAGCTCTGCCTAGTGAAAGCATTTGAGGAGAGTCTTCTGCAGTGAATGAGGACTGAGTCAGGAAGTGCTTACAAGAACTTGACTAATGCAAGTCCTTGGAACCAGATGGGTTGCATCTAAGGTATGCTAAGGGTACTGGCTGATTCTGTAGTGATGCTCCTCTGTACCATATTCAAAATGTCACGGAGATCAGGGAGGTCCTTGAAAACTGCAGAAGGCAAATGTTGCATCTGCCTTCAAAGAGGGCCAGTCAGCCTTATTTCGGTCTAAGGAAAACGATGGGACAGCCCTGTTGAAAGTGCTGGCCATGTAAAGAGGAGTTGGAATAGCCATGGTGAATTTTTTTCCAAGAGCAAATCATGCCTTACAAGACTGGCTGCCTTCTGTGATAAAATGATTAGCTCTGTGGCCAACGGGAGAGCAGTAAGTGTTGTTTGCCTCAACTTGTAACAGGTCTTCTGTGTCCTGTAGTATCTTATCCTGATTAAGATGATGTGATCTGGGTGGATGGCCAGTGGCAATGCAGTGCGGAGTTCGCAGAGACACCAAATTGATGGAAACTCAGGGGCAGTACTGCCTGTCAGAGGGACTTGAACAGACAGGAGGAATGGGCTGACAGGAGACTCATGAAAGTCAACAAGGATAAAGCTTTTCTTGCTCCTAGGAAGGCCGAGCCGCTTGCAGCAGTACTGGCTTGGAAGCAACCCTGATGAGAACAACCTGTGGGTCTTGGTAGACAGCAAGCTGAACATGAGGCAGCAGTATGTAATGAAAGCTAACAGTATTGGGGCTGTTTGAAGAGAAGTATAATCAGGAGACTGGGGAAAGTGATTATTCCCCTTTACTAAGCATAGACTACATCAAGAATACTAGATTCCATCCACCCCCAAACACGTGCATCCCCTACTTCAGTGCTCAAAAGAGAGACACATAAACTGAAGTGAATTCAGCTAAGGGCTGCTGAGATGGTTTGAGAAGCACAGTGGTGTATGGCAGGCAGACCAGGGATGATGGACATAAATTGCAACAAGAGGGAAAGGAAATTGCTCATTTGGATTGCATTCAGTAACTTAACTTTCAACTGCTTAATTGTCATGTGTTAAAGCATTAATTGCTTTAACAAGAACAACAAAAGCATAAGTACCAAATGTTAAAATTTGGAATGTTTTGTTTCATAACCATTTCATAATTACCATAAGATAAAAGTATCTTTTGAAGATGAAGAATTGGTTGAGTTCAGTCTTGATACTTCTGTTTGTTTTCCCAGAAGATAATCTGTATCTTCAGCACTTTTAACACTATCCTTTCTCTAATAAACATCCATACTTGGAAACACAGTCTTTTGACTTTCTAGGGGGTGATTTTTAAAAGTGGTTTGAAACTTACTTTACTCACTGGGATCAAACTAATTCCAAACAGAAGAGGAAGAACAGAAGGAGAAAACTTCAGTGCAAAAAGGCAAAGACTGTGGGGAAAAAATGGTGGTGAGCACAATGTTAGGAAAATCATTATTAAAATGAATAAAAAGGAGTGGTGTTGAAATATATTAATATATTTATACATCTAAGAGTCATTGAGAATGGAAAGGAGCTCTTGAGGATGCTCAAGCAGGATCAGCTAGAACAGTTTGCCTTGGGACTGTGTCAGGTTTGGTTTTGAATATTGTTATGGGTGGAAACTCAGCAACCTCTCTGAACAGTCCCTGTAAAAAGGTGTCTTGTGTGGTCAGAGGGAATTTCACACATTCATGTTTGTGCCTGTTACCTCTTGTCCTGGCAGTAGGCACTGGTGAAAATAGTCTGCCTCCCTGTTTCTACACTTGGATAAGAGCTCTCCATGCACAAGCCTTCTCTTTCTCGTATCAAAGATGTTGCTAGTCTGTTGATCATTTTCCTAGTCTTTTTCTAGAACTACACTGGTAATCCCATGTCTTACTCTGGGGATCCCAGACCTGGCTTCATCAGTGCTGAGTAGTGAGGAAGGTTCACCTTCCCTCTACCTGCTGACAGTGTTCTTAGTGCAGTCTAGGAGGCATTTGACCTTGTTTGCTTAGAAAGGCACATTGCTGGTTTATGGTCAGCTGCTTGTGCATAAGTCCTCAAGACCTTTATTGAGGTTGGAGAAGGTGATCGTTCCAGCTCCACTGGATCCTTTTTCTCTCCAGGGTTGTATCTCATGGGATTTTTCCAAGCAGATTTCTGAAGATGTTGCAGTCTCCTCTCCTGAAATCCAGTATTGTCTTGCTTTTTACCTTGCTCCCTCCTCTAAGGATCCTGAACTCCATCATCTCATCATTATTGCAGCCAAACTGCCCGACTTTAATGTCCCATGACCAGTTCTTTCTAGTTTGTAAGTATTGAGTCTAGCAGTACACCTCTCCTTGATCACCTGTGTCAGGAAATGATCACTGCACTCCAGAAGTTTCTTAGTTGCTTGTGTTCTGTTCTGTGGTCCTTCCAGCAGATTGGAGGGTGCATCAAGTCCCTGTGAGAAACGGAGTCTGAAAACACGAAACTTGCAGTTTTCTGAGGAGAGCTTCATATACTTTCCCCTGATTAGGTCTGTAGCAGGCACTTATTTTGTTCTATCACCAATATTGTTCTCTCCGCTAATCTTCACATAAGGGGCGACTACCCCTCCTTACCTTTCTAGCCTGGCTTTCCTGAAAAGCCCATATCCATTTGTCACAGCACTCCAGTTATGTGAGCTATGCCACCATGTCTCCATGATCCTGGTGAGGTCATGTACCTGCAGTAATTATGCAGACTTCTTTCTTTAATTCCTCTTGTTCGTTCCCCGTACTGTATGCATTGCTGTATAGGTGTCAGGGAGGCACCAAAATGTGCTGATTCCCCAGAATGGGCATGAGAGCTTTCCCCATAAGGCTCTTCTGCTGGCATTTCTTTCCTTACATGCCTAAATTTCATGTGGTTGCACTTCTGCTTTTTTTAATGTTCCTTCTCTTCTGATCACTCCAGGCACTGAGTCGCCTATCCCATCCACAGTTCTCTCACTTGTTTGTTGAGGAATCTCCAACGTTTATAACCAAAAGTCTATGAGCATTTTTATATATCTAAATAAAAATGAATAATAATGGAATCATCACAGATTCCAAACATAAGACCTAGAAAGGCTGTATTATCGTTATGCAATAGACATACACATTTAATATTGTGCACTAATGGTACTGGACATCATGGCATAGGTATTAGATGTAAGTTGTCTGAAGAGAATTGCGCAATACAAGGAATGAAGACGTTCCAAAATAAGCAACTGCCCTCTGTAGAAGAATGGCTGCAGAAGCGTGGCCTTAGAATCTCTGAAGATCTGCACAATCCAGGCCTGGTATTAGAATAGGCCTGTAATCAGAATTGTGCTGAAGTTGCTGTGCTGAAGTTAACAAGAAAGGTGGCCTTGAGCTGTTCTTGAATCCTGAGACCAAGTAATTATGTTGTGCCAACAGGCCGTGGCTGTAACAGGCTACAGCTGCTGGCAAAGCAGGTGCAGGGCCAAGAAAGATGGGGACCGGTCTGGGAAAATAGGGAGTAACAAACTACAAGGCTGAAGCACAGTGACTCAATTAGCTACATGGATAGAATGCTCATTTTAGTCATGATAATTAGGGGTGTGAGAACCGCACGTGTTTAGAGACTACTCACCAATTATTATATTTCTGCTTTACAAATATGCATGTATCGGTTCTATGTAAGTAGTGTTAGAAACTAATAAAGTTGAGCAAGATGCATAGCTCATATTGAGCGTCTTCTTGACTCCAGCAAACCCTTCTTCCAACAGCCCTCTAAATTCCAAACAGAACTTTTTCTCTCTGTAGCTCACAGTGTACTTTCTGACTTTCAGGAATTCTTAGTGAGATGGGGTTCATCCTGTTTTGAGCCTGGATGCCAGGCTTTTTCATTAAAGTAATGCCACCATGTGCGTAAAAGCCATGATAATCCATTAATTACTTCTAGACTATAAATGCGGTTTTGGCTTTGAAAGCAAGTCTCAGTTGCCTGCGGTTAGATATGAGGCATTCTGTGGGAAATGTCTTCCTGTGTTTGTATTTACTGTTTTATGGTGGGCACCTTCAGATCTTCTTTCTTAGTTTCTTGGTTGGTTGTTTTAGGTTTTGGGTTGTGGTTTTTTGTTTGTTTGTTTGTTTTCAAGCACTTTATTTATTAACTTAGGATTTACTATTCTAATTTTATTGTACAAAGTACTTACCATGTTTCTGTGTTTTCAAGACTCATCCTTTGCTGCTTGTTTTATGGAAAACCTTTCCATCCTGACAGCATCCCTGTGGGTTTTGTTTTGAAGGGAGGTGCTTTTTCTCACGTCTCTGTTTTTTGAACTTAGATTGTTACTTAATCCCGCTGGGTACACGGATTAGTCTCCTATAACTGTAAAAGTTCATGAAGAGTATTTGTGCAGCATCTGCTCACAGAATTGTAACGTGATGTAAAATCTGGATAGAAGCTTTTAACCTCTTCTAGTAAGTATCACCTGTTTGTAGCTCTGCCTCTTCCCAGTGCAGAAGAGTTTATTGGCTAGTCCAGACCGCTGTAACGATGCCTTGAGCAGCCTCTGCGTTGTTCTGAGTCTTGCAGTTCAGCCCACAAATGGCTAGAGAAGCCCGGTTGTGCCCTGCAGCGCCAGACACTGTTGGCCTGGCTTTGCATACATGAAGCCTTGGTTTTTCCGCCCTTGCGGGTCTAGCCGGCGGTATTTACCCATTTCTTTGTGGACGTTTGGCCAAGCAGGCATTCCCCGCTGCATGCCGCAGCCGTGTGCGGGAGCCATGCATGCCGGCCTGCATTGGGTCCGACCTTCTGCTCTGTCTCCTCAGGGGGTGTCTGGGCACGGGGCAGAGCCTGCTGCGCTGCTGTGGTAAACAGACTGTTGGGATCCGACAGCGTGACTTGCTGTCCTGTCAGGCCAGTGCTTTCCCTTCTCCCAGGTATTAGGCTTACGCTTGCTTCTTTAACGTTCGTTTCCTTTACAGATCCCATGCTAAGGAAGAAAGGAATAGTCCTGCATCCAAATCTGAGTCTGGCAGCATGAACTGTAATACATGGTTTTGTAAATGCACCAAGTGTTACACCTGCTACTGAGGTTGAAAAAAGTAATGTCCTGGCTAGCTTGTGTGTGCATCCACAACGTGTATTCGTAGGTTTGGGAGCTGAGTGTGTATGTGGGGTTTTTTTGTTTGTTTTTTTTTTTTAAAGACCTTAACAATTCATATTAGATTATGACATTTTTGGTAGTAAGGTCTTCCATGTATCCTGGCAAATAGCTTGGTTTTTTAAAAATTTATTATCTTAGCACTATATATATAGAGAGAGAGAGTAGTAAAATCTTTGTACAGTTGAAAACTTGTCTTGTGTCTTTGTCATTGTAGTGGCTTGTGTAATAAAAATAAAGTAAGTTGAATTAAAAGCACAGCTGATACTATCCCGTTTTGTAGCTGTGCATTTGTATTTTCATGATAAATCAAATGGGTATGGGATATTCTGAAAAATCCTTGAAAATATTGTTTGTGTTTCTCCTTGCATACAATACAAAATGAAACAACCTCCATTGTTTTCAGATCAACCTAGCAGAATTTGGTCAAATTATCTATGTAATATGCTGTCTTCATATGGGAACATTTTGTAGGCTAACTTCAAAACAAGCTTGTTTAAAGTCAGATCTTCAGTCACGTTTGGTGAAGATTGTAGTTGTTTTATAGGCCTGTTTTAGCCTTTGTTTCATTCTGTGTAGATGATGTGTGTTTGCAGTTTCTTGAAACTACAGTTTAGCCTAAGTTATAGCTAATGTTTAAATGTAAAGCAACTAGTAGTATTTTTCACATTCCAGTATTTTATATCAGATTGAGATATTTTCCATTTAACATCCTTTGAAATATGCGTGCTGTAACATGTATCCGCTTTACTTTCAAAACATTCTTTTGGCTGATAGTGACTTAGAGTGAATATATTGAAGCGAACCTCAGAACATGGTTCTGATTTTTGAGAGTAGATTTCCTTAGAATTGTTTGTCACAATAGTACATACTTACTACTCCAGCCTAATGATTTTAACGTGTTTGTAATTTAGTATATTTATAAAATTGATAAACAGTTGTTCACGAGCTCAGTTCAGGAACACAGTTTCTCTTCAGTCAAAGGCAAAGAAGAGTGTTTTTAAAAACAGTTCTCAGTTTAACAACTGTATATTTAGTAAGTTGGAATACAAGTTCATGCAGCTGTAAATGTGAAAGCACAAAGCATAAAGACACAATGAAATGCTGCTGATACGTACAGTAGACGAACTCCAGCAGCTCAGCTGCTTCTAAGGGGATGATGGTAAAAGTTCTAACAAGCATTTTGAGTGGTAAAATTGAAAAGATTGTTTGCATATTTCTGAAGAAGTTATCCAGCTGTGGTTTGATGATGGGTGAGAAAATAAAAGGGTTGCTGGCTGAAAGTTTTGCGGAAGCAGAGTACAGGTGAATTGGTCGTAAATGGGATGTAAACAAAGCAGTGCGTGTGAAAACATAGATACTGACAATGGTAGTAGACTTGGTCCTGTTCTGATTTTTATATTGTTAACTGAATTCATAGATTTGGAAAGCATAGCCAACATTATGGTCTGTTAGATTTTACTCTGCTTGTGGCTGTTTCTCAGCTGACGTGGACAATCCACTTTGACAGTAACCGTAGAAGCTGACAAATTAATTGGTTGTCTGTGGTGAACATGACTTAGTGTGAGTAAGGTTTTGCTCTTAGAAGGCCTACAGATAAATAATCATTAGGCACTTTTCCTTATAATTCTTTGTGTGAATATAGCCTCTGTGTGTATTTTTTGAAAAATAAATTTCCCCCTGTTTTTATTCAGCATTTTATTTTGACTCCTAGTGTGTGCTGAAATATTTTTCTTTTAGTTCCAATGTGGTAAAGTGATAAAAACAGAAAAGTAACTGAATCTCCTGGGCAATAAGAACCGATAAGAGTTTTTACCGTGTGGTAATTGTCATCTAACAGTTTTTATTTTCTTGAAGGTTGACCTTGAACTACCCAGGATAATGCCCAGTTATCATACTTGTAGTCAGTTGTAATTATGTATGTATGGAGTGTTTTGCAACCTGAAGGTTTTAAAAAAAAAAAAAAAAAGGGTAGCTAGAAGGAGGTTCAGTTGAAGATTTGTAACTGGCTATGGCTAACCTGTCTAAAAGGAAAGCTTGTTTTAGGAATTCTGTTGTATTGAGGGGTCTGGCTCTGTTTTGGGATTTAATTTCTTTAAAGGATTTAGTGTACTTGCATGAAATACAAATGTAGTTTCACTTACTGTGTGTAATGTATAACTCAAGATTTTCTTTTAAATCTCATTCTTCATATAATGAGGTGAAGAAGTATGTTTGACAGAATAATATAACCCCAATTTTAATAGATAACCATGATTTTTAAGACATGATATGTAGCCTGATCCTTATTAAAGCTATTGTATGTGTAACGTGGAAGAAGAATTAGTCTTTTAAGAACAACTAGCTGAGAAGAGATTTTTAGCTTTGGTAAGGCTTAACCATTTATTATTAGCCATCATCTGTTACAGTGGTAGTTGGTGTTCCTCTGTGGTTCCAGATATGCAGCTGTGGCATTTGTTGGAACCTACCAGCTTTTAAAAGTTATTTGATAGTATGTGCTTGCTCCTTATGTCACTAATGGCAGAAAATAAAATGTTTTCTGGGGTTCAGATGCTGGATATCTTTTAGGAAATACTGAGTCTGAAAGTTACTTTCTCATTGCCTGTATCCTGAAGGAAGAATACCAGAAACAAAGAGGAGAAGTGTCTCCCGTGACCTAATAGGTGATACAGAAATGATGAAAACCATCTGTTATATCACTAGATAAAAATATCTAGATATGAAGATAGTGTTGCTTATGCTAGTAAGATTGCAATTCTGTGAGAAAATTCTTTTACCAGTTGTTACCTCCATGCAACTGGTTATATTTTTGTTGTTGTTCTGAGAGTAGTGTGTTTTCTAGCATTAGTTAGAGGAGTTGTTTTATTTAACTATATAAAAAAATATGTTGCATTTCAGCACTCTAACGTTGAGATAATGTGCATGTGATTTTTTCTGATTAAAAGTTGATGATAAAAATCCATGCCTCTCCATACTTCACTTTTTGCTGTAATGCCTTTTGGAACACAGCATCATTGAACCAACTTATAAGTCTGTTCATGATACCTTTCAAGAAAACAATGTGATATTCATTGTAGTTAAAAGTCAATTTAATAGTTTAAATTGGCAGCGGTGGAATTTACTCCTAACAAATATTCTGCTGAGCTCAGGTTTGGCTTTTTTCCCAAAGATAAGGCTAGCAGTAACACAAGTGTCAGTAGATTTGAGAATACAGTTTTATGATATCTTGCCACCTTCCTTCTTGTCTAAAGACTGTATGCAAAAAATGGATATTTTAACTATAAATGTCACATTCTTAGTAAAATGTTAAACTTCATAATCTTAATAATTAAAGCTGTGGTATTCATGGTCTGTATGCATGATCTGTATTAATCTAGTTGCTTGTGTAGTTTCAGATTTTGAAGTGTTTTTCTAGAACTAAAAGGGACTGCAGCAGTGCAATAGAATAACTTTTGAAGAGGAAAACAGTTCAACAAGTCCAAATCTCCTTCATATTTTTGCCACTCATTTTATTTCTTCAGGTTGATTGTCCAAGTCTTCCGTGCTGTTAAGAGATGTGTAATTCCCAGTCAATCTGTAAAAACTTAGACACTCCCTGTACTTTTTCTGCTGTAAAATGTGGTCCATTATCTGAAGAAATTCCTTCTGGTATGCCAAACCTAGGTATTACTTCTTTTAACAAAACCTAAACTGCTTCTCTAGCCTTGTTGGCATGACAAGGGAAAGCCTCAGGCCAACCAGAAAAGGTATCTATTAATACCAATAAATATTTATACCAGTTGTATCTTGGTAGTTCTGTAAAGTGTATTTGCCAGTGTTCCAAAGGTGTATTTCAAGTCTGTACAAATGTCGACTCTTTTTGCTTGGATTAATGCCAGGGCTGGAGTGAGGGCTGTTAATCCAGCTTTCTGGGCAGAAGTGTTGCTAGGTAATGATTTGTTTTCCAGTACTTCTGTATTTTTTCATCATTAAAGTTTCTGCCGCAGATCATGGTTCATCTCGAAGATCCAGCCTGCTGGAGTGAACTTGTTCAATAGTTGTTAAACAATCATCCTGTAATTCTCCAGTTTCCAAGGTTGGCAGTGGTGTAGCTGGGTAAAGAATAGAGGTTTGAGAGAGCATCACATCAGCTTGTTCCAGCAACACTGCCTGATACTGAGCTAATCAGCTTGGAGAAATCCAGTAATGTCCTTTATTTTCAAGGACAGGGATCACAGTGTGGTGTACATACACAGTAAGGGGTTGGCCCAGTGTCACGTTTTTGAGACTCTTTGATCAGTTATGGTTGCAGCTGCTGCTCTCAAACAGGCAGACCACCTTTTGCTTACGTCACCCAGTTGTTTGGAGAAATATCCCACCATTCTCTTCCAGCTTCCTAACCGCTGTGTAAGCGCTCCCAATGCTACTTGTTGCATTTGATGCACAAACGATTGAAATGGCTTCTGCAAATTTGGGAGTCCCAATGCAGGGGCTTCTGTCAGCTTTCTCTTCATTTCATCAAAAGCCTTTCAGCATTCTGGAGTCCATTCTAACAGTTTCTTGTCCTTTTCTAGCAGCATATAAAGGTTTGGCTGTCAAGCCAAAATTTGGAATCCAGAGCTGACACCATCCAGCTGTTCTTAGAAGGCCTTGCAATTGTTTCTTTGAGGTGGGAACAGCAATTCTGCATATTGTCTCTACCCTGTCCAACACCCAGCTTTCTTGAAGCCCATATAGTGGACTTCCCTTTTTGCAGTCTGGGCCTTTTTTCTTGAGACTTGATATCCTGCATGGCCCAAGAAATTGAGTAAACTAATAGCCACCTTCCAGCACTGTTCCTGGGTATCTGACCCAATCAGTGTATCATCTACATATTGTAACAGTGAAATGGTTTCATACTCACCATCCCTTTGCTCCAATTCTTATGCCAGTATATTACCATGTATTGTGGGGCTGCCCCTGGGGAAAGACAGTTGCATCTTTGGTCCTGCGGTCGGATTCTCCCATGCAAAAACAAAAATAAGTTGACTCTGCTTGTTCACTGGTATACAAAAGAAGGTGTCTTTCAGATCCAATACCATAAAATACACATTAGTCTCTGGTATTGAGGTGAGGAGAGTATAGGGGTTTGAGACTACCAGGTGGACATCAACTGTCCGGGTATTGACTTCTCATAAATCTTATACCAACCTGTATTCCAAGGATTTGGGGTTTTTACTGAGAGAATTGGAACGTTAAATTCTGACTGACATTCTTTTAACAGTCCAAATTTTAAAAAAATAGTCTATTAATGGTTCCAATCCTCATGGGGACTCCAACTTCATAGGATATTGGTTTTTTCTTACCGACTGGACCCCTGGTTTCAGTTCAGTTTTTACTGGATCCATGTTTCCCACTCATCCTGGAATTTCTGATGCACAAACTATTGGTATAACTGCATCCAAGACACCAGGAATCTCCTCCTCCATAGGTTTTTCTTTGGTGAGCAGACATATTTGTGACTTCGACACATTTTCTGGAGGAGTATTCAACTGGACAGAGTCCTCAGGAAAGTTTAATTGTGTATTTAACTTACAAAGCAGATCTCATCCAAGCAGTGGTAAGGGACATTCTGGTATATAGAGAAATCTCTGCATTAATTTCACATCTCCAATCAGTAATTCCATTCGCTGTAAAAATGGCCTGTAAAAAAAATCCTGACAGGGTTTCCCTCCCTGTCACACCAACAACATTTATTTGGGTTTCACTTAAAAGTCCCTTGCAACTAGTTACTACAGAATGAGCAGTCTACTCAAGTGTCTAGCAAGAAATTTATTGTTTCATTCCTCAGCTTAACTGGAACGAGAGGATTGGCTGGGGATATGGCAATAGATGCCTCTAGTCCCCTTCCATCTAGACCAATTTCTGCCGTAACTCCTGTTGCCCCTTCTGACTCCCTTTTCTGCCTGCGTGCAGTTGGTGGACATTCCTTCTTCCAGTGCCCTTCCTGGCTGCAGTAGGCACATTGGTTGCCTCAGAGGGGTAGTTCACCGCATCCTTGCCCTTAGACTTATCCTCTTAATCCTCCTTACCCTCAGACACTCATTCCTCATCCTCGTCCCTGTCCATTAGCTAAATCAGCTAACACTGAGGTTTGAATTTTGTCTTGCCTCTTTTTCTTTTTCCTCTGCTTCATCTCTGTTATTATACACCTTGTAGGCAACAGACATTAGCTGTGAAATCACCATTTCCTCTGCCTTTTCTGCCGTTTGAAGTTTTTTTTTTTCTGATGTCTGGTGCAGATTGTTCAATGAAAAGCATATTAAATAGCATTCTGTTTCCTTCGCTTTTAGGGTCTAGATCAGTCCACTTACGAGCCACTTCACACAGGCTCTCATAGAAGGCTGAAGGAGATTCTTTGTCTCCTTATTTTACCTTATATAATTTTGCAGGGTTCTTAGGTTTCTGTACTCCATTCTGAATTTCATACAAGATTAACCTCTGATATGGTTTCAGTCGGTCTAACCCCATGATCCTATTTGGGTCCCACTGGATCCTCTCTAGGGAGAAACTAATCAGGACTTGGAGTTCCCATAATTTTTAAATCCAGACCTTCAGTTTTTCTAATTACTCCTTCTTTGGCTTTTTCCAAAACCACACTCCTTTCCTCATATGTAAATAAATATTCTAATAGAGCTTGAATGTCTCCCTGATTAAGATTATGTGTTAATATCACCATTTTAACCATGCATGCCATCAGGATTACTACAATAAGATCCAATTTCTTGTTTACAATTTAACAAGTCCAAGGTGGTGAATAGAACATGCACGTACAGTACCACTCCTTTAGACCCTATTGCCTCTGTAAAAGGTGCCTGCAATGTCGGCTTTTCTTTCCCGCTAGTCCTGCTTGAAACCAGACCAGCATCAGAAATAACCTCCTCATCATTAGATTAATTCCCTGACCCTCCTTATTTTCTTTGTCTGGGGTGGGGTGGTTACTAGCAACTGAACTTCCTGGTCATCTCTATTCTGATCTCCTTTACATCGAGCATAATGAGATTTAAACTTCCCATTCTTTTACTTCCTTTCTTTAGACAATGAATATATCCCATTCTGATATTTTGAATCTACCAAATTACGCTTTTTTTCTAGTATCCCAATCATTTCTTAAAGCAAAGAACAAATCAACATCAGGAACTTCATCGCACTTCTCTTGTCATTTACAAAATAACGCCAATTGTAATATAATACTGTGTTTTAAGGGTCCATTTTCTGGCCATTTTTCCTGATGGTCCAAATTGTGGCCACCATTGATTACAAAATTGTTTCGATTTATCTTTTGGCATAGGGTCCCCTCCAAACTTACCCTAATTCTTTAGCAAGCATCCGAGGGGAGACCAAAGGGGAATTTCTGCAGAAGCAGAAGAAGCCATTTTGGTACTAAGAATAATTTACCTGATGTTTCATACACTATAATTACAAATGCATACACCTCAAACCAAACATTTCACACACACCCAAAATCCAAGTGTGAAAAAATGTATGCAATACCAAAATCCAAGGCACACATCACCAAAAGTGTAGAGATTAATATGCTTCTGCTGTGTATCACTTTGATGCATCCCAAACAGAGCCCAAACCAAACCAAATCTTTGTGCTTCTCTTTCAATTCCCAATCACCCCCCTTTCGCACAAGAAATACCTCTATGAAGTATTGCACCATTGAGTCGTTGGTCGTTGTGGCTTCAGGGCTGGTCGTATCAAGTCCATGATCACAATGTTGGTGCAAGCTGGAATTTGCCTGGCCAAGCCCCTTTCCCTGGAGAGGTCAGTTGATCCCGGCAAGGCACTAGGGCAGTCCAAACTTTGTCACCAAAATGTTGTCCCGTAGGCAGGCTCGGTACCTGGTGCGCCGTGCCGATTCACACACCGAATCAAGGTATTTTTATTCCTTTATTCTAGGTTGCGTGAAGTAGGCAGCTGGGTGGTAAGCCCACAAATGCCTTGTTCCTCGGTTGTCAGAACTACACTTCTTACACAGTTTAGCATACAAAGACATCAGCCTTCATTGCTTACAAGGTACTTAATTCTTTCATTATTTAGTGTTCCGATTCCTATTTGTCAAATAATTCCCTCACTTCTCATGTTAATTGGTGTGCATTCATTCTCAACTTCTTTTTGGGTCTGGGGGATTTCTTGAGCCAGTGGTCAGTGTGGTCGGTAGTCATGATCTCCTCCTGCCGGAATTACTTTTTCCCTAGTTTTTGCTGAGCTCATTCCTCATGGTGAACTTCCAGTCAGCTCATCTATCTTGTGGGGGTGCTTCCATTTGAAGTTACTCTTTTGGACAAAGGATTTATTGGCGCTCAACAAGGCATTTAGCAGGATATAAAAAAATACATCTTGAATTAACCATTAACAACTTGTTTGTTTCAATTGTTTTAAAGTCAAACTTCTAACAGCACATTTGACTTTATTAATCATTCTCTTAATCATTTGATGTCAGACTCATGGAGTGTTTGTTACCCATCACTGAGATACGGTGAACAGATAGTGCTGTGAAACCTGACATTAATGGTGATACTCACAGTACATGACAGTATTGTACATGTTTTTTGCAGGATTGGGTTTTAGGTTTCCAAAACATTGAGAAGTCATAGAAGGGCTTTTGAAGCTTTCAGTTGCTTTTCTTATTCTATGGGTTCTGAGTAGCATCTGTTACTGCGTCTTGTAATTCATGTTTCTGACACTATGCTTTTATAATGTTGCTTACGCTATATTGGAGGGGATATGATTTTGTCTGGTCTATGGTGTTCTGCCCAAAAGAAACATTCTGAGGTTTTAGAAGCAGAATAACAAAGTTATGGATGGCTGTCAATAACGATGTACTCAGCTGCCAGATAGTCTGAGGGTGATGGGGTAGTCTTTATGTCAGTTTTAAGTCTTATGTTTTAGTTTTCTTAGAAGTTACAGTACTAGACTGAATTTTGTGTGTGAATTGAAATAAATTATCGTATCAGTGAAAAATAAACAGTTGCTAGTTAGCTTTATCTCATTGCTTTAGGATTCATAAAGTACAGAATCTAGGTCTAAGGAACTAAGTTAAATGTAATTTTTATTCTTTGTTTTTCAGAGGCCCAGAAGACACAATAAATGATTGTAAAATCCTTTTTATAGAGGAAATGTACAAGATTGAAAAGCCAGGAGCCTATCCATTGACATTTGGTGATGGAGATTACAAAAGTATGCTTTATTATTATTATTTATAAACAATATAAATAAATATAGGTAAATATTGAATGATATTTCCTTTTTTAAAAAAAAAGAAGGATCAGCATACAGAGGTAACTAATTTTTTTCTGTGTTCAGGAGCGTATTAGTATAGAATCCTTTTTAGATTTCTGTTCTAAAAGTATATTTGCTTAAGGCAGCTCCATTACTTGACGTATTGAGGGACCCATCACATCTTACTGCTATCAGTGGTAAGCAAGGAAAAAGGGGAACATCTGATAACATTCTAAATAAATGCAGAATTAATTTGTAGTGTCAGTTAAGTTCCTAGACAGGTGTCCAGGTCACCAGAACCGCTATTGCAATTGACATGTAATTTAAACTTTCAATAAATTAATGAATGACAAAGATGGAATCAGTCTGTAATGATGCACTTTAACCCTGTTGTTATGTCAGAATTAAGAAGAAGGTAAGGAACTTTGTGCCAGAGCTGTTTGTACCCTGAAAAAGAAGGATAATTAATGTTTGGATTATCATTTGGCCCTGCATGACCTTCTAAAAAACATAACTCCCCAGAACCACAGGAAGGAGTTAGTGGCAGCTTATCTAAAAAGTGTCATTTTATCCTAAGTTTAAAAATATGCTGAAGTTAGGAGTTATAGGTGTTTGTGATAGCAACACAGGGGTAGGATGGCAGCTCTACTAATAGCTGTTAGATACTGTTTTATATTAGACTCCTGCCTCCAAGGCAGTTTTTCTGAACCTTTCTATGTAGCTGTCAGTGCACAAGAACTAGTCTGCTTAGTGTTCATTTGCTGTCATCAAAAAAATTACTGTTTTTTCAGAGGAGCAAAAAAAATATTTGCTGTGGTATTCTTAAAAGTAAAAATATGAATGTCTCTAAATGAACTTCTCATAATTAATTATTCATTATTTATGATTTACTTTCCTCAGATTACTCAAAAAAATTAACTATCCATTCTGTTTATTTCTTCTTGGTCACATTAAAGGGGTTTTGTAATGTCTTAAAACATCTTTTATTTTAAAAAATTGCAGTATGAGAAAGTTACAGATCTACAGATACTGCTTTGCATTTATATACCTACTTATTTTGCAAGTCTAATTGTTTATGAAACTTTTTAAAGGGCATACAAAATTACTGCAGTTCATTCAGTTCTTCCCTGCAGCTACTGTGTAGTGAATTAATTTTTAAAATTATGTCTGTGTGAAGGAAATGGCTGATTAGTATATTGGTGATTTTATAAAATTATCTACAGTGGCACCATTTGATCTGACGTGAGTGTTTATTTATTGTAGAATCATAGAATTATTGAAGTTGGAAAAGACCCTTCAGTTCGTCGAGTCCAGCTGTTAACCTAGCACTGCCAAATCCAACACTAAACTGTGTCCCTAAGTGCCACATCTACACATCTTTTAAATACCTCCAGGGATGGTGACTCAACCACCTCTCTGGGCAGCCTGTTCCAATGCTTGACCACCCTTTTGGTGAAGAAATTTTTCCAAATATCCCATCTAAACCTCTCCAGGCACTACAGGAGGCTGTTTCCTGTTGCCCTGTCGCTTGTTACTTGGGAGAGGAGACCGACACCCACCTCGCCACAACCTCCTTTCCAGCAGCTCTGGAGGGTGTAAGGTCTGCCCTCAGCCTCCTTTTCTCCAGGCTGAAGAACCCCAGTTCCCTCAGCTGCTCATCATAGGACTCGCTCTGTAGACCCTTCCCCAGCCCCGTTGCCCTTCCCTGGACACGCTGCAGCCCCTCTGCGTCCCTCCTGAACACAAACCTGAACACAGGGTTCGAGGTGCAGCCTTCAATCTTGCAATGCTTGCCACATTATTGTTTCAAAGTCAAGCTCTTTATTTTCACTTACAGCTCTTTCCCTCCTGTGTTGAAAGCTATTTCCTTATTGGTAGTCTCTTTGCTTAAACTACTCACATATTGCCATCTGTGTAGAGATTTGCACCACTATGTATGTTTTGTTTCATTCTGTTCCTAGTCCCATTCTTGTACACTTAAGGATACTGTTTACAAACCTTCATAAATAAATGTAACACAGAAATACAATCTTGAGAATGTAACACAGAAATACGATCTTTACAATTGTAACCCTGAAAACTTACTTGATCTGGCAATTTAGCCTTACTTCTTGTTTCAGACTGCTCTTTTTCCTGAGGCCAACCTTCTCACCACACTGCCCTTTTCACTTCTGTTCATCTGATTCTGATTTGTTCACTTATGCACAGTGTACATCGGTTGAGCTGTATGCCGTAAACTGTATACCCTTTACCTCTGGACTGTACTTCCATCCCTATTAGTACTTTGTATCTAAAATTTTAAAATATATAGTTATGTATCTATAAACATACACATAGCTACCTTAGCTTATATGCTATGAAAAGCTGCAGATTTTTGTTACAACAATGGCGGATGAAATTCAAAGAACTAATTGGCCTTAAATACTCTATGACATTGTTGACACACAATCAGAAAACGCATTGACTGTATTTTTGTCTATATTAAGCTACTGTCCATGCCCTTACCAAAAGACAGAATCCCTACTTTGCAAATAATCTTCATCAGATAAACAACGTAGGCTACCTCTGCAGAAAAATTGTTATTCCTTGAGCATACGTTAGGTAGGTTTTGTATGTGTAAATTAGATAAAATGTGTATGACATGTCAATGTATGCTTAGCACTTACAGTTAAAAATAAAGTACTTATTTTCAGGTTATTTAATGGAAATATAAACTCTGCAGCCCAGGAAAAAAGTAGAGCTAAACCTATCAGAAAACTAGAAAACTAAGAAACAACATGCTTGTAAATACGTTTCAAATTTTTATATGCAAAATGGAAATAAGACTTCGATATCAACATATATTACTTCCATCAGAATCCAAATTTGTGTTACGAACATGAGATAACTGTTCCTGCAAAAGAAGAGAATATGAAACGATATATGCAACTAAACTGTACAGTGTTGGTAGGGGTGAACAGAGCTGCCTTCATGTGACCAATAGGGCAGATATAATCAGTGCATTTGACTGAGGTCATGGTTAAAGCAGAAATGGAAGAATTAAAGTTATGTCATGAAGATGACAGTTTGTACCTTGATTGTACGTTGGAGAAAGTTGAAGACTCCAGGTATTGTTTAAATGAACTAGAATATGTCGACCTTTTTGCTTTTTTCCCGTTTTTTTTTTATATAAAAGTATTATTACTAATCATTGGGCTAAGAAACTGGTTTTGCAACCAAACCCAGTAAAATTAATAGGCCTAAACAGTCTGTGGTAGTAAAGAGAGAGAAAAATAAGCAGTTTCTTTTTGGTTTTTATTTATCGGATGAGGTAAAGTAGTGAGTTTCTTTAAGGAATACTCCATCATCACTTTTCCTATTTTTCAAAGCAGATACCAGTTACCTGGGACTTCTTCAGTCTGACATGACTTGAATTGGTGTTGACACCTTGGACAGACCATGAGTTTTGCTTAGCTATACTGGAAAAGCCGCAGATTTGTTGATCAGCATTCTTACAGTGTTTCCTTTCTCTTCAAAACAACCCTGGGCAGATTACTTCTATCTGAATAGTATGCAGATAAGTCTTATAGGTTAGACAGGTAGAAGTAGTACAATGAGAGATTTTGTCTTTCTTTTTAAGTGTATCTGATCTTTGCCTTTGAGGCTTTGTAAAATAACCACTGCTGGTAGCCTTAACACATTTGCTTTTCATGTTTTCCCGTCAGTACATACCTCACTAGACCTTCTATCTGTAGCTCATAATTTTTGCTTTTTAGTGATCCTTCTTTTATGTTCTTCAGCTTTTATATTTTTTCTCTTAAAAAGACAAATCAAACTGCACTGTTCTAGCACTTCTTATCATAGAATGGTTTGAGTTGGAAGGGACCTTTACAGTTCATCTAGCCCAACCCCCCCTGGCATGGGCAGGGTCATCTTTCACTGTATCAGGTTGCTCAAAGCCCCATCCAGCCTGGCCTTGAATGCTTCCAGGAGTGGAGCATCCACAGCTTCTCTGGGTAACCTGTTCCAGTGTCTCACCACCCTCATAAAAAATTTCTTCCTTATATCCAATTGAAATCTACCCTCTTTAAATTTAAAACTGTTGCTCCAGGCCCTGGTAAAAAGTCTTTCCCTGTCTTTCTTATAAACCGCCTTTAAGTACCAAAAGGCCACAATGAAGTCTCCATGCAGCCTTCCCTTCTCTGGACTGAACAAACAGAGCTCTTTCAGCCTGCCTTTGTAGGAGAGGTGTTTCATCCCTCTGACTGATTTTGTGGCCCTCTTCTGGACCTGCTCCAACAGGTCCATGTCTTTCTTGTGCTGGAGATGCCAGAGCTGGATGCAGTACTTGAGATGGGGTGTCACCAGCACATAGTAAAGGGGGAGAATACCCTTCCTTGACCTGCTGGTCTTGCTTCTCTTTATGCAGCCCAGGGTGTGATTTGCTATCTGAGCTGCTCATATACAATTTTTTGTTCTCCAGTATCCCGAAATCCTTCTCTGCAGGACTGCTGTCAATCCATTTATCACCCAGCCTGTACTGATACTGGGAATTGTCCTGCGCAGGACCTAGCATTCAGACTAAGTGAATTTCATGAGGTTCACATGGGCCTACTTCTCAAGCCTGTCAAGGTCTCTCTGGGTGACGTCCCTTCCCACTGCTGTGTCAACTGGGCCATTCAGCTTTGTCATCCACAAACTTGTGAGGGCACACTCAATCAATTCCACTATCTATGTCATTGATGAAGGTATTGGTGTTTGTCTCAATATAGACCCTTGAGGGACACAACTGGTTTCCAGTTGGACATCGAGCCACTGAAAGCAGACTGTCCGCTCTTTGCTAAGAGTTCATCCATCAAACCCATCTCTCTCCAATTTAGCAGCAAGAATGTTGTGAGAGACTGTATCAAAAGCCTTACAGAAGTCTGGGTAGATTTCATCTGTAGTTCTTCCCCTGTCCAGTGGTGTAGTCAGTCCATTGTAGAAGGCCACTGAATCAGTCAGGCATAATTTGCCCTTGGTGAAGCCATGCTGTCTGTCTCCAGTCACCTCTCTGTGTTCCATATATTTTGACATGTCTTCTGGGAGTCTGTGTTCTGTGACATACTGGGCACTGAGGTGAGTCTGACTGGTCAGTAATTCCCAGGGTCTTCCTCTTGCTCCTTTTTAAAGAAGGGTGCAATATTCCCTTTCCTCCAGTCACTGGGGACGTTCCCTGTCTGCCATGACTTTTCAGATACTGTGGAGAGTGGCTTGGTACCTTCAGTCTATTCCCTCAGGACCCTGGGATGCATCTCATTGGGTCCCATGGCCTTATGTATATTCAGGTTCCTCAGGAGAGCTTGAACCTGGTTTTCTCTTACAGTGGGAGAGACTTCATTCCCCGGGTCCCTGCCTTGAAGTTCAAGGACCTGAGAGATGTGGGATGATTACCATTGGAAACTGAGGCAGAAAATCTGTTGAGTCCCTCAGCCTTCTCTGTATCGGTTGCCGCTAGTACTTCTGTCTCGTTTGAGGGAGCAGAGAAAAGAAGGGGTGGGTGGGTGCATTTTTCTTTAATCTTCCTTTTCTGACCAACCTTCTGACCATTCTTATTATTCTTTGCATCCCGTGCCAAATTCAGCTCCGGCTGTGCCTTGGCTTTCCCAATCCTATCCCTACACATCCAGACAGTGCCCCTATATTCTTTCCAGGGTACGTGTCCCTGGTTCCAGTGCCCGTGCATTTCCTTCCGATGCTTTAACTTGACCAGGAGGTCCTTGCTCAGTCATGCTGGTCTCCTGCACTCCTTGCCTGATTGCTCACGCATGGGAATTGAGAGCCCTTGGGCTGTAAGACAAATGTCCTTACGGAGCTGCCAGCTCTGTTCTGTTCCTTTATCCCTGGGGGCAGTGTCCCGGGGGGTCCCATCCTGTAATTCCCTAAACAACTGAAAGTTCACTCTCCTAAAATTCAAGGTCTTGACTCTTCACCTGGCCCGTATCCCTCGAGGTTGTGAATTTTACCAGGGAATGGTCACTGCAGCCCAGGCTGCCACTGGTCTTGACTTCTGTAATTAGTTCATCTGTGTTGGTAGGCAACAGGTCCAGTAACACTTCTCCTATGTGGGGCTGTCTGTCACCTGGATTAAGAAATTATCTTCGATGCTCTCCAAGAGTTTTCTGGACTGCTTAGAGCTTGCTGTGCTGCTTTTCCAGCAGCTGTCAGGGTGACTGAAGTCCCCAAGCTGGATCAGAGGCTGTGAGTGTGGGGCTCCTGCAGCTGAAGTAAGAAGTCTTCATCATCAGCGTCCTCGTGATTGGGTGGCCAGTAATAAGCACCAACCATGAAGTTCCTTTTGTTGGCTTGGCCTCTTATTTTCACCCACAAGCTCTTGACCTGTTCATTGCTGTGTTTCACAGACAGGACTGTGCAATCAGGCCACAGAGGGCAGATCACCTGCTCCTCCTTCCTTGCCTGTCCTTTCTGATCATTTTGTAGCCCTTGTTTGCAGCGCTCCAGCCATGTGATTTGTCCCACCAAGTTCAGTGACAGCGATTAGATCATAGCTTTCCAGCTGCACAGTTGCTTCCAGCCCCTCCTGTTTGCTGCCCATGCTACATGCACCAGTGTAGAGACATTTCATTTGGGGTATTGACCATGTCAGTCACCTTTTCAGAGAAAAAACCCCTAATTCCTTTGAGGCATTTCACAGGTTTTCCCCTGTTGATTCCTAATACATCAGCAGCTCCTGACTTTTCTTTGTTACTCAAAACTTTGTCCCCTTCCCTTTCTAAGTCTAGTTGTTTCCACCTTTGAAGATAAAAGTATTCTTGAAGGTCCTTCAGAAAGGCTGCAGATGTACCACAATGCTTGGCATTCCAGTCCCCCTTTCATAGAAGACTTACAGTCTGGACTTTCTCTCCAGAGGTTTTACAGTGATATATCTATGTGAATCAAACTTTCTGTAGGGGTATTCAGTTGGGAAGGCAGATTTTTCTTCAGCAGGAAGGCGCTGGGATTTCTGTAAACCCTTAGTTAGTCCTTTCCTTCTCAGTATGCATAGGAAAAAAATTAAAAATATACAGAACTCTGGATACGTCAGAGATCCATCTCATCTTTCTATTCAAGAATCAGCTCCTAGAAGGAATATTTACTTTGATTGCTTATGTTATCCAAGCAAACTAACTTACAAGGAACTGACAAGCTATACAGCTTCTCAAGGTGGCAACTTAGACCATGACTCCTGGTGAAGAAAATTATAAAATAAAGCTGAGAGGAGATGGAAACTTGAATACTGTTCTCTTGCGCTATTCAGAGAAACATGGGGTAGTTCTCCATATTTGAGGTTTGACAAATTCTAGTCTTCCCTTAAAATCAGAAAGGCATCAGTCCTTTAATATGAAAAAAAATCTCTGTTTTCCTAAGGGTTAAATCTTTCACGGGAACAGGCAGTGTTTTCTTAAATCATATGATTTGTTGCTTGTGCCCTTCTCTTTTTGTCTTATATTCTTTCTGCATAGCATCTATGGAAGAACCTGATGTTCATGCTGCCTCCAAAGGGCTGTAGGGAGTTTGGGTTTGAGGGCATTGTTTGTCTTCATTTTTGTAGTGGGGCTGCTCCTCAGATTCCTTATTAATGAACTTGCGTGTGACATCATGGACACATTAAATAAGGTTTTGTTCCAGAGAATGAGAATTTTATTTTTTGTACAACTGATGACTTTTGGGTATTTTGGACAAAGATTATGATAGGAATAAGTTTGTCTGTCCTTCTAGGTCAGTTGTCCTTTAGAGTAGACATTGACTAGACAGTTCAGAAGTTCCTCAGATAGGTTGCCTATGGACTTAGGAGAAAATTTATCCCAAGCATTGGTATTCCAGCTGTTTATGTTTCTGAGCTTCTGCACCCTGTGGGTTTTTTTTTCTTCCAGAATGGTACTCAGAACATTTTATGGCCCATTCTAAAATTTAAGAAAAGTGTTCTCTCTGGTGTCTCAAGTGTCTAGATTCTACAGCTTCCTACTTCCAGCTCCAGACTCTCAAGTGGTCTTTCTGGTCTTGTCTTCTGATTCAAAGCTAATTACTTCTTTCAGATAAAATACTATTTCCAGAGAAGTTTGGAAGTACTCTGTTAATTATTGTATTACACTAGTTTACGGTCAATTTCACTTCCGTGGCATTTCTAGATGACTTTTGCACAGAAAAAATAAATGAATTTGTTTTATTTTAATGTTGGAATTCTTTGGGCTGTAGTCAAGTTCACTTCTGAAGTCTTCTCTCATTTCTCTGGACTTTCTACTTGTTTCATACATTTCTGACTAGTCATTCTGACTAAAGACTGTAAGTGTTTAATTCTGCTAGAAGTATTCAGTGATTCTTCCCTCTCCTCTTGCATCTCTAATTTAGGCTACTACATGTTTTTCTCTTGTATAAAAGCATTTTTTTCCCTGATTGAGGAACCAATTGCAGTGATTTTCTTTCATAGTGGGGTTCATGGGTCCAAATTTCCAAGTGAGCTGACGCAGAAAGTTAGTGTTTCTGTGTATATAAACTAAACTGTTGCTGTGAAACAACTGGTTATTTGTGGGGAAAAGAGCTGTTCCAAGTTGTACTTGTATCTTATTTGACTGTTACCAGTTGCCTAATTGGAATTTCTTCATGGCTGTATTTAACAAGACTCCCACTAGAGATTGTGCAAGGCTCCATCTGTAGGGAGAGTGTGCAGGTGGCGTGTTGGGAGTGGGAGGGGAGAAAACAAGAGAGGTTAGTAATTTTCTTCACTTCTTGCTTATACAGCAGAAGAAAACCCATTAGCCTGGGTAGTCAAATACCTCATTGTAAGAAAAAAACATTTTTAAGAGGGCAATGTTCATCTGCAAAAGTAATTTTTTCCTGGTAGATAGAGTAATGCACTTCTCTAAGATACATGGTATTTGAATTTTTCTTTGTTTTTGACAGGAAAAAGTGGCCCTGAATGCAAGCACTGTAGGGCTGATCCAGATAAGGAGTGCCGGTTTTGTTCGTGTTATTTGTGTGGTGGAAAGCAGGATGCTCACATGCAGCTCCTATGTGATGAATGTAATATGGCTTATCATATATACTGCCTGAACCCTCCCTTAAGCAAGATACCAGAAGATGAGGACTGGTAAATATACAAGGATGATTTACTTACCTATTTTGCCATTCTATACATGGTACCTTTTTGTTATTTGCACTTCATGAGAGATAATACTGAAGAATTCTTTTAATTCTGCCTTTTTTAATCCATCTACTTAATGTAAGTCTTATGTTTTCTGTCAAGGTAATTCTTTTAAATAATTCACAAAGGATTAGTAGTGAGCTTTAATGACCATTATGGATTTTCAGAACTGGTATGTTTATTTTATTCATTATGATCATTATGATCTTCTGTGGCATTATCTGATCTGATTGTGTTTATCAACAGTGGTGTTCTCTAGTCTTTTAATTTTGTTCAGGCTTCATGGCTTGAACAATTCTCTTACGCTTACCCTTCTTTTTCCCTTCATCCTCTGTCCCTGTTGCTGCCTCTGTGCCCCTTCTGTGTCTTCTGTTCCTCCATTCTCCATTGATTTCTGCTGTGGGAGGACCAGCACCTTGCTACTCTTCATTTCTACTGTCCCTGGTTCTGCCAGTAGGAAAACCAAGCTAACTGACATTGTTAAATCAATATAATTGTATTTTGAAGTGAATCTGCATGCACCCATTAGCTGCCCATTAAGTTATATTGGGCTCTGAACTGTTTTGTATCCTTATAGCTATCTACAACTTACATGGTGCGTATTTATCACCTGCCTGTGACTTACATGAGATGCTAATCCTTTATAAAAGAGTAATAAGTAGAACTTTATTTTGATAAAGTTTTCCAATACATAGACATCAATAAATGTCTAAGATGGCTGTGAATACATTTTATGGAATGTCTTTGGACCTTGTGATTAAATTTTATATAAAAATCTGTGTAAGTGCTTTGGAAATTTTAACATTCTGTGGAAGTAAATGACTGTATCTCCTGTATGTGGATGCCATGGTAGGTTTGCTTATTGGACAGTGCCTAATGATCTGCGTTTTTTCTCGGGCATTGTATTTTTTCTTAACTCCTTCTATGTTCATGCCAGTGTGATTTAGTGATTGAGACCATTAACAGAGATAGGTGTTTCTAAGTGTGTACTTTTGGCCACAGGATACTGTTGTTGGAAGCTGGTCTTTTTCCCATAAAATTTCTGCCCTGAGAAGAGTTCTATTCATTTTTGGAGGAACTGCCGTCTCGAAACACTATCTAAAAATTTTTCAGTACCTATTAGAAGTATGTATGGGTCATTTGAACTAAAAATAGCATTTATTTGAATATTGTCTATGTGCCTTCCACTTCTTGCATCTGCAAAATGATTACAGTGTTTATTCAGCAGTGTTTATTACACAGCATGTCACTCTGAACTATTCCAGAGTTTTCTGCTGTCAAGGCAGACTGTGTGTGACATCTTCTTGCTTCCCACTACTTGTTAATACAAGTGAGTTGATGTCACTTGTTGGAAACCATTCCCAGCACACAAATGGTTTATTACTGACTGCAATACATAAGCAGTATTCTTACCTGATTGCACCTGACCTTTGGATATAGCAGCTGGGAAGTTCTTTTTTTACTTCCTTCATTCAGAATATTCAATGAGACCATCTATCTGGAAGTACACATCTGTTCGGTCCTTCCATTCTTCAGTTGCTCCTTACTCTAAGAATCAGTTCTAATCCGGTACTCCAGCAACAGTAAAGCCCATCTGTTTTCCGGTACTAGTCACAGGAGAGTTTCTGATAAAGAAAATACATTGCCACAAAACCCACAAATCCTTTGTTCTACTGTGGAAACAATTGATTCTCTCTGGTTTCTTCTACACCCTCAAATACAGAGAAGGTTTGATAGGCACGTCAAGATACTGATACTGAAACCTCACCAGCCATCAGCATCTCTTTGGTTTAGCTAGTGTGCTAAAGTTATCGTGGCCTGCTGAGTGCTTCAGATGTTTTTCAGATTAGGTATTAGTGTTCTAGTCTTCACCAGTACCCATTCTTTTTCAAAAGCTTCTTATGAAACATTCTTATGAGTTGTCCTACTTCTATTTCAGAGGGCTACATGAAGAACAGAAATTTTTTCAAGATGTAGCCTTTACTGCTTAGTTCTCCCTACCCTCTTCCAATAGTACCACTATAACTGCGCTGCATAGGTACCAGGACTGTTTTCCGCCATACAGAAGATTTGGTGCTTTGTAGACAGCCACTACTGACAACTTGGTCTTTAGAGTCCCTCAGGCTGTATGTTAAGTGCACTTCTGGACCCTTCCACTTACATTTCTGGCCAAAAAATGGTGAATTTCCACAAGTAGTAGAAGTTTAATTCATATAACTAAAATGTCTGAAAAAATGGCTGCTGTGTAATTATATGATTCTTAATATTTGTTGAAGTAGGTAGATAGATGCATCTGTGGATGAAGTCACTGGATGGAGGAGATACTGTTAATGGAGCTGGCTTGTGACAGTTAATTTTGTGATACTTATTGATACCAGCCCTGTGCTGTCTTAATGCTTGGTCATATGTAGGAGTGCAGTTGCACTGGGCAAAGCAGTATCTCCTACCAAGGATGAGGTCTATGTTCTCCCTTCTTCTTGAATACTAGCAAAGAGTCATGGCTGTCTGATCCTTAACTTCTTCACAGGTTTTGTTTGTTTTAGAAGTGGAGAAATTTCCATTTAGTATTTTTATAGTATAAAATCTGGCAAACTATGCAGGGGCTGAGCCTGCAGGTCAGGAAAGAATGATGTTTCTCCTGCAGAGATTAAGCCACTTCACATGCAAACAGTATTTAATATTCCATACAAAACTCAATTTAAAAAATATAAAGCTAATATGGTTATCCTACCAAGAGGCAAGAAATGCCCTAATTAATTCACCTTGTGAGTCTGCATTATGTCATGTTCCTTTTTTTAATTGGTTATTGGGTACTCTTTTTTTAAAAAAACAAAACAAAACAACTGTGATATCATTCAAATTCTTAGTGTTAGGCAGTTACAGCATCTTGTATTATTTTTATTTTCTCTTTATCTACAGAGCTTCATTGTCTTGATGGTTCAACACCTTTGTTGTCATAGTGATATCTGTCCCTGTGGACATTAATCATTAATTGTTCTATTCATGTACAAGAGTTAATTCTTATTTCCAAAACAGTCGTCGTAGTAGTAGTAATACTACTACTAGTGGTAATTATCCAAACTAGGTGATCAATGTTAATGTAGTTCAGGCTTCCTCTACTAGTGGCATATGGGCCAAACCCAGCCCATGGGAGCCAGAAACATGGGCAATTAATTGCCTTTGCATTGGCATTCCTGGAGTGGAATAAAAGTGTGATTAGAAGCAGCAAAAGGACCAGTGTACTTCCTTTCTCTCTCTACTTGTAGTCACTGCATACTGCTGTCTCCTGCTTTCTCACCAGGGTGCCTGTGCTACCTGGAGTGAGTCTCAGCTCAGTATTACAGGTGGCTTCAGTGTTGTCGAGTGAATGAATGAGTGTGTGCCTGCGTGTGTGTGTGTGCGCATATACACACCTTAACATGATAATCTTGGCTCTGTTTGACCTTCAGCTGTCTGCAGTGAAATATGTTGCACTAGCCACAAAAAATAAGGGTAGAGTGGGCAGGACATAGAAGCAGACCATGAGTACTGGTTAGCAGCATACACTGATCTTGGCTGTCTTCTTTATGTGATCTAAATGAAAGAGGACAGAATGAAAGAGCATACAGGAGATATCGGGGCCTCTCACAGATCATGTGAGGAAGAATAGTTAAATGTTTTGCCTCTAGCACTCTACCTTCAAAGATATTGAAATGCCCTTTTTTGAAGTTGACAGTATTTGTTCATGTTGGGTTTATTTTTTAAGCCATAGGCTTCAGCTGCTTAAGACTGGTATATGTTTGCTAGCTTGAAATACTCAGTCAAGATAAACAAATTGACACTATTTTGGCTACAAGAAATGTGTTGCCATTATTATGAAGTAATTGAGAATTTACTAAAACCTTTTTTTAGGTATTGTCCTTCCTGCAAAAATGATTCTAATGAAGTTGTAAAGGCTGGAGAAAAGCTCAAACAGAGTAAAAAGAAAGCAAAGATGCCATCTGCCAGTACTGAAAGCCAGAGAGACTGGGGCAAGGTAGAGTGTATTTTAGAAATAGCCGTTACTCTGATTGTTCATGTATGTGCTACATCTATAATTCTACTTATATATGCACTACACAAAATTCAGTACTGGGTTGCACAGACAATAAGACAATGTTTAATCCTGCCCACTATCTACTGGCAATTAAAGCAGTGGAAGAATTATTAAGGTGACTAGAGGTAAAAAAACCCACAACCAACCCCTAATCTCTCCCGCAAACCCATAAACATGTATTATTTACTTAACATTCCTTTTAACAACTGTTAATGTATTTTAAAGTATGTGTTTGTTATAACGATCAGATTTCTTGATATCTGCATTGAATGTGCAAATAGTCTTCCATAGTATAATACTAATTTTTTTTGTCTGATGTATTTTTAGGGCATGGCCTGTGTTGGTCGCACTAAGGAATGCACTATTGTTCCTTCAAATCATTATGGACCTATACCTGGCGTTCCTGTTGGGACAACCTGGAAATTCCGAGTTCAGGTGTGTTGTTTTAGTATTAGCTGTATTTGAAGTAAATAGAAATAATAATAAATGGGTTGGGCAGTAAAATAAATTTAGATTGACAATTGTCATTTTCACCAGAACTAAATAAAGCAAATACATTATGATTCTAATATTGGAATGGATGACAATAGCAGTGAAGGCTGAAGTATACTGATTTACACTAGAATTTAATAAGAAGCATGTGGTCATTAGGATAAACAAATTTCACATGTTAAAATTCTAAGTGGGATACTTTAGTCAATAGAGTCAAGTATTTTTGGAAGTATACTTCACATGAACTGATTATCCCACTTAGGAGATGTAGACTGTAGATTTTGAAGATGTTAGATGATATAACTGTAAATTGAATCCCTCTTGGGTTTTTTGGTCGTACATAATATATGTCCATATCTTCTATTAGGCTGATGAACAGCTTAAAGCACTGTAAGCCTGTACTGCTAGCTGTCCATTCAGCCTTTTCTGTTTCTTGCACTGTCTTATTTTCTGATGCAGGTATTTCATAGACTATTGTAAACTGGGCTGTTAAAAAAACTGACAGAAAAATATCCCGCCTGGTGTAGGAGTGGAGCTAATTTTCCCAGTCAGTTTTACATTTTGGTTATACAAGCACACTGCCAATACTCAGAGGGACAGGAAAAAACAAAGTAGGGTGGATAGGACAGCTTAATTTTGTGCCAGTACTGATTTTTGTGGTCTCAAAGTGTTGCACAAACTACAAATTTACATCCTTTTGCCCCAGCCTTATCTGATAGCACTGATTTTTGGTTTATCTTTGGATTTTTTGTTGTTGTTTTCAGTCAAGGAGATACATACTTATTTATTTTCAAAATAAATTATTTATTTATCTCTTGCATGTGTAAAGGATTGTAATTGAGTGTTTTTCATCATATTTGGAAGAACAGGATCAGGTTTTTTGAACTGCTTGAAGAGGGGCAAGTGAAGAATCAAAACCCACTTCTGATTTGTTTTCTGAACTTTTCATCACCTGCCTTCTCATGAGAAGAAAACAGATGTTTTATTATTCAGTTGGTACAAGATAACACTTAGCGGGCAATTTTCTTCTGATGGTGATGTCTTCCAGTCCTGTGTGAAGAATTCTGGATTTGGAAAGCCATGCAAGTTTTAAGGCTGATATGGTTAGCAGCAGACATTTTCCCTTTAGCAACAGTTTTTGGTTTCTCTCCTTGGTAGAAAGCACAGTGAAGCAGTTGTAACCTAAACGAGTTGTTTTGATCCTTTCTCACCTTGATGTCCATTGTTAGCTCTACCATCGATACAAGCCTTAGATGAAGCAAATCAGATTTGTGATTTAAAATTATAATGTTCATCATACCAGTGATGTTACACAGAATAAGTTGCTGAAGAGGAATATTCAGTTTTGATTCTTTGGGATTTTTCATGGTTTGAAGAGCTTTTTTGTGAAAGGAATTGAAATAAATAGTTACCTTTTGTTGGCTTCCAGATTGCTAATTAAAGTCTCATAAGTAAGAAGTTTCTAAAATCACTTATGCAGACTCAAAATCTCAAAACTATTTTCACTGCTTCAACAATAATTAAAATTTTTAGTTTATCTTTTTGTTAGGGATTCCATTGGTGACACAAAAGGTAATAGTTTTCAAATAGAACTAGTGCTGGTAGGAAAAGGGAACAGAATTAGAGCGCTGCTTTTTTCAGAAGATTAAGCAGAGAATGCTACTTATATATATGTATCTGTGGACTAGACATCAAAAGACAATTACCCTTTCGACATAATTATTTAATTTAGGGTACAAATTAAAGAGTTTGTCCTTTTTTTTCCCTGAAGATTGGAATGTTTTCTACATAGGAAGTTAAATTACACTGTTGTTTCTCATATGACTAGTCTATTGTATGAGAAACGAGTTTGCTCAGCAAATCTGTAAGAATTTAGAGACTGTAGTTTCTTTATTTCTGATTTGCATAGTTTTTTATGACACAAACTCTCTTTTCCCTAGAAGGAAATTGACTTAAGTATTGCTTCTGAAGAGAGCATCTGAAGAGCATCTTTGACATGAATTACTTATCAGAGTTCGTCTTTGGGGTGAATCACTATCAGAAACCTAAATTTAATTGATAAAACCTGGAAAAGAAAGAAGGGAGGGAGGAATGAATGAAAGGATGTATGATACAGCAGGAAAGAGGAGCTCAATAGTGGGGCCTTTTTATTCAGCATACTCATAAATGGTCTGGAAAAACTGGCAAATAGCTGATAAAGTTAAGTGAGAGTGCTAAGTCATTGTGGATAGTAAATGTGGGGTGGGGAACAGTTCTAACTACATAATTTGTAATGGGCTTTCAGTTACTTATTCTTGTTATTTAGCAAAGAGTTCTTCTAATAGCTAATTTTGAAAATAAGTCTTCTTAATACCCAATAGTGATAAAAAAAAATCAAGCATTAGATTATTGTGAAAGGAATGGGTCAGGAAAATAAAACGTTATTATGAACAACAGTCAGGATAATTAAAGGAGTGGAATGGTTTTCATTCAACTGGAAAGACTTTTCTTTCTGAAAGAATGTTGAAACCTGGTGTAGTGTAGAGGACTATGAAAGGAGGTACAGTATGAAAAATGTAATTAGGGACCAATATACATGTACTGTTGTAATGCAAAAAGGGATCATCAAAAAAAAGGGCAGCTACCCCCTTCAAAATGAACAAAAGTAGTACTAGTTCATATGACAAGCCGTACTACTGTACATGGGTTTTTCTCTGGGTTACTATGAATCCAAAAGTTTAAAGTAGTTCAGGAAGTCTGAGCCACAGACAGCTGGATTCTGAGAAGTTGTGCAATAAGTATCATTGTGTTCTTGCATAGTTTTCATACTGTTCACAGCTGTTGTCTGTTATTAGAGACAGCATTTTTGGCCAGCTGGACCTTTGATCTGATGTATTGTATTATGAAATTGCAAGACTATAGCAGAAAAATGTTAAACTTTCATGGAAGTTGCTTAGAAGTGTAGGCTGGGAAAAGGAGTTCAGGAGTGGGAGAGGCAGAATGAGAAAAACAGGAAAAGTCAAGGTCTGAAGGAAGATAAGAAGGTAGGAAGAAGGATCATAATGGGTTTTCTGCTGGGAACCTTCATTCTGTCGATAGTATTTTTGGCTTTGTGTACTGAGAAAATACGTAATTAATATGTCGCGCTTTTTTTTATTCATAAAGGTATTTTTTTAATATGCTTTGGTAGTTTGAAAGACATTAGATAATTCTTTGTGGGAGAGATGTTTCAGTAGACTTCAATGATGTTGCTGGTTTATGGTACTGCTGCAGCTCCCAAGCGGTCTGGTCGCAGCGTAGTTGCTCATTCATTACGGAGAGTTGTCCTGGTTGGGGAACTAGCATATGATCCATATGTTGTTGCAATGGCTTCTTCTGTTTCTGTAGGCAGAGTGGTAATACTCCTCTGTGCTGGTCACATTTACAGTGCAGTAGCTTAATAATACCTGACATGACGATCTTTACACAGGTCAGTGTAATCTTAGTTAAAAATTGTGAAATATTACCAAACTGGCAAATACCGTCTACTTTGGCTTGTCTGAATGACTGTGCAAGTGGAGTATGGCAGTGAGTACAGTCTTAACTACTGCTTATGGAAAGAATCATGGAGGTTTTTCCCAAAGAAGAAAGTGTACCTTTACATCTTCCTGTGTCACCACAATCCTACATTGTCCTTCCATTTATTTAGTGTCCTTACTTTTGGGTTTTCTTCCTTAAAGACAAATGGATTTCTCACTTTCACTGGCAGCCTTACATTAACTATTTACAGACACCACCTCTGTACAATTTTTTAAGCAGAAAGTAAAAGTGATTGTAAATAGCTGGTTGTTTGAAAAAAATGCTAGAAACTGGCTTTTGTCTGTTGCCAGGTGAGCGAAGCAGGTGTTCACAGACCACATGTGGGTGGAATCCATGGACGCAGTAATGATGGAGCTTATTCACTTGTATTAGCTGGAGGATTTGAAGATGAAGTGGTATGTCATCTATGCAAGCAATGGTTTTGCTGTTCTAATGCATCAGTGTTTGTGAAGATAGAGCTATAGAATCACAGAATCATAAAATTTTTTAGGTTGGAAAAGACCTTTAAGATCATTGAGTCCAACCGTTGCAAATACGACCATGAAAAAAATAACTGCTACTGATAGCAAACAATATTTTTTTTAGAATTCTGGGGAGAATTATGTAAGCAAATCTTTCTTAAAGAATGCTTATGCTTTTACTTATACTCAAGCAAAATAAGTCAATTACAGCTGGACTTCACATTGTTTAGGGTAGTTAAATTTCAGTATACTTTCAGAGTCTGAATTTGGTATTATTTAAAATTTGATTGTGTAATTACATGCAAATAGTATGTTTTATGTTCTGCTTTGTCATGGTTTTTATTACTTTCAAGACAGATAAATGCCTCTTCCTTTGGGTTTGTTGTGTTTCTAAATATGTGATACCTTTATTTTAATGAATCAAGAACAAAAGGTACATGTTACTTCATTCCATGAAGTTCTGAAGGTTCTTGAATCCTACTGATGAGCACTTTCAGAACTCTGCAGTTCAAGTCTCCAAGTCTCAAAATCTTGTATTATGATCTCCAAAGGTGCTGGAAAATAAGAGTATTTTGATGTTAGCGTTTAAGCAGAGCAATGAAAGCAATTACGCTGCTAAACAAGTCAGTAACTGCATCCTACTTTCATCTCATTATGTTGACCAACATTTATGAATAGATTACTGTTTTCTGCAATTAAATAATGTTTACACAGGGTACATCCCTTCCTGCCTTTCTGCTCCATCAGGTGGAATTTTGAGTCATGCATCAGGTGAAGGATAAAGCAGTAAGCAATCTGTTTTTTTAAAACATGCATATCTGTTAATCACAAGGAAAAAGGCACTGGAAAAAGAAACAAGCATCTGAAATAGCATCTGAATGTGACTTACTCTTTGCCAACAGCACCTACCAGCTACTGCTTCTGCAGGGGATTGCCTCTGAAGGAGTTTGTGTCTGTTTTTGAACAAGTGAGGAGGTATTTGGTGTTGTGATACATTACTACTACATCCTTAGAGTGAAACCCAACTCAGTCTCCAGGACCTTTAGCCAGTGGGTCATAAGAATACTGTTGCTCAGGAGCTATACCTGCTATGCTAGAATGCTGCAGACTCCTTTTTCTTTTTTTTCTTTCTAGTGGTGATACTGAGGTCCCCTTATTTCTGCTGCTGTAATTATTCAAATTATTTAATAAACTTAGTGGGATCCTTTGCATGTTTTTTCCAGTTCACCTAAGTGATGTTGTGAACATGTGTTTTTGTGGACACCTAAGTATTGTAGTCTAGATGGCATATATAATTTTGAAGAGGCATAGCTGGGGAGAAAGATTGGAGAACACCAGCTTTTTTTGTAGTTCTCTAAACTAAGAATGCAAGAGTTGGTTTTTTTTCCCACGTACATTTTTTGAATTAGTTTTTCTTTGATTCTTTTTTCAGATACCAGATTTTATTTCCAAATTTGCTTCCATTTTCCCCACTTTTTGGAAAAAGTTGAAATTAAACTTCTGTAAGAGTATCCACAGCAAAATCAAATTCTGTACTTAAAAGTATCCTAAGTACAGTATATCATTCAACAAATGAAACTTAAATAAAAATTCAGATAAAATCCTCTGGTCACATTTAGTCACTCTGTTGTATGAGAGCAAGAAAAGAGAGGTGACTTCTGCTTGAATTTCAGTAGTATGATATAGGTACTTGTGTACAAGTTTTTACAAAATTGAGAAATAAATACATTTTAGAAGACTTTTACTGCATGTTTATAAATTTCATGCAGTATTTATGCACAATGCTGACATGCTACCTTAATACTCTTCATGTGGCTTTAAATTAACAGTTTACTGTTGGGGTAAAGTAATTGCAAAAGTATATTGCAGGAAATGGAATACACTGTCTAGCTTTCAGATCATGCCATTTTTATGCCTTGCCTTTGGAAACTTAGTGTCCTGCAGACCCAGACTTGTCCACAACTTTGCTCAAGTTGGGGTGTTCTGGATGTACTGGAGTACACAGTTAACGATGAGTTCTGTCAGTACAGGATCTTCTCTCAAGATTAGAAGGGGGTACAGTCATAGTTTAAAAAATGAGCTTTGGGTGAAACTATTTTGCACCTGAAGCTTAACCTCAATCTGAATTACATGCATACAAAATTTTTGCACATTCATCTGTCTCTTGTAAACGTTTAACCTTGAATTTTAGTGACCAAGGTACATGGTACCTATTTGAAATACAGTACTACAGTAGTTAGCTTTAGGGTCTGGTCTTGTTCTTGATAGTAACCGTAACAGGAACATTAGCTGAAGAAATTAGGAATTCTTTCAGGAATTTTAAATCTAAGAATTATTTCAGAATAGACTAACATTCAAAAGTTAGATGTTGGTCATTAACAGTAATTGTCCAATCACAGTGTTCAGGATACAAATATTTTGACTTGTCTGTTCATCAAATCAAGTAGCTGAAGAAATTTCACTTTTGTGTTGAAAAATTGCCCTCCTATTTTGGTATCAAAGTTTTTATGTATCAGGGTTAAAACTGCTGTTTGTTTTCAAAAGTGTCAAGATCCATGTTTCTTCTGGCTTGTGGTAGTGTTGTAAAGATGATAAAGTAATTGTGCAGTGTGCCTAATTTAATCTGAACAAAGATTGTTTCTTCTTTAAGTGCTTTTGCATACAGGATCATATGGGAAATCTCTCTAAACCAAGATTCTGAATCTCTTGGTCAATAATACCTGCTGTGATCATTCACATCCTCTTGTGAAAGATTCTGAGAGTATAAAAGAGAATAGCGTCTCTAATGACTCAAAAGGGACCCCAAGCAAATATACCCATTGCTTAGGTGATATTTTATACCAAACCCATTCAGTGCCTGGAACCTAGCATTTACAAACCACTTCATGAAATGGCTAGCTGTCCATTTTAAATGTTCTGTGTCTTTGCACTAATCTTGTGTACGGGTAATCAATTCCAAGGTGTCATGATGCCACTTGTTTGAAATAGTCCAATTGAAAATAAAAATTATTTAGCTCACTAGATTTGCCCAAGCCCTGTGATAAGGTTATAACATTTCAGAACCTCTGCTTATTGTGCATTGCATGGTGAAAGCACTTGTTAAGTTCCATCAGTGCCAAAGGTGCAGTGCCAGTACTGCAGTGAATTGCATACTTAAATAGCTTTAAATCCAAATCAAGTGGCAATAGGAGCCTCCTGACTGAGTCAAAGTGGTTTATATCCAAAGACCACTGTGAGTAGCATTTTGCCGAGGTATGTGTTTATGACCTGCTGCTGTATTAACCAGTTTGCTGGGTTTACCTGGGTCATCTGAATCCAGTGTGAGCCCTGGTACAGAAGAGATGTAGTATCCTACATAAATTATCTGAATTATCATGCCATGCTGACTATATTACCAAGGGAACAGCTCCTTTCTGACTTTCCCATCTCTGATAGTACTGAGAATCCAGCATGTAAGTTAATTACAGCCATGACACTGAGAGTCACTCTATTGTGAGTCACCTGGATTGAGCTTGTAGCTGAAAACCTGATGCTTGATGCTGTGAAACTTGCTGTTTTCAAAAGCTGTCAGGTTTCAAAGGTCTAAGCACCCTGTTGGTTTGAGACCTGCTTGGAGCTCCAATGTAATGTGCAAAAATTTGACTGTCTCACTATACGATAGCTACCAGATACCTTCCTTTTCACTCAGATACGCTATTTGTCCACTCTCGTTACCTCCAATACTATGGACATACTTAACATAATAGGACAGCTCCTATTCTGCAGCAGTCTCCTCTCCATCTTTTCTTTTATTGCATATTGGTAGCTATCAGTCCATATAAAATCCTAATTAATAATAAAAAATACCTTTCTTGCATTATTTTCTGAATTTTATTGTCTCCTCTGTACCTGCATTATATTCAGAATTACTTTCCCATTCTGAGAATCCTTATTTTGTTACACAGATGCTTTTTGACATTTTGTACTGCTAGTACTACATCTGTCAAAGTAGTCTTATCTGCCTATTTGTCAGCTTCTCTCATAATGCATTATGGAATCTGTGTCTGTACTGCTCCCATCTGTGCTTTGCCAAAGTTCATTTACAGGACTTTGCATATATGGTTGTTTCTAAAGCATAGAGGAACCCATTTGACAGAATGATAATGCAGATTAAGTAGAAATTAATGTTGCCAATGCTTAGCAAAGCACTGTTTAGTTCTTTTTTATATTTCATGCTTTCCAAGAAGTGTTCTTCCTGGAATAGTGCCTTAGGTCAAGAACGCAGGCCTTGGTTTCTGTTTGTGAATGCCTGATATACTGAAATACTTACTTTCTGAGATTCATGCATTTTCAAGAGGCATTAGTCATATTAGTGCAATATATGGAATATAGCTAATCTATTCCCTTCATAAATTCTGAAGGATCAGCATAACTCTACTAATCTTTGCTGTGTCAGACAATCACAGGAGGTTGTCTAGTCCAACACCCTGCTAAGGCAGGTTCACCTGCTTTAAACTGAGTCTAAACCATGCTTTTCTTGCTGCACTTTGTGGATTTTTCACTTGAACACTTACAAAAATGAATTCTTATGATACTAAGCATTTATTTAAATACAGGAAATAAAAGAAGGATCAAAGTAACAAAATCTAATTGTATGTATAGAAATAAATGAACGTCAAATAGTAAGTGCATGTCTTTTAGACAGGCAAGATTTTCCTTGCCTTGCTGTAACTAGGATTGTAATAAGGTAATGAAGTTACTCATACAGATTGGAGGATTTTTTTCCCTCAGTAGAACAATCAATGAGCAATCTCCAACAGATAGTCAAAGATAATTTTAATTTTAAAATGTTGTCTCAAAAACCTGTTTTATCTTCTAAGTAATCTCCCACTACAGAAAAGTGTCTTTGACCTGAAAAGGCATTTTGTGTGTTGTCCTTGGTGAACCTGGTTTGAGGTTGGAACTGATTTTGAACGGAGCAGAAGGATGAATCCAGATTGGGTAGCCTCAATTGTTTACATACCAGTGTTCAGTGTAAAGGTCTGGTAATCCACTGTTTTGTCACTGAACATGGAAAGGAATAAGAAAAATCTCAGGAAATGGTGCACATACAGTAGCTATCTATTACTGTCATTTGGGAACTATTTTGTAAAATGTAGACCTACTTCCATCACCCGTTAGCCACCTTCTGCTGCTTCCTGCCTTGAAGCTGTCTTACTTACTGTTCCGAGGTCCAGACTGGGTAACGCTGGAGTGGTTCAGTGTTTTCATCGTGGTGGAATGTGCCGCACTACTGTCAGGTTCTTGCTTTCAAGGGTGGTTGTGGGGAAGACTCCGAAACACCAATTATGGTATATTCAAGCTCTGCGCTTAATGCAAGGGGTTTTTTATTGATTTATAAATGAAATATGTAATTTAGCCTTTCCTTTTTAATTGAAACTTTTTACTGCAGTGCTAAACCATGAAATTATCAAAAATAAATCAGACAATTGGGCAGATAGACCAATTCTCTCAGCACTTACGTGCATACAGACTTGTGAGATTTTAATGGAGATAAATGATGACATGATTCAGTTTCAGGTGTCTCTACTATTAGGAAAAGAAAATCCTGTCAAATGTAATTGTCTGATAGTTAATATTTGTCTTGGATTTAATAACCTCATTTAAAAAGGCTTAGTGCTTTTTTATTTTGCTTTGTCATATTAATCAAAATCTTAGCCTTTATTCATCACGTTTTAGTGAGGTGTACTGATGAATTGTTGGGTTGATGAACTGATGAAATTTTGGGGTTTCTTGTATGAAGAAAGCCAGTAAGACTTTTTTGTTGTTATTTAGACTGAAGGTTGAAGCTCATCTAGAAAATCTGTGTTAAGAATAGTGTCTTTTACTAACAGATAAATACAGTTGTTGTGTATATGTTGGGACCAAACTTTGAAATCTAAGCCTGATACCAGAGGTGTTAATGGAAGGAGAAAATACTTGAGCTATCTTGAGGTAGTTGATATTCCAGCAGCTTAATGAAGTTAGTGCCCCTGTCAGCTGCTGCATAAGAGCAACCCATAGCAATAATGAGGTCAGACGCTTAGCTGGGATTTGCTTTCTTCATTCTCCATTATATCTCTGTTAGACTTAAAACTGGTTATGTGAGAGCGCTGGAATAGTGGAGTACAATTTAATACAACTCACAATCTGCTTGTGCTGTGTGTCTGAGGATGACTGGCTTATAATTCTAGAGCTTCAGGCTCATCTTCCACTCACATGCCTCAGTATGAGATACCAGGGTCAGTGCTACTGTGGCTGAAATTCATTTGCTCTATAACGTAATGAAACTTTACAAACAGGACAGTTAAGAAATAACTTTATGGAGACAACATAAGAAAGAGAGACATACAGAAGGCAGTAAGAGAAGACAGAATAACAAAGGTCTTACTAGCTGCTGAAAGAATGTTTTGGTGCAAGGAAGTTGAACTAAGCTGTGAAAAGGAGGAGAGAAATGGCAGAATTACATATTTTGAGGTAAGAAAATGGGGGAAAGGTAGGAAGAAGAAAGAGAGGGGGAAAGCTGAGACTGTTTTAATAGTGCTTTACTTTGTTTCTTAAAGAAGAATATGCAGACATCAATAATTCCTTTTGCCAAATGTTTCCTTTAACTGATGAATGCAGAATTTACAGCAGCATCAGTATCTTAAGCTTTGCTTTCTGATCTTCTTGAGAAAAAAATATCTTTCTGTCTTTATCGGTCACATAAAGGGTATGAGTTGAACATTGTTGTGAGTGATAGGAAGATCCCGCATTGTCTATAATGAGTCACTACTCATCAAAAGATCCCAAATGATAAGCTGTGTGAATAGTCCTTGCATACTCCACTTCCAAAGTGAAATACCGTAACCCTGATGGAAGTAGGTTCTGTAGCTCTTCCATTAGGTCTCCAGTCCCGTTAGGACTACCAGCATCCCCATTTCACTTCTATTTGTCATGGACAAGGACTCTGTGTCTGTGCATCACTTTTGCCATTCTAGATTTTATCTCTTTACAAGCACTTATGTCCTCCTGAATTTTTCTTTCTCTCCTTGTTTAGGAGTTGCTCTTGTATCAGAGGTTCAGATGTCCTCCCCATTTCTTTTAATCCAGTCCGGATCAGCGAGTGCCCTGTATGGCAGGATCTCTGTTGTTTTCCTCCAGTTTTAGGGACTGTGTGTCTTAGTTCCTTGCAATCCCTTTTTTTTAAATTTTTTTTTTTATTATATCTTATGTGAAGAAGTATGTGTAGTTCTTCTGGGAAGTAAAGCAGAAATGAGCCTTCCTTACACTGGGGGGGTGTTAAAAGATGCAGTTTTCTTGTTATTTGATCTGTAACAATTATGCTCCATAATTGTTCCATTTCTCCTCCATTTTCCTTCCCCTGGATTTCCAGCTCCCCACAAATCCATACAGTTTTGCCTGTTTATGCATAGAACACTTGGATAATTAAAGAGAAGCAAATGTAAACTATCAAAAGTGTGGAATCCATTCAAGAGGTGAGCATGTATGCATAGGCCTTATACCCACACTTTTTCTTCAAGCATAAAGCCTTCTGGTTGCCTGTGGTTAGAGTACCACCCAGAGAACCACTCAGTCTTTCTCTGAAGACATTGGAAGTTTGGTGGGTTTAGACCTTTTACATTTAACCCATTTTCTATAGAAGTGTGTTCCAGCAGGTAATGATGAATACTGGTGCATTTATGCCTTCTCGCTTGAGCTTTTTTGGCTCAAGTCTGTAGCGGTTTGTCCTTGATTTATGTTCATCTGTTATGATAAAAAAGGCTATTCAGTACCTGTTATGATAAAAAAGACTATTCAGTACCTTCTTCTCATGAAGATTGTTCTACCTAGTTGTGATAAACAAAACAGTCTTGTGTTTTATATAATTTTCTCCATCTTCCTCATGTATATATATAGTGGAATTTGTCTTTCTTCTGTTTTTTTACGTTCTTACATAGATGTTATTTCAGTATTTGTCTCAACATTATGTTCTAAAAAGAGGAAAAAAATCACCTTCCAGTTTCAGTTTATTTCTGCTTGTGCATCAAAAAACTGCTGCAGCAGTTTCCCCACTCTGCCACACCATGAACATGTGTTCAGTTTCTTCTTTGCTATGAAACCCAAATCATTCTGGATTCTGACTTTCCAAGATACATCTTTCTGGTTTTCTGAGCTTGGCACAAGCTTCTTATCCAGAGTTGAAATGCAATTTGTTTGAATGGGCCTGATTCATCAAGCAAATCCATCCCTATTCATATTTTTATCACAATCATCTTTGTGTGATCTGCATATTTTTTTTCCTTGACAATCACTGAAAAATTAAACATATCTCAGTTCTGTGATACCTTATTTTATACAATTGATTTTATGTCGTTTCTTAGTAAATAGTTCTTACCTTGTCAGTCTTTCATTCGTTTGAAGTTGTTTCATATATTGTCCTTGTACAACATCATTCTATTTCTGTTATTTTTTAGAGATTCATTGAGCAGAGTAAGTAGGCTGTTTTAAGAAATTATATACCAGTGTTTGTACATGTCTTTGTTAGGTTTAGAGTATTTTTTTAACTTCATAGCACTTGTTTGTTACTGTATCTAGATAAATTTCAAACAAAAAATACTCTAATGTGGCAGCTGAATTTCTGTTAGGTTTTCCCTACATGGAATAAATTAAACATAATCTCTAAAGTTAATCTATGGCCTTGTTCAACCAGCATTTCTCTTTCTAACTTTCTCTTTTTCTGCTGTTGTCAGTCATGAAATAATCTGTAACAGTCTTGCACTGGATCCTTAATAATGTCAGACTTTTAATAGTGGTAAGAAATTGACTGAATTTTACTACTGCGTACATGTTCAGATTTTTGCTATAAAAATTCATATAAAAATTATTTTCCTATTAAGTATTTCTCTTCTACTATTGCTTCATGCTTTGTACAAAAAAGTTGCATCTCCAAAGAGATATAATATTAAATTTATTTGTAAAATATATATATGTATATAGAAATACTTGGATTTGTCAGGAGTAGCGTGAACTTCTGTGACGTATTTCCTAAAGAAAACAGTAATACTCACTTTACTTACATGTATGTAGATTTTTACTTTTGTTGCAGTTCATGGTAAAAGATTTCATCAACCTTCCTTCAATTTAGAGAAAATTCTATGTAGGAAATACACTACAGTATTATATCAGCTTACAAAATGTGAATCTAAATGAGTTTAAGCTCTTAATACTTCAGAAGAGCTGCGATTATTATTGCATTAAAGCACCTGCCTTATACGTAAGGCTCTAGAGCTGTTTGTACTTAATAGCACTGAGCCTCTTGCACGAGCTGAAGTGATCCCTCCAAGGTATTTGTTATGTATTCTACAGACATGATATTCTTGTAAACTAAATGAAAGCTCTAGAGCAAGTAAACACTTGCTAGAATATGTTCCCTTCCTCAGAATATTCTTTTTGTTGTTCTCAAAAATGGCTTTCTAAAAGGTGCTGAAGTCCAATTTTTTAAGGCAGGCAATTTATTAATAAGATTTTTCTGGAGAATATGTTATGTCCAGACCAGTCCAGTAGCTTTGTGCTGGCACAAGTGCTGTAGAAGGACATGATGCTGAAATTGAAAACGCATCTTTCCGTGCCTTGGATTATAGTTTTTCTCTCTCTGACTAAATAGAACAAATGAAGTTGCATATTTTTTAAATTGAGTTGCTTTACTTTGATGTGTTAAAACAAAGTATAATCTTCTTGCACAGGATCGAGGAGATGAATTTACTTACACTGGGAGTGGAGGTAGAGATCTTTCTGGCAATAAAAGGATTGGAGAACATTCATTTGATCAGACGTTAACACACATGAATAGGTAAGTTTTGAAGATAAAGTTAAAAAGCATTCTAAAGCAAAGAGATGAGTTATAGTGCTTTAATTTAAACCAGCATTTTGCTGTATTCATTCACCCCTGTACATGCTGCTTTTATAAACAGTGGTGCCTCCTGCTGCTAAGAGGCTTTTTATCAAGCATTAGGTTTTGTTGATTTAAAGAAACACACACACAATAAAATATTTTGCTGTATTGCTGGTGCAGCTAGTACTCATGTCACCTGTTGAAATTGTGCTACAATTTCCTTCAGGGGACTCTGTTTCAATTTAATGAGAACTTTGTCAAAACTCTTGGGTGAAAGTTTTATATTGCAGGTGTTTCTTTTTAAATTTCTTCTTCAATGGTTAAATAAAAAAATGTAAGTAGGAAGCAAGCATGTTCATTTTCCCATGTTAAATCTTTTCCATTTTGCTACCCCTTTCTTCCATCATAGTTTTCTGTGAAAATCAAGGAATTAGGGTGTTGCTTTATATTGAGGTCATTTTACATTCTCTAAAAGCCTGCCTGAACAAGGAGTTCTCCATCTTCTGTTTCTGAACGCGTAATTTCTGCTAATGCAACTGACCACTTAACACCTGTGGGGTGTGGAGATAGGCCAAGACCTTTTCTTTGCCACATTTGCTTTTAGGTAAGATCTGCTGCTGTGAAGCTGAGTGGAAAGGGAGTCTTCCAAGCTTTTTGTGGTGCTTAGGTGGGAGAGGGGAAAAGCTTGACACGGCTGCTGAAGAGGCAGGGAGGGAGACAGAGAGGGAATGTGATGTGAGCAAGGGGGGAAGGAAGATGAAGGTAGGTTTAGGCAATAGGTTACAAGCATATTTAGGGAGCAGAGTAAACTTGCTTTAGGAAGAGAATTAAAAGTTGGATTCCCTAGTGTCAGCATTTGTTTGCTCTTAGCAGATGAGAAATCCACTGGTGAAGCTTGCCTTGTAGCTTTGCAGGCACTGGTGCACATGGAGTGTAACAAGGGGCAGCTCTCAGTTACTGGTTTTGATACAAGTATTCAAGCATTTTGATACTGAAAGTTATGATTCGTGTAGTTGAATCAGTACTGCTTTTGCTTGTCCAGTTATTTTTCCTTTTTAAAGTTTTGGTTTTGTATAAGCAATTTCACTGTATGCCTGTCTCATACTGTTCTGTACCATGTGGGGTTTATACTCATAACATGGCTGTTTATAAACCCTACAATTTCTTCAGTTCTGAGATCCATGGTTGGTTTGGTTTGAGTCTGATTCTGAAGGGTTTTCAATCCCTGAACAAACTACGCTGTGGCAGTAGAAATACTGTTCATTGCGGCAGCTTGGCGTAGTAGGTGTTCATGCTGTCTCGCTCCAGGTTTCTGGAAGAGGGTCTTGGTGGTAGCTAGTGGGTAAAGGGATCTGCTTGTCCTTCAGTTAGCTACTATTACCTAACTCCTACTCTGAGGCCATTTATGTTTTATGTGAGCGGTTTCACTTAATTTTTAGAGGTTTTTTGAATGGTTACTATGTACTTTTTTTCTCTATTGTGTTTTTCATCATATTCATTGCTTTTGTGTACACACTTATAAAGCCTTAAAATCTGCAGTTAATGAGGAGTAGTGATAGGGAAAGTTTGCCTTTTGTTATATTTTTCTTTTAATTCTCTCAGTGCTGTTTAGGAAGGGATTATTCTAAAAATGAATAATATTGAATCTAAAAGGATTGGTTTGTTTTATTTAGAAATATCAGCTGATTTTTCATCTGAAACCTTGACAGCAAGATTTTTTGTGTTCCCATTTTTTTTCTTACCATACCTGGTAGCATATATGCCATTGCATCCGTTGGTTCTGCCGTTTTTAAAGACTATACTGAAAAGTTCTGTGCTGCTTGATACAGCATAATTAGACAAGTGGAATAGATATGACTTAATTACATTAATTCTCAAAAATCTGTTGAGTGAAGTAGTCTGGTTTATGAAGACTTTAAATCTCTTTCTAGGGCATTGGCCCTTAACTGTGATGCCCCACTGGATGACAAAAATGGAGCAGAGTCTAAGAACTGGAGAGCTGGTAAGCCAGTCAGAGTAGTGCGCAGTTCAAAGGGACGGCGAATCAGCAAATATGCCCCAGAGGAAGGCAACAGATACGATGGCATTTACAAGGTACCCTGATTTCTCCTGAGTGCAACATAACATCTTTCTTCAGCTAGTTCAAAATATCTCATATGTGTTACATTGCAAATGCATCATTATTACTTAGAAATAGTTCTTTTTTTCTCCGTGATAGCTTTTTAGCCCTAGCTTATTCTGTGAAGAACCAAAATGCAACTATTCAGAGCAGTGATAATAGAACATAATCTGTAATAGGATATATAAAGTTGAATATGACAGCTACTTTCTGTGAGCTTACTGAGTCATATTCATCCCTGGAAATCAAATAATTTCCTCACTCCTTCCAACTATATCCTAGCTTTTTCTGTGTTTAATGACTTCTCAGCTTCTGAAATAAAGGCACGTGCCTTTTAAGAGCACTGTATTTATCAGAAATACAAAAATTTCTCACCTGAGGGAACAGCTGCTGTATAATATATAATGTAATGGATAACTTAGTCTTCTCATGTCTTCTTAAACAATTGAAGCATGACTATATGCATGTGTTTGGCTTGTGATAAAATAATGGCAGTAATTTTATATTGTTCTTTAGGTGGTGAAATATTGGCCAGAAATTGGAAAATGTGGATTTTTAGTTTGGCGCTATCTTCTGAGGAGAGATGATGTTGAGCCTGCACCTTGGACTTCAGAAGGAATGGAGCGGTCAAAGAAACTGGGTCTGAGCGTACAGGTTCGAATCAGGACTCGCTGAGTTGTTTTTATTCCTGGTTCCAGTAAACGAATTCCAGAAATAGAAATCAGTTAAATTGAAGGCCCGTTTTTTTCCCCTGTACTTCACTGTGGCAGGATTTAATGCCAAAAACCACTACAGATTATCTGCAGACTGGAAGAATCCTGTAATAGTGGCACAGCAGAAGGAACGGTGGATGAAGCTTTCTGCCTTAGCAGTGAATTGTTTTGCATATATGGATTGGAAAATGCAGAGTTTGAATCCAGTTTTGTGATCCTTAAGCTGGAAAGAATTTCTACAAGCCACTGTTGTTATAGTTGAGTCTGTCTGAGAAATTGAAAAACCTGCACATTTTTATCTATTTTTCTCTATATATGACTGAGGAGTTTGTGTAATTAGTGTATTCAGAATTAAACTGACCTGGGAGGACTTGGGCATTGCAGAATCCATGTAAGATGTGAAGAATCAACATACAGTTTCTTTTCTTAGCAAGACAATGGTGTGTCTTACAGCATACCATCATCTTCAACTTTGCCTGATTTGTATAGTCGATAGGGCATGGATATGGATATCAGGTTCCTTTTAATACAATCAAGTCTGGATTAGATTCTTTGACTTGACTACACTTTCTTAGTAATAGATACTGAAATGTTTTCTCCATCCTGTAGGGTTTTAAACATTATTTTGTAGTTGTTATTTAAATATGTATTCACAGGGTTTTAAAGTCTTTTAGAAATTAGTCTTGTTGGTACTTGGGAATTTCTGTATGCCAATGGATTTTGTTTTAAATCTGTACTGTTTTATTTTAGTATCCAGAAGGTTATTTGGAAGCCATGGCTAGTAGGGAGAAGAAAGATAAGGTTAAAAAGCAAGCTGTGAAACACGAGCCAACCAGCCAGAGTAATGGAAACCAGAAAAGGACAATTCATGATGGTATTGCTTTTTACCTTCTTAGCATTCATCAGCAAAGCCTGTCATGTTACATTTATTAAGCCAGCAGCGTGAAAACTTTGCAGAAATATGAAGTTATGTGGAATGCTAATGTAAATTGATAAGCACATGCTCTGTAATGAAGTACTAGTGTAGGGACCTTACCCTATTTACTGTTCTTAAGGAGTTTTTTTCTCTTAAGCTCTGTAGAAAAATGAACAGCCTTCTGTGCAGCTGTGTGCTGCAGTTCAAAACAATGCTGATGAGTATGAGTTGGAATAGGGATTTGATTGCCGCAATCCATGAGTGTAATCCATGTTTTACCCTTCTAGAAACAATTTTCTCTTCCCCTTCTATTAGTTCAAACTAACATTCTGTTGTTACTGTGTCTGATGGTCATAATCTTAAGCAGGTATAGAGGAACCTACAAATACACCCAAAGCCATGAGGATGGGAGATGGAGGGAAAGGAGAGGCTTTCCAGCTGACCCAAGAGCAGCAGTGGCTGATTAGAGAAGACTGTATGAACCAGAAACTGTGGGATGAAGTACTTGCTTCTCTTAAGGAAGGACCAGTATGTTTGCTGCATGCATAATTTTTAATGTTTACCTTTTATTTGGACTGTTAGGAGAAATCTTGAGTGTCTCCTGAAACCTGATTTGCATGTTGAACTTCTGCTGAATATAGACTGTCTAGCATTATTTTTATTTCTAAGACTTTGATTCCAAGAAAACAATCCTCGCTTGTACAATTTGCTGTTGATGGCTTGGTTTACGCTAACTTAATAGAGATATTTCCTTGCTCAAAACACATTTTGAAGTTAGAAGTGGCCTTTCTTTTTATTTTCATTTTTGAAGGGAGCATGTTTTCTCTGAAATTACAAATATTTTTTTGTGCTGTGCTGATGTGAGAAATCAGACAGGAAGATAATTTTAGTCACTACTTTTTGTTTAGAAAGAAACAGAAAATACAGCTTGCTAGCTTTGTTTAAACAGAGTATAGAAGTACTGTCATCTTCAGATTTAGATATGAAATGAAAATACTTTAATCCAAATCTAGATTATCCCATTTTGTCAAGAGGGAACCTTAAGTAAGAGAGAAAATACATTCCTTCCCCTAAATGTCAAGAAAATAGCAAGGGTAGCTCAAGATTGAAGAGACTATAGACGCTTGCATAAAAAAAAGTCCACAAAAGGAGTGTCTCCCAAAATATTATGTCTTACAGTGGTAATTAGTCTTATAGATGTCAAGGTCATGGTTATTTTAGCTGTTTTGTAGAAGAAATCAAGGCACTAAGAAGTTAAAATAACTTAATAAAACTCAGCTCAGTGAAAACCAAAGCATTGGTTGCAAAGTGGATATCTAAAAATGGACGTACATAATTAGTTTATTTGAGAGTTACCAGTAGCTATTTATGGTGTGTCTGTAACAGAAAAAGCACCTATAACTCCCTGTTCTTCTACTCATAGTACTAGTTTTTACTGTAATGCTCTTGCAGTTGTTACTGGGTAGGAACTGTGTAAAGTTACACACTGTTACCTGTCTTCTGTCCAGTGTCTGTAATGACTAGAAGGAATTCCAGCTCTTAAAATTGTGCAGGATGACAGGCAATAGAGATATGTGTCTGTAAAAAGGAGAAAACAATAATTTAAAATTAGCTGAGTTACTGAGAGGTCATTCTTCTACAGATTCTTACTGATAAGATTTCCATATGGTTCCAGAGGCAGAGATCTTTCAGGGACATGCAAATTTCTAGCAGCAGTTAACAAACATAATTACTAAATTTTCTGACCTATGTTAAGAATCAGGCATGATGAGCCCTCCAGTCTGTTTCATTTTGTTTATAACAATACTCATACAAACAAGTAAATAATCTTTAAAACATTAGTTCTCTGATTTGTGGAAGAGCAGGGAAATGAAGCAGTTATGGACCTGCTTTCTAATTACCTTTAGAAAGCTGCACTCATGGATATGGAGGACTTAACTTCTGGAAGTTCATTGTCTTTTATGTAATTAAGTGGCATTTATGAGAGCTGTAATAGTGCTTGTCTTTTTTACTCCTTTGCCCGACACTAGAATTTTCTGAAGAAACTGGAACAATCCTTTATGTGTGTCTGCTGCCAGGAGCTGGTTTACCAGCCAGTGACAACAGAGTGCCTCCACAACGTCTGTAAAGTAAGAATAAACTCAGTCTTGCTCTGGGCTGTTTTCTTGGATCTGAAACACCAGTCGCCAAAGCCGTATGTTTTGTAGGAAGACAGTAATTGTTGCCTAACATTCTGAGCAAAAATATGCAACAAGTTTGCATTTGGTGATTGCTGTGTAACCGTATTTTTGTGTAATAAAGCATGGAAGTACATTTAGGATCATTCCTGATAGACATAATGAGTGAATGTTACCATTGCTGGCATTCCTTTGTGATCGGTAGAATTACAATAGGAATTGGTTTGGTCTAGGAGCTAGATGTTGGTACAGTAACAATAATTATTTTTTTTTACATAGTTAAGGAATAAAACCAGATTTTATAATTGTGTTGCACACTTATTATTAAAAGAGTGGTTGAAAGGATGCAGGGAGAATACAAGAAAATTATTTGGTCTTACTTGGAGTAAGTTACGTTATCTTGTTATTCCAAATTCTTGGTGGTATTTGTCTGTGGTAGGAGGGCCACAGAAGTCAGTTTATAACACATATCTTAAAATCTCAATTGCTTGGATATAATATAAGGAGTATGGAATCCAGTTTGTACTAGAATTAATTTTTGTAGTACTAGTGTGTACAGAATCATGTGCTGAATTGTGCCTGTCCTATCTGTGCCTGCCATACCTGGTGTTTCTGCCTGAGAGCCTGAAAGGATTCAAACTATTACCATCCTAGTACAGTATCTGGTAGTGCAGGTTTGCTGTTCAAGAAGGTATGTATCACTCCAGTAAAAATCACTGTGTTGTTATGGATGGCCTGCAGACATAGAATGATTGTGGCTCCTTAAAAACATAAAAACTGTTGTGAAAGGGTTAATAATTAGAATTATGGAAATTGGAAGACCATGGAGAAGAGAAAGCTTTATTTGTGAATACAAAATAGCATCCAGTTAAAGATGTAAGGAACAGTTTGGTAGGAAGATGCTGTCGCTGTTTGGGTACAGATCTGCCCTGATAAATTTCTGATACTCAGCTGAGATGCTTGGTCTCTCTGCAGCCTGTAGTAACGTAGTAAGGAGGGCAGCACTGATGATAATGTGTTAGAGACCGTATGATTCTGCGTACGCCTTTAAAGCTTACAGAATCTCATCTGATGAGGTAGATGTAGATGATTATTACATAAACTGTATACCTGGTATACTCACCTTCCGCTTGAAATGAAAGTCTGGAAGACTGTAGCAATCTAACCGTGAAGCTAGAAGGAAGCTACAGACGTTGCTTTGGTTCACAGGAAGGCACTTGTGGGAATTAAGGGGAAATCTCAGTAGTGATTTGGTTTAATTCCTCCCAAGCTCAATGTTTCGTATCCCAGCAGGAAGCAGTTCACTTGTCAGGACATTTTAGTCGTAGAGGCAGAGGCAGGCGCCACAGGGCTTGGTAATGACTTCCTATTTTCTGGTGGTACAGCAGATTGCATCTTTGGTTTATAGTGATTCTTCAGTTTTTGCTGGTTGAGGAGTCAAACAAAGTTCTCACAGTTGACTTCTCTGTCTTTGTGTGTCCTAGAGTTGTTTACAGCGCTCCTTCAGAGCTGAAGTCTTCACCTGCCCTGCCTGCCGCTATGACCTGGGAAAGGGCTACACCATGGTTCCCAACAAGATACTGCAGACACTACTGGACCAGTTCTTCCCTGGTTACAGTAAAGGACGATGATGTGCTCAGATCCTTCCGTACTTCTCCCAGTGACTTTATAGACAGTAAAGGAGAATAAACATGGGAAATTCAACAGTGGACCAGCCAGCTTGATGGGACTCAATATCTTGTCACATTTTGAAGCAGCTAACCCTCTTCCCCTCATAGCCATCTTTTTGGTGTAGTGAGAACTCCAATTCTTAGCTGTCTTTTAACATCAAGGGTAGTTTTGGCCAGTTAACAAATAGTTTTTAAAGGAGAAAAAAAAAAAAAAAAAGCCTCAGCTCTTACTGGCCTAGCTGATGCTTAATTTATGATTTGTTTTTTTTGTAACTACCTCAGGACAGAGGAAAATAAATTGTGGGGATGACAAAAAGTTAGTTAAGTTTTAGCTACACACTGCCTCCTGAATATTAGTTGTGCCTGGTCCATGTGGTTTGATTTACAAAAAAAAAAAAAAACCAAACCAAAACAAAAAACAGCAAAAAAAACAGAAACAGCACTTAAACCAGCTGGATTAAAGAACAGCAAATTCTGTGGTGTGCATAATCCTTTTTTGTCTTTTTCTTCTGTTATGCTGTATTTTTTTGCAAGAACAGGCTGATTTTTAGTCTATTTTTGTGAGCTTCATTGTGCTTTTCTTGTATCTTATGCAAGTTGACTACTAATGACTAATGAGAACAATATGAATGCATTGTTGCTGCATTAGTGTGAAGTGATCTGTGTTTTTTGCACTTAAAGAGGGTATTCAAGACACTCTAGTTGTGTAAAAAATATTTCATATTAAAAAGCCACTTCTGTATTAGTTAAACTGTATGCTTTTAGTAGGTCTTGTATCAGTGGCAATAAATCTACACAGCATTGAAGGCAGTGCTAGCTTGGAGAGGGTTCAAATCGCTTCATATTGTGATCTGAAATTTTATATACAATATATCCCCCCCCCAAAATATACCTTATTAAATATTTTATGATTCAGAAAAGTTGCTAATGTTGTTTTTACTATTATCCACTTATTTAAATTATAACATTTTTATAGGATTTTTTTTCCAGATTATTAAATGCTTTCTTTTGGGTGGGCTTCTTATTTTTCAGACATGAGGCTTTATATTCCTTAGCTCATTTCACAATGAAAAAAACATTGTTAATTAAGAAAAAAAACCCAGCCTGACATCAATATCCATGGCCTCACACTTACTGTAGGGCAGCAGCTGTCACGTAGCTGCTCTGGTCTCTGCTGAGCATTTGAAGAAGCTTGTTAGTGCTCAGTCCATGTACCAGAGTGAGAGGCAGCCCTTTGTGCCCTGCTGGTGTTGGCAGTGTTGCTGCCAGAGCCGGCTCTCGGTGCAGCTGGGAGCTTTGGGTGCCCCACACAGCCATTAGGCAGATTCCCACAGTGGGATGGGACTGCACTGACAGCCTGTAACCTGCAAAGTAGGCATATATAGAAGTATGTATGGAAGTACATGTGTCATTCTCAGTAACTTAAGGTCTTGCCCATACCCGTGGTGTGGTGATGAATCAGTCATTGAGATGTACATGGCAGCGCTGTTTCTTGTGGCTGAAAGTTAGCTTTGTGGCTTGTTCACCTCATTGGAAGTACGTAACTTCTCTCCCTCCCCCCAGTCTCCCTCACATTCTACTTAGGTTTTCAGTTGCATCCAAAATACTAATGCTGGTACTACCCCTTATATATCAAAAAAAGGTGCTGCTGAACAGATTTGAAAGATGTAATTACTCAGCTTTTTCTGTGCTTACTGGAATGAGGGTTCAGCCTTTGTCCGGTAGGTGAATTGGCATTAGTGTTAAGCATACGGTTTAAAAGAGCTGTAGACAGATTCTTATATCCTGTTGAACTTGTTTTGCAAAACAGTAGCTCAGTATTTTATGGGGAAAGCAGATGTAATTTTACCTTTATAACAATCATTGCATCTGTGCAGTAAGCATATAGGATTTGTGGCTTTTTACTTTGTAGTTGAGTGCTGTAAAATATTTTATAGCTTTTAATGCTTTTTTCCATTTGATAGCTTTTACCAGTTAATTGATATGAATTTGCCAGTTTGAGGTCAACAATGCTAAGTTCTCTTCTTAATACAAGAATATGTAAACCGATTTTTTAATATGTCTTTTAAGTGACAGACACAATCCAGCAACATGCAGCTGCCTTTAACAAACAAAGTAGCTTGACATGACAAGGCTGTGTGGAGTTAGATTGGCACCATAGAAAGACTGTCCCTTCCTCACATACAAGTTTGCAGTGTTTTTTCACAATTCTTTACACCCTTACTGCTATTATCAGTAGGTAATGAAAGATGCTCTTTTCAATAGTAAATTCTAGAGTATAAAATTCTGATTTTCTTCACTATATATTTAGACGTTTTAGGACCTGGGTGCAGCTGTTCACGTCAAAACTGTATCTGGCCTAACCTTCCTTTAATGAAATCCATTCCTGTCTCCTGTCATCTGCAATCTCTTTGTGTAATTAAAGCCTCCACTGAAGTTGTAAGGTAGGTAATGAAAAAGCTGCAGTCCCAAAACTTTCATTATAAAGGACACAAAATTACAGTACTTAAAATAGTGCACCTCATCTGTGTTACTTCAGAGAAAGCTCCCAGGCATGTGTGCATGTAGACCTTAAAAAAGTGGTCGAGTGGTTGCTGGTTGTAAAGTCCAGAACTGCGCAGCCTTCCCCCACTGTTGAGTGTTGCCCCAGTACCTACTTCCCCATTCACCAAAAGCCTGCTTCTTGTGCCTCACTTGAGTTTGTCTCTACAGGGGCGCTCACTTCCATCAAACACTAATTAGTCTGCACAGACCCACTCTCAGCTTCCTTTCAAATGCAGTTGCAACATGCATGGTTTGCCAGTGTAACTGGTGAGAGGACTGGGTTTATATAAATTTGACTCAGAACAGGTAAGAAGAGGTTCCTGTTCAAGGTCTGCGTGCTGGCGACTGAGTGATCGGATGTGGCATTGTGTGTAGCAGTAGGGCTCTGGTCTCGGGGTGCTGTTAGTATTCTTGGAGGGCCAGGGATAAAGCTGTGAATCGGTTTTTACACAAGCTGTAGACTTGCATGACAAAGCAAGGCAAGCTGTGTGCACTGTACAAACCAAAGCCAGTATCCGAAATGAGAAACTGTGGAAGGGGAATACTTTGTTAGACAAGCTCTAACTTGTACTAAGCAGCCCGTTAGAAAAGGTGCCTCTGTGCCTTATCTGGAACAAGAGAATTAGGTGGAACCACAAGAAAAAACTGATGTGCTACAGAGAAAAAGTTGTGTTTGTTAATGCTCAGCAAAACATCATTCTAGCTCATTAAAAAAAATCAGATTTATTTAACTATTAATCTCTGCCTGTATTTGCCTTGTTACTGCTCTGGCAGTTCTGACAAATCAGAACTTAAGCTTCATCATTTCATACTGCTCTGTGCAACAAATCTAGCTGAAGTGTTAAAATCCAGAACATGACAACACTTAGAATTCTGACCAATTTTATTAGAGTACTAACACTGGTAGGTAAAAAAAAACCAGTAAGAAATATTAACACTAACAATGCTAGTGGGCATACATGAAGAAAATTAAACAATTACATCTTTTTTTTACAAAATATAAACAATTACTCCTGCTGTTAATATTCATTACTATTGCCTTATGCATCTGCATCTTTTCTACTTTTTTTAATCTTATCTTCCATGCCACTTTGCAAATTGGGTGTTAATTTTTAGAACTAGCACAAAACAGACAAAATGCTGAATCAAGGCAACTTTAACATCAACTGCTGCAGAACAATCACATTTTGTTTACACCTAACATACTGCCTGTATTTACATTTAACTGAGCAGTGATTCAATTAACAAACACAGTGATTATCCAAAATATACATAGTATATAAATCCCCTATCAGGTCTGGGAGGAAAAGGCCATCCTGATGGACTCCAAAATCCAGGCAGCTGGAAGCAGTCTTACGAAGATGCTCTCTTCTGTTCAGAAAAGGGAGATTCATAGGCTTCCATTGGTGGGCAGGTACAAACCAGATGTTGATCTCCATATATGTCATCGATGCGAGCAATTGTGGGCCAAAACTTGCTTTCAGGCTTCACAAATGGCTAAGTACCGAAGAAAAAAACAGCTATTTTGATTTTTGTACAAAGCAAATCTACATAATAGCAATAGACTTTAGAAGTTTTAAAAATTATGAATGCTGCAGAAGTGGATTTTTTGAAGTGAAATCATACTTCAATTCTATCCCTGAAAGTTAACAGGGATGTATAACAGAGTTGGCAAAAGAGTATTTACGTTTTCAAAAAAGTGTAACCATGTTCTCTTAACAAATGCTTGCAAAGAAGCAGTTGTCATGGGATAAAAGAAAACTGACCCTTTGAATAACTGGCTTACAGACAGGAACCAAGGGAAAGTGGAGGAGACTACCAAGACCTGTGCTGTTCAATACAGTTGTTAGAGAATATATAAAACAAGGTGGCAAACTTCCCAGGTGCCATTAAATTCTTCCTCTTTGAAACAGTACATAGCAATAAAATGGATGCAGTTCAGTTTTAGGTAAACAAAGTTAGTTTCACATATATTTAGCTGTTAAGATTGTGGAAGCAGTTTTATGCAGTGCTCTGAAAAAATCTGATGCACCCAGCTCCAATCTGACCTTTATTTGCAGCAGGCTTACATAGGTGTGGCTTGCCCCATCCTGACAATGTATCTTGTCAAACCCTTATCCGAGTTCTTTGGAGGAGAGCTTTGAATGTCAGGATGTGGGACTCTATTTTGGGAGCCGCTGGTGCAGTGTGTCAGAACAGGATGGGCTGCTTCCAATAAGTATATCCAACACTGAAGTGCTGAGATTTAGAAATCCAAGTTTGCACTTCATGTGTATACACTTTTAAGATTTTTTTTCCTTGTCTTGAAAAACAAAACTAATGGAACTACTCTAGAGCTCACACACATAAAAATTGAGCAACAGTAGAAATGGCTCTGTGTTGGAAGAAGGGTTTGCCGGAGTCAAGAAGACGCTCAATTTGAGTTATGCATCTTGCTCAACTTTATTAGTTTCTAACACTACTTATATAGAACCGATACACATGCATATTCGTAAAGCAGAAATATAATAATTGGTGAGTAGTCTCTAAACACGTGCGGTTCTCACACCCCTAATTATCATGACTAAAATAAGCATTCTATCCATGTAGCTAATTGAGTCGCTGTGCTTCAGCCTTGTAGTTTGTTACTCCCTATTTTCCCATCTTTCTTGGCCCTGCACCGGCTTTGCCAGCAGCTGTAGCTTGTTACAGCCACGGCCTGTTGGCACAACACAATTACTTGGTCTCAGGACTCAAGAACAGCTCAAGGCCACCTTTCTTGTTAACTTCAGCACAATTCTGATTACAGGCCTATTCTAATACCAGGCCTGGATTGTGCAGATCTTCAGAGATTCTAAGGCCACGCTTCTGCAGCCATTCTTCTACAGCTCTGAAGTTGTTTTTTTTTCTTACCAGATTACATCACCTTCAACTGACCAAAAAAGCACAGAGCAGAAAGTACATTTATGTATTACCACACCACTGGGATCCATTATTTACTCACCAGTGGAAATGCTGCCACTTCTCTGGAATAAGGACGATCCCACTTGGAAGAAGTGACACAGTTCAGAGTATGTGGTGACATCTAGAAGCAAAAAGACTTGTTTAGGACATGAAATTACTGAACTCAGTTGAATGTATCCCTGTGAACCCTCTTCACATTACTACATATAAATAATCACTGTCTAGAGCTGCTAGTGAAAATACCATTATCTGGGGGGAAAAAAGGCAGATTTAAAACAGGAAGCAAGTCAGTATCTGGATATTTTTCAGTTTGCCTGAAGATACTGCCCGAGGTTTGAATATCCTTCCAGCTTTTCACTGAATACCCTAGGCATTTGAAGTCAATACAGCATTACAACAGTTGAACAGAACTTGAGCCTATAGCAATTTTGTGCTGCAGTTGCTAAAATAATAAATTCAAACTTTATTTTACTGTTAGTTTTAAGGTCATTCCACTTCCCTTCTTAAACCAGATAACTAAGCATCTCTCCTTCATGACTTTGAGATGGCCTTGAAAATTACAGTTCATGTGCTTGTGAAAATAACTTTCTTTGCTCTGTCAGCAAAGGGGCCAGGCTTCTGACTTGAAAAAGTAAAAATTCAAATTTTTGTTTTTTAAGTTTCTAAAAAAAGTCAAATTTCAAGAAGTTTATGTGTTCGCTGTTGCACATAGTTATTTTTGAGTGTACTGAAAGGCCAGGAAGCAGGCTCACATAGTCTCAAGGGTTAAGTTGGTGCTGGTAACTTGTTCTACACGGCATCTTACCTTTAGTGGGTTAATTTGGGGGTCCATCCTGCCCTCCTCTATATCAGCAATTTCCTGCCGAATACTGATCATTGCATCACAAAATCTGTCCAGCTCTGCCTTATCTTCAGACTCTGTTGGTTCAATCATAAGCGTCCCTGCCACTGGCCAGGACATGGTTGGAGCATGAAAACCTGTTAAAGAAAAAAATCAATCACTGACAATAGGTTATGAGTTAATACATGCATTAGCTAGCAACTGATTCACAAATTCAGCCCTTTCTATAATCTTTACAGGACTGGGCTCATTGGTACTGTTGGCATTATACTGCAGAGGTAAGACAGACTTTCCAAGTATCTTAGTTTTTAACACTGAAGGGTAATGCCTTTGTATTATTTGCAATAAAAGTTACACACTTATTTAAGGAAAAGCTCCTAAAACTTGCTCTCTTTGGTTCATTACTTTTCAGCCCAAAGCGTATTGCTTCTTTCCTGCTTTATTTCTGTTCCTGCTGCTGACTTCAGGAGAAGTTTTCTGTCACTTTATTTTCTTGACAGGCTGAATGGCAAAGGAAGATGAGTGTAGATTTCTGCACTGGTAAACAACGTAAAAAGAAAAGGTGGTCTCTCATGACTTCCTTCCTGCACTGCTGCCTGTTACAGCCTCATGACACTTCTTTCGTGGCTGCAGAGGATAGAACCCATGGAACTCGCCTCCACACTTACTGAAAAGTCTGTTCAGTAGTACATGCTATTTAAGGCCACAGCCGCCAAAGAGCAGGAAGGGTGCTCGTTTTTGTATCCCAACTGGGCTTTGGATTGTTTCTCTGATGAGCATTACTGGTTAGGGTTTAAATGGCTTTTACGTATGTTCATTAGAAGCACAGCTGCATAGGATCAAGCAGTTCAATGGGTCATCTTATCCAGCAGCCGAAGAGTAGCCACGATCAGATTCTTCAGAGCATGTGTACAAAACTGCCTAAACTGTAACAGGATGGAAATGTTTAAAATCCTATTATCCTACTTCCAAAGTATTACTTTCTTTTTCCTTTTTTTGGAATCTTATTGAGCTCTTGGCTCCAAACCACTTGCTGCAATGGTTGACCCATGTAATTGCAAATTGTAAGAGGCAGTTTACAAAACTGGGGAGGTAGCAGCAGATTTGTAAGTAGCTACTGCAGCTCTATGCAAATATCTCTCTAAGCCCTTAATGAAATGATGTGCCAGATTCACCATCCATAAGCACAGGACAAGAATGTTTCTGGCTCCCTTTAGAAATGATTTAGGAAATTCTCATTTATGTTGCTATTTTTTAAAAAAATACATTTGAATTACCATAGTCCTGAAGTCTCTTAGCAAGATCTACAGCTTCAATGTTTGCTGTTTTTTTGAAAGGTCTTGTATCCAAAATGAATTCATGGGCTACATAACCTGTAAATGAAAAAGTGTACACATGTTTACTTACTAGGAGAATAATGCAATCTACCAGGCAGTCTATTCCGATGGGGTTGCAGAGAACATGTCAAGAAGACAAATAAAAAATATTAATTTGGGCAAAAACTCAAACCTGAGAAATTATCAGGTGAGAGATCCGACAGCTCAGGATTTGAAGACTGGCCCTCTGAGTCCCATGTCACATTAAGAAGCGGCCTCATCTCCAAGATCAGAACTAGGAAAGGGCAGTCAAAGTAGCTACTATAATTTACAAGTACTTGGGGAAATAATTGGATTTGTCAGTGCCCTAACACCATTTGCATCTTAGGCTATCTTGAATGAGCCAGGTACAAGATAATAAGTTTCACGTTATGCCAGAGTAAAGCTAAAATCTGGTCTTACAGAGGCTAAAGACAAACAAATTATCTAAATTTATATCCTTGATCCTGGAGAACCTTGTTCCATTTCATTGCTGAATCCTTCAAAATCTGCAACTTCCATTCACTTCTGTGAGGAAATAATATATTCTCCTAATATGCAACCTGCAGGTTTAGCCAAGGTGTAGTCCATTAAATTTAAGGCATATATTTTGAACAGCATATATATTGTACTCAAAGGTTCTTTGGTGCTATTCAGTTTACAGAAGCAAAACAGCATTCTCTGATTGTTACTCTACTGTAACAGATAATTCTTTCATCTGTTATTCACTACTTCTGTCCTGCTGAATATGGGACACCCATAGCAGGGAACAAGAATGTAGCTTAAGTATTCTGCATTGCCAAGGGGATTCTTCCCTGTTCCACAAAGGAGAATAAGGACTGGAAATGAGAGAAATTTAGGTTGGTTTTTTGTTTTGTTTTCCGAGAAAGTGTGCAAGGGAAAGTACAGGTCCAAAAATTCCTTCCAATTCTTAAAACTGTTGTGCTATTGGTTACGAGACCTTTGGAGATGTTTCAACTTTGTTGCTTCTTTTTCTACTGTTCATTGATCTGGTACTAGACTTCAAGAAGAACAATCTGATGCCAAGGTTTACTTCTCCATCTTTTGTCATCATTTCATCTAATTACAAACAGGCATTTTTTCTTCTACTTCCAGGTATCTCAGTTCCATTGCAACACCTCCACAGAAGCAGTGTGGCAGGTTATTGCTCTTCTTGTGAAGAAGAGAAGTTTGAGATGCAGCTGGCGATGTAGCATTAAAAAAGAACATATTGCAAGCCAACACCTACACTAGGAAAAATAGTAGCTTTGTAGAAGTTGTCTTTATTTGTCCAATTGTCAACAAATTGTTGATATTTTTGTTGATATTGATATATCCAAATATGTTGACATTGATATATCCAAAACAACAAATTTTCCAATACTTGCCTCTTGCTCCTCTGAAAAGGATTTTGTAGTGCTTCTCTAACCTCTTTGCCATGTAGTTTGCATTTAGTATAGCAATCTCAGAAGCATGTTTCAGACCCTTGGCTCCCATTGTCTGAAAGAGGAATAACATAAGAAACAGATCTAAAAACACTCTCAAGCAAGCTAAATGTGTTCTTGTACTGGCAAGCATGATAGACAACAGCATCTTAATGCATCTGGGTAGTTTTAAGGCACTCACACTGCTATTATACTTTTCCACACTATGCTCACAGAAGAGCAGGGGTTATTACTTGACAGTAGCTTTGGTATACATAGCTTATGAGACTGCTTACTGTGTAAGAGTTTTTGCTTAAAGTCAACAAGTGAACAACCCAAACTTTTCCTCAGAATAGGAAATAACGAGCAGAACTCAAGAATGTCATAAGCACACTTACAAGAACTACACATGCTCCCTGTCACCATCCCAGACAAAAAGCGTCCAGAAAGCTGCCCAAAAAACTGTGTGTGCTATCTGTACAGATTATCTCAGCAACTCAGACTCTTGCTTGCTGGTGTCATTATCACAGACGAAACTGTGCATTAACAAAGAACAGAGCCAAATGAACACAGATGTGCTTATTTCTCTATTAAAGCACTGTAAAAGGACAGTGCTGGAATTGAACTGTCACTGAATTTCCTAACACTGCATTTAGAAGCTAAGCTGGCAAAGGAGAAAGCCAAAACAGCATTCAAGGTAGCCCCTTTAGAAGGGACAGTGTAAACAGATGGCACTTTGCATTGTGAAGAAACAGCCCCCCTTAAAAATTTACTACAGTTTAAATGTTCTGTAATAGGAACCAGCTTACAGTCACAAGTGATTTTCACCCACAGCTGAAAAGCCACCACGGAAGTTGTACCAACTCACATTTGCTTATTTCAAAATCCACAAGTGCTGGTGTCCCTCAGAGTGGAAGTTTCCAGGGTTAGAGTATCAAACTGGCTACAGGGTACTCTGAATGACACTGCCCTTGTGCTCACCATTCCAATTCTTCTCTCTCACTGAAAGCTTTAAATGTTGCTTGGAGTCCCAGACCACCCTTTTCTCAAACAGAATTTGAATCTACACTCATTTCTGTTGACTGACTACTTCCAGATATGTAAGCAAGTATTTGCAAGGCTTATCACTAAATCGCAAGGAATTAAAAAATTACATAGAACATGATCAAGCAGTCGCATATCCAAAGCCAAAACTAAGTTCACTTTTCAAATTCAATAAAATTGCCTGAAATTGAAGTTCCAATTAGACAGACTTTGGCAAGTTAAATGTTAACGTACAAGTCAACTATAACAATGCTGCAGCATAAACCCAAAAATATTCTTGGAAGAACAGTAATTACTAAGCAGCTTTTAAACACGAATACTTCAATGTCAGATACAGTGGAGGGGCAAGCCTGATTGCAGCTTTCTGCCTTGTGTCCACTTGTCACAAGAGAAAGAAGACAACAGAAAGAAGAATTAAGCAAACTCCATAGATGCAGCCATTGTCCTGCCATCCTTTCCTACTGCAATTGATGGGAACAGGCTGCTCCACTGTCCTACTGAAACAAACAAGGAGCTTCAAAAGATGAAAATAACCTATGACTGTTGCGTAGTCATATGCATTTCAGTCTGTGCAAACATCTTATGATGTGTTGTTCTTAAACCTGCTCGTGTAGTTCAAGTGGTCCTCAGACTTGCTGAAACAGGAACAGACCCTCAGCTAATACTTCTTATAAAAGTCTACACACCTTGATATACACCCAGGAAATTGGCAGTATAGCACTGGAACCCCAAGGTGCAGCACTGACAGTACCCAAAGGACATGCATCCTTATCCGGCTGTATTTTGATGACAGGGTGGGTAGGCAAGTAGGGAGCCAAATGTTTCTTCCTAAAACAAAAACATTTATTTTAGAACTTCAGTGTGTGTGCCTGTGTTACCATTTCTGGACAGTTTCAGCAGTAGATTCTCTTCACACTCCTTCCAAACATGGTCCTGCAGGAATTCTGGGCTATGTCTTCTTCAACAGAAAGTTTATTAACATAACTATGGACAATGAGGATGGCACTAAGTTTTCAACCTATCACAGATATTCATGCAGCTATGCAAATCAAAATTATTTTTTTAAAAGAGTAAGATTACTTTTAAAGGAATATGATTGCCCTGTAGGATAGATTCATGTAATTCATGTACCATTTCTGTGTTCTGGACTACACGCAGTATCAGCCATCGAAGTCCACAGATCATCTCTGCATTTACTCACAAAACAAGACTGCTGACCAAGGTCTACCATGCACACTAAAGGGCCAACGTGAAAGTCAGGGTTTGGGAGCATAGGTGAACCTCAGCATTCATGAGCTCAGCACATGGTTATCCTGGAGAAGGACAAAAGTTTACAAATAACAGTACACCTCTCCCGTTCATGGTGCTGTACTTCAGTGAACTGCCAACGAAGAATCACTAAGGAACTTTTTTTTTAAAGAAAAGCCTAATAAAGAGATACTCACACTCCAATTGGTCCCATTCCAGGTCCTCCTCCTCCATGGGGAATGCAAAAGGTTTTGTGAAGGTTTAAGTGCGAGACATCAGAGCCGTAATCTCCAGGACGACACAGACCCACCTGTGAAGGGAATACTCTGTTTTAAATGCTCTTTACATGCCATTTTAAGACCTATTACCTCACCAAGATTGAAAAGCATGTTATATGTTTTTCTGTTTTTCTTTAATGTGATGCATCATAAACAAGAATTGATGTAAACAATTTTTTGTTCTAGGAATTCTTATTCATGACTGTGAAGAATGTCTTTGACAAAGATTGGGCAGACTAAGCCAATTTCAATGAACAACTCATATATCTTACAACACCTTTCAGGGCACAATCAGATAAAAGAGTACTATTCTTACCATCTAACTTCTATTACTGTTCCTGGAAACCCCATCTCCTCCCCCAAACACTTCTCCCATCTTGTGAAGAAGTTGTGTTATGGTCTGAAATTAGTACTGCTGTGCTATTTCTATTCTAAGGAAATGTACACTCCCAGGTATAATAAATCTACCTAGGAGATTTTGTACCTGGGCATTCATATTTGCTCCATCTAAGTAAACCTGGCCTCCATGTTTGTGTATCAGGTCACACACATCTCCGATCTCCTCTTCAAACACACCGTTGGTGGAAGGGTATGTGATCATGATGGCTGCCAAGTTCTCTTTGTGCTTGTCCACCTGGTAGCAGGGATAGAGAAGAGGCCGTTGAGACTCCTAAAGCTTCTTAAGGAAAAATTGAAAAAGCCCCATGTAAATATGGTCATCAAGTGTTTTACAGGTGAGAAGCAAGTCCATCAGCAGGTAGTCTTGAGTCATTTACAGTCAGCAAAAGATACTGAGCTCTTTCCTGCAGCAATACCCATGGAAAAAGAGTGTTTTCTCAACAATCAGAACTTTAAATCAGGGAAGAAGGCATGGTATTGAAAGATTTATGTATAATAGTAATTTCTGGTACCTTGAGACAAGCCTAGTGAAACATCTGGCCTTCAAGGTAACGGGATCTAATGACCATCCGCTGCTTTCAGCAGTACAGTTCTATGACTATCATAAAAGCCTGCTCAAGTATGTATTTTTGGAAATGTGTCCTCTAATCCCTTGGACTCCTAAGTGTCACCTGCAGACAATCTACTCCAAAAAAGTGAAAAAAGTTGCCTAGCAACTCCATCCCCAGCAGAGGTGGTCTCTGACCTTTGCTAAGTGAAGGCTAAAGTGCAGTTTGAAATGCTTCACACTCATGAACATGTGTCATTCATTTCAAATACTAGATATAGACCAAAAAGGTCTACTATGAAAGAGCCTACTGTGTAGAAAGACTCTCTGAGCCACTCCTGCACCAAAGATCCACAAATTAAAGGAAATCTCGCAAGTGTCACATGGGTCTGAGTGAGCAAAAAAGGGAAAGAATTACTTATTCTTTTCAAGTATATATTCACTATTAGTGCCCTACTTTCTCTCAAAGAAAAATCTGATTCAGCTGCCAGCACTATTACCTGTAAAGGAGAAGGAGTGTTCCTGCTATGAAAAAGATAATTAAATACTCACCATTGCTTTTAAATGGGCGATATCAATGCTCCCATTTTTATCCACTTCAATTGGCTGAATCTTCATCCCCGCCATTTGTGCACTTGCTGGATTTGTACCATGAGCAGATTTAGGAATCAGGCAAACCTTAGAAGGGAAAAAGAAGCAGGGGTCAAAGTATAACTAGTTAAAAACACTTAACGCATTATGTTCTATAGGCAGCTACAACGCATTATCAAAGTTTCCAAAAAAGGATCCTGAAGGAATGCTTACTGGCAAATTGCCACTTGCACTGAAGGTTGCAATTCAATTTTCTTTGAAGAAAATCCATTCAAGTATAAGCATCTAAATACTCATTAAGAAAGTAGCTTCATTTGCTGCATAAATCATATTTAGGGTTGCAGTTTCCAGAACATTATCTCAAATACTCAAATTTCAAACCCTTTTCTCTCACCCCCTCTTTTTTTAAAGACTTAATTTTTTTTACAGTAATCAGCCTCCATATGTACAATGACCAGAAATAAAAAACTATCTAATTCCAACTTTCCACTACCTCTTCAGCTGATCTCCAAAGCATTTCATTCTGTGTTCTATTACAAAAAAAAATAAAAAATTAGTCTGAAGTATTTTGGCTATAGCTAAGAAGTTTCAGGCAGCTACTCACATGCTCTATATAGTTCATTTAAAAAGAAAGAGGTACTTCTTACTTAAATAAATGTAGGTTCTAGTTAGTGATACTTAGGAAAATGAAGCTCAAGATATTTCCAGACATTTGCTAGGCTCTCTACTCCTTCTAAAGACAACAGAAATTCATTCTAAAAAAAAAAAATCCTCTGCATCTATTCAATGAGGATATTGAAACATTTGCCTATTATGATTCTCTTGGAAGGATTAATTTAAGGAAGTTACTCAAACTTAGGTGCATTAAGTAAGTGACAATAAGGCACTCTTTTTTCACAGTCAACTAAACTGCACGATGGTCTCTACCTCATGTTCCATAGAGATTCTGAGATGAATGTTAATTACTTTAAAAGCTACTCCAAGGAACTGACCCATCTGTCTCAGCACCTGGATATTTGTTCTTCTTGCAGTGTGTTACTGTACAGCTGTGCTGAAAGGAAACACAGGGAACCCAGCCCCAGTGCTGGGAAGCACTGTAGCACATTTACAGTCATTTCAGCTGCATAGCAGAAATGTAAAGTGAGTCTATATTGCCACCCAGTCCTGCTGGGTTGCATCTGCAGCTGCTGGTACAGAAGGCAGCAAAGCAGGCAGGTGTCAGTCGTCAGTTAACATCAGTACTTTTTTTCCAGGAGAGGGCACCAAACCCAAGTGAGGCCAACTCTAGGAAGCCTGATCTGCTGGTTTTCTTTCTCCAGCTCAGGAGAAAACGCCACTTCAGTTGGAAGGTCAACATTTTGTGGGCTTTCTTATTTTCTGCCCGCGCCCACCCCCCCACCCCCGATTTTGATTTTACTATGACATTTGAAATATGTCAAGTGTGAGTAACTTCACACAGCCTGCAGGCTGTGCAGTTAACCTCTGGGTGTTTCTGAGCATAGAACGACCACAGGCACTCACAGAAGCCCAAGGATCTTGCACAGAGTAAGAGAAACAGCAAAGCATACGTGGATAGTCAGATGACAACTTTCCAAGGAATAAAATTTCAACCTAAATTCACTTCCCACTGAATAACACTACTCACAAAGCAAAGCTTGTAATTGTAAAGAGTGGCTAAAAACCCAAGGAGTTTGAGGTTTGTATGTATGTATGCAACAAATAAAGACAGAACAGGACAACACTCACTATTCAATTTTAGGTATTTTCCTCACACAGAGGTTACAGTTACCAGGAGGTCAGGACAACGACCCTTCCATTTTGAGAAGGCAAATGCGTTCCAAAGCCAAGTATAACATCAGGTTCAGAAAATACGGATATTACTGCACTAATGACTTTTTTCCCTAATGTCTAAGGCCAACACATTGTGAGTGTGTGAAAGAAGATCTAACCTCAGATTTCCACGAAGTTTTTGATGCATTCAAAAAATGTTCCTAAATTTATTTCTAGTAGGGTAAGTGAGAAGGTCACATGGATAAATATTTCATGAAAACACAGGAAATAAATTAAAAAATAGTCAGTTTTCACTGTGGAGAATGGTCATCCTAACAAAAAATTATAAATACCTGTGCTAGTTCCCAAGCATTTCAACTTACTCATAATTGATTTATAATTGAAACATACAGTGAAATGCCAAATACCCTCTTAATACAAAATTGCCCAGGTCACTAAAAGAACTGATTGTGTAGTTCAGAAAAGAACCCACAGTACTGAGTAACAGCATTCCAAACAGAATATGCTGGAGCCAGGCAGATCTAGATTATTACACAAGAAAACAAATCTTAACAATACACAACTGGGTTCATAGTTTTGAACCTATCGCAACTCAAAAGATCTTGCAGTGATTCGGGGGGAAAAAAGGAACTGCAATAAAAACTAGAAAGGAAACAGAAAAAAAAAAGAAACACAGAAGTTCTGAGGATAACCAAAGTTACGAGATCGCTTTTTTCAGATGGATGGACAAGTAACTGGAATACAATTAGGAAGACAGAAATGAGGATGGATAAAGATGTAATAAAAATCTCAGAGTTAACAGATAATATGCCAACTGTGAACAGTTGTGAACAGGGAAGAACTGTTCATCTTTCAAGAATGAGAGGGTACTAGATGAAACTGTAAGATGTCAAGTTCAAAACAATAACAGGAAGCATTGCTTATGAAGAAATAAGATTATGACAATGGGTGATGAAGACACAGAACGTTTTCTCCAAAATACTGTAAATATCAGAAGCTTCCTCATAAGAGGTCAAGTGATCAGATTTATTGTAGAAAAATGCATAAGCAGTGCCTTTGGATTCCTTTGGATCGGGAAGTCCCCAAAGCACAGGTACGTAGAAGCTGGGGCCGTGCGCTGTGAAAGTATTGTTGTATAGTTGTTTTGTCCTTGTACTTCTTGTAAGAGGAGTCTGAGTCTGCTACTGACCACTGTAAGACTGGATGCTGGGACTGACAGACTTTTGGTCTGGGCTAATATCGTGGTTTCAGCTAGGACAGAGTTAATTTTCTTCTTAGTAGCTGTTACAGTGCTGTGTTCTAGATTTAGTATGAGAATAACATTGATAACACACTGGTGGGTTTAATGGTTGCTTAGTGTTGCTTATATTAAATCAAGGACTTTTCAGTTTCTCAGGCCCTGCCAGCAAGAGGGATGGAGGGGCACAAGAAATTGGGAAGGGACACAGCCAGGGCAGGTGACCCAAGCTAGCCAAAGGGATATTCCATACCACAGAACATCACGCTTGGTATACAAACTTGGGGGATTTGGCTGGGGCTGCCGACCGCTGCTCAGGGACTGGCTGGGTATCGGTCAGTGGGTGGTGACCAGCTGTATTGTGCATCACTTGGGGTTTTGGTTTTGGGGTTTTTTTTCCCCTTTGGGTCTTATTCCTCTCCCTTTCTTTCTCCTTTTCATTACAATTATTGTTGTTGTTGTTATTATTATTATTGTATTTTATTTCAATTATGACATTGTTCTTAACTCAACTCATGAGTTTTACGTTTTTGCCCAATTCTCCTCCCCATCCCACTGAGGGGGGGAGTGAATGAGTGGCTGGCTGTGTGGTTCTTAGTTGCCAGTTGGCGTTAAACCACGACAGCTAATCTGTCTGGTTTTATATCACCAACATGCAATCATCTCTCCAAAATGAAACTTGCTACCACTAACTTCTTACATTTACCTATTTCAACCTATTTCACTGCCAATTAAACTTACACCTAAAATGATGAACATAGCCTTTCCTCCAGGCATCACAGATTGTTCAGAAAGCACCTAAAGGAGCACTATTACTTTCAGATTTTTCAGCTATAACTGCTTACCCTTAAATGTAAATAAAGAATTGTCTTTTAAAGAAAATCGGAATTAAAAATTCCATCAAACTTGAGTAAGGTTTGATTCCTCTTTGGAGTTAACTACAGTTGTATCACGTCTCAGGTTTACAAGAACTCTCTTTTGTCAGGTTACAAGGGTATAGCTGAGAAGTGACTCCATAATGTTAAAGTTTCAGGTAGTTAGTATAGAACAGAATACAAACCAAGCCTTTAGGCTCTAGCATTACCAATTGATGATGATCTTCAGTGAATCAAAACTGATTTGCATTATTCATCTACCTTTTTTTGTGGCCCTTGTGAAGCAAGGTTACCTCCATATGTCCTACAGGGATTTATTTCAAATAGTCTGCATGGAAAAAAACTGGATGAACCTAGACTTCTATGAGTAGAGCTACCAAGGCATACCAGAGGCTTGTCTGCTTCTTACGTCAGGAGTGGTCATACTGGGAACCAACAAATGTTATAAGCAGTGTAAGTTTTAGACCATCAGTTCCAGTTCCCTTTGTATTTGAAAACACTGGAGAGGGAGTGTCATACCACCTTGAAAAAGCAAAAAACTGTCATTGCCCATTTTCTTTCAAGGCACAGACATCTGGGCCTACACCCATCTCACTCAAAATCTGAATCATTGTTTCATGTTCATGACTAGCCTGTGTGACAGCTTCAATGGTTAGGTTTGTCCCTTGATCACAAGTCCACCTGTAGGTTTTAGGTCTCTCCCTGAACGTCCTGATGTTTCATGGGCCCACTGAGCTATGAATAATTACACATTCTCAAGTTCCCAGTCCAAATCCACCTGAGTTGCTTCAATTCTAGCAGCCTGGTTTACCTGCTTGTTGTCTTGGTGTTCTTCAGTGGTGCTGCCCTTGGGCTTGTGAGCATCTGTATGACATGCACCTTTACGGTAGTGTTTTCTAGCTGGGCAGCAATGCCTTGCCAGAAGGCAGCAGCCTAGAAGGCTTTACCTCTGCACTGCCCGTTGGTCTGTTTCCAGTGATGCAGCCACCCTCACAGGTCATTTGCCACAATCTATGGCATACAGTACTGGCTGCTTTTCTCATTCAGCTATCTATAGGGCCAGTTTCTGCAATCTGGCTCAACTTGCCGCCTCCTTTGATGGCTTTGACAACTTGTGTAGGACTTTAAACAGCAGCCTTCCACTTCTGATGGTTTCCTACAACACAGGACCCACTGGTAAACACGCCATAGTGCTTTTCACCTTCTGATAACTCATACGGTGGCACTTCTTGTGCATGAGTCACCTCCTTGAGTGATGCTTTGAAATTTATGCCTTCTGATGAGTCTATGAACCCTTCCAGGATTTCCGGGCAGCTGGAGTTCCCCATCCAAGACTGCTGCATGACCAACACTACCCACTTACTCTATGGGTATCCTTTGAACATTCAGAACAGCACAGACAATAGCAGTGCCAAGAGAAGCTATGCTTCTGTACCAACAACTTCTGAGGCAGCTCATTCTCCCTGTACATTGCTAGCATACCTTTTTCAGAGTATGGTGGGCCTTGGATCTTCTGCAGTCCCAGCTCCAAAACCTTAAAGGCTAATCTTGTATTTCTCCAGGTGTTTTCTGTCAGAGGCTCCAGTTGAGGCTGTGCTCCCTGGCTGCAGTGTACATTTCTCACAGCTGATCCTATCTGGATGGGCCAAAGGGCTACCACAAGAACTGTCTCCTCTTTTGATCTGTTCAAAGACCTGTTCCTGTTCAGGGGCCCACTCAAAATAGTTCTCCTTTATGTTCATTCAATAAAAAGGGCTCACATGCTCATGTAGCCTACCATACACATGCTTTCTCCAGTAATCCACAATGCCTATACAAGCCTATCTTCTCTATTTTTTAGCTGGTGCAGATATAGTTATTATCTTATTGACTGCAGCCCAGGGGTGCGACAACATCCATCTGGCTGGTTTAGTCCCAAGAACTGGATCTCTTGTGCAGGTCCTTTGACCTTGCTTTGGTTTTATGGGATAACCAGCCTTTCAAATGATCTGGATTATTCTTTTCCTCTTCTCAAATGCTTCCTCTGCTATGCTGCCCTGTACAAAGATGTCATCCATGTACTGCAGCTGTTCAGGGACTTCATCCCGGTCCAGTGCAGTCTGTATCAACCAAAAGACTGATAGGTATGTAGGGCTGTGCTTCCAGCCCTGAAGCAGTTGGTTCCAAGTGTACTGGATACCCTGCCACATGAAAGCAAACTGTAGCCTGCACTCTGCCAAAGGGATAAAGAAAAATGCTTTGGCAACATCCGTTGAGGCATACTGCTTGGCCACCTTTGACTCCCATTCATACTGGAGTTCTAGCTTGTCTCTATGGTAGCACTCAATGGTGGCACTACTTTGTTCGGTCCACGATAGTCCACTGTTAACCTACATCCTCTGTCAGACTTCTGCACTGGCCTTATGAGACCATTAAAGGGTTATTAAGTCTTCCTTGGCTCTCCAATAGATGAATCAACTTACAGATGGTAACCAGGGAGTCTCAGTTGATGCGATACTGCCACTGGTGCACCATCATGGTAGCAACTGCGTTTCTTTGTCACACAGCAGCCCTACAATAGAGAGGCCAGGCAAGGCAGACAGTTGTTTAACCCTCTTTGGGTCCACTGTGGCTACACTAAAGGTCTACCAGTACCTTCCTGGGTCCTTGAAATCCCCTCTCCTGAGGCAGTCTATGCCAAGGACACATAGAGACTCCAGACCATCACAATACAATGCTTCTGCCATTTGCCTCCTGTTAGCCTTATCTCAGCCTCCAAAATAGACAATGGTTGGCATACCCCTGCCACTCCACAAATCCAGGTGGGTCCTGCCCGCTCCTGCCCTGGTGGCATTATGGTACACTATGAGTGCACTGTCCCTGTTCCTTGTATCCTGTCTCAGGCACACAGGAAGAACCAGATGGTGCCATATAGTGTGCACCTGGGGCTCCCTTTCCCTCTGGCAGGGGAAGGCTGATTCCACAGGGCAGCCCTGACAGCCAAGACACTGCCTGTAGGGATGAGAAGTGGAGGGATTATCTTTGAAACACCCTGGAACTGGCAAAACAGTCTCTCCATAGCTGGTACCTCAAGATGTGGCCAGTCCATCATCACCAGGGAGTTGACATATGACACTGATGCATTTAACACAGACTTCCTCTACACAGTCCATGTGTTCTGGGTGTCATGCAGATTAGTGGGGACCTGTTTGTTGTCCAGGTCAATGGAGACTGCCTCCACCACTGCTAATTCTCTTAGATACTGAACACCTTCCTCAGCAGGGGCTCAACCGCCTCAGTAATTGACAAGATCACCCTTGAGAGCACACCTCACATTCAACAGGAAATACATCCAGAGGCTGCAGATAAGTCAACTCTCTTCTGATTTCTTTGATGATTCCCTGGTCCCTAGTGAAGGATCCCAGCTGCTGGGATTTCCTGTCCTCGATTCCTGACTACCCTTTCCAGCATCCCAACATCTGAGCAAGCAGGTAGCAATATGCTTGCCTGGCTGGCAGCCATAATTCTTCCACATATATTGGAGCTTGCTCAGGGTTAAGGATGGGGTGGTTTCTGCCTTTTGGATGACTTCTCTCACCTCTTCCTTCTGTTTTCTTGCCAAAGGACTGGCTTCCTGATCAGACTCTTCCTCCTCCTCCTCCTCCTTTACTAACTGATGGTACAGCCCTGTTGACGTCCACTGCCAGTGGCTCCTTTTTACTACTGAGGCTATCACTGTGGTTGAGTTTTGGGTCCCTGTCTCAACCATTGTCTATCTCAGCCTTAGAGATAGAGAGCCACTTTGCCCTGCTGCTGTGACATTGCTAGACAGAGGCCCAACAGGCACAGGCCAAGCCCCAGAACAGTGCTAGGAGCTTCTGGGTCTCACTGAGGTAGGCAAGGCACCCTTCCACCAAGTGGTGCACCAATTCAATGGCACTGCATGCCTGTTCAAGTGTAAAATCCCAGGTTACAGGAGGTGGTAACAGCCCTAGGCACTTGCCCAAACCCTTCTACACACCCTGTCACCCAGAGATCAATTGCCTTGGGGCACGTTTCTCTGTCACTTTAACAAGTTGTCTACTCCTACACCAGGACCAAACTAGGTCCCACCCAAGCAATAACAAGCCAACAATGTTAGATAAGAGGATCAAACATCTTACATAAGGATGAACCAAAAACTCAGGAGCCCACACAACAGATTTGGTCACATCAACCCCAGAGGAGAAGAAGGAGGTGTGATCCCTTGTTCTATGTGCCAGGTAGCTCATGCAACACAGGAGGAGCATCACAGCCAGGACTGTATGCCTGGACTGGCATATGGCCATTGCTTTTATAAAAATACATTGATAAGCAGCACAGCAAATAGCAAGAGTGAAAGTAGCCATTAAAACCCCCTAAACTCTAATACACAGTAAAGCAAGCAAGCTCTGTGACCCACAGAGGAGCCTACCAATTAACAGTTTAACATGCTCAGATCAAAACTGTCATTACGGCAAACCCCGCACTGGGTGCTAAAAAGGACTGTGATGGTTCACCTGGCCAATGGCCGAACACCCACAAAGCTGCTAACTCCCTCCTGTCTCCCATGGGACAAGGAGAAAACAGAAGTAAGTTGAGAAGATTCATGGATTCAGAGAATGACCGTTTAATAGGGAAAACAAAAGCTGCATGCGCAAGCAAAGCAAGAAGAGGAATTCATTCACTACTTCCCATGGATAGGTAGATGTCCAGCCCCTTCCTGGAAAGCAGGGCCTCAGCACAGGTAACGGTTGCTTGGGAAGAAAAATGCCATAACCATGACCTTCCACACTCTGTCTTCCTTTCCCTGAGCTTTTATGGCTGAGCATGCCATTACACAGCATATACCATCCCTTTGGATACGGTCAGCTGTCCTGGCTGTGTCTCTCCCAACCTCTTGCCCACTGCCTGCCTACTCCCTGGGAGGCATCAAGGGGCAGGCCAGGGCAGAGTGGAAAAGAAGGCAAGCTTTGACACTGTGCAAGCACTGTTCAGCAATAGCCAAAACATCCCTGTGTTATCAGCATTGCTTTAGCCACAAATCCAAAAGCACAGCGCCATATGGGCTGTCATGGAGAAAGTTAACTCCATCCCAGCCAGACCCAGTACAATCACGCACTGAGGGAGTCCCCTTTCCTTATTCCCACTGTCTGTAAAGTAAAGAAAGATGGTACTTTATCCATGAGGGAAACAGGGAATAATGCAAGCTTGTCACAAATGAAGATACACAACCTAGTTTCTCTCTAGGTGAGTCCCAGCTGCTTAATCAATTCTCCTTTCTCCACTTCCCACCCAAAGCTCTTCCCTATATGAGTATTGACACTTACAGTTCTATGACGTTCTCCTTTTGCATTTAAATAAGCTTTGATTGCAGCCAAACCTGTGTACTCTCCTTGGGCTCCACTGCAAGAGGAACACAGACCCGGTTACACAAGCACACAAACCAGAAAGAGCCAACTGTCTACTGAAACTTCAAAACTGTCCAGCCCTAATCCTTCTCAATCACTTTAGGCAAGTGTCAGCAAATTAAAAGAAGTACATCCCATGGATTAAATCACAAATGAGTAAGCATTAATTAACAGCTCCTGCCTCTTTTATAAACAGTAGATGAAAAAAGTTATGCCATTTTATGTGCCTACACTATAAGGTAGATCTTTTTGGAAACTTGAGTTGATCCCCATTTCTGCACTTAGCAGGGGACTACAGGCTTGACTACGGAGAGGCAAACTAATACTTAAGTGCATAGTAAAGTGTATGCAGTGAAACACAAGACTCTTTCAATGACAACCTAAGTGCAGAATAAGACCTTGCTGCTCATATGGTACCAAAACTACAAACAGATATAAACAGGCTGCAGCAGTTCTCATTCAGCTGTGCTTTATTTATTTCAGAGCATGCAGATCCTAGGCATTCTTCAGTCAAACCTCATACTACTGAGTGCATCAAGTACCAGTTTCAACAACTATATAGTTGCCAGCTCATACAGCTTATTCTTATTTCAGACCTTTAATTCTAGCTCATAGGAGAATATCAGTAACACCACCATTTTAAGCAAGAAACGGTGGAGAAACCAGTGTTTGTAAAGAGGAAAACATGGGAAAAAAGATCAAAAGAATAGAAAGCACCAAATCATTACATTTTTAGAAGAGACAAGAGAAAACAAGATTCTGCAGTTTTGAAAAAAACAAATCTTGTTTTCATAACTTTGCATTCAAGGCTTCTCTTTGTCAAATTCAGAAATTTCTTTCATTTTTGGCTTGCACATTTTCTTTAGAGGTAAGTTTTTGGAATCATGTTAAGGCGATTGTTCAGAATGTTCAGAAAAATTTTCCTACCTGTTTGGTTGGAAAGATATCTTGTCATAGCCAGTAATCTCACACAGGTCTTTCTCTAAATCACTGAAAAGCTGTTGATATCCCTGAGCTTGATCCAGGGGCACAAAAGGGTGGATGTTGGCAAATTCTTTCCATGAAATAGGCTATTAAAAAAAAAAAAAAAAAAAGGGTAAAGTGCTGTAACACAAAATTCTGCAGACAACTCTGTTTTGTTGTTAAGTGCTCAAATAAAAATCGAACATTTCTTGTACAGCAAGACAAGTTCCCAACCTTGTTGTAAGATGCAGCCTGGCGGAACAGAGAGGTTTTGCTGGAATCCAGGAAAAAACAGGAGAGTTTATGACCTTTGGAAGAAGGGGCAGACAACTCAGGAGGACTACAAGGATGTCAAGAGGTTACGCATGGAGAAAATAAGAAAGGCCAAAGCCTCACTAGAACTTAATCTGGCTACTGCCATAAAAAGACAATTAAAAATGCTTCTATAAATACATTAGCAAAAAAAGGAGGGCTAAGGGGAATCTCCATCCTTCATTGATGTGGGAGGGAATATTGCCACAAAGACTGAAGAAAAGGTTGAGGTACTTAATGCTTTCTTTGCCTCAGTTCTTAATAGTAAGACCAGTTGTTCACTGGGTATCCAGGCTCCTGAGCTGGAAGACAGGGATGGGGAGCAGAATGAAGCTCCCATAGTCCAAGGGGAAATGGTCAGCAACCTGCTACACCACTTAAACATGCACAAGTCTATGGGGCCAGACATGGTCCAGCTGAGGGTACTGAGGGAGCTGGCAGAAGTGCTCACCAAACCACTTTCCATCACTTATCAGCAGTCCTGGCTAACTGGAGAGGTCCCACTTGACTGGGGGTTAGCCAATGTCATGCCCATCTAAAAGAAGGGCCAGAAGGAGTCTCCGGGTAACTACAGGCCTGTCAGTCTTGAGTTCTGTACCGGGGAAGGTTATGGAGCAGATCACCTTGAGTGCCATTACACAGCATGTGTGGGACAACCAGGGGACCAGGCCCAGCCAGCATGGGTTTATGAAAGGCAAGTCCTGCTTGATGAACCTGATCTCCTTCTACAGCAAGACGACCTGCCTAGTGGATGAGGGAAAGGCTGTGGGTGTTGTCTCCCTAGACTTAGTAAAGCCCTTGACACCATTTCCCACAGGATTCTCCTGGAGAAGCTGGCTGCTCATGGCTTGGACGGGTGCGCTCTGCGCTGGGTTAAAAGCTGGCTGGATGGCTGAGCCCAAATAAAAAAAAAAAATGGAGTTACATCCAGCTGGTGGCTGGTCACAAGCAGTGTTCCCCAGGGCTCAGTGCTGGGGCCAGTCCTGTTTAATATCTTTATCAACGATCTGGATGAGGGGATCGAGTGCACCCTCAGTAAGTTTGCAGATGACACCAAGTTGGGTTGAAGTGTTGATCTGCTTGATGGTAGGAAGGCTCTGCAGAGGGATCTGGACATGCCGGACCGATGGGCCGAGGCCAGCTGGATGAGGTTCAAGAAGGCTCCGTGCCGGGTCCTGCAGCTGGGTCACACCAGCCCCACACAGCGCTACAGGCTGGGGCAGAGCGGCTGGAAAGGGCCTGGTGGGAAAGGGCCTGGGGGTGCTGGTCGGCAGCCGGCTGGGCATGAGCCAGCAGGGTGCCCAGGTGGCCAAGGAGGCCAGCAGCACCCTGGCTGGTGTCAGGAGCAGTGTGGCCAGCAGGGCAAGGGAAGGGACTGTCCCCCTGCACTGGGCACTGGTGAGGCTGCACCTCGAACCCTGTGTTCAGGTTTGGGCCCCTCACGGCAGGAGGGACGTAGAGGGGCTGCAGCGTGTCCAGGGAAGGGCAAGGGGCTGGGGAAGGGTCTGGAGCACAAGGCTTAATGAGGAGTGGCTTAGAGAACTGGGGCTGTTTAGCCTGGAGAAAAGAAGGCTGAGGGGAGTCCTTGTTTCTCTCTACAACTACCTGAAAGGAGGTTGTGGCGAGGTGGGTATTGGTGGGTGTTGGTCTCTTCTCCCAAATAAAAAACAACAGTACAACAGGAAATGGCTTCAAGTTGCATAGGGGATGTTTAGGTTGGATATTAGGAAAAAATTCTTCACTGAAAAGGTTCTCACGCATTGGAACAGGCTGCCTGAGGAATTTAAAAGGTATTTAAAAGATGTGTAGATGTGGCATCTGGGGACATGGTTTAGTGGTGGACTTGGCAGTGCTAGGTTAGCAGTTGGACTCTGTGATCTTAAAGGTCTTTTTCAACTCTAAACAACTTTATGATTCTATGATTTCCAGGACATTTTTTTAACATTCAGAAGATGCCTAAAAATCCTTAGCTTCTCCTTCTAGGTGACCTATCTTCATGTAAAGCTGTGGGATCACAGGGCAAACAGAGAGGAGTCATGTGGAATAGTACATAAGACTGTTTCACACAGCTTTGTTGCTATCCATTTTAATTAGAAGGGAATAAACAAGACAGAAAAGAGTCAAAGGAGAAGACACAGAGAAGGCAGTGAGAGAAAGGGGACAAAGGAAACCTAGTGAAAGATCAAAGTGAGAAGCCAACAGAGAGAAAGCAGAGGAAGCTCATTTGGAGTTGAAAAATCATTTGGTACCCAAGCAGCCTGTCTAAGGCTCTGCTCCATTTGCTACCAGCTACAAAAATGAAGATATATGGGGACTCCAGCTCATTACCTGTCAAAAAGGCTATCCTAAGAAATAGAAAACTGACAAAGAAGCATGAATTCCCAGTCCCACCTAACTCTTTCTGTATTTCTGAGGATTTGACTGTAAGATGTATAAAGCAGACAGAAGTTAGGTACTAAAGCACCACATCAGAGAACAGGACTGCGATACCTAATTCCAAATTTATTTTTCTTCCTTTTTTTTCCCCCAGAATGGAGTCTTCAAAGTCACTCACTCTCTGGCTGTTGTTGCACTCCTACTGTGTTTTTCAGAACTTTTTCCTAGCGGAAAAACAAGCTGATGGCTTTAGCTACTTCTGAAACTGCCTTCTCAGCTGAAGTACTAGATCAAAATTGGTCTTTACTGCTATATAGTGATGCTGGCTATATAGCTTACTCATGTGGATCTCTAGTAAGTATTTCTGCAACTTACTGTAAGTTCAGCTGAACTATTGAGCTTCATTGTGCAGGACCCCTAAAACAGAAGGACATTTGTCAGTATGTATCAAAATATACAAATACGTATGCAAGAACCTAATTTTTTCTCTTTTTGGTACCTACCAAAGGAATCATGCTGTGAACGAGGGAAATATCTTTGTTTTCTAATCTTTTCATGTACCGCACGATATTTGTCTCAGAGTGATAGCTGGAGAACATAAAATGTGGTGTTAAGGCAAGCGCATTAGCTATACCAGCTGTATATCTGTCCTCTAACATAGGAAAAGCCATTAAAAAAGAACTGAACTGAAGATAATTTTTAATATATACTAAATACTTCTTTCCAAGTTGGTACTTTATGCTTGCTAATAGCAATGTGAATGAAAAATGCCTATTACCATTCGCTCAGAAATGTTCTCAGTAAATATGGAACATAAGGGTTCTAGCAAGTCTGCTGATACTACGCCCTCAAATAACAGCTTGCACAATGTAGCAGATTAATAGAGAAACACATCCCACATGTGACCACGAGTATTGCTTTGCTCACTTAAAATGTGAAATGTATATAAAAATGCTACTAAATAGATCATTTCAGAGTAACAAGGGACTGTATGAATACAGCTCTAACACTGCCTTCAACTTACTCTTGTACTGTTTTCAAAAGGAAATACTTTCAGATTCCATTAAAATATCAGATACACAACAATTTCACAAACCTGTTGAAAACCTGATGTGTCAAGAATTTGGAAGTTCTCTTAAATGGGGTGCTAAGGATGCCTTTGGTTTCCTCGCCCATACCCTCAGCAATTAGCTCCTTTGACATAAAGAAACATGGAGTCAAATACTTTCAGGAAATTTCTTTTTTCACCGTCCAATTTCCATCACAATTAGCTTATACTGCCAGCTTACCTTACAATTTAACCAGCTTTTCAGGTAAAAAAAACCCAACTTTATTAACATACATACCTGTATATATCTAGCATGACAACAGTATTAGATTAAAACTGGGTACAGATGTCTCAGTAGTCCTCATCTTGGAAGTATTGCTGCTAATTACCAATGACATGCAACAAAAATTCCAGAGGGAGAGAAATAATTGACCACCATGTCCTAACCCTCCCAAACAAGTAACAGCCTAAATGCAAGGTATCCAGCCTGACCAAAAGCACTAAGGGTCACAATCAGGAAATGACGTTACTTTGTTACATAAATCGTTGTTATCTCATACTGTGTCCTTCTTTAAGACAGCATCTGAAATTTTCAGTATTTAACAACTGGTCATCATACAGACACCCACTATCCCAAGAGCAGTTTTGCTTTTCACTGAAAATCTGAAGCATTCAGATAATTTAATCTATATATCTATTGTCTACTTACAGCTGAAGATTCACAACCAAAAATCCATAATATGTCATCTAGGTCTTTCTCACTTACAGTTTCATCCAGTGATACTCCAAGCTATGGATAAAAGCAACAGTGATTACTCAAAGGTCTTAATTCCAGAGGCATAGTGTATTGTTCTGGTCAAGAAAAAACATTCCAGAAACATAGAAGGAAAAACAAAAAGAAAAAAATCAACCTACTCAACAATCTGAAAATGTCATTTTATGTGATATATACAGAAATTTATTTTATTTACATAAAATTTCCCAGTTCCTACCTTTCCCCTGCTAAACCATCCAAGTGAGATGGCTCAGAGGCTTCAAGACTTGTGACCTCACTTGTAACTGTTTTCTATTTGATAGGAAAATTGCCCATTTTCTAGACCACCTCCCCCATCCTATTTTACAGAACATATCAGACTTTGCCAAAAGTCCTTAGTGCCTACTAAAATGTGGTTTAGATATCACTGTCTTTAAACACTCCCACAGGACCTGTGGAGGTCACCTTGCATTTCCTCATTAAGTTTCAGAGTCTCTCCACTCTAGTCTTTGGTGGCATATTTAACATGAAACAATCAGATAATATTTTTAAATAGGCATAAAATGAAAACACAATTATTTCTGGAAGTTCAGTACATCACTTCTGTCTTTATATTATCTTCATAAATGACTTATATAGCTGAGAAAATTGCAAGAAGTCTCCAAATAATTTTGTTCTGTTTAGCATATGTAATGAAGAGAAGCAATGCAGAAAATGTCATGCTAGAAAATTTCTGAAAGGTTTAGGGAGGTGCTTACTCTGCCATCATTATAAATCCGAAAATTTATCTTTCTAAGAGCTGCCCTGTCCAGAACTTCTTTGACTGAGCATCCACAGGTGATCACCAAAGTATCAAAGAATAGATCATGATGTAGTTTATGACCAGCTCGCCTGAGACCTATAAAAATAGGAATTTAATTATATTAGCTACATACTGTTATTGCTTGCTTACACAGTGCTTGCATAACAACACCATCAATCTCATCAGTAAATGCTTTTACATAATAAAGCAAAATATTCCCCTTGTGTACAGAGCAGCAAAATCACCAGCATTATAGTGAAATGTCACTGCACATGAAATGCACCTAAATATAAATAAATATACATTAAATATAAATAATGCAGATTGAGTCTAGGGAAAATCCTTCTGATATATCAAATTTGAAATATATACAGTAGCAGAAGTGGTATATAAATGCAGTAAGGACAAAATCACAAGAATGGGAAGAAAAAAATTGATTATATAAATGGACATTAACCATCATGGAACTTGCCATAACAAACAAACAAAGTTTATTCTTAGTGCTTTCCACACCAACAAAAGGATTTCCAGCTAAGCTGGCAAATAAGGCATGGATAATTGTGGCAATCTTTCTTCAGTTCCTAGTATTCCAGTTCTGCATAGCTCCTTCCGTCAGCAATGACAGTCATACCAGTGAAAAAAACCTGCAGACCACATTGTCCAGCTGCAGTCATTATTTTCTCCTACAGATTCTGTGCTTTCAGTCAGCTATTAAGCTTTGGAATTTCAGTGTTCACAGAAGGTAACATACTCCATCCAACTTAACTGAAATGTTCCTAGTTCTTTAGTCTCATTTATTACTTATTTTTTGCTATGTTATTACTACTCTATGCAGACTTCTGTGTGCAAACTAGGATGGTCCAATAAGTGAAGAAAAGAGCTTGCAGCTGGAAAACAACATTTGAATCTTACCATATAGAGACTCGCTGTTTGACTTCTGTTAAGTTTCTGAAGCGAAAAGAAGCAATGCTTGCAAGCTCACATCACATAGATATCTAATTCTTACATGTCATCAGAAGTACACAAAAACATTAACTATTTATGTTGTATTAAAATGTTCTCTCTGGAGTTGAGAGAACACATATAAGCTGGCAAAAAAAAAAAACCATAAAGGAGATATATTACTCTAGAATGTGTAAGGATTTAAGAACAGTTTCTGCAAACATTAAATGCTCACCTTCAGCCAAGATTAGAGTAGCATTATGTACCCGTCTTGCAATATGCCTTAATCCATCAGATCCATGATATACACCAAACATGGCTGCCATGTTAGCCAGAAGAGCCTAGGATCCAAACACAGTTTAGAACATGATTATTATTATTATCATCATCATCATCAAAGATTGTTGCATGTTAGTTTAGTGGAAAGCTTCTTCAGCACCATGGACAACCACGTACCCTCAGCTGATGTTATAATTACATGTTGTCTACAAAACAAAAGGTAAGAAAGGCAAAATACTTTTATGAAGCTGTAAGCACTGATTATGAATTCAATGTCCTTTGAAATGTAACCATGTCAGCAATTAACATGAACTTAAATTCAACTACCACAACAAAGAGGTTTGAAGACTCCCGAGTAAAGCTAGTCTCATAGGAAACTAATTGTTTACAATTGGTACAAAATATTTCTGGAATATCTCATTAATATCTTAATCTTAATATATTGTGCCCAAATCTGGCACAACATTAAGAACATGAGCAAAGCATTGATAGGAGCAGAAAATATTATGAACTTGTCTGGCTGAGGCATGCTGAAGATAACTATTTTGGATGATTACTCACTTAATCATGATATTTTCCTGCAAAGATAGCTCTTTGCCAATGTAATATTTTTGCATCAAATTGTGTAGACAAAAATACAACTTCTGACAACTTGAACAAGTATTTTTAGAATTTAAAAATGGATTGTTTTTTCTTGACTGGGCAATTTCAGATCATTAGAATTCCCTTTTGTTTTATTAAAAATTCTGTCTCATTCATAACAAACAGCACTATTCAGTGGCGATCACCCTACAAGACAGAGGGACTCAGGACACTGCACAAATTCAAGGCTAAAGTCTTTAGTAAAGAAAAGAGATACCAGTACACTCTTTTCAAGCAGGTTTCCATTTTTCAAAGGGCTCAAAACAAATGCACAAGTACCAAAATATTTTGATGCTCTTCATTTTTCTAATAAAAACTCTCAGAAGTAAAACTAACTCAAATACTCCTGTGATGTTAAGACTATAATCTTATGATATAATATGTTCCATTCTGTTGCTGAAAATAAAGCATGAACAAGTTACCTGTGCTGTGCAAATGTTGCTGGTAGCTTTATCCCTCCTGATATGCTGCTCTCGTGTTTGCAACGCGAGTCGGTACACTTCCTTTCCATTTGCATCTCTAGGTCACAAGTGAAAATGTTGCTTCTGTTACTTTAAAATTACAGTAATTTAAGACATAGGGCTCTGCGCATGCTAACCTAAATCTAGTTATCTATCCTGAGAGACAGAAAGGTTCTGTACAGAATAAGGCATAAGCCAGGACAGCTGGGATATAAAACAGAGAGTGAGACTAAAGACTCTATATTTCTATTTACATCATGGCTGGCAAATGTGTTCAGTCAGGTAGAGCACAGTGTTCTTTAAGCATAGTACAGCAAAATTGGTATTTGCCTTAAAATGCCACAGATTATTGCAATTGTTTTCACTGAGTACTCATCCAGAACTTAATGTGAACAATGAGAAGACAGCATCCTTTCTAATTATGTCAATTAACAGCATGTTGAATTTGTATATAAAAATAACCCAACAAAGTTGTATGAGATAAGTGAAAGGGCTCTGGCCAATCCATCCTTTAAGTGTCCTTTTGTGGAGTTCCCAACATGTTAAAAATGGACCGTTAAGAGCCAATCTAATGTCCTTTAGAACTATGAAAACTTTCAGAACCGCCACAAAAAGAAATGGACGAACTATGTACACATATATATATATATATATATATATACACCTGCATGTATGTGGAGGTTTGAATAACTACACTACTTCCTCAAGTACTTGCACACCAGTTATATGACATCTAAGTAATTTTTACTGTACAGCTCAGTTTATCATCAGTCCACACAGAGGGACCTCGACAGGCTGGAGCAATGGGCTGACAGGAACCTCATGAAGCTCAGCAAGGGGAAGTGCAAAGTCCTGCGCCTGAGGAAGAACCCCGGGCATATGGGGTACGTGCTGGGGGCCGGCAGGCTGGAAAGAAGCTTTGCAGAGAAGGCCTTTGGGGGTCCTGGGGGACACCAAGTTGAACATGAGCTGGCAGTGTGCTCTAGTAACAACAAAGAAGGCAAACGGTACCCTGGGCTGTGTTAAGCAAAGCTTCTCCAACGAGCTAAGGGAGGTGATCCCTGCCCTCTCCTTGCCCTGGTGAGGCCACACTTGGAGCTCTGTGTCCGGTTCTGGGCTCCACAGTATAAGAGAAACAAGGACCTACTGGAGAGAGTCCAATGAAGGGCCACAAACATACTGAAGGGACTGGAACACCTGTCCTGTGAGGTAAAGCTGAGAGAGCTGGGACAGTTCAGCCTGGAGAAGAGAAGGCTCAGGGAAAACACAGTATATATATAAATACCTGAAGGGAGGGTGCAAAGAGGATGGAGCCAGGCTTTTATCACCAGTGCCCAATGACAGGACAAGAGGCAACAGGTGCAGACTGAAAACACAGGAGGTTCCTCCTGAATATGTGGAAACACTTTTTCACTGTGAGGGTGACTGCGCACTAGTACAGGTTGCCCAGAGAGACTGTGGAGTCTCCTTCCTTGGAGATCTTCAGGAGACATCTGGACACAGTCCTGGGTTCTAGGTCACCCTGCCTGAGCTGCGGGCTTGGACAGAATGACCTCCGGAGATCCCTTCCAAACTCAATCATTCTGTGATTCTGTGATCAAAAACTTAAAAAATTCCACAGCAGAAAGCTGCATTTTCTTTTCCAACTTTCTTAAGATGCAGAAAGATGAAAGTAAATTAAAAATATTAATTTAGGGGTAGTCACAGAGTAGCAGTAGCATGACCACAATAAATGCAATTACTGCTCTTTTCTAAAAGACTGTAACAGACTTCAGACCAAAATCTGAATTGGGGAACAGATTTTAGAATTATGAGTAAAGCCTAAAGATACGTTTAGGATAAGCAAGATGACTGAAAAATATATTTGAAGGAGTATTACTACACAAATTAAATACTTCCAAGCTTATTTATAACTGTTAATGTCATTAGTTATTTTGGTTACTCAAGTACTTCTGACTAGCTTCTGTGCCAAAGGTATGCAGTCTTTCCAGTGACAATTACTTTGCATTTCTACTACTCCCAGTTAGACTTCTTAACAAAATTCAAAACATGTCACCCATAACAAGGATTAAAGCTAAGTTTTTGCACACTATTTCTCTGCTTTGTTTAAGCTTGATTACAGTGTGAACTAGGTCAAGTCCCTTCTTGATTATCTGACAGGTTCATTGAATTTTCTTCTTCCCGTTTATGTTTTTAATGACTGGATGTCAGACAAAAAGGTACAACAGTACAGAGTAAGCAGAGTAAGTTAGTTTGCAAAGCCTCATGCCATCACAATTAACCCTTTCTGCTGTTTCAGTTATCTTTTCATCCCACATTGCATCAAGCACTACAGGCAGTTCACAGCTTCATTCCGTATGCGTGCAGTATTTTAAGCTTGCTCCCTAAAAATTGAAGGCTGCTTTTTTTCTCCAAGTTTTCAAGGTGTTCAGTACAACACCATGGTCACCTGTTATTCATAAAGTCTGCACAAGACGGTCATGATGTGTTTTATTTCAATTTCCCTGAAGAAACTAAGGGGGAAGAGAGCCTTTACCTTGTAACGCCCACCATTCTGCCTGGCATCATTCTCACTAGATTTTCCTTGACAGCAAAGAATGCTGCATGGGGTCCCCCGTAGCAAAGCGGAACGCCAAATCTCTGGGAGTTACCAAGGACAACATCTACCCCAAACTCTCCAGGAGGCTTCAGAATACAGAGAGCCAGAAGATCAGTAGCGCAGCAGGCGAGAGCCTAGGAACAGAAGTGCACAGAGCAATCAGCCTCTTTTCTGAAGGAATGGTGTTAGCATGGGATCAAAGTTTGAAGAAGGTACAGCTTCAAACAGTTCTATATTGCTTGCACAGAGCTGAGGCGCAACAGTTGTAATGGTTATCAATTGCATGGAGATGAAGAGTAATACTTCAGATGGAGTCTCATGTAACAGTTTTTGTGAATGTGGCTGTTTGATGCATCAGATTGAAATCTGTCAGACCAATAAAATTTACTTTACCCCGTTCTGATGAGCTCTTTCAACAAGTTCAGAGAAGTCTTCCACCTTCCCTTCAGTGTCCGGATACTGAAATAATACTCCACTGACATCCTTTCCACTGAAATCCATCTCATGGGGTAATCTGAGCTCCGTAATAACACCAGTATAACTGGAAAACAAAAACATGCAGAAGACAACATATTCAAACCAATTCTTGCCTTGGAGTGATGCTTAATACGACGTTTTCATTGACATATATATGTATCTTTTCTTTAACATCCAGAGAGGTGAGCCTGATTTGCAGTGCTAAACGTTAGGAAAGATTTGTGTCATTGTATATAGTGCTAAAGAATATCTGCACTTTCTATCATCACCAGAAATGTGGATGAAAGCAGAGCAGGGGATGCATAAACTACCTGATATCGAGATTTTGCTGTTTTACCATGTTCAACTTCGAGAACCAAGTCATATTTTTAGAAGATGGTTACTTTAAACTCTAAAGTAAATGAATTTAGCTTTCATTAAAAGGTGTTTTCCTGTCAAGGGTAATTAACTTCCTAGTTAAAAAAAAAAGACCAGACTGAATTCAATATTTAAATGTACATATCTGTGCAAGCAACTTAAGAAGAAAATTAAATATTTTCTTTTTATCAGGTATTTAGTCTCTTTTTAAACATCTTCAGTTACTCTGCAGTTGTTTTTGAATGGAAAAGCAAAAGAAACACCAATCATTAACAGATTTCTACTTCTATTTTGCAAAGAAGGCATAACCCTATATTCCAGAAATGTTAGGTACATGATGAAGAGGCACAGATGAAAAATGATTCAATGTAAGTGAAAAGATATGGTAAAAAATGGAGAAGAACATTACTTTGCTCTAGTTTGAACCACTGCTATAGTCTGAGGGTGGCATCGAGCATCTACATAGAACTTCCTTCTTTTGTTGTGCCTGTAAAAAAGAAAACAAAAACCAGAAGGCTTAGATATCAAGAATATTGTTTTCCATGGAAATAAAATTAATTGGTTTTCTAAGTGTGAGTCTTCTTAACTTAAAAGGCAGTTGTAAATATTGGTTATTATAACCAAATTATGTGTAAGATTGAATGAAGGTTCTGGTCCATTTAAAATAAGAAAGTTAAAATCAGACATTTAATGGGATTCGTATGTGACAAAAATTAAAACAGACTATGAAACAGAGCAAGGAGTCTACTTAAGAATTTGCAGGAAATGCCTCCATACACACATATTCTTTTAAAGGAATACAACTGTAGTCTTTTATATAGATTTTCAGTATTGCTGTAGATAACCAAATATGAGCCATCAAAGTAATAAAATAAAGACTAAAAAAATTGCCTTGTTTTCTATGGTAAACATGATTTTATGTCCAACTGATGCTTTGAACAACTGAATAGTTACAACATAACTCTGCTGTGTAATCTTCCTGATACACAGTCCTACAGCAACCTTCAAACATCTCTCAGTTTTCATTTGATTTGCAGATCCCTTTCAAATGCCCCTACAATACAGATACATGAAAGTAAATTTGGAATCACCAGTAAGTTTCACTTTTAGCAGCTTAGGCTGATGTACTTCACTGGTTTTTAAAGCTCCTTTTAACCACTAGTGGGGAAAAAACAATTCACATCTTCAGTGTTCATGGACACAAGAGATTCAGGACACAGAATATTAGGTTATGCAATAAAGCTCCTCCGCACCCCCACGGAGAGGCAATGGCGGGTGGGCGAGCCCAAATAACTTGTGGTCCCTGATGCTCACAAGGCCCGTCACAGGAGGTACCAGCCCATCAGAAAGCCATCTCCACAAGCACAGAGGAGCACAGAGGCCTCAAGGCAGGTGGGAACTCTAATTAATTCATGCAAACACACTATCTGAGCACCCCCCAGGGAGGGAAACATTATGGGATGCAGGGGAATAGCATTAGGGGATTTCAAGGGCTTATTATGGATATTTAGGGGGAAAGGGATACAGCTAAGTGATTCTGGAAGAAACAAGTGTAAGAAAATAGAAGGGTAAGGGGGTAAACAGAGCCAGCCATATATGTACACAGCTGCTGGATGATGTGCTTCCATCCCACTAGTGCAGTCTGTCCTCTGGTCTTGTTAATCCTTTCTGATTCCTTCCATGGCTGAAGGGACTTTGTATTCCAGGAGTGGGAGTGGATGTATATGGCTGCCTGGGTGCCAGGAACTGGATGTAGACCACAGAGGATCCACATGTCCATTATGCAACAACTGGAGTGACCAGGGTAAGTGGATTTCAGTGCCAGCAATTGGAGCAGTGCCTCAGCCATAGGGGCCCATGTGTCTGTGGTGGTAGCAGCTGGAGCAGGTGTGTGTCTGGATGCCAGCAGCTGGGCTGGTACCACAGTCAGGGCAACCAGCCTCTCTCCAGTAGGTCCTTGTTTCTCTTGTACTGTGGAGCCCAGAACCGGACACAGAGCTCCAAGTGTGGCCTCACCAGGGCAAGGAGAGGGCAGGGATCACCTCCCTTAGCTCGTTGGAGAAGCTTTGCTTAACACAGCCCAGGGTACCGTTTGCCTTCTTTGTTGTTACTAGAGCACACTGCCAGCTCATGTTCAACTTGGTGTCCCCCAGGACCCCCAAAGGCCTTCTCTGCAAAGCTGCTTTCCAGCCTGCCGGCCCCCAGCACGTACCCCATATGCCCGGGGTTCTTCCTCAGGCGCAGGACTTTGCGCTTCCCCTTGCTGAGCTTCATGAGGTTCCTGTCAGCCCATTGCTCCAGCCTGTCGAGGTCCCTCTGCATGTCAGCACAACCCTCCGGTGTATCGGCTGGTCCCCCTAGTTTTCTGTCATCGGTAAGCTTGCTGAGGATACACTCTGCCCCATCATCCATATCATTAATAGGAGCCAGTGTTGCCTTGGGTTATGCCATTAATAAGTGGCATCCCACTAGACTTCATGTCACAGACCACAACCCTCCGGGCCCAGCCATTCAGCCATTTTCAACCCACCTCATTCAGCCCACACTTTTTCAGCTTCTGTGTGATGATTTAAGGGAGACTCTCAAGGGCAACAATACCCACTGCTCCTCCTTCATCTACCCAAGCCTTTAGTTTACATCTAACTGTATAAAGTTATCAGGTTGGTCAAGCATGACTTCCCCTGTGTGAATCCATGCTGGTCACTTCTGATCACCTTCTTGTCCTTCACATGCCTGGAAATGGTTTCCAGGACTAGCAGTTGGTTCCATCACCTTTCAGGGATCAAGGTGAAGCTAACCAGCTAGTAGTTCCCTGCATCCTTACTCCTGCCCTTCCTGAAGACAGGAGTGATATTTGCTTTTCTCCAGTGCTGAGGCACCTCTCTCAGTTGCCATGATTGTTCAGAGACTACCAAGGGTGGCCTTGCAATGACATCAGACAGCTCCCTCAGCACTCATAGATGCGTCACATCAGGGCCGATGACTAAGTTTGTTTAACTATTCTCTAACCTGACCCTCCTTCACCAAGGGTAAGTCTTTCTTGCTCTAGACTGTCCTCTGCTCTCTAGGTCCTTAGGTTTGTTAAGGGCATAGATGTCTGAGTTAACATTCACATCAACACTGGGAACTTCTCTGGGGGCTTAACAACATGGGCTATAGCTGGTCTGTGATCTGCTCGCAGTGAAAAGACCCCACTCAACTGCAACCCACTCACCTAACCATACCTACACAGTAAAGACACCCTTGAAACTCTAAAATTCCTTTCTGCTGTGATTTAACCATACATTTAAACACAGTACCTGTGACATAATTGCATGGCTTCTGCAGCAGCTGTCCCCTCATCCAGCAACGATGCGTTAGCCACATCCATTCCTGTGATATCGCACACCATAGTCTGGTAATTTAGCAGGCTCTCCAGCCTTCCCTGGGAGACCTCAGGCTGGTAAGGAGTATACTGGGTAACCCTGTAAGAAATTAATTCTGAGTTTGTGTCTAAGAAAATAAATGTGTAACAGAATTATGCCAATACGTAACTAAACTATGTCGTAGGAAAAATAAATTGTAAAGCATAATTCACTAGAATGAAAGTTTGTTAGAAAACAGTTATTTTTAGATAGCTGTGATTTATTACTGTCCTGAAAGCCTGAAAGTATTTTCTTTTCTGGTGTTGACTTGGCTTTTTACAGGACAATTCTATTTCTCCATTTTGAAAAGAGAAATTACTTCTAAAACAGAGGTGTGAGTGCATCTAGGGGAAGTAGGTGCTGTGTGGGAGAATTTAATCAAGTCACAGTATCTAAACCATACTGCTTAGTTCAGCCATGTCTAAGTATTGCCATTATCTTTGAATCCTTTTCTTGCAAATCTTCTGCTCTCCTATGGGAGGAAAGGCACTTGGCATTTCACAGGATCAAGCTCAGCAATATGCAGCTCCTTCATATATATATATATATATATATCTATCCTTCCATATATGTTATTGAAAGGAAAGGAGACTGATGGGAGTTCTATCTGTTGTCATTTGGAGAACAAAACAGCAGAGGCTATGGGAGTAATTCCTCAGAAAAGGCAACAATGTAAGTGAAACACTCCATTATACAGTCATGAAAAACAAAGCAGCACAGGTCCTGGGATGAAAGGCAAGAATAAAGACCAGATTGTCTTCTTATGGCTGGAAATTTGGGTACTGGATTCCACAGTGGTTCAGGACAGACTTTATGCCAGTTTGAATCCAGAGTAGTGGCCAAGAAACAAGTGATAAGTGGGAATCTTTGTGGCCTCTTTTTTCTGGTAGTGGAAGAAAACAACAGTTTGTTTCCTGAACGGGTGGTAGAAAGCCCCAGACTTTTGAAAAATGCTTATGGGTGAAGGTATAGCCTTTATAAAGAGAGACTGAAGTATGTGAAAGCTCCAGTCATCTAAAGTCAACAGAAGGCAAGCTACAAAGATTTTTAAAGAACAATCTGCAGTATACAGGAAGATGAGAGGAGCAATAAAACAGTAATGCAAGACAGAAGGTAGGAAAAAAGTCGTGAAGAAGAGAACGGAAGAGCTAGAAAGAAGTATATACTCAATAAGTGAACTCAAAGTGTAATATATGATGCTAATGTATTTACCGTCTATTTAAATGATGTATCTGCTCAAACATTTCACATATACTATTCAGTGACAGAAAAGCAATAGATATATATCAAATCAGATAAATATTGATAATTTTACCAAACACCGAGGTTTTTTAACTGCTTCTTAGCCAAGTCTAACACTAAATTGCTTATGAACATATACATATACATACACATGCATAGTTCATAAGTGAGAACATGTCCTGGGCTGTATGCAACATTGCTCATCTCAGGAGTAATTTTTCTCCATGGCTACTAAACCCAGTTTTCAGTTTGTCAAGTAAACCTTCTGTCTGGGAGTATAAAGATTTGTATCCTGAATGGTCGTCCTGCCCACTCAGTTCTCACCAATAAAAAGAGTCATTCCCAACTCCTTTGCATGAACAGTAAGTTTTCTTGCTTAATAAAAGAAACTCTTCTGTACTTGAAGTTAACAATCTTATTTCTCATTTTATTTCAGCTAAAGGTCTTTTTTTGCATTATAACTTGAAGGAGGAACAAAAAGTAGACCAGTAAGAATTAAAGCATTAAGATTAACTGAAATACATTAGAGAAATATTACTCAGTGCAAGAGAAGAAAAATAAAACGAAGAATCATTGGTTAGAGCTTGCCAGAATAGTAAGTTAACAGAACCGAGACTGTAATTAAAGTTGAGTATACTGGCTTTATTGTTCATTTCAACAAAAACATTGTTTCATTAAAGCACTGCTAATTAGGGACTAACACAAAACAAGAAAGGTAGAGAAGTAATACTCCACATTCAACTTTGCTGCAGATTTTGCCAAAGGACATTAAAGATTTAGCTGTTCATGTGGTCTTCTCTATTTTGTTTTCAAAGACAAAGCGTCTTTCTTGAGATGTGAGTAATGCTCACAACTCCCTACTTGATGGGAACCCCTTTTCCTAAGATTTTATCTTCTATAATTAGAAATAGACCTTGCAATGAATGCTTCAAAGCAGACAACTCAAATCAGCTACCCAGAAGTATTTCTACTCAGTTTACACTCAAATTATTTTTAAATGAAGTTTTAATATTGAGTAAAATAAATAAATAAATTATGCTTAAACTTCCACTAAGTAGCTGCTAATTTGATAGTTGCCTTGAATAACCTCAATGCTACTCCACATAGCTGGGATAGTATGCTATACTGCAGAACAGAATTAATGACGCTTTGTGATTCTGTGTTGCTATTGAGTGGTAAAAGCAGTTGAAGCAAAATCAACTGATTTTGGAAAAGATGAAAAAAATTCAACCAAAAAATCTTTAATTCCATTATCACCACAAATTAAAGTTTACAGTTTAACAGATGTACATGTGAAGACACCTTTTATAACATAAAAATGTTTAATTAAACACTTTTTTTGGGGGTGGGGGAGGTCGTTTGGCACTGTCTAAGCATTTAGTCTTTTAATACAATAATTCTACTTCTGCACAATTTCTTCAAATAAAATATCTGGCTTTAATCTGCTTTAAACTCTGACTTCTGCTGAATCTATACTACACGTTATGTGACTTTTTAAAGTCACTCAGCAGACTCTTTAAACTCTTTAAAAGTAAAAGTAATTTTAAAAGAAAACTTCTACATAAATCAAATTTCTAAAAAGCACTCTAAACCATCTCTCATTCAAAACCCCCCCTCTTCTGCTTAGGTTTGTCCAAATGGCTATTCTGCACATAATTAAAGTCCAGTACCAATGACTAAAATGAATAGGAAGAACTACCAACGTGGCAAGGAAAACAACTACAAATTGCCTCTTGTTCAATCAAACTGGAGGAAAATACGATCTCCAGTCAGCATATGTTCTGACCAAAAGTACTTCTGCAGTACTTCTACTCCCAAGCTAATTCAGCCAGACAGTCATGATACGAAAGAAACCCCTTCCATGAGAAGTTTGTGGCATGTTTCTTGAGCCAGTACCTGACCTTCGGGAGTTTGGTTGTAAGTGGCATAACTCTTTGCTTCAGTTCAGTGCTTCACTTTTTGCCTCTCTCTGCTCTCAAAAATACTTGTATGTATATTGACTGCCGATGAAGGTTTTAAGAGAAAATCTGGCATCAAAGGAAGAAGTATGTAGGAAGCATGCTTTCAGCCAACAGCTAGGCCACTCATCAGAAGACCTGGCTAATGAAAGAGCAGAAACTTTTGTGCTTGGAAGTTGGGTTTGTTCTAGGTTTAGGAACAATCAGACTACATATTAACTGCAAGATTAACAGTTATATCTTCTTCATACTAAAGTTAGCTCTTGCTTGCACAGAATGATTCAGAAAACTCCATTATCAAGCAATATTCAATGAGCTAGTTCTTGGTTACTCTTTGTAGGTATAGTCAATAAGGTCTAATTCCTAAGCCTAATTTATCTCTTAATATACAGTAAGTTCTAGCAAAACAATTCTCCATACATTTTCCTTAGTGATTTTTTCTGTACTTTGACTGAATGTCTGGGAAGTTAATGTACTCATAATCTATGTAATACTTTCACCTTGTTACAAATTATGTTCTTGCAGTTTTAAACATCTGCAAGACTAATCTCATGCAATGGCAGAGCTAGAATTGATTTGGATTTCCAGTTATATAGAGTATCCTTTTTGAGATCTGACAATTAGTAAGATGAAAAGAACTTAAAGTAAGGACACACCACTAGCAGAATTTAAAGCAACATGCATGACCCACAGAAAAAAGATAATTCATACATCTGACAGCAGTTATTCATTTACGTTCATGGCAGGGCACAGAATTAATCTGGTATGCTACTAGGGAAAGAGCTTAGCACAATGGGTGTAAAAAAATTTAATTAGTATCTTAATGTAGGGTACAGCAGTATAAGGACTATGCATCCGCACCGGCGGTCAGAATGACAACTGTTCTGCCTGCATTTTAGAGTTGAGGTGTTCTAAGGATAAAGTAAGATACATATTAGCATGGCATTTCTTCGGAAAAAACAGGCTACTATTTTTGCTAATATCAACTGATAAGTGATGGAAAATACTTCTAAGACTTCCACCCCATGTTAGTCACAGGTAGCTAGGATCAAGCAAGTCAGTAACCAGGATCAAAAGGAAATAAAGTATCAAATATAAGGGATACTTTTCTTCTGCCTTCTGCTACTAAGTCAAATACCTCACATAGGGGACTGGAATTTTAACTGCGACACTTCAGGTCCACAACAGAAATTTCTCTGCTTTTTCTCTAACTTTCAATGAAAGTGTTCTTTGGATAAAAAGTTATCTGAAAAACATCTACCCCAAGTGTTTTGAAATAACTTCTTCCATGAATACAGAAGTAGTTAAAATGGGATTCATGCTTAAAAGAAAAGGACACCTATGCTTTTCTAAAGCTACAGGTACAAGAAATTCCTGAATGCTGACTTCCCAGGCATTTATAAGTGCAGTTTTGATCAGACAGTTTTATCTCATAGCAATTAAGTTATTAAGCTTTCATTGTGAAGAGAAATATTATAGACCATTGTCCAAATGCCTCAAAAATTTCCGAAACTCCAACAGTGTTGAGTACTTTCTTAACAGAATCTGAGATTTGGAAAGACTTCAGTGGCAATCTTCTAAGGAATGCAGTGTAGGTCAGTAGTCTCATTTTCAGCCAAGAATATATTTTGTTCTGAAGAGCTCCCTACTGAAATCTATCCCTTTGTTTCCTGCCTCCTCCTAGCAAGTCCCAGTATTCTAAATACTGCAAAGACCTTCACTTCCATGTTCACAGACTTCCATGAACAATCTTTCACAAACATACATTGCATATCAATGCATAGAGTCCATCTTGCTCTAATGAATGCCAAGCAATGAGAAACTACAGGTCATGTAAGAGACGCAGAATTGGTTAGAAGCAGTAAGCCTGTGCTTACAGCATTTCCCTTGGTGCTGCAATGTGTTAGCATGGAAAGTGTTACACACTCAGTAGATGCAAGGAGATGTAAGGAGAGGTTTGATTTCTTAAACAGCTTCCATGAAGTCTGTACAATTGCTTTTCCACACAAACAAACACATATACACTCTCCAACAAACACTCTAGCCATCACTTTAGACATCCAGAAGCGTAGCTTTTAGACATGTGGTTTGACCTTACTGGACACTCCAAGAACATTTCTGGATAGACTCTCCCAGCTGTTTCATCAACAGCACAGTTTTTTAGGATTTAAAATATGTAGTTCATTTTGATCCACTTACTTTTTAACTTTTTATTTTTGCCTCTAGTGACTGATCATTTGCTTTGCAGCACTGTACTGGCATATTAAGACTGTGTATGTTGCAAATGAGTGGGGATAAGGCCAAACAAAACTTTGTATACACGTACTGCATAGATGCCTTGAGTCCAAACAGTGCAAATTTTCCATCAGTTCAAAAGTTTGAGATGCAAATAGAGCAGACAAGTCTGAAAATACATAGTTTGGTGGTCCACAGATACACAGACCCATTTATGGCAACCGAAAGTACAAACAATATAGCACAGAATCATAGAATCATTTAGGCTGGAAAAGGCCTTTGAGATCATCAAGTGCAACCATTAACCCAGGACTGCCAAGTACACCACTAAACCATGTCCCTAAGCACCGCACCTACAGGTTTTTAAAACATCTCCAGGAATGGTGATTTCCTTACTTCCCTGGGCAGCCTGTTCCAGTGCTTGACCACCCTTTCAATGAAGAAATTTCTCCTAATATCCAATATAAACCTACCCTGGTGCAACTTGAGGCTGTTTCCTCTTGTCCTCTCCCTTGTTACCTGGGAGAAGAGACCTACCACTACCTGCCTACAGCTTCCACTCAGGTAGTTGTAGACAGCAATGAGGTCGCCCCGAGTCTCCTCCAGACTAAACAACCCCAGTTTCCTCAGCCCCTCTTCAGAAGCCTTGTGCTCCAGCCCCTTCCCCAGCCCCTTGCCCTTCCCTGGACACGCTGCAGCCCCTCTACGTCCCTCCTGCAGTGAGGGGCCCAAACCTGAACACAGGGTTCGAGGTGCAGCCTCACCAGTGCCCAGTGCAGGGGGACAGTCCCTTCCCTTGCCCTGCTGGCCACACTGCTTCTGACACCAGCCAGGGTGCTGCTGGCCTCCTTGGCCACCTGGGCACCCTGCTGGCTCATGCCCAGCCGGCTGCCGACCAGCACCCCCAGGCCCTTTCCCACCAGGCCCTTTCCAGCCATGGACTAATATGACTTTAGTTGGGGGGGGGGGGGGTGTGTTTTCTTTATTTATATATATATATATATAACTTTTAAATACTGCTTTTATTAAAATAAAAATTAGTTACTAATAAAGATGACAGTTATTATTTTAATACAGTACAAAAAGGAAAAGATGTCACCGACTAGACAGCAGAGAACTTCTAAACCAAATGAGACAATGCAGGGTATCAGTGGCATTTAGTCCATTGGAAAGCGAGACTCTGCATTAAATGTAGTTTTTCTGTTGCATCATTTCTAAGTTACAGTTCTTTAAGAGAAATGTCAACGCTAAATGAGTATTTATAATTAAATCTGAGTGCCTTTGTCAGGAAAAGTCCACCAAAGACAAAACCCGACTATTACTTAATGCTGTTCTTAAGTTATAAATCAATGCATTATTTGTCTTTTTACATTTAAGTGGAAAGAAAAAACAAAACAGATCAATAACATTCAGATTCATGTCTGTCAAGACAGACCATTCTTTTGCTTGTCCCAAACAACTGAAATGCCAGCTGGGTGATGAGAACAAAGTACGGTATTTTCAGCCTCTTCAAACATGAATTATCAGGTATTGCTGCCTAACTGTTTTCAGGCACCAGTGAATAATTTGTTCAGACAAGAGCCTACTTTATGGATATACTTTTAAACTCTTGAAGGTCTCTGGTTTAAAAAAGAAGCTCGAGAAAGGAATACCAAGAGAAAATCCTTTTACATTTTCTTCTTCCTTCCTTGTAAGGCTTCTTCCTTCCTTGTAAGAAAACCATAATCAGAGTATTGTATAGTATTCAACCACCTCTACCAAAAATTTCACACACCAGCGGAGGAGGGAGCAGGTTTAAATTTAGGCAGAAGTTAGGAAAGAACTGCTTTAGTTTAGGAGTCAAGTATGTATACTTCCTGAAAGCAAGCAAATATTCCTGTTTTATTTAATAATAAATACAAACTGTGAGTAGAAGTCAATCAATGAAATATTTCACAGAAAAGACATCTTCCAATGTCAAAAATATTCTTTTTCCTCTCTAGCTTCCGCATGAACAACACAGTTCCTCCACAGTAGGATACACATCAGTATCCAATATATGAAAGCCTATATGAAAGTTTTAGTCAAAAAAAACAGGTTTGCAGTGTATTTGTCTACACTGATCTGTAAGCAAACTTCAAACATATAGTTATACATATGCATTTAAAAAGAAAATGTGGTACATTACCATCCTGCATTCTCCAACAAATTCCGTGCAATGGGCTGAGGCACTGAGCAGTTGTAATAACCCATGCCTATATAAGACCTCCATATCTTGTTCTTGCTTGCAATATTGTATAGAGTTTCAAGGATTTCATTTTCACCTAATTGAAAAGAAATTATGTCAGAAAATTACAGCTGCATATAATGCCAACAGTTTTTAACTGAAATGCTTTGTACCTGTATAAAAAAAATGCAACATTGGTGGTGCAAGTATAAACAGTACCAGAATAAAGCACAAACCAAGAACAGTAAAGATAAAATAATAAGCTGGTGAAATATTCTGGGAAAGTTTAAATTCTGCCAAAATTCTAGAAGATGCAAGAACTGAATAACAGTGTTTCAACCAATGTGGAAACGAGAGTATGAGAAATAGTTGTAGGCAAACAGCTTATGGCACTCCTTTTGTGCTAATGCACTGTACATTCTGGGTCTCTTGCACGTGCATTAAAAAATACCTCAGAAGGCACCTCTTATTAGCTAAACCTTGCAGAATCAGCACTGGATGAAGCCACAGCCATTCATAACTATGATTTAGTGTTTCTAACAGAGCCATATGTGCACACCAAGCACCCAGGAGTAATTTCTCCATTTTTATTTTCTTGCCTTTTCCCTACGTAGCTGATAAAATGGAATTTCTTTTAATTCAATTTCAGTGTGCTTCACCAGTTAATTAAAAAAAAAAAAAGTGTGAATACAGTATTTCTAGCTTATGAAATTCCATTTAAGATTAACTTTCAAGTGAGTCTGCCAATCTAGTCTAGGAAGACTACAACAGAATGCTTTTGAAGTGGTCAGATGGAAAGCATTTGCCCTCCCTCGCTCCCTCCCTCCCTCCCCCAACTATAATTTGGTCTTTGGTCTTGTTTCTACACACTTCTCTGTGCAAAAATCACGATCAGTCAACTTGCTCCTACTGGTCAATGAATAATGCCACCCAACATCTGCAAAGGTTAAGATTTACATAATATTTAGTACCTGAGGATGCAGAAGGACAGTCAGGAGGCTGTCTTAAAATCACACAGAGAGATAGGTCTGCCCAGCCTAGAAGACCTGGATGGAATTGGACACCAACTCTCCTTGGTGAGGGGAGCAGATTTTTTTCCCTCCAGTCTGATTTCAGAAACTGCACAACTGGGGCAGTTGCATCAAGTTCCGTTTATTCTTCATTGCAACTTGAAAAGCAGACTGGAATATAAGGCTACAAATCCCGAAAGCACAATAGCTTAGGCCCTGGATGTCTCAAAACCTATTACCACTCTGTAAATTTCACTCTGTACTCCAGCAAGAGAGATCAAGTCAAAACAGTTAATGCTCTGGAATTTGGTGGCAAATAATTTGCTAGGTTTCAAATTAATTTTTCCTGCAGCCATAAACAAGGATATTATAACTTGAGCTCTGGTTTCAGAACTCACCTCTCCTCTTCCTGTTACTCAAAGTGCTACTATTGCATTCCATGTAGAAATACTAATTTTTAAAAAAATCTGGTTTTCAATTAATTTCCTCCACAGTCACATTGTACCTTCCGCAAAGTTATTTTTTTACTGACGTTCAGTTCTCACTTCAAAGTTCATTTCTGCTCTGCCTTTTACTCAGTGCTACTATTAGATCTAATGTATAAAGACTAATTTCTTTTTCTTCAGTAAACTGCATTTTTTTCCTGGAGACTCAAGAGTCGTGTTTATTATACTTGAAATCTGCAATGCCCATGGCAGAGTATACTGAGCAGCTCCACTCCCAAATACTCCTTCCACAGTTTATTCCAGACAGGTGTACTCATTTTATGTGAGAGTTTTAACACTGTAGAGATCTTCCTCCACCACTTGCAAAACAAAAGTTTGATGACAGACAGTTAGGGTGCCATTTGAGAGGGAGGGCTGTATTCTTGCAGAATTCAACCACCAATGATTTTTTGAAAACTGTAATGAATTTGCTTAACTCCAAATGCAGTTGAAGGCTACCATTCAGCTTCCTAACTAGCCCTCTGTCACACACAAAACTGCATTGACTGTGATTTCTGTAGTAAACACATACCACAAATACTGCACTATGTGCCAAATAGCATCTCCTTTGTTTGCCTAACTAGAGGTTTCTTCTAGACAGTCATTTCTCAGCCAATATAGCTAACAATTAGCACATGAAGCCATTGAATTTGTGCTAGAGGCTCTGAAATAAACCAGTTTCCAGACTGATCCAAGGCACAAAGCAAAAAGCCTAGTGAGACTGTTAAGCAGTTTAGGGAGCAATTAAGCTTAAGAGTTGAACCACATCCCACCTAGAAGAGCTACACTGATAGATCCCAACACTGAATACCTTTCTAATTACTACATTTTTATGAGCTACCTGTGAAGACAGTTACACTACTAGTTTTAATCAGGGTGGTGAGGTGCTGGAGAGCACACCCCCTCCACTCCTGTTTTACCCTTCCCTGCTCCTTTTGTCACTACGATGGCTACCACAGCAGTTCATCTCGAATATATATCATCTCCCACATTTGGTATGCCTCTCTGAAAAGAACTGGGATGAACACTCCTTCCCGTATGCCTTGAAGCAGTTCATCACAGCATGTCTTTAGGAAGACAGCTGATAAGGAGCTGCACTCCTGAGTAACGGAAGCCAATAGCCCCCGGTTTGTCTGTACAGCCTGGCTTACCTAAGATCAAACATAAATCCGTGTAGATTTACGATGAAGTAATTTTCACCAGTTCCGTGTTTGCTGTACACTGGTAGGGTTCTGAATTCAAGCAAAACTGACGTAGACAAGGGTGAGGGAAATTAACACATATGTTGGGGTCCAAAGACTGGAGAGCAAGGTAAACCATTCCTAACAGCATCCTCAGCACCAACAAGAGGGGTTGTGAGAGCCAGGCTCTCCACAGCAGTGCCTGGCAGGAGGGCAAGAGGAAGCAGCACAAGCTGAAACATGAGAGGCTCAGGCTGGAGACAGGGAGAAGCCTTTTCCCCCATGAAGACAGCCCAGCAGCAGGGCTGGGGCTCCATCCTTGGTGGTTTGGTGTTCCAACTGGGTGAGGTTCCCAGCAGCCAGGTCTGAGCCCATGGCTGAGCCTGCTCTGGGCAGGGGCTGGAGATATCCACAGTCTCAACACGCTCCTGTGTCTCTGTCAGTAGCTGTATTTCCCAAACCATCAAGCCTACCTTTTAGAAGTATACTCCCATAATGTTATTTGTGAAAGGGGTCTAACACTTTATTGGTCATTCTGTAAATAACTAATGCTAGTATAAAGGCAGAAGAATGCTAACAACAAGTGTAATCTTATGTATGCTTAAAAATTCATTTTCCAATTCAAAATGCAATTGCTAAGTTTCCAGTTTGGTCAACAAGAGTGTCACCAAACCTAGAAGATTACAGAGACATTTTGTGCTGTATAAAGGATATACCGTGGAGCATATGTAGTGGAAACAGTAGATTCTTGTAAATATTTATTTATTTAAAGCTAAAACATACAACAACTAGGATTCTGGCAAATGTCAATACATATAGTTGAAAAAACAGAGCCTGCAAGATGTTGTTACTGACTCTTGTTTTTGAAATTCTCCCCAACAACAGGTCAAATAAAGCTATATCCAAAATGGAGAAATAAAACAGAAAAAAATGACTATGTTTAAGAGATGTTTGGAAACTGCCCATCACATTCAGCTGTTTCCATTTTTCTAAGACTACATGGTCTTAGAAATGCCTGTATCTGCTCTTCATTTTATTGGGTGTATACTATAAATTCTTTAAGAACCTTGTTCAGCAAAAAATAAAATTGCCAGCTAAGTCACTGCAGTTGATCTTTATTCTCCTCATCAACTAATGAGATAATATGATAAAGACAGTACACAGCATAAAGTTCACTGATCTTGCAGTACTGTTATCTTAGACCTGTGGAGAAAATTCACTGAGGATCCCAGCAGTAGTTCTGTAAGAACACTTCATGACTGCTACACCCACAGGTAGAAAAGACAAAATAAATCACAAAAAAAAGTAAGAGGGAGTAAAATGTCAGATTATAAAATGGTAATACTGTTACTTCTGCTGCCGTTTCTGTAGTTAGGACAGTAGATTTGCCTTGAACTTGTGAGATACCTGCAAAATAATATGGCATCCAAAAAAGAGAGAGAGACAGACATTAAGACAGAAGGAACAGTTATACAGCTTAAAAGTTAGTTATACAACTTAAAACTTACACCACAAAAGGGATGAGACCATTTGATACAGTTTTGTTCACATTATGTCAGGTTCTAAAAAGAAAATAATCTAGCTTCTGAAACCAAGGAAGCAAGATCTTCAGCTGATGTAAGAAAAAGGGGATTAATTTATTTCTCTTGCTTTAGCAATTAATTTGATCTCTGTTTGGAAAAAAATAATCACACTACATTGAAGCAAAACAGTTTCAAAGCACTGTCAGACATGTAATAACACTGCAGGAGACAGCCCAAGAAAACTGCCTGTTCAGGTACTTAGCGCAATCAGCAGCTTCCCAAGAGATGGGTGGAAAGCCAGCACCATCTGTTGCTCCTCCTTTCACTCAGGCCACCTGCACTCATCCAGCTTGCCTGGGCAACAGAGGCAACCAAAGGATGCCACAAGGAGCAGAAAATGTGCATGGGCTGAGCGCCGGCAACATGCCTGCCTTTCTCTGCCCTAGCCCCAAGGCCTGCTGCCTTTGGAAAAAGGAGCAGCAGCCCTAAAGTGCTGTGAAGAGCCAAATGTGACGAGCAAAGCACCAGTGATAGTAATGCAGATTGCTGCACTGCTTGTGGCAGTGCTCTGGAGGACCAGTTACCTCTACTATAGCCATCTAAACGATACAGCGTGAACTCCAGCAGCAGGGAATCTGAAATGACTACATCAGCCCTAAAAATCTGACTAACATTAGGAGGTGATTATAAACTCATCCAGAATTAATTTTTAAGCAGCATTTTCAATACAATATCATAGTTAAAGTAGATTTAACTGCATAAGCAGTTACATTTGAAGGCACAAATAGTCTGTCTTACAATATGACTGCTTCTGAGCAGTATCACTTTTTAAAATGTTTAGACTAGAGATCCAATTAGTTTTTTGCACGGATTTTACAAACCAATATTCATAAATTCTAAACTTTGAGAATGTAACTGGGAATATTTTTGAAGAAAAAATTATGGATGAATTTTTAGGTTCATTTTTTAAATAAAATTCTGAGCAAAAAAGAAATACATAAAACATGTACAAAGCCTATCCATTAAATAAAGATAGATGTACAATAGCAGCATTGCAGGGATAACTATTACTGATACAGACAGTAGATTTGCAGGGACAAAGGAAAGATTACTCTTATATAAGATGATCTGATTTTTTACTTCAAATGGGTCAATCAGTGACATACATACGTGCTAAAGCACCTTCAATACCTGGAGAAAAGCTGATTGTTCAAGTGGGAAAAAAGCTCTGTAATACCAGCTGATCACAATTAGGTATCAAACAGATATCTAGCCTTGTTGTAAATGTTGCCAGAACGCAAGTTACATGCCAAAAAGAAACATTTTCCCTTAACTACGCAAGCAGAAAAACCTGACTAAAAAAGCCCCCCTTCCAGAACCAGCTGAGGTACCAGACTGCAACCTTCTGTTTACTGGAGACCAGGCATTTTGCTGTTTCACCCTTATTGGCTTTCAGTGGCATACTCAGGTGGTTTTATGACACTGTCAGTGGGCTCATGGCAGCAGTCACTTTTTAAACGGCTTTTTTCTTGGTCAGAAAAGGGACACATACTTCTGTCCTATTACATACCCAAGGAAGCCACTCATTTCAGAAACCTCTTAGCACAAACTACATTCCTTGTCTCCTCCATCACCGACTATGTCTGTACAAGACAAGACCAACCAATACAGGAGCACTAATAAATATTTGGAAAGCATTTCTACCATAGATGCACTTGTGCCAGCAAAGCTTAGTGTTTACCAGAATGGATTTTTCATTCATACATAAGCAAAACAAATGCCCAGTTAAGGCTGGAGGCTTTCTTTCTCAAGATATCCTGTCTTTCATGGAAGTCATGAACCTTAACCCTTCCACTGAAGAGTAGGGCTGTGCTAAAACGTCTAGGAAAAGCAACATGTATACAAAAAGATTGTGCTTCTACTATATATCTGGGGGTTTATTTTTGAGCTCTTTAATACAAGCTGTGTCTGCAGGAGGATTTTTTTTTTTTTTACTTCTATTGCATACACACAGCTGATAGATTTTCTTTTAGACGATTTGTTACATTACCAAGGGAAGGGTCTGTAATGCAGAACAATCTTTCCTACTGCCATACCTAATCAGAATTTGAGACATTCATACCTGTCAAATGTCCATGCCTGAGATGAGTCTCATGCCTGAGACTGAGAAGTTAAAAAAAAAAAAAAACAAAAAACACAGCCACAAATACAACTGCAGAGAGCTACGATATTCACCTAGATGTATTGTTTATGGTGTGTGGATGGTTTTCTTGGAAAAAAATTATCTAATTTCTATCTAAAAAAAATTATCTAATTCTAGCTGTAAGCATTGATTACAATGAGAATTCATTGAGATTTCAATGTGACTCCAGTGCAAGCTCAGCTGCATTTCCTGATACAAAGGAGTAGCTCAAGTACAGCTGATTTGTTCAGCTGCACTCCAGCCTGTGGAGTCACTATGACTATGTTTTGTAATTTAAGTTATACAAGAAAGTGGGAGTGTATATTTAAACCACTAGGAACTGTTGTATTAGAAATGTTACAAATGCTAAAGCTGAACAACATGTTTTGAATTGCCTTGCCCTGTTCTCTCATTGTATGTATGAGTTTGGGGGACAGCGGGAGCAAAACTGTCTTCATACAAATAAAAAGAACATGTTTAGAACAGAATATAGTTCTCATGACACTTTCCCAATTTTGCTATTTCCCTTTAATACAAGGGGTATGGTAGATAAATAATATACCATACTCACATAAGAAACTCCACACTGGTGATTGGAAAGACAGTGTTCTTTCTAACTGTACATTAAGAAGGAAGCAAGTTTTACTCAGACTACAGTGTCCTAGGTACAAGATGTTCAATATGAAGTTGCACAGCTTTAAGCCAAGGCTTTTAACTTTCCTTTTATAAGCTGTAGAGTTTTCTGCTACCAATGCAGTGGAAAACTACAAAAATCTACACATTAAATTACAGAAGACAGTTTGTTCATCACACTGGCTGCAGAAGAAAAAGCAGTAGTGTGCAGCTGAGTTTTCTGTACCTCATGCAAGCATCTCTTTTGAAAACTCACTGCTGCATGCTGTGCAATGTGAAACTGCATCACAGTCACATTCTTTCAAAGTTTACTCTAAGAGAACAAGAACAGCATAGCAAGTGGAGCAAAATGCCAGTGAACTAAATACACTCTTAGCTAGTGAGGTCCTGCTGCACAGTGAGAACTTGTATACAACAGAACATAAACTAATGCATAACAATGTAGGCAACATCCCCTTTAAAACTGTTACGCAAACCAGCACAAGAACACATATAACTGCACCAAGATTTTTACTTATGTTGACATCACTGGTTTAGTTTTCAATAAAGTACAATGATTTTAATGCCCAGCTGTACTGTATCACTTTTATGTGTGTTTTATAATGTAAAACTTCATAAGGGTGTAATATACTAAATAAAAAAAAAGAAGTTTTGAAGAAGTAGTTATTAGTGACATTCTACATTTAACCCCTTCTACAGATCTAAAAATATAATAATCTAAAGTTATTTTACTTGCAGGTAAGTGAAAAATCACTCACCAGTCAGGGAGTACCTTGATCAAAATACATTAATTACAGGAAAATATGCCAAGCAATACTTTCAGCAGTTACACAGACAGGAGAAGGCAATCAAATTCCACTTCTCTACCCCCCTCCTCTTCCCCGTTCTAATACAATAGGAAGTTAAAAATAAATAATAAAATAGCACTGCACTAATAAAACAGTTTAAAGTAGAAACTTTCAGTCAATATGGTATCTCTCCGTATTGCATCTTTTCAGGCTCTAGTTTTGCCAGCTGTTCATTGTGGCGCTGCCTCTCACGTGTGATGTCATCTTGGAGTAACCAGATTGAACTGGCCGGGAACCTCACCGGAGCTGCAGGCCTTAAGTTTACACTTAAATTACAGCGCATAGATGAGCAATAAAAAAAAACCAGTGAGAAGGATCACATATTCTACAAATCGGGCAACGCATCTTGACACAAATGTTAAGTTAATGCTGGTGTAACTGCCTCCACCAACTGAACGGCCCACTGAGCTTTGTTACTTTCCGTGGAAGCGCTGACCTAGGTGCATTTTCAGGCGTTTCTTTCACTCTCGGGATTTCCAGCATAGTGCTCATGGACATCTTATCAAGATCGCAGTTAGGCAGAAATTCTGTGCTGTGAGTGCTAACTTTTAAAAATTTTAATATCTAAAACCTCAAGCTTTCTACAGCAATTTGCGGAACTATCGTGGTGCCACAATTACTAGCTCAGAGGTTTTGTATTCCTGCAGTTTACCCACCTCCCGCAATCAGTTAAATTCTAAATGTGTAACCATTATACTGGAGGCACAGGTTCTGCAAATTAGAATATGCAGGTTATTATTGAGGGGAGGGACAGAAGACATCCTGCAGAAACTAAGAGCCAACAAAAGACTGCGTTCTGTCTGAACTACAGCTCACACTCCGGAGGACGATTTTTAGCCAAACTTTTCCCTCCCTATCAGACCCTCGGGATAAAGTGAAGGCACTGTTACCACGGTGTCGGGGCAGCCCCCGTCTGCCGGACACGTTTTCCTACCGACTTCCATCACGAGAGCAAGAAACGCAGCAGCCGGGACGAACTCCCTACCGAGTGAAGGTGCAAGTGCCGGTGCCGCTACGCTTATTCATTTACCCCGCACTTCACTTCGGCGGGGCGCGCTACCGGCTCCGCGTTTCAGCGGGGAAACTCCGCGGGGGGGGGCTGAGGGGGGAGGGGGGCGGGGCGCACCCCAAGGCCCCCACCGCGGGCGCCGGCGGCCGGAAGGAGCCACGGGAAGGGCAGGCGGGGCTGGACCGGAGGGAGCAGCGCGGAGCTGGGGGAGGCGGGGTGTCCGGGAGCAGCCCGGGCCATGCGGTCACTTACAGACGTGGTCATCCATCCTCAGCGGCCTCCGCAGACGGATGCTGGCCGGGATGGTTTTATCCATCAGCTCCTCGACGCTCTGCAAAGAGCCGACGGCACGGCGCTGTTAGCTCCCCGCGGGCCGCCACAGCCCGCGCCGGGACGGGGACCGGCCGCACCGCCCCCTCCGTCCCGCACGGCGCGGCGCGCCGCGGGCACCCACCTGCACCCCGACGGCTCGCAGCATCTCCTGCTTCTCCCGCGGCCGCGGCCCGATGTGCCGCCGGGAGAAGTCATCGTGGCGCGGCAGGAGCTGCTCGATGCACCGCGCCGCCTCGCCGCCGCCCCAGCGCCGCTGACTCCCCGCCGCCGCCCGCAGGTGCCGCCGCGTCCCGCAGGCCGCCAGCCGCCCCCACCAGCGCCCGCAGCTCTGCATGGCCCCGACGCCGCCGCCGCCGCCGGGCACCCACACTTTGTGTGCGGCGGGCGGTCCGGCGCGGCCCCGCCGGCGGCGCCAATGGGGCCCGGGGGCGGCGCCGCGCTCGCCCCGCCCCGCGGCCACCTGCCCGCCCGCCCCCCGGCCGTCCCGCCCGGCCCTGACCCCGCGCCGCCGAGCATCCCTGCGGCGGGGCGCGGGGCGGGGCTGGCCGAGCGGAGTCGTCCTAGGAAACGGGATTTTCCCCCGCAGAAGCCTGGCTCGGATGGAATAAAAGGTTTCTGTGTTTCTGCAGCAGAGCGTGGCTTGCTTTGTGGTTACTAGCTTTGGGGGGAGTAACACATGCCAGTTGCTGTAGCCGTTACCGGTGTCGGGGGTGCGGGGTGGGGTGGTGTAAATTGATTTGTTTATAATTGTATCACAGATTTACTACCTGTTTCCTGAATTTAATGGGATAACTTATGACCGAATCTAAAAATAAGTTTACTTTGCACTAAAGATCACTGACTCGTGCAGGCTTTCTGTTTCTGTAGTAAACATGGCATTGCTCCTCTGATGCAATCTGAGTCATCTGAACTACTCCATTATGCTGCAATAGGCTCCCATGATTTACACCTGTGTGTATTTGCATTAATGACTTAGGTCCCTGGTTTCAGAATGAGAGGGCCCCAAATTAACTACCTGCTAGGTGAGAGAAAGCTCACTTAAAACGACAAAAGGTGTTTGTGGCAAGGGTCTGTGATATAAATTTAACAGAATGCTATTCAGGGAGAATTGTATTTCGCTTTTCTCCTTTTTAATTTGTTTCTTTATCAATTTGATAGTAACATGAAGGAAATTAAAGCTTTGCTATGACTTTTAACTTAAGATCAAGTAACAAGAGTAAATAGAGATATTCGAAAAATACATTAAAACCATGATAGTTACAAATTAATTCCTGCTAAGAATTTGTACCTAAAGCAATTTCTTTTTAAAGCACTTCCAAAGCTTTTCAAAACAATTTGCAGAATTTGTCCAAATAAGTATTCCTTAAAAAATGTATCCCTTTTCTCTAGCAGGTAATACTGGGACAACATTCCTCACAAAATAGGCTACTACAGTCAGCTCACCTGAAGTGATAAATTTGATAGAATTTTTTTCTTCAACGTGGAGCCAGAGTTTTATTGTTGGCTGTAGTGCTATGGGAAGTGAGGTCTAGAGGGAAGACAGAAGCATCCCAAACACCCCAAATGATGTATTTTCTATCCACTTTTCTGGCTTTTCCAGAACTAAACCCAGTTTTAGTTCAATTTGAAAACTATGCTTGGGAGGAGGAAGATGGGAGAGATGTGCCAGTGAACAAGGCAATAGTGTCAAGGCACGCCCACTTCATCTGGAGAGAACCACATCTCGAGTGGTTTGTTAAGCCACTCCATGGCTAAAGCTTTCTTCTTTGGCACTCAGCACGGATTTTGTCTCAGCATGGGCTCTGTGCAATCACTGTGGCAGGGACACAAGCCTAGCTTATGGTCTTGATCAGTTACCCACCTCTCTCGCTGACTCCTGAAAATTCTTACTATGGCCTTAACAAGCAAAATATGAATCTTGAACAAGAAAACGAAGCTTTGATGTCAAATCAACAAAACCTATCTAATCCTGTAGCTTCAAACAAATCTATCACTTCAAAGTACATAGCCAACAAAACCAGCTGTTTTCTGCATGTACATCAGCAGAAGGAAGGAGGTTTCCTGGAAAAGGGCAGGATTGCAAACCAGTGTCTTGCTGTTAAAGCTATTTGCACAAAGCTCAGCGATATGTATTTCTTGGCTTAATAAGCTGACAGCATGCAAGTTGCTATGTAGCTGCTAGGGATGTCGGTTTTGTTAGATAAAGCACAGAACTCTTAAGAGGAATGCCCTATTTAATTTAAAGTGCCACAGTATAAGTATCTTCTTAACAGTGGCATTTTTTAGCTTTATAGAAAGACAAAAATTCTGCAATCTGCCTTGACTCCAGTCATGCTTTAGTTAAAAACTCCATTGCCATTCTAATACTGCAAGGTTTATGGGTGGTGTCGGAACTACCATTCTTTAGTCCTTTTAAGTCATTAACTGTCACAATAAGAAAATTGTGCTGTATTCTTTTAAGATTCACTTCAGTCACCCAGAGCTGAAAGTCTATTCGAGCTGACATGCTTCTGCACCACTGTATTACATTAAGACTGGGTCAGACTACAGCTATCTCTAACAATAGCCTATTTAAGAACACTGGCTAATTACAGCTACCTAAGGCGGAATACAAGACTAGGACAAAAAGATGTACTGATGGCACTCTGCAGTATTTCTAGTCAGTTAGCATCCTGGGATTTCTGCATTTAGGAGTTCTCAAAGTGCTTTTTTTCCCAAATTTGTTCAGCTGCCAACTGAACCCATGTAAACTGTTAGAATAAATATAATAGCTTACTATTCAGGAGCAATCACTTTATAATCCTTTCTTTCTCAATTTACCATTCCTTACAGTCATGAAAAGTACTGTCCTGATGTAAGACTTTCTCTGTAGAAGTTCCTCAACAGAAAGAAAGATTTTAGCTGTTTAAATTGCCAATTCCACCATCTTTTCTAAGAAAATTAATAGCTGCCATTGGTGTTTTCAAGTCTCTAGCACATCAGGTGAGGGGTGCCTGCTAAAGTGTCTCTTAATGGCCAGGCTTATTTGAAGTGTCAATCCAGAGAGAGGCACCCTCATTAACACTTCACCTTTCTTATCATGAAATAATCTTACAATGCAGGGACACAAAAGGTGCAGAGTGTCTCTTTTGATTTGGCTGTATCTAATTCAATATGGACTGAATTTCTACTGATTATGGTTTGGAGGGTTTATGTATATGTGTGTGTGTGTGTATATGCACACACACACATATATATACATTATATATATACATTTTATATATACATATATTTTCCCACCACTGATCCTTAAATATGTAAAATAGATCAGATTGCAGGCATATTTTTATGCATATGTTATACATAAGCTTATTATGAAATAAAATATTTTGGTCCTTAGAGAATAAATGATAAAATATGCAGTTGTTCCTGCTTTTGGGGTTGTACAGTAAATATTGCTACCTTTTAATCAGAGACATACTTATCACAATCTTTTTCTCTTCATGAAACATTTAATCCGTAACATGATTCTTTGCTTAAAATAAGATTTGAAAAGCACTATGGCTGTCATTACGTAAAGAACAATACAGATGTTTACCTAATATATTAAGCCAGGAATTACTTTATTTTATTCCTAAACTTACTATTTAGGTAAGGTTAGTGGGGAGAAAATTACTTTTCACCAGTTCATCTGCAAATGCCACCTGTTTTGAGTTTTTGATCCCTTTACACCAGTAAAAATTAAGCTCTCCATGAACTGCATGCAGTATGTACCCAGGAAACAGTGTTCACATCCCTAAATTTAATAGTTTCATGACATGTTCTTCCAAGCATCAGAATATGCAGTGGGATAGGCAGTGCCATGTTGAGGGTTGATAGCCAGTCAACTATATATTCCTGAATCCGTAATAGCCCTCAGGAGCTTAATGCAGTCACTATTGCCAAAGGGCCAGGAGCCATTTTTGCAGTCTTTACCCACTACTATTTTTTCATTGACCACAGCTGGCTCATAAAATAAAATACACACTAGTACATAAGATAACACAGTTGATGTGGTGGATTTCTCATGGATCATAACGGTTTGGGTTTAGGGCTGCTGTCCTCCACAAAAGGCTAGGTAACATGTGGTATCACACCAGATAACACACTATCATGTTGCTTCTTTAGGAGGCATAGTCAAGCTTCCTTAGTGAGATGTTTGCTATGTAAACATCTTAATGTTAGATTAATATATATTCAAGATTTTAAGCATATCTTCTTTAACTGACAGTCCCTTATTTAACTGACTGTCCCTGAGTGATAGGGTCTTTTTATTTGTTCTGAACTTGAAACTATCCCTGTACCTTGATTACAGCTGACACTTCACGTAATTTTAAATCTTATTTGTTTTCATTTATTTGATAAACTGGAACTTCAGTGACACTGAACTGTGCTTACACATCCCTACCTTCAGCACCTTTGGGGTGCAGCTTTCATTTTGATTGTGGTATTGGCAATATAAACCTTAACAAATGTGCTACATTACACACTTGCTAAGTCAATAGAGCAGACCTAGAATATTCTGCAACTCCATATAAAAAAAAATTATATTTAATATCTCAAAGTAATAATAATTAAATATTGGTACAACCAGTTCCATGGAATCATATGCATTTCTTCAAAATACATGTAGCAAGCAAAACTATTTAGGCTCTGTATATATTTCTTGGATATACACATACAGATGCAGGTGGATATATAATCTACTACCCTTCCTACTGATGTTTTAGTATTCAAATATAGGTTTCTTCTTATTGTCAAATAAATTGCTAGTATGATCTTTTTGACAAGGGAGAATGATGCAGAGCGGTCTGGTAAGAAAGTTACAGGACTGTGAAGAAAGGAAGGAAAGGAGAAGTAAAAAAATCCCCAAGACTTCAGAAGAGATATGTGGAAGACAGAAACATCTAAGATTCCTTGAATATTAACCTTGGAGCAAAGTCCTTCCAACTTCTTGTGTGGGCAAATGGCTGAAGAAGGCAAGTGTCTGGAGGTTTTTAAGGTGCCAGGTGTCAGTGTGGTTTCTCTGTCGCCTCTGTCAGGGAGCAGCAAGGGCCTGCTGTTCCTCAGGCTAGGTGCTCTGGGAATAAAGAGTGACTCCAGAGCAGGCAGGGCTGTCCCTGACAGACCATGGTCCCACAGAGCCTGTGGTCATAGCAGGGTGAGCCAGGTGCTGGTAGGAGGATCCATTGACAGTCCCAGGCAAGTGGTGAATCAGGTCCATCCCAGGGAGGAGCAAAAGGAAATGAGACCATAGATAGAGACAAGGTTTCAGCTTGAATCTGAAGTCCATTCAGCAGGCAGGGCTGGAGACAGTGGACAGTGGACATCCAGGGGACCCATCCAGAAGACAAGCTAGCTACTGCATAGGTTTGATGTCCATCCAGACAGTAGGGCCCGAGTAGTCTGGAGACCAGCACTCTGGCAAGGTAGCTGAGTGCCTGGGGCTGAGGTGGAGACCCTGGTTCCATGGGCAGTGTGTGGGTGCCCTGCATGAGGCTGGTCAGGGCCAGCAGGTCCTACAGGCACACCTGGGGCCCTGCCTTTCTCCTGTAACAACTGAAACAACTCTGTGGGTAGGCAGGGATGCCCCATAGGCTGGCTTTGCTCACAAGCCTTTAGATGATTTTAGAAACTCCTGAATGATTCCAGTTCTCTGGCCAAAAATGTCTCTTAGCCACTTAGCACAAGTTAAACCTTTTTCATACTCCACCTCCTTTTATGTTTGGAGTTGGGGATATCCACAGAGGCGGTAAAGGGGATCAATTCCAAACATCGCTGTTTTTTCCCCCCTCTGCCATCTTGCTCCCTCATGCTGCAACTGAACTGCCAGACATCCCTGAGACACATGGCCAAGCACAGCAGCTGCTGCTGCAGCTCCATGGCAAACTCTTCTTCCTGAAAACGCAGGGTTACAATTGAATATGTGGTTGGTTTGGGTTTGGTTTTGGGTTTTTTTTTTTTCACTTCCTACCACTGCCATTTCTAACAGATGTATTTGTCAAAATCTACCATTGATCCTTACAAACACCTACCACTGTCCTCTGTAAACCTTCCAAAGGAGACGGCCAAGAGGCTGTATACTGGATTTCTTACAGTCAGAATTATTTGCTGCTGAGTGGGTGATTTTCTAGTCTTTCTTTTTGTCACTTGTTCTTTTTAACTTAGTTCAAAGGTAAGCTTGATAGACCTTGAATGGAAATCCAGTTACTTAATACTGGATACGTTAAACCTCTTATCAAGTTATTTGTGTCCATTGGCTTTTAAATACTAAATATGGCTATACGATTAGAGCATTGCCTATGCAAATACTTTGTATCAGTAACTGTTATCTATTACGAATACCTATGTAATAGACATTGCATTGCAGGAATTTCTCTTGCCCAATCTAGTTTTATTAGGCAATAAAAAAGTTTCTCTTGACACAGAGAGAACTGTATACTGCTGACCCTAACAGGTGTATCATGAACACAAGTCACTGAGATATTCTTTGGGAAATAAACATCTGTTAAAGATATTATGCAACAGAGTATGCAGATTTTGAAAATTCAGGAAGTCTAAAAGGTTGTTTTTCAGAAGACTCACTTTGGCATATGTATGCGGGGGTTTTTTTTGCTATTTTTACATTAGAAGTGGAATGATAAACTTTGTTTGTGCTTCAAATAGCACACCAATACAAACTTCAGAGGTTGACAGCTTCAGCAAAAAACTTGACTTTTCTTTCAAAAAAAAGATCTCAGATTCCAGATGTCTGTCTGGATTTTCAGTTCAACAGGTGTTAATGAAACCAAATATTAGCTTGAAAAACACTGAACAAAAATCCTCCCCCCTTTGCAAGATGAGGTCACAGCTCCTCATCTTTCAGTGTTTTTGACTTGTCCAGAATTTGAACAAGATCCCTTAGCAACAGCAAATCATTTACAATGCCAGTTTCCTCTGCTCTGTTTCAGGTAAAGCTTTATGGATTCCTCTTTATAAATAACAGAAGCTCCAATGAGCCATACCATTTTCCCCTTCGCAGCTCAAAGAGAAAGACTTGAGAAGAAGGAATCCTGCTGTTCCCTAAACTGCAAAGTTTCTAGGGGAGTTTCTGAGTCTGCATCTGCTTAAAGAGGGCTGCTGAGTCCAAAACTGTGATAATGTATGATTTGAAGATATTGCTTAAACCAGTTCTGCAAGTGAAATAAGCGATTCCATCAAAATATACTTTCTATCAGGTCTATAATCAGTTACACATTTTGTTTGATCGTAGTCTGACTATACCTACATATACACAGATGAAGTTTAATTTTCTGGTTGAATCAATCTAATATTTCATTATACCAAGCCCAGCGTAAAAAGGGGAATGCTTTTCTTGGCTGAATAAGTTTAACTGGCCTGCCAAAGGATCACAGAAGATGTATATCACAGTCAGTACAAGGTAGGAAGCAGGACTGCACAACCAGGATAGTCATGAAAGAAATGGAACCAGCAGCTGCTAAGCCTGGTTCAGGTGTCTTTTTGAAGTACATTTGCAATGGATTAGAGTATCTGATATTTTCCAAACCTCTAATGAACACAGCCAGTCAGCTCTTAAACATAGACCAAGACTGAACCAGCACTGCAGAATCTGGCTCTGGAATCAAAACTGAATAAATACTTTTATGTTACATAATATCTTAGTTAACATATAACTCACAAAAAGCTTGAAATGTTGCAACGGCCTAGTTGTGGTATTAGAGATCTTTTTGCTGCTCCTATTAAAAAAGACAGAAAGTAAACCTACCAAACATGGCTAAAATACAAGCTTTCAAAAGGATCAGTTCACATACACTGAGAGGCTTCTCAGGACTTGGCCATACCTCCTCTAAGCATTCCTGCTACAATAAGCATGATCTGACCAGTTATGCTCCCTGAATCCCTCAGGAATTGCGCATAATTTGTACAGCCATGATTCTGCAGCTCTGGCTGAAGAGCTATGCAATAACATTGGTTCAGTGCACTGGACATACACATACTTTACCTCTTAACAGGACTCTCTAACATGATAATGAGCATCAACTAATTCAGAAATTTGTTATTTAGTGCAGTATGGTGAGGCAAAATCCTGACTTAGGTGGAGAAGGCGCAATCTTCAGTCTTTGGGGAGCAAATGGAAAGGTAGACTGCAGCAAGAAGCTGAAAAATGCAGCTTGGGATATCTACCAAATCCTGGTCACTGTCAGTATGGTTTATGTGGAAGGACTGTGATGGAATAAGCAACTGGTGAGAGATCAAGACAGGACTGGCCAGTGGCAAAGAACAAGAGAAAAGAACTGAGTGGGAGTTAGGAATAATAGTAAATATAGTGCTAAGGAAAAAAAAACCCAAAATAAAATAACTACCTATTTGCTAAATAAGGTATGTGTCCTAGGGAGACAACAGTGACTTCAAATATTCTACAAATATATTCTAATGCGTATGTATAAAGACTAGATTAAACCCGCAAAGGAAATCCTAAACCTTCATTTTATATGATTTTCAGTATTTCATTTTATTTGGATGTAAAATATAGCAGATAGGTCATAATCTATAATTAAAATAGCATGGCAGTATACAATGATGGGGGAAGCTGAGAAATCCTAGGTGCTACTAACAATTCCTTTGCTGTATTTTAACATAATGATGACATGCAGAGGACATGCTGTCTCATATAATTTTCTTATTACAGCTATTCTCTTGAAAAATGACATGGCAAAATGTTAACTAATAGATTAACAGAAGCAAGAGGGAGTTGGAATTTCCATAGTCCTCGCATCTGAAAATTAGGAAGTTTCATATTATACCTGCTTTTATAGAACACCGTACCTATTACCCATGGATTAATCTGAGATGTGTTTCTTGCTTTTCCAGTGGACACTGAGTTGATTAAGAGCAGTCTGTTAATTTATTACTGTACTGATGAGAAAGTTATAGTTTACCATCTTCTAACAGTGCTAATATATTAGCCTGTCTAAGTGCAAATATTTAATATGTATCTTCTCTGTGCTGATGTTTACCAATTGCAAAATGTCATTATGCAACTCTGTCTTTGGCAATGTTTTAAAAAAGCTGAAATAAATAATAGGATCATCAAACCTTTACTTTTTACTTCATTAAAGTTAACACAAATCAGAAAGAGGGCCTCTGAAAATTTTGCGGAGGGCAAGAGCACAATTGAATTTCCTCATCTGAATGACAACTGCAGTTTAAACAGTGTGCCACCATAGTAACCTCTGCTATATGATCATAAGGAGTGTCCAGAAACAAAGTCCCATGATCCTCCTTACTGCTTCAATGGAACATTTGCCCTCTGTTGACCAACATCAACTCTAGGACATAATTAAAAGACAGAAATATGTATTTCCAAAGAAAAAGTCTTAGCTCATTTGTAGGGAAAACACTGGGCAAGGAACATGGACTAACACAGTCTGTACCTTCTTGCCTAAGCAATTTTTAATCAAGGTAAGCAATATGCACTGTTAAATGGGACTTAGTACTCAGAAACTCTTAAAGTAATAAAATGCAATAGTGGCAATGAAATGCAAAAAATAGATTCTTTCTGTTTCCCTGCTCATATCTCATTGTATTAATTCCTTTAGTCATATATGAAATAACCAAATAATTAAACTCAGGTCACCCATTATTAAGAAGCGCATAGAAGGGCTTGAAAAATTACTACCTTCCATTTTAAATTTCTGACCAGTATCAAGTAATATGTGTCATATTTCTCTAAGAACTTTTGTTTATAAACTAGCCTGAACATTTCAGCAATTACTAAGCAGGAAATAATAGAAGAAATGAAACAGGCAATGGATGAAAAGACCTGAAATAACTTCATGGAGTTAAGAGACTTTAAAGCAATATAACATTAGCAAAGCAAGAAATACGAATAGTAAAATTTATTAACACAACAATTAAAAGTTAAATAAAATAGATTGTTGTCCAGTGAAGAATGGAGACTTTACAACAGTCTGTTTAACTAAAAAAATCTGAGAATCACAGTTTTAAGGATTCTGTTTCCTTCTAAAATAATTTTACTCATCTGAAGTTTTAGTTCCTTTCAAAAGTCAATGCAGATACATCCTCGATAAGAACATAAAAATTTCATGACTGTCCCTGTGAGTACCTTAACTATTTGCATAAATTTATTTGCTGCACTACAAAATAAAGTAAATTATTTACTAACAAATAATGTAAAACTAGTAATTCTTTTACCAGCTCTCTCATGAATAGAAATCTTCATAAGCTTTTCGCTTAAGAAAGACTCGATGCAGGCCAACATACTGTCAGTCATGTGATTGTACTTAACAGAGAACTTTCGAGAACTTTACACATAATGCTTAGCAAGAAGTAAAAAGTTAATGTAAAATCAAATACCCCTTGTGTCCCCTCATCCCTGTCCCCCCATGTCCATGTCTGTGTCGTCCCCCCCGCAATGATCCAATGATATTTCACTATACGCTTCTCTGCCCTGCAGAACTTGGTGAACTTGTTTTGATAGCAAAGTTAGGAACAGATACTGTTTGGTTGTGAACTACTTCCTGTACACTTGTTACGGGTTGAATAAACCCTAACCCTCTTCATGATCTTTGCCTTCTGATAAATCTCCGTACTCCTCTTTGCCAGTTTTAGAGGGTGTCAGGGAGCTAAAGGGCTGTAGAAAGGCCATTTTGGTGGGAGGGGATCTGCCAGCTTCCCTGGTAAGTAAATATTATCAGCAGGTGCTTGGGATTGTGAAAATAAAGAATGTTAAGTTTGAGTGTCACTTATGATTGATTCAGAGATATACACAAATAGTTCACAGACCTGTGGCAAATACCCTGCCAGTTTAAAAAATAACAATAAACTGTGTGAGAAACATTTGTTCTATAGCTGTTTTTAGAAATAACAATGAAAAGCACTATTTTCATACTGATCATCTTTCAACTTGGTCAGTTTTATTCTGAAATATGGCACAATTTTTTGTACTTTTGTTTTAACCAGGACTGTTGAATGACATGAATTTTTAGATAAATAGATACAAAATTGGTATTTAGTAGTGGTACAAATATTTCTATTTATTAGCAAAGTGTCTTTCTTTTACTTCTCCACTGCACAAAAATCTCTGAAAATGAAATCATTACCATTCTATCTTCCATATCTCATATGCTTTTCCTAATAACTTATTCCCTAACAGTACAGTACACACTACTGCTGTTTTTTACTTTATATGGAATAGAATATTTTTCTCTTTGTAGATAGTTACTAACATTTCTTCCCCACTAAATAAAAAATAAGAAGCTGAGTATCTCCCTTCCCATGATGGTCTCACGTGACAAGTGCAACTTGTTTCCCATGCTTTTATACCTTTACATTCTGCTGTAATGGACATGGTTATGTTGTCCTACCTATCTTTAGCCCTCTAGATCATTTAAACAGTCCAAGACTTGGTGCTAGAGCCCAGTAAGACAAAAGCATTTCCAGTTTCTCACAACTGAAGAGAGGTTGCTATCAGAGTGTCTAACTGCAAAATTGAACATTTTCAACTTTTTCTTAAGGGTGGAATTTTCTTCTACCAGTGATCATAACTTTTGGTAAAACATATGTACCTATGAAATGGACTTAATTATACTTTGAAGTCTGTTGAGCTTCAGATGACAAAAACTAAAAAGCCAGAAGTATTAAAAATCGCCATGAGTTATAAACAGATGATGGGAAGAGATGAAGAAATCAACTAGGCAAGAAAGAGATTTAATATTTGTACATTTCTATCCATGTTAACAGGAAGGATATTGAAAAAAAATCTTAAAATCCTTCTTCCTTCTGGCATGAACTCAGCCAAACAGGGAAGAAAGTTACTTGCTGTAATGTCAGTCTTTTCCTGTAACCCGTGCTTTTGTGCGGAAGTAGCAGATTGGTGCTCCATCCTCCAAACTCTGTTCAGGCTTGCAAGCAGCAGCTACAGCCCACGGCAGCAGAAAGGATCCTAGTAATCAGATGATTTCAAAGACTGGCTTTCCATGCCTGAGCTGGGAAAATTATCAGTGCATTTCAGAGTCTAGCTTCTACAGATCTTCATTATCTTTTTCTTTTTTCCGCCTTATATACCTTTCCTTTTCCTTCTTTTGGTTTCTCAGTTCTGCTCTGCTTGTCCCCATTTCCCTTTTGTTCTCTTCAAAGTTTTTTAAAGCAGCTTTCATCTTGCTCTGTTATTTCCTTTGCTTAACCACATTTATCTTCTTTCCTCCTCGCAGGTAGGAGTCTGAGACCTGAATGAGCACAATCATGCACTCCTTATTTACATTTCATCTCCTGTCTTTATACATCTTTACATATAAATTACTTAATAGCTCCCATTTTTGTATTCTAATTTTGTGGATCAAAATAATGGCACTGATTAAGCCACCTTCTTTTGTTCAAAACCATAGATGTGAATTGAAATTCACATGGGTCTCTAAAGAAATAACTATAATGTCTGCTTTTAAAAAAAACTCATCTAATAACCAATACCTAGCAAGACTAGTTATGATTACTGCCTTCCTTTTATGCTACTTGTAGTATTAGATTTCACTACTACTTTGCTATTTGGGAAAGCTAGCTTTAGTGTCCTACTGTACATATTGCATTGGTACATACTATAATATTGTATTGGTACATAAGTCAGCATTACAGATTTTTTTGAAGCTAACTGTAAATTATTTGTTCATAAGACATGAATAGTCTTATCTCTAGCACTACGGTTTCTCACAGTTGTCAAGAAAGAGGAAACTATCTCTCCTTCTCTTTTTTCCATCTCTTCAGTTTCATTTGTGAATTTCCCCCTCCTTCCTTGGATGATGAACTATTTCATCTCGCTAATCTTACAGGAAACCATCTTTCTTTTTCTGGATTAGTTTTCTGCTTAGTTAATAAGTTTGATCGGCTAACAAAGTCATCTAGTAAGTGGTGGGAGTGTCTTGAAGTGAGAGAGGGAGGAACAGCAGCCACAAGGTGTTAGATCCACACATGTTATCTATTGAAATTCCAGCCAGTGTTAGGATTTCCATTTATGAAAAACTTTATATAGAGTAGTAACCTAAAATGCCTGAAGTGTCTTTCAATAGTTTTGGCTGGAGTTGAGAAAATGGACTTTATTGTGCAAGAGTTTTTGTTTTGCCAGAGTTAGGTTCAGTCACTTGAATTTCTTTTTTTGTGAACCCAGCTGTAAATTAACCCATCTGTTTGTAAGCTTGCCTTCCCTTTTTTTTTTTTTTATTCCTCCTTTTTTTTTTTTTTCTTCCTGGCTTACCAGGTTCATTGTGTGGATGCAACTGCAGATAAGTAGCAGTGTTGCAGGGTACAGTAACTGCTGTTACATAGGAATGTTCACAGCAACGTGACAGGGAGGCAAAGAAAGCTGGGGTTGTAAGACGTTAGGGAAGATGGGAAGCTCACAGCAGCTCATTTAATTTCTGCATGAATTCAAAGTGCATTCATGTGACATCTCTCTCAGCAAGAACACCAAAAAAGGAAGAGAAAAAAGGTATTTCTGTCTGCAGCTGGATACTATTAGCAGTGCTTTTTCTAAAGAATGTAGGAATTCCCAGAATGCCTTTTAAATTGGAAAGCAGAGAAGCACAGGCTACAAGTATTACAGGACTTACCCCCCTTTTTATCCAGTTGTGGTTGCAGTGTGTGAGACGCTTCATTAATCAGATTTCTTAAGAGTATCTCACATATTGTTCATGCAGTTAACTCCTTTAACATGGAAGGAAATTATTCAGAAAAGTGCTATTTTAAAATTTATTTTTAAACTTCATAGAGATGAAGAGGCAAGCAAATGAAAAGTTGTACTAACAAAAGGATGCAGATGAGAACCAATGGGCAATGAGAACCACGTAAACAGCAATGGCTTGAACTGGTCACTAGTGAAAATGAAAGATCTCACATACTCTCTTCTGTTCACACCAGGTGCCTAGTGCTTTTGTGACATCTCTGTGCACTGAAAGGCACCTTCTATGAATAGATTCAGCATCCTAATTATCAGGAATTTATCTTTTTTTTTAATCACTTGATTAATAAGCTGAGTCTGCTTAAATAGGGTGGGGGTCTAGTACCCTGCAGAGCTGATGTAAGTGATATAAGGTAAGTGATACAAGAAGTTGGGTGGTGGGGAGGGTGCAGGTGTGTGAAAGAAATGCATCCTCATCTCAGCAGGAGCAAGCTGTTGGACTGACCTAAGCCATGTTAGTAGAGATATCCTGTATTTGACACAAACACCACTCACTGCCCACCACATTTAGGAGCAGATCACAAAAGATGACACTACACTGTGAGAAGGCTTAGCTTCTGTTTGGCTATACCTTTGAAATGCATAGACTGTCACGTTTCATTATCAAGCTACATTTTGGAAAGCACAGTATTTGGACACAGCCCAACATCAGTACTCAATTGTGTGTTTTAGTAATCTTACTGTTTTGTTCTAATCAGGTTCACCAGTTCTACAATTAACTTAGGCATGCAATTCCCTACTCATCTTCTTCCCCCAGGTTAATACTCTTCATACTGTTAAGTCTGGGGCCAAAAGAGTACTTTACAATGTTTACTGCAACACCATATACCATTTCCTGCACCTGTCACCCCTACTAACATTACTTGCTTCTCTGTCACTCACTGTTTCCTTCCCTTTGTTCTTTATACCAAAATATCACATCAAGTACCTTTGAGCATCTGTTTGGAGCCTGCACTCTTCTGTAGATGCTGTAGTAAGTTGTAAGGACTTTATCATTATGTAAAACGGTGAGTAAATTTTCCTTTCTGCTATTCTTTTTAGTATCACTGAAGCCAATTAATTGCATGGAAGTCTGTAGAAGAACAATTTGGCTCAATGCCTTTGACTTTTAGCTGTTAAAAGCCACTCTTTATTTCAGGCATAATGATTAAACCAGAAGAAAGTGATTGGACAGAACACATCAGAAACTGAAAAATGGGGATTAGCTGGCGCCACAGCTCACAAAAGAATTAACAGACAACACCGCATGACCCAAAGCATTTCACCATCTGTACTTTGCAACACATGGACAAGCACACTGAAGCGATAAAAGAGACACAAAGACAAAAGAGTAAAAGGCATGTTAGCTGTGGCTCAGCTGCAAAAGATTATTGCTTGTAGCAATAGGCTCCAAGATCAAATGAGGAATTTGCTTCTTTTAAAAAGTAAATAAAAGGTATGAGCACAGTAACACTAATGCAGCAGTGCGTGCTTTCAAAACCCTCCATAGTGAGCTGGTTCACTCATTTTAACTGAAGTTCTGTGTTGAGATTCTGGTCCTATTAAGTATTGCTATGACATCCTAAGATTTTGATCTGGTTAAAAAAGTCAGAAGCCATGCCACCTGTGCAAGCCCAAATAAAATGGGTTTGTCCCAAACCTAAAAAAAAAAAAAATCTGCATTCTTGATTCTTGTTTGAATATTCACCTTCACCTTGTTGTCATCCTGGGATTGTCTTTTATGCATATAAAACTCTCAAAGCTCAGTGAAGTCACATGAGTGCTGCACAGAAAATGGGCAGATACTGTGCTTACAACTTCCTCTTCTCAAAGTCTTGTCTGAGAAGGTAATTGCAGAAGCAATGCAACCCTTTGTCAGGACTCTTATTTATAAATATCCATGACCGAGGGGCTGTGTTCTGCTTTGAGTACATCTCACTGAGCAGCAAATGGGATTTTAGAGCTAAACTGGTACTCTGCTATATTTTGTACATTTAGATGAAAAGGTGTAAGTGCAAGAGAATTAAACTGATGCAAGACACTCATTTTTGTGTAACTTCTGACACTTTCTTATCTTTCCTTAAATGACATCTGGACTGGAGCTGTCACTAATATCATTAAAGTTAAACACCTTGGCTGTTAAAAACAGATATTTTCTGTTAAAATATCATCATTACCCTGGAGAGATGTTTGAAAGTCCTGTTATGTCTTCAAAAACAAGGCAGAAAAAAATAATCCAGAACTTGCTCTTTGGAATTGTTGTGTGTTGATACATGTCAGGTCCTCATCCAGCAGATTATATATTCCTACTATTGCACAGAGTATGGAAAAACAACAAAAACCCCCAAGCTTGGGCCCTCGGCCCAAGTTACTGTCATTACAGAAACCTGTCCTATTCAAGTACTAAATGGGGACATGAGGGTTCATAATCATTTATCAGGATTGGGAGTTCACATGGGAAGGAAATGTGATTGAAAATAAGATATGGAATGAGTATACACAAATAGACTAATACAAAGCAATCAACATAAGAAGCTGAATTTTTAAAATGCTATGACAGCAGAAAAAACAATTTTTTTTTTTTAAAAGGCCTTAATACAATTTTTTAGAAGTATTCACAATATACCCTCCTACTGGTTGTGTTTCCCTTCACAACTTGTAAATCATATGTTTCAGCCTGCAACTAGTATTTATTCCATGACTCATTTTAGTCTTTTCCATTTAACAAAGTAACTTCGTGCATTTTTAATGAAGTCAAAATGTACCAAGATGAGAATGATACTCTGCACATACTGGAAACTTTACTCAAGGGTTCTGAATTCATGCTGCTTCTCAGAGCTGTAACAGCATCAGTACTTTGGATTTAATTAAAATAATAAAAAAATAATCCTTGTAAAGAATTGTGTTCACTTGCAAACTGAAAATAAAGACAATCATGGAGTATCAAATTAGAAGCAAGTAAAAATTTATTTTGGTAGTTACATTACATTAACTCGCAAAATGATCAATCTTTAAAACTTCAAATGTAAGATTTACCCATTTCATGTTCGTTCTCTTATTTACTAAAGGATTCTGCACATGTAAGCTAAAGTTAAAGTTTTACTATTGAAACCAAATTATTTCATGTATGAAAGAAGGTCTCAAAAGCAAAAATGAGATTTCCAGCTTTGTGTTCCTTTCTTCTACAAATGCTAACCTTTTCTGTCTCCCTATAGGATACCACAAGTTAGAATTCGAGTGAATAGTTAGAATTGTGGCAACTCCTGGTTAATACGAATCACATTTAATTTCCAGTTTCTCAAGAATTTTAAACCCTGAGCAAATTACAGAAATCTGGATTGTGAGGCAATGCTTTGGGCTGTATACACTTTGTTAATTTTATCCTTTATACTTGTTCTGTACGGTGAACTGAAGGTAAAATTATTTCAGCTACTTCCTGTATTATCACATAAAGGGTTTTTACATAAAAAAGATGTTAGAATAAACTATGCAGGTGATGGATGCAATGCTTTTTTTTTTTTTTTTTTTTTCAAGAAGCTTCCTTGATTTTCATTTAGGATCATGGGAGCACTAGACTTCCCTTCAGGTTGACTTTTCTTATTAGTCAACTTGTGGCAGAGTTCAGGCCCATCACATTTTGGGGCTTTCTCAAGTTGAAAAAGCTAAGTTTCATGACTGTTCCCTGCACAAGGCCAATAGACGTCTTCTTCTGATTGGAGAACTTTGCCAAACTGTTTGGGTTTGCACTGCTTTTGGAAAAAAATACAGTAGCTCATCCAAACTGATTTATCTTCAGGGTTTCAAATCACTTATATCAACCACACAGACTAGAACAGACTTTAGAGCTTTTTCATGGTATCCTGCAGTCAGTACTTGTCCATTTAAGTGTCTGGTGTTTCCTCTCAGCTCCTCTATTACATTTCTTGCACAGAGAAACACTCTTGAAGGGAACAGTGAAAAAACCTCTCATTCACCTGCTGAGGTAAAAAGAATAGAATGCATTTCTGGATCAGGGCTTTATGAAGTAACCCAGTTCATTTTTCTCAGTTCAACCCTCAAATCAGCCCTGCAAAAAAGGACAGTGATGGTTAAATGTCATATGTTTGCAGGCTCATGTTTGCCAGAGTCTGGGTGGATCCAGTGGGCACTTTACAGAGGTTAAATTTATGGTTTAAATGCAAGCAGTTAGGTTACTGACAGAACCAAACCTTACTGTCTTTCTGTTGGTGCAGGCTAAGCAGATTAGTCATTCTCTGTGTAGGAGAAAATATCTGCTTGTGGATAAGAATTAGAAGATAAAGACTGCCACCTATTGTGTCCTGAAATAAAACACAAGTTTCTGCATACAGCAAAAGAACATGCTGGCAATCCAACGACAAGACAAAATAAAAACAGGGCTGAACTTTCTCTTCTAGGGGGCTGTTTAATGCACTGAAGTAGAGTTATTTTCTTCTGGCTGTCCTGAGTTTAGTGCTCTAGCTATCTCTGTCACTTTCCCAATAAAAAGATTTCAGTTCCCCTAACACATAACTTTTAAACTAAGCAGGGTATCTTGACTCTATGCCTAATTCATAAATTGAAGAACTTTCCTTTCCTGTATTTCAGTAGATATTGGCATCAACAATTCGAATTCATAGCAGGTATAAAGTCCCTGGGGGAGGTATTTAATTACAAGATCTATTTGCATTGTTTTTAGGGTAAGCTTACATACATTAATTCTTTTATTTATTTACAGCAGAGGGCAAGAAAAAAAATCTGCATTCTTTACCCTTACTTAATTCTCATTTTCACCTCGTCCTTATCCTGGGATTGTCTTTTATGCATATACAACTCACAAACCTCAGTGAACTCACATGGGTGCTGCAGAGAAAATGGACAGATATTGTGAAATTTTTAATTTAGAACACTATTATAAATAGGTCAGACAATGAACTGTACTGAAAGGAACACAACTTCACTGACACAGAGTGAAGACAAGGTTACCTGATTATATTGTTGTTAATTTTTCAACCCTTTAGCACTACAGTACAATTAAGATTCTTGACCATTCATCCAGTACTAGTGGAAATTAGCATTACATTTTTCATAAAACTGACAGCAAGAACACGACCAAAGTAAAATCTAGTGTCACCAAATTATGCAAAGTTTGCCTTTAGTAACGATTGACTGCTCTGCAGCTGAGCTGAACTGGCCGGAGACCAGAACTTGGGCTTCTGAGACTTGATGCCTGAGTAGACTTGCACTGCACTGTTTCAGCGCTATTGCCCTGCAGAGCCCATGGCCATCCTTTAAACAATATGGCATAGCCTCTCTGTTTTAGCCTGAGAATTTCTGAGGAACAAAGCTATTGGCTGGAAGGAACATTGTCTAAATAGGTAAGATTTTTCATGAAAGTGATCAATATTAAATGCAACAAGGTCTTCTCTATGTTTAATATAAAATGTAAATAATAAATATAATAAACATAAATACTTAATGCAAATCCTTAACTCAGAAGTGATTGTCTAGCATTGTGGTGTATGAGGCACGGTCTTCGCAAGGATTGTGAAACAAAGTTTCAAACTGGTAAATTCTGTCTTGAGTCACAGCACTCAAAATATTGATCTGGATATAATGACATCAACATGCAGAGGTTACCTACTGACTATGTGCCTGGGTAAACTAACTCCCTTTCTGTACTGGTATTATTTTTACTGTACATCATTCCCAGTTAAAATATGCCTAACTTCATCTTCATGTCACTGAAACTTTTTAACAGCTACAAAGTTCTACAAGTGAATGAATTTCCAGAACACTAAGAAATACAATCTTACATGTTGCTATCAAAATTTTTATTATGAAGACATGACGACAAAGATGTAAAATTGACAAATAAATATTGGAATAAAATGTTATGTTTCCTCTGTATTCTACACAACATAATTATGTAACATTGCTAAATTGCACACTATTCATTAAACATACGGGCTACAAAAAATTTTAGTCAGGATCAGATTTGAACAGCCCATGCTCATGTCCTGGTTTACAACTCAACTGCAACAACCTGCACAGTCTAGACAATATTATCAGGAATATGGCAAAATCTGTCCCATTCTCCAGCTTGGGCTAGTAGTGCTTTCCTTCTGGTTTTTGCTGCCATCTCATGTGTTTTAAGCAGTATTGCAGTGGAATGCTACAAAACTTTTTCTGCCTTCAAAGTGACCTTACTTTAGATAGCTATGCTACTGTCATGTTAAGCAAACATCTTGCTCAAAATTCTGAGATTTCTTAGTATTACTACTACACAGTTCGGAAGTAACCTACATTTAAACCCAAAATTATATATTCTGCACCAATCTGGGTGAAATACCATGCTGTGTCCAGTTTTTGGTTTCCCAGTATATGAAAGACACTGACACACTCAAACAAGTCCAGTGGAAGGCCACAAGATTGTCAGGGGCTGGAAGACAGGACATACAAAGAGCGACTGAGGGAGTTGGGTTTGTTCAGCCTTAAGAGGACAAAGCTTTAGGGTGATCTTATTGCTGTCCACCATTATCTAGTGGGAGGCCATAGAGAAGACGGAGCCACCATGGAAACACACAGTGGTAGGTCAAGACAAACAAATAAACTGCAGTACAGAACACTCAGATTATATTAAGTACAAAAGTTTTTACTGTGGGTGGTACAACACTGAAACAGGGATGCAGAGGTGCAATGGAATCACACATAGACGACTCCAGCGTGAGTGGCTTCTGACCTCTGTGAAGTGGGGGATGATACTTACACTATCATACAGCAGAAAGGCCATTTTTTGGTCAGAAGCTTGTGCTGCCTAGCTATTGCATCAGCAACTTAAAACAAAGTCAAGAGAACTTAGGGGTTACATCCTTTTTTCTTAGTGGCTGTGATCGTGTGACCAGGTTTTTTGTTACTAGCCAACACTAACCTAATGGCATAGCCCAAAACATGAAAGGGAGGAATGAAGTGCAGAAAAGCTTACTTAAACCTCTGTATGAAAAAAAACTCTTCATGCCAGCTAGAACATGTCAGCAAATTCACAGGTGCTTTGAGATGAACCCACTAAAGAAAGTGAACAGTGAGTACTGTAAGCACAGCAGTTTCATAAAGCTAAAATACTGATCTATTGACCATGCGTAGCTACATTAACTGTTCTGAAGATGCCAGTGTCCTCACTTCCATCTAGCAACACACACATGCTAAGCTACTAGCTCTGAAAAATTATGTCAAGGCATAGTTTTCCATAGCCACAACACGATGCAGAGTTACTGTTCTTGGACTACCCACCTGCACCTTCAGTCCATCACTTGGGAGTGCTGAGCCAGTGGCACTGAGAGGTGTATGCCTTGGCAATACTTTAACATACTCCAGGCACTTAATGACCTTACAGTATTATTGTATATTGTTGTATCGTATATTATTGTATATTGTATATTGTAACCTGAAAGAAGACCACATGGGGAGAGGTGCTGACTCTATTACTTTCAAGAGTCACTCCTGTACTTTCTCTTCAGCAAGTACTCAGCATCAGTTTTAGAGATCATGTTCGAAAACAATCCAAAGTCATCAGTCTTTTGTGTATAATTGAATCAATGAGCAGAGAACAAACTGAATGAGAAACTGCATTCAACTGCACTGTTTTCCCATAAGCACTGAATAAACATTTTCTGCATCCCCGCAAAGGCCTGAGGAGGATGAAGGCAAATAACTCCCTCTGTTTCTCCTACTTATATCCAGTGAAACAAAAGTCCTTTCCTTAGGCAGATGAGGATGACTTATTTTAGACATTGCTGGACATAGTGGCGCCATACAGTTTAAAGACAGTTGCATGAGTTTTCTTGGGACTGAAGATATATACAGTACTACTACGATTTAATTTATAGTACCATGTCCAAAAGACAAAACAACGTGCAAGTCTCTCAGCACAGCACAGTTACAGCATTGGACATATTCCTTTGGAAAAAAACCCAAACCCCTGTATTTCCAGGTTCCATTAGTACTGAAAAAAGTCTTTGGCATTTAAAAGATAAATTCAAGTGTGAAGTTAGGCTTGTTTTAACATAACAGGTATGCTTGAAGAAGTGTATCTGAAAAGGACTTGGCCTTTAATTATCTTTTGGTCATTTTTCATTACTTTCTTGAACACAGCAACCAGAAGCTAAATTGAAAGATAAACAGAGATTACTGAGTAATAAGAAAAATCAAAGCATATCACACACAAAAAGAGTAACTTACTTTAACAGCAACCTCAAGAGTCAAAATTACACTGTGCTGTGGCATTTTAGAAAGTGAATGCACGACATACAGTGCTGTGGGGCTTAGTTTCTAAAAGTAACATCAAAGTTTTGGAAACAGAATCACTGTCATTAACAGTACCTGACCCTGATGGGTCATGACGGTGTCGGCCGACCTAGCGGCTTGCTCTGACAGATCCACCATTCCTGCGGACCAGTTATTTAAAGAATCAGTCACCAATATTCGAGTGAGCGGAGGTCATCTTTATTTGGCAGCGCTGGGTGCATGGGGGGATTGCTCCACCAAAGTCATGCACACCCGAAGTGACAAACTATCTCATATTCATACAACAAAACAATGAATATTCAATTAACGCCTATACATATTCACTACCTAAACCCGCCTACTCTCGCTTTGTATGTTAATTAGCTTATCAGTCCTTCGGGCTTGCGCAAATTCTTCCCAGAATTGTGGGCAAGGGTCTCCGGGACGTGGGCAGTGGTCTTTGGGAGGAAGGCCGTAGGTCTTCCTCATGGTGTACTTTTCACCCTTTGCCTGGAATGTGATGGTCTTGCAAGTTTGCAGTACTCTTATCAGTCAGAGCTAATTTATATCCTTGTCGACCATCTGTGTCTTATTCTTGTTTCTTTTAGTCACTCCCTCTAGGTAACTTATAAACAGGCCCCTTGTTAGAGAATGTTAGGGAAACAGACCCCTTCTTTCATTAGTTATTTCATTAATTATTTCTTTCAAACTATATGGTTACATGATCTAATTACTATACCAACATTCTTTGTGTAAATATATTTACACTTAAATTAGTGTCCCTATTCCATACAATTTCTTCATATCATTAGGACCAGGTGTCTTTGTAAAGGTAACAGAAATCCGAAGCCTCGGTAATTAGTACATTCTTTACGTCACCAGTTCACGAATTTAGTGCATCCTTAAAGTCAGTAATGAGGGTCTCCGAATGTTTATGAACTCATAGCCAAACAAAAGCGTGGGCACTCTGTTCCTTAAATAAATTGTACGTAGTTCATTATTCACCAGAAAGGTCGCGCCTGCCGTACCGCTGAGGTTAACACACCGACTCTGTTCGTAAACCCTGGGCTTGTTTTCCTCACGTGTTTCGCGGCAGGGACCGCGGCCGGGGGAAGCAAACGGGCGCGCACGTCGCTCGGGGGCAGCTGAGACAAAAGGCAGGAGCGACGCAGATGAGGCGCCCCCCGCGCTCCTCCCCGCCCCGCCCCGCCCCGCCCCGCCCCGCCCCGCCCTCCGGGGCCCGCTCCCCCGCCGCCCCTCCCCGCCCCGCGCGCCCTCCCGCCGGAGGGGCGGCCCGCCCGCACGCCCGTGCCCGGGCTGAGCCCCGCCTACCCGCCTGGCCCCGCCGCGCTGCCCGCGCCCCGCCGGCCCCGCCACGGGAACCCCCTCAGCGCACGAGCGCTCCCACGTGACCACCGCGCGACTCCCCACCCCTCACGCGTCCGCCACGCCTCGCGAAGTGGGGAACACGCCCGCCCCGCCCGGAAGCGCCCGCGGCACTGCCTGCCCTCGGCACGTGACGCGGCACCGCTCCTCCGTCACGTGCTCTGCCCCCCGCCCGCCAGGGCCTGCGCGCTTCCCCCCTACGTGTGAGGGCTGCGCGCATGCGCAGTCAGCAGCTGTCATCGGCGCGGGCGGCGGGGTGTCCCGCAGGCACTGGGAAGCGAAGCCCCGAGGGGACCGAGGAGACGGCGGGGAGTAGCCTCGGCCTGCGCTGCCGCCGCTCCCCTTCCCACTCGCCTTCTTCTGGCTGCAGCTGCCCGCTTAGCCCTCTCCCGGACAGGTGCGGAGCGAGCTTCGCGCCGGGGCCGGGCGGCGTGTCTGCGGGGAGGGGGCGTGGGGCGGCCGCCAGCGCGGAGGGAGGAGCGGGCTGTGCGTGGGCCGGGGGCGGGCGGGACGGTGGCGGCAGGGCCGGGGGAAGCGGGGTCGAGCTGGTGGGAGTGCGGGACCGCGGCGGGTCCAGCCGGCGGGGTCGCGGGTGGCCGGGCTGGCGCGCCGGAGCAGGCCGTAGGGGCCAGGTGCGGGGCGGAGCGGCCGCCGTGCCGCCCGGCAGCCCCCCGCGGTGGGGTGCGTGAGGGGCCGGGACCCGCCGCGGCCGGGAGGGAAACGGTGGCGCTGCGAGTGAGTGGATGGCGGCGGGGACCGAGCTGAGGAAACGAAACGGGCAGGTGTCGGGAAGATACGTCTCGTGTTCCCGTTTGCGGGCAGCGATTCTGGGTCAGGGCGGGCGGTGTAAGCTCCGCGAGGGATCAGCCGTTTCCCCGGGTGTCCGAAGTGGACGGGCAGAGTGAAGTACTCTCTCCGTGCCTTTCTGGACTTTGGTGAAATCCTGTGGATTTCTCAGACAACATCTTTTCCTTGCAAAGTACAGCCGCGTTGGCACCGTTAGTTCGTTTCTGCACGTCTTTGAGGCGTTCCTGGAAGTTAACAATTGTAAAGTGTTATAAAGAGACTTTTAAAGCAGTTCTCTGAGCACGATGCTCAGGTGCCACTGCTTCACGCTTTTGGAGCCAGGTTCGGGATCATGGCATGTCTTATATTACGAGCCATCTCTCTTTTGCGGTTGACTTTAATTGCCAGTCTGAAAGGAGAATTGTGTACAAAACATTTTTTTTTCTGCTAGGTTAACTGTGTGAGGAAAAACACTGCGTGCCTCTGTGTTTTTAAAAGATTTATTCTGCCTCAGAGCATAAACAGTGTTTATTTTTGATATTATTAAACTGCAGATTTGTGGTTCTTTGCACTTTTTCTTCTGAGACGTTAGCGACAGCAGTGAGGGAAGTTACCTTGTGACTACTAAACCAGCAGTTTTTAGGCTGAAACGTTGCCCACAAGAAAGAAACTTGTAGCAGCCTAATGCAGGCTATTTGTTGTCACTCTGTAGTTTTTTGTTCACATTCTTAAGGAAACAGAATGTGAAAACGACTGTGGTATAAAATGGGTCTTGGGCTCACTTACCCTTATTTTTCCTTGAGCTGTGATAGCTAGCTGATGGTATTGCTTCACAGAAGTACCTTCCAAACAGAAGACAATGGAAAACACAACCGTGATTTCCTTTTTAGTTCCTGAAATGAGGGTAAACTGAACCACTGCCAGTCATACTTACCTTATTCATCCTCGCTTTGGAGTGGTGCTGATGTTACTGATTGCTGGCAGCTGATGGTTTTCTTTAGGCAAAGTGCAGATACAGATGCATGTAAGAGCAATTTCCTTCCTAGAGACTGATCTGGGAAATGGTGTGGTCTTATCCATATAGGTAGGCACGATTAAATAGCTGTTGGAGCAGAGTTAGGGCCAATGTATATGATAGGAAAAACCTTTACTCAGTGTTTAAAAAATAATAATAAACTGATGTGGCCTCTGAGGATTCCTTGATCCATCTAAGGAGCCCTATGCTGAAGACTGAGATGGGATTCTAGAGAAGTATAATTACAAGCTACCCCTACACTTATGTTTTTCTAGGTATTTGCTGCTAGCCACTGTGGAAACTTGGTAGGTCTGACTTGCTATTGCTGAAAGTTGTCACATGCTGCTTCCAACTAAGACTACAGATTTTATGCCTGTGTTTTCATTAAGAAGAAAGCAAAACCTCATTGCACTAGAGGTTGAAAATAAGAATGAGGTGTTTGGCTTTTTTGTTTTCCTTCTTGCCCTTTGTCCCAGATCAATTATTTCAAGATGTTTTTGCATACTGTGAAGCTGGTGTGGGAGAGGAATGCCTATGGAATAAATTCAGGTCATTTTTCAGTTCAATATTTATGGGTTCAAAATACATCAGTTTTATGTTTTTGGAAATAATTGCTGCAAAGGTAGTATCAAACACAGAAATGTGAACTTGAAGTTTGTTAAACCACATCGAGCTTTATAGTCAAACTGAGATGGTTTTAGGAGCCTCAGAATATGGTTACCTATCCAGACTTACGGTTTCTTAAGTTTTTATAGTTGATTAAATGATTTAATACTCCTAACATTTTTAAGCTTAATTGATTCTTCTTGATGACTGCTGGATGTCTGATCAATATGTGCCTGACCATGGGATTTGGCTTACAAATGCTTCTTATCACAAATACAAAACACTGTGGCCTGTAAATTTATTTTAACATTTAATGCAGTCAAATAACCTAAAGAACAGATTTGGAATGCCTAATAAACAGTATCTTCTTCTAAGCCAGGTACTTAAACTAGGCAGACATAATTTACATGCATACTTAACTGTTATTAAAGGAACAATTCAAACATAAGTATGCAAAACCAGATTACATTGAGATTAGCTGTTTGTGTGCTCAGTAATAGTTGGACATGCAAACGATGCTTTTATGTTTCCAATTACCTGAAAGTCATTCCTGTAGCTAGTCATGGACTGTGCACTATTGCAGTATCTTTCATCTTTGAATTTGCTATACCAAACAATACAAGGAGTTGGATGATACCTACTTACAGATTATGCTAAAAAGTTTTTAAAAATTATGCAGGAAAATGCAGAAGTGAATCTACCCATATATGTCATAAAAATAAATTCCTTGACGAGCTTATGGAGATTTTACTTATGTTGTAAATAAAGTTGCTGCTTAGACTATTACAGCTTAAGACCCGGTTTTCTACTTGTTTCCTTTTCAGCTCTTGCACTTTTTTTGCAAAACAAACTCTGCAAATAGGAGGTTGGTGGAAAAAAAAGTAGTTTTCCTCAAGTTTTTTCAATAAAGTGTTTTTCCTGAATGATTTCTAAAAGGTGGTGGGTAGTACTTTATAATGAATGCTTTGTAATTTTTTTTTAATTGAAAACTTCTGTATCTGATAACTGCTTTCACATGGATTGATTTGCATTTTCTTTCAGATCAGCCTCAATGCTGTGGCTTTTCGTGCATGCCTTTCTCTGGAAAAAATTGTTTTTGTGTCAGTTATGTGAAAAATTTTCCTCAAGATAAGTTCTTCCTCAAATGTTTGTTGTCCCATAGTTAGTGTGGGTGAAAATCTGCAAAAAGAGAAGGGAAAAATGTGTGTTTTGACTACTTTATCTGTGAGAAGTGATAAGCCTCAAAGCTTTGTTCTTTTTTCTTCTTGTCTTCCTTCTTTTTCTCACTTACTGGAGCTTGCTTTATTTAATTTGTTGAATTTGGGTTGTTGAGTAAAGGCTGTGGGCATTGATATTTTGTATATTGAACATAGAGATCATATTTTAGAAGATCAGCTTACCAACACACTTAGGTTATGATGCAGGCAAGACAAAAATGGCCCATAGTTATTTAGCAATTTTCCATATTAGCTAATCATTTTGTGTATTAGCAGAGCAGACTTAGCAGGCAGTGGTTTTTCTCCTTTCTTGTTCGGCAGTGCTTTCAGTACTGAGGCCAAAGGGGACACCATTTGGCAAGTCAAGATGCCTCCCACAAAGCATCTTTGGAAGAACAATTGTGTCAAATCTTCCGTAGTTTAAAACCAGAAAGTTTTGGTTTCCTGCTGGTGAGGATTGGAACTCAAAGTACTGGTTCGTTTTACATTAGAAGCAAAAATAAGTGGATAGCCTTTGGAGGAGATCTGACAGTTTAGTATTATGGTGGAGGGAGAATACTATAATACTGAAAGTTGGTTTCATGTAAGTTTTTGTGCATTTTAACCAACTGGAAATTAACACATGCTGTTTTTCTGGTCTGCTTCATTCTGTCTTAATGGAGTATTTTCTAGTTGTGTAGATCAGTGCCTTGCTTGTATTTTAATTAAACATTAAATTTGTGATTTGCTTAAACACAATTGCTAGTTTAGATTTCTATATTTGGTGTCAATAAATGAAACTTGGAAGATGTTTCTCAATTGTGGGAATAATATATTCTTTGTTCTTGCGAGGGTATGAAGGATTCTGCATGGAAGAATGGTGTTGAACAGCTAACTGTCAAAATGTTAAACATATTTATTGGTGGAAACTAACACTATGGTAAGGTATAGGCATTACAAAAAGCAGTTTGGTGTTGACAGGGAAGGCTGGAAATTGTAGCTGCCTGGTACTAATTTGGATGCTTAAGATTCAGTTGACAGCAGTGGGGTGCAGAGATCCTTTTCTTTTCTTAGGATATGGAGGAAACAATCGTGTAGATTCTGCACTTGCAAGAGAATCATGCAGAATAAAGTGTGTGATATGGTACATGTAATATGGTACATTTCTCTTCTGTAGATTAGGTAATTAACTCTTCCCATATCCAGGTTTAGTTAGTAATGTCAAAGCATGCAGAAAGTTATTCTTTTCTTTTTTCCTCTTTGTCTGGTTCCCCCTTTTGCTTTGACAGCCCCTGAAGTTTATTGCAGTCTTTTGTCACCTTGTTCTAGCAGCTGAGTAGTCGAATGTACACATTGAAGTATCGTGTGTTATGTTTGTACAAGTTACGCAGAAATATTACAGGAGTTGTCTAAAAAGCACTTCCCTTGTCACCATAACTGACCAGTAAAATGTGTTTGCATCTTGGATTATGTAAGTACTGGTAGCGTTAACAAGATTTTGTCTTGATGTGAGTATATGAGCTTTTCTGGTAGGCCTTGGCTGTCTCCAGGGACAGAGACTTCACAACTTCTCTGAGCTACCTCTTCCAGTGTTTGACCACCCTCCCAGTGAGGAAGTGTTGCCTGGTGTTCAGATGGAATTAATTTCCTGTGTTTTAGTTTGTGTCCATTGCCATTTCTCTTGTCACTGGGCATCAGTTAAAAAAGCCTGTCTCCCTCTTCTTTCTCCATCCCGTTAGGTGTTTATACACACAGATAAGAACCTTCTCTTCTCTAGGCTGAACCACCCCAAATGCCTCAGCTTTCCTTCATGAAAGAGATGGTCCAGCCCCTTCATAATTGTAGTGGTCTTTTGCTGGACTCTCTTCTAGTAGTTTAGTATCTGTCTTGTACTGGGGAGCCCAGAACTGGGCACAGCACTCCAGGTGTGGCCTCAATAGCGCTGAATAAAAGGGGAGGATCTTGACCTGCTAGCAGCATTCCTCTTAATGCAGTTCAGGACATTGTTAGCCACCTTTGCTGGATTGCTGGCTCATGTTCAACTTGGTGTCCCCCAGGACCCCCAAAGGCCTTCTCTGCAAAGCTGCTTTCCAGCCTGCCGGCCCCCAGCACGTACCCCATATGCCCGGGGTTCTTCCTCAGGTGCAGGACTTTGCACTTCCCCTTGCTGAGCTTCATGAGGTTCCTGTCAGCCCATTCCTCCAGCCTGTCGAGGTCCCTCTGCATGTCAGCACAACCCTCCGGTGTATCGGCTGGTCCTCCCAGTTTTGTATTGTCTGCAGATACCACATTGAATTAAGCAGAAATAATAGCTCTGATTTGACTTAGGTAAATTTTTGTGTCTGTAGTGGTTTAACCCCAGTTGGCAACTAAGAACCACACAGCTGTTCGCTCACTGCCCCCCTCCGTGGTGGGATGGGGAGGAGAATCTGGAAAAAGGTAAAACTCGTGGGTTGAGATAAGAACAATTTAATAATTGAAATAAAGTGAAATACTATAGTAACAACTACAGTTGTAATGAAAAGGAGAAAGAGAGAGGAATAAAATACACAATGAAAAAAAAACCCCAACAACAAACCAAGTCGTGATGCACAATACAGCTGGTCACCACCCACTGACCGATACCCAGCCAGTCCCTGAGCAGCGGTCGGCAGCCCCAGCCAAATCCCCCAAGTTTGTATACCAAGCGTGATGTTCTGTGGTATGGAATATCCCTTTGGCTAGCTTGGGTCACCTGCCCTGGCTGTGTCCCTTCCCAGTTTCTTGTGCCCCTCCATCCCTCTTGCTGGCAGGGCCTGAGAAACTGAAAAGTCCTTGATTTAATATAAGCAACACTAAGCAACCATTAAACTCACCAGTGTGTTATCAGTGTTATTCTTATACTAAATCCAGAACACAGCACTGTAACAGCTACTGAAAAGAAAACTGACTTTATCCCAGCTAAAACCAGGACAATGTCTGAAAGATATTGAAGTAATGAAACAGCAGTTCAGTTATTGGTTAACTGAACATAATTCCAATTACCAGTTGTTGCAATGTGCCTCCTTTCTCACCCCCGCCCCCCCCACCCCACTCGCCCCAATTAATGCTTTAGGAATGCTCGACTTTGGGAGTGCTGGACTTGATAGGCAGGTAAGTGGATAAAATGCACTTCTGAAATGTTCCTTCTGAAATATCCACTGAAGGAACGAATATTAGTGATGTAAAAGAGAAGTTCATAAGTGGATGCTGAAGTAATTTGCTTTAAAAACACAACAACAAACCATAACAAAAAAACCAAACACCAACTAAGAATGAAGTGGTTTTTTTGTTCTCCCATGCAAACCCTCCAAAACTGCACTGACTATATTTGAGAATACTGGAAGAGTTGAGGGAAGGGTGTTAATCTGTAGGGTTATGAGTTTAATCTAAGGGTGCTATGGTGAATTAACTGTTGACTGCTGGGTGTCTTGAATATAATCAGTGGAAGCGATTGAAAGGCGCAAAATGATGATGAATGAAGGACTATTAACATTTTTTCCCTAGTGAAAAAATTGCAGTTTGTTTTGTAGAGGTGGGTTGTGTGTGTATGTATATATGTATTTCACTCATGTAGATACTTAATAGATCTAAAGGTGAAAGCCTAAAAGCTGGTTTTATACAGAGAAATCAAATGTCTTGTTCAATGTATTTCTGGCATCACTTTACAGTCAGTGAAGCATTACAAATAGTAAATACTGTCTATTGCATTTTCCAGTGAACAAAAGCGTAGCTTCATCTTTCGTTATAAATCCAAGTTTCATTTTCCTGGCACTGGTTATAGTAGCAAGATTGTATGTGGAACTTCAATAGATGGGAAAAAATGAAGGGTGTATTATGTACAAGTCAGCTGTTTGCTACTGGGGGAAGTTATCCTGCTTGTACATGTTGAGGTGTCTTGGCCTGTATGGACTTGATAATTTAAATGCAAAAATACCCCCAAATTAAAGTAGTACTGGTTTTCAGAATGGGAGAATTGCAGAAATCTAGTTATAGTTACAGCTCAAACAAGGATGGAAGATAGTGTGGGGAGGGGAACAGGATGTTACTGAACGTGGGAGTGTGGAAAAAGGAATTAAGTGCTAAGAATGGGGATTGGTGTGCTGGGTGTAAAGAGGAGGCAAAATGAGAGGAAAACTGAGGACACAAAAAGCGTGTTAGATGTTGGAATACCAGTAGGAGAGTGAAACATGGAAAGACATAAAAGTATCTCATATATAGAACTTTCTTGTGCAGTGATTCATACCAAGCTAGAAGGGACATGAAGCTAATGAAATTCGTGGCTAATACACTGACATAAAAGCAAAACTTATGGTGGCAGTGTGTGGCATAAAGAACATACTTGCATGCATTTTGCAAATGGAGAAAATGAGGAATGAGTTAAATTACATGCTCAGGAAAGCAAAATCACTAAAAAGCTAGCCACAGTTGAGTTATCTATATTCTGGGATGAGCATTTTGATAAGATTAAGGAAGAATTTTATGAACAATAGGTGGCACGTGGTGATGTATAGTTGGAAATTGCAGCACTTGCTGAAGCTAAAATATATCTGTCAGTTGCCTAAAGATCAGTCCTTTCATGAGTACGATGTCATGGTATGAAACAGAAAATATGACTGGTTTTAGCCATCCTCAATGCAGAAATAGAAATAAGAGGAGACACTGATTGTGTTTATGTGTTTCACTTGCATGCTTTGTTTCTGTTGAAGTAGTTTCAGAGAGTAAGAGCTAATATAGTCCTGCTGTTAAACTGCTGATGTAAGAGTTAGGAATCCAGGTGCTCTTTCTTTGTGTTTGCAGTGTGAGTGCAAAGTGAGTAATTGGTTTCCTCCATATACTAAATGGGAATAGCGATATTTTATTAAACGTGTAGCTTTGTTACTCTAGGTTGTGCCTGTGGAGTATAAATCTGTAGAGAGTGAAATACAACAACCTGGAGATGGGTCAACACAGCAAGGTGTTAACAAGATGTTAAAGGTTAACTTGAGAAAATGTGCCATAAAAAACAGAGGTTTTGTACTAGACTGTGTAAATGTCAGTGTTCATGCTGGGTATTCTTAAAGGAGTAAGGAGAAAAAGTAAACATTTGTTTTGTCCCTTTCATACTAGCATAGGCAGAAGACTTCAGAAGCTTTTTTCCTGTATGAAACGTGTATGTTGAATGTCGGAATTTCTTTTACAGATTATTCTTATCAGTGTACATTATTTTTATTTCTTTCTGTCTCTTTTTTTTTTTTTTTTTAAAGCTGGATTGAATGTGAACCGCAATGGCTGCTGTCATCTCAGATAGTCCTCCAAACCCAAGCTGCAAAATCATGACTTTTAGGCCTTCGATGGATGAATTCAGGGAGTTCAACAAATACTTGGCATACATGGAATCACAAGGTGCTCATAGGGCTGGAGTTGCAAAGGTAAATGTCTGTAATGTAGAAAGAAAATTGTTGCTGATACCTGTTTTCCCAGTATTTGTATTTTGACAATTGCAAAACTGACCTTTTTAGTGTTTCACAATTTTTTTCCAAATGCTTTTCAGTTAATAGGTATTGATCTACTACTCTTTTAAGAAAGAGCTTTGTGGTACCTCTTTTATGCAAACTAATGAAGGTGGTGTATACTGTTTTCTCTCTAGCTGTCAGTTGTTTCCATTTTTACAAAAGCAACAGAGTATGTCTTCTTAAGGCAGATTTAAACTAGTTTTTGGCAAATCAAAACAAAATAGGGTATTTATAGTATAAACTGGGAAGTCCTGATCTGCCAGATGTTGAACTCGGTCTTTTAGGCTGGTATATACTGGAGCAAATAATAACACTACAGTCAATGTGTGTATATGAAGATAGAGAGGTACTGTTTGAATGGAAATAGTTTTCTTTGTAGTGGTGATCATGTTATCCTTCTTTTTAATGAGAATTAGAAGTACATTAACTATCGTTGTATTGCCCTTTGAACAATGGTATATTCAGTATCTTACAGGAGATATTCCTCCCCTAATGGAGAGTGATTGTCAGAGACTGTCTGATACAGTGTTATATCATGGAATTATTTATGCCATATCTGTTCTGCCACTTTTCAAACCAGCAGGACACAGTACAGGTCAAGAAATCCTACCTTAGTTATTTTAAATTGTCCATGGGAATAGTAGGCTTCATCACTGGATTTTTAAGCTAATGTTGCAAAGTCAAGACATTTAAAAATTGAGAGAAGAGGAACAAAACCTGCTGTTCTTGGTTTTCCCCTGCCTATTCCCTCCTTCCTGCTTCCTGTAAAACAAAACAAAACTGAACCCCTCACATTTTTAAAACCTTGTAGTGTATTTGCATTCTGATTTCTGAGGGTAGAGTACATGTAGGTCATATTTTCAAATTGTTCTCTGGAAACGGGAATAGAAATCTGATAAATAGACAACAGAGGAAAGCCTGATCTGAATTTTTCACATGTGCAGCTGTGTTATGGAACCTGTTTGTTTGTGTGGGGATTAACTACTGCAGTCCTCTCATCTTGAACAGTAAACTTAACAGCAAATTCATCACCGTGAGATCTGTTGCTTGACAGGTTTATATCATTAACACGTATGTATTTGAGCAGGAGATTCTAGCTATGTATCATTCTGTGGATTACGTGCATGGGTTCCACAAAAAAAAAAATAATCTTATTTTCATGTTGTTTATAGATATAGCATTATTTTAACTGTTACAGTTTCTAATCCTGTTTCCTGGGCATCTAGCAAAAGAATTAGAATGTGCCTTATGACCAGCCACTGAGATGAGACAGATTTTCTTCTGTATCAGTTTGTTTATTCATATGTAATGTGCTTGCTTTCTTTGGTATGTTGCTTAGAGAACAAAGACAGGTGTGCATAACCACCATTTCAGTGGACTGAGGAGGCATGCTACTCCAGCAGACGTGCTGTGAAGTGGAGGATCATGTCAAGGGACCATGGGGAGCTTTCTGTGAAGCAAGCACAGAGAGGATGGGAGCACCAGCACTCCCCACCCCCCCAGAGTGGGAAGCATTGAGACCTGACCGGTGGCAGCTCCGACTCAGCATGGGCAGGGCTGGGGGTGAACGTGCCAAAACCCACACATATACAATAGCAGCCCCCAGGGGGTGCAAGTGACATGGGGCAGTTGTTGCCAGGGAGGACGCATCACCCTAACTACTCAAAGAGGTGAGGTCATTGCCCTCCCAGAAGAATCCTAGCTGTGGTTTCCAGTTGGCCTGGAGTTAGTGCCAGAAGGCATGTGGTGACCCAGATGGAGCTCCCACATAAACATGGAGCTGTCCAGGTCATGGTCTGCAGCAGGTGCCTGAGCCAGTCACTGCTACTGGAGGGCAGCAGAGATAACAACTGTGTGAGGTGTGACTAGGTGGACCATCTGCTCAGCCTGGTGGCAGAGCTGGGAGAGGAAGTGGAATGGTTAAGAGTATCAGGGAGTATGAGAGGAAGATAGACCGGTGGAGCCACTCTCTACCATTGCTGAGATAAATGCACCAGATGGACACACTGCAGGAAGTGGAGGATTCCCAACCGGCTTGCCATCAGGCAGATGGAGGGGTCCTAAGAGGTGGGGAGGAATGGAAACAGGTCCCTGCTTGGGGCAGCAGGTGAATCACCTCCTGGCCTACTTCACCCTCTCAGGTGCCTTATATAATAGGTATGAGACTCTGCAGCCTGAGGGCCAAGAAAATGATAATGTGGACAAAGGCCTGTCCAGGTTGGAGATGATGCCTAGTGAGAGTCACTCGACCCCACACATCACGACTGCCTCTGCTAAGAAAAAAAAAGGGTGGTTGTCCTTGGTGACTCCACTCTGAGGGGAACAGAGGGCCCAGTACGCTGACTGGACCCAATCCATAGGGAAGTCTGCTGCCTCCCTGCGGCCTGGGTAAGGGATGTTACTAGAAAAGTCTCTTGTCTGGTATGATCCTCTTGATTATTATCTATTACTGGATTTCCAGGTGGGCAGTGATGGAGTCCAGAAACATGTCTGAGGGCAATTGAGAGAGACCTCAGGGTCGTCTTGTGACTGGTTGAAGTATCAGGAGCTGAAGTAGTGTTTTCTTGTATCCTGCCAGTTGCAGGGAATGGTGGTGTGTGTAGTTGGAAGTGCACCCAGATCAATACTTGGCTCCAGGCCTCATGTCACTGGCTGAATTTTGGTGTTTTTTTTTGTTTATGGGTCAGTTTACACAGCACCAGACCTGCTGACAACAGATGAGGTACACCTGTCTCAAAGGGGGAAAAGGATCCTAGGCCAGGAGTTAGCAGGGCTCATTGAGAGAGCTTTGACCTAGACTTGAATGGGGAAGAGAATAAAACTGAGGTTGTTAGAGATGAGCCTGAGGGTGGGATGCCAAGCTTGCAGGTGAGATTGATAGCACAGCTGAAGTGCATCTGTGCCGCTGCCCAAAGAATGGGCAACAAACAGGAGAAGCTGGAAGCCATAGTGCAGCAGGAAGACTACGACATAATTGCCATCATGGAAACATGGTGGGATTGCTGGCATGACTGGAGTGCTGCAGTGAATGGCTACAAACACTTCAGAAAGGATAGGCAAGGAAGGAGAGGCAGTGGAGTAGCTCTGTATGTGGGGGAGCGTTCCTGCCTAGAGCTGGATGGTGGTAACAAGATCTAATGTTTGTGGTTAAGGATCAGGGGAAGGCTGCAGGAGGGGGCCTGGAAATCAGGACCATAAGTAACTATCAGTTAGCTGAAAGGACTGTGCTCGAGCTTGTAGGCCACAAACCCTGGGAGGACAAGGAGCATGCATAGATAACAATCAAAAGGATGAGTCATGCCGGGAATGAGGAATGATGGCAAGGAGAGGTTAACACCTTGCTGTTAATTGATGACTGTAAACACTTACTTAGTGTCCTTTGTTTATAGTTAACCACCAATCAGGGATTGCCTAGTCTGCAATGCTTAGCTTAAAGAACCAATCTGTTTAAAGCGCAGCTTCTGAAAACATATATAAACTCGTGATTGTTTACAATAAATCCACATGTCCCATCTCTTCATTCGCCGCAGAAGGCCAACAAGGTGGATATCCTGGTGGGAGTCTATTATAGCCCACCCAACCAGGATGAAGTGGCAGGTGAAATATTCTACAAGCAGCTGAGAGAAGTCTTGTGATTGCAAGACCCTTGTGCTCATGTATCAGCTTACTGGATGCTTGCTGGCAATACAACACAGTGGAGAGGAAACAGTCCAGGAGGTTCCTGGAGTGTCACATGGAAGTGGGTGGGTGGGTGGGGTGGCGTGGCGGCGGAGAGGGGGAGATTTCCTTAGCCCTGGGTGTTTGATCTGTCTGTCAGCACCCCAGGAAAGCCAAGACCCTTGTGCCTGACCACTCTGTCAGCGTACCATTACAGGGACCCTTCACTGAACAGTCCTGCTGGATCGGAGGGTAATTTGACTGACTTGTTCAGGGAATCATGCCAAAAGCATAAGGTGGATGCCTCAGCAGGTCTTCCCGCTTTGAATATGTTACCTGCTGCTGGCAACTGGTAGTGCCCACAGAGGATTAATACTAACAATTTACAAAATAACACTCTTTAATGTGAAATCATGACAAATTAAGGCTTGTGATTGCCAGTGATAGTGTCTGCAAAATCAAGCATGAAATGATATACAACTGAACTACATACAACCAAACTATAATCACTAATAACAGCTAGCATGAGTTAGTTATTAAACATGCATAAGACAAAGCTCTTACCCAATAGGTGTGCCTATGTGGGGAGAAGACAAGTTCAGCCTGTCAAGTGATTCCACTGGCAATGGAGTCTTCCCCTGCTTCTCCCCTCATCTGTCCACTTTTTATATGTCATAGTATATTGCATATTCATTTATCATACACAGGATTAGTTACAAGTTTCTTTCTTCTGATGCAAATTAGTATGCATCCTCAGATAGCACTACTGAAGTTAAGTTCTCTACTAGCTATGTGTGCTCCTCAGTCAGGGTTTTGCCCTCTTTCAGGGAGGCTGTTTGAGTTGGAGGTTGTGATCTCCCACTACCACAATTATCTGTCTTATTCTCAACTTCTGTTAATGTCAGTGGATAGCAATCCTGTTTCCTCTTACAGCCAGAACTTTCCTCACTCAAAGGCTTCTTTCTGCGTAACTTAGATGATGGTGTGCATTTCACTATCTGTTCTGTGTTACTTATGCTCCCCAAGGCTGACTACCTTGATTTGAAGTCCCTTCATTCATAACAACTTAGAGTGAGTTGGATTGACCTAGCTCTGTGAATACTGAATGAGAGCAGGGTAATGCGGGAATTCAGAGAGCAGTTTCCCCTGGTCTGGACTTAATCAGTCCAGGACTAGTCCATTTCCATGACATTTAAGTGGAGCTTGAGTGGCTGTAGTCATATGTATTGTTGTTACTGTTATCATGTGCCCAGTGAGTTGCAGTAGTACTTTGAGATGGAGGTGTACATTAGTATTACGATGAGATTATTTCATCTGTGGAAAGTAATTTCACCACAATGGTTGGCTCAGCTGCAGACATCTTACGGATTCTTCGCGTGACAACTGGTATGCAGCGTATCAGCTGTGTGGTGCCATCAAGTTCCCATTCCTGCAGAGAGCACAACTGAGCACAGCCGTAGTGTCTCCCATCTGCTCCATCCTCCATCACTCCTATGAGCGTGTGCTGAGATGGCAGGGTGTATTGCTTAGGGAACTGTGGTGATGTAGATTCTGTGCATGGCAACCATCTTGAAGGTGATAGCTGTACTTTACCCTAAAAAAGCTTTCTGTAATACTACTCTTCTGTTAGGACGCAATTTTATTTAATCCCACCCCACCCCACCCCACCCCCCAGGTGATTTTCCTACACTGGAGTGTGTGGAAGATAACTTCCTGACAGAGCTGGTCAGTGACACAACCATGGGAGGTGCCACGCTGGGCCTGCTGTTTACAAACAGGGAAGGACTGGTGGGTGATGTGGTGGTCAGAGGATATCTTGGGCATAGCGATCATGAGGTGATAGTTTTTGATCCTTGGAGAAATAAGGACGGGGGTCAGCAGGACTGCTGCCATAGACTTCTAGAGGGCAGACTTTTGCTGGTTTAGGAGACTGATTGACAGAATCCCTTGGGAGACAGTCCTGAAGGGCCAGGGGGTCCAGGAAGGCTGGACATTCTGCAAGAAGGAGATCTTAAAGGCACAGGAGGAAAGAGTGACCTGCTGCTCCACTTGGGCACACACAGTCTATGGGGCTGGATGGGACCCACCCCAGGGTACTGAGGGAGCTGGCAGAGGAGCTCACTAAGCCACTCTCCGCCAGTCATCAACAGTCCTGGGTAACCGGGGAAGTCCCAGAAGTGCCAGGTCCTGCACTTGAGTCACAGCAACCCCACACAGTGCTACAGGCTGGGGCGGAGCAGCTGGAAAGCTGCCTGGCAGAAAAGGCCCTAGGGGTGCTGCTTGACAACCAGCTGGGCATGAGCCAGCAGGGTGCCCAGGTGGCCAAGGAGGCCAGCAGCACCCTGGCTGGTGTCAGAAGCAGTGTGGCCAGCAGGGCAAGGGCAGTGATTGTCCCCCCACACTTGGCACTGGTGAGGCTGCACCTCAAACACTGTTCAGTTTTGTTCTCACACACTGCAAGAGGGACATAGAGGAGAGGGGCTGCAGCGTGTCCAGAGAAGGGCAATGAAGCTGGTGAAGGGTCTGGAGCAAAGGTCTCCTGAAGAGCATCTGAGGGAACTGGGGTTGTTTAGTCTGAAGAAAAGGAGATTCAGGGAGGATCTTACTGCCCTCAGTTGCCTGAAAGGAGGTTGTAGGCAGGTGGGAGTGAGTCTCTTCTCCCAGGTGACAAGGGAGAGGACAAGAGGAAACAGCCTCAAGTTGTGCCAGAGGAGGTTTATATTGGATATTAGGAAAAATTTCTTCACTGAAAGGGTGGTCAAGCGCTGGAACAGGCTGCCCAGGGAGGTGGTTGAATCGCCATCCCTGGAGATGTTTAAAAAACCTGTAGATGCGGTGCTTAGGGACGTAGTTCAGTGATGGACTTGGCAGTCCTGGATTAATGATTTGACTTCATGATCTCAAAGATCTTTTCCAGCCTAAATGATTCTATGATTTTATAGATTGTACTGCATACTTTGTGTGCCTATATGAGCAAAAGTATTATATGAGACAGGATTAGTGTGTAATATGTTTGGGGAAAAAAACTAACAAACAAACCAAACCCAAGAAATGAACTGGTTTTGTTTAAAATGAAGAATATTTGTGATATGCTCTTTATAATGGCTGTATCTGTTGCAGACTGCGACTAATCTTTTCATTTGGTAGTTTTCAAAACCAGAAGCTTCTTAATTTGGAAAAAACCCAAGGAAAAGTACCTTATATCTAATTTTCCTTCTTTGACAATTCTCAGGAGGTGTATCATCAACTATGATACGGTAATCCTTAAAAAGCCTATGCAAACTTCTGTTCTTATTTCTAAGGCATTAATAATAAGAGTTTCAATTACTCTCAGTCTTTTTTTTTTTTTTTTTTCCTCTCTGCTCTTCTTCTTTTCTGTTGGGGATTGAAGCAGGTGGGAACACTGGTCAGTGTTTTCCTGATACATTGTGCTAAGTGCTCCTCTGAGGCTGCTGGTTTACTTAACTGTGAGACTAAAATACATTGTGGTTTGAGCCCAATGCAGTAGTCATTTGTGTATGTGAACTTCAGGATATCTGGAAATAGAGGCTTTTCCATGTATTGACATGCCTGGTTGCAACATTTCATCTGGTAGGAAATGTAAAAAGGTAATGAATTCGTCTTATTGGAAGTGTTCCTCAAATTTTTTGGGGACATGAATATGGTATTTTTGCAAGAGTTGGGGCAGAAGTAGCTTCATAGAAATAGTAGCCAGTGCCATTCAGAATCAAATGTACAACAGGAAATCAACAGTATATGAAAGAAAATAATAATAAATTTGAAATGAGAAAGCTTTGCCTTAGGTTTTTGCTTGTTTATGTTTGAGCATTGGACAGCTTGGCTGATGAATTTGATCTAGGTTGCTTCTATGGAATAAACCTAACTTGTCTGACTTAGAAGAGATTATTTTTACCAAAGGGAATGTGAAGAGGTTGCAGTGAGACAGGTCAGTGGTAAAAACTTGGACCTAGTCATTATTTCCAGCTCTGATACTGACTAGCTGTATGTTGCTTCGGACATGGTATTTTAATGTCTCCAGTCTTTGCCCTGATCTTTGTTAGAAAATGCAGATTCTTTGGGACAGGAACTCTTATTTTCTTTTAAAATGATGCTTAGTGTATCAGTCCCCACAGAATTCACTTCTCTAACCAGTACTTTAATTTCAGCTGTAATAAACATGCTCCAGTTAGTTGGAAGAGGATATTTTGCACCTGTATTCACAAAATTTATTTTTACTGCTTAACACACACTGACCTTGAATTAAATAAGATAATGCAAGTTTTGCTTTTCAGTATTCATATATTTGAGCCAAACGTACAAGTCCATGATTAATAATCATGAAAATGGAAATATCTGTGCACATATTTGATTTCTATGCATATATTCTGAATGCATGACTTCTCTGCTTCCAAACCAACATTTTGTATTTTGCTGATGTGCATATAATTTAAGATTTGTGTGAAAGAAGTAAGGACGAATCACAAGATGATTCTATTATTTTTTTTTCTTTAAAAGTTAAACACTGAAACTTGCTAAGTGGTCTCTGTAAAAGTGAAGTCAGAAAGCTGAGAAAGAAAAAAGGAAAAGAGGGAATTGCATCTGTGTAAAAACTGGATAAAAGTGCCTGTTTATGTTTAAAATAAAAATATTAGTTATGGAAGTATGTTACTATCTAATAGTTCTTCTTCAGCTTGATGTTTCGGTTTTGGTATGTGTTTGCTAGTAGGAATGGTCATCATTGGCGTTTTTCCTTGAGGGAAGGACAATTTGAGTACATTAGCATTACAATTTGCCCATTTGTGATTGTTCTCCAAAAGTAGCAAATGATCTCAGGATCTATGTATTATTTTTTAGAATTTTTTGCTTTCTTGGAGTGATGTAATAGGAAAACCACTTACAGACAATATTATGTGGAATACTGAAATGCTTGTTTTGTAGAGGAATAGCCTAGCTAGCCTAGTGTAAAAGTTACCTCAAAGATGTGAATTAATTATTCAAATAACATAATTCATATATGGTAGATGCATGTTTATGAAAACCATCCTATTTTGTTGTATGTTACTTCAAAAGTTTCCAAGCGGATGCTTGTGAAAATTTGATTTGAGCACCATGGAAAAAAAAGAATGAATATGATGAATGGATTAAAGAACATATAAATGAGCCTTTGGGCAAGTAAAAGTTCAAAATCAAAGCAAAATATATATATTAAAAATGTCTGTTGCTGTTTTATGACTGTTGCAATTTCAAATCTGGAAAGTTTTCTGTTTTCAGATAAAATAATATGTGCAAGGAATATTAAAAATTACACAGACTGTTACAGAACACTGGTATGACTACAGGCTTCTTTGAAATTCATAATGTTGTTATTGGTAACACTTCCAGGGAATTTTCTTAGACTTTGGGCAGTTCTGTGATATTTGAAATAATCAATTGTAAAGTTAACACTTAATCTATATATGTCTAGGTTTAATCTTTAATTATGAAATTTAAATCACATTAATATAAAAAGTAGTAGACCTAAATTAGTGCAAACTCTTACTGTAGTACAGTTGTACCCTGCAATTTTATGGGGTGTAAGTTGAACAGACTCTAAAATCTAAGGCTCTCTAGCTGTATTTTTCTGTTTTTCAGTAAGAAATAAAATTATTCATACTGGATACATTAAATAACATTTGGACAGGGGACTGTCAATATTTTATATGAATCTTTTTTTTTTAAATTGAGGATAACGGGTTTATATCATGGCATGTGAAGTGTTTGTGAATTTTAAGGCTTTCTGCTTATAAAGTATTTGTTCTGTTATACATGTGTATGTTTGCACAGTTGCACGTGATTGAATTTCTGTAGATTTGTTAATTGAAGTAATTGTATGCCCATGTTGAATCGGTTTCTGCATTATCTAGGAGCACTTACATGGTCGCATAGTTTTTGTGAAACAGCTGGTAAGCAAGCATTCATTTGATTATGTAGGCATATTTGACTTGTTTTTTTTCCAAAATTGTTTTGAATTGGTATTGCAACTGTTGATGTCCTGTTTTTTATTTCTGAATTTAAAGGTTATCCCACCGAAGGAGTGGAAACCAAGAAAACATTATAATGATATTGAAGAATTGGTGATTCCGGCTCCAATTCAGCAAATTGTCACTGGCCAGGCAGGACTTTTCACACAGTACAACATTCGGAAAAAGCCAATGACAGTGAAGGAGTTCAGGCAGCTGGCCAACAGTGACAAGTATGTATATGGGGGATCTTGCTTAGAAAGACAAATATTTAATTGTTTCCATGTTGTGGTTTCTTTGAATTATGCTAGGCAGCTGGTGATATTTGTCACTTACTCAGTAGAGTTTTTTCTGGGAGGTTTTATTGTCTCCTTAGTTGTGGAATGGTACCACAGTATGAATCTTGTTTGTATTTCTGTTATTGAAAGCATCTAGTACCATGGCAGCAAGAAAGCATCTGAAAAAGCTGAGGCACGATGCTTTCTGTCTAGCTTTTTTTCTTCCTTTTCTAACAAATAGTTATGTAGAAAGTAATGAAGATGATACAGACTTAAATCTGAGTTTTGTTTTGAGTACACCTGTTAATGTTCAATGTTTAGGTTTTTTGGCCTAGATATTGGAATGGCCTATCATCATTTAAAAATCCAACGTATTTTTTAACTTGCCTAGAAGTTTTTGCATTAATCTAAGAGAACTCATCTAGCAAATGTCTTATGTTCTGGTTATGGCAAGATGAATATTAAGGGAGTGGGAAGAATGTCTATGAAGGGCTAGGCACTATTCAAAAAAGTTTCAAATCAGTGGGCATTCCAAGAAGACGGAGTTGGTAGAAGGAATTCTTCCCCATTCCTTTTGGCTCCATAAAAAGAATAAATTCTACTTAAGTATTTCCTCAAAACTGACTGGAAATAGTTTCTGGAAAGGATCCTAGAGAAAAAGGGTATTTGAATATAACAAGGGAAGGTAACACTGCCCCAGTTTGAAGGAAAGTTTGTCTCCTAAGTTAATTTAAGAAATTAAGAGGTAAGAAGAGAAGGTGTTATCAAGATCAGGAAAAACTAGGACATGAAAAGCTTTTAAAGAGGCTCCTCAGCAAATGTGCCATGATGTCCATGCCTCTGTAAAAGTGCAAAACTGATCTCCTTTTTTCAGTTAAAAAGGATTGGTATTTTTATGCCCATATATTACTTATGAAAAATTGAGGTTATCACACTTACAATTCTCTTCCTCTGGGAAGTTGGAATGGGAACCTGTTTTGTAGTTCTTAAAATTGCTTGTTCAGTAACTGTTGGAGGGGAAAATAAAACATAAAACTTGTAAGGTATCTGATGCATTTTCTATGGTACCTGTTCATATATGTTTAAAGTTTACATTTGTTTAACCCAGGATAAAATGAGAAACACTAATTTCTTAAAATAGTTTGATAATGTGAAAATACTTTTGACAGTCTTAATATGTATCATGGTGTTAGTTAAATTTATTATATTCTTTATCATTGAAGATATTTTGGAAGTGTTTCTGATTTCAGTTTTCATGTTTTTACTGAAATCAGTTTACAACTTCGTTTCATAGGTAAAGTTTAGAACAATTAGGAGGGCTTCTTATCTATTACTAGCTGTAGGTCTTTCTAAATGTTCATCACTGCTCTTGAGAAAATGTGTCATATAACCTCCTGTGACACTCTTAATGCAGTATCTATTTCTTAAACTATTAAGTAGCTGAGAGCCCCTATTCTTCTGTAAAAATAATTCTGTTCATTCATGAAGAAGACTTCTCTGTTAAAGACAGTTTTCTTGAATATTGTGATGTTATCCATTTCCTATGGGAAAGAGAGAAGGGCCACGAACATCTAAATTAAATCATATTTGCCTTTAAAAGGATTGTGTGTGCTCAGTCTGATGCACTGCCTCTTTTATTCGTTTAGGCATTAACAATTCACCACTGAACCAAGGTGCTTCTCCACCTTGACCTCTGGGAAATATGGCTATACCAGCATCTCATAATGAAGATACTGGTGTTATTGAAACCGAGTTTATATATCGATATCACTCAGTGCCAAGCAGAAATGCAATCTGATTTCTAGAGCCATATAATGAGAAATAATTGAAACAACTCCATTGCTGAGACAAGAATGCTTTCGTTAAGATGCATTTTGCTAACTTGCTTGTCTCTGTTTGGTGTTATTACATGATGTAAATGTACCTGGCCTGCTTAATTCTTGTATGTTTGGATTTTCTTTCCAGTAATTCAGGTGCAGTAAGTTGGCAGGGCTAATGTGAAACTTTACTTCTCAGAATTGCGGTAATGGGGGAGCAGGTTTTCTTTTCTGAAGACCTGAGTGTGGGAGAACAGAGGCCTGGCAAAGGATCCTGAGGCAAAAGCTATTGATGGTTGTTTTCTATGGTAGTGTGCTTGTGTTGTGTTCCCACAGGATTTTACGTGAGGCTTGAGTAACCTTTGTAAAGTATATACATAAGTATATTTATACATGGTTCTCTGTGCTGCACTAAAGGAGTAAAAGAATTCTCTTCATTTTTTTGTTCACTGTGTGGTTGAATTTTTGGTATCAACTGTTTGGAACATTACACTTTTTCTCAAAAGGTTTTTCTGGGGAAGGAAAAAGAGAAGAAAATAACTGTTTTTGCCTGGCAGAGCTGTGGCTTGGCAGGATTAGTACATTTGAGTTATTCTGAGACAGGGTTGTGCAGGACCCACCTCTGCGTCTTTGCAGAGCTGGCAGTGAGGCAAGAGAGTAACAAATACTTGTCAATTAAGTGGCTCTTTGATGTGTGTCTTTTTATGGAAGAGAAACACAAGGGAGGGCCTCGGCCTAAGGACAGTCAGTAGATGTGCTGTTTAGCCACTGGAGACTGAAGAAAATATGTCAGTGGGTGTATGATGCCAGCTACTGTTGCTGTCAGGTAGGAGTTTATATGCAATGGTGAATCATGAAACTAAGAATTCAGGGAACTCATAATTCCTCTATTTCAGTGAATTTGAAATGAAGTGATCCCTTAGAATTCAGTTTGCAGGATCAGAACCATAGTCCATTGTGAAGGTGGTTGTTGAAAGACTACGCTGAACCTTTGCCTGCCTCTTCCTCTGCAGATACTGCACCCCAAGATACATAGATTATGAAGATCTGGAGCGTAAATACTGGAAGAACTTGACTTTTGTGGCACCAATTTATGGAGCAGATATCAGTGGGAGCATTTATGATGAAGTATGCATAGCTTTTAATGAAGTTTATCTCTTCCAGCCCTCTTTTAAAGGGTACTGTACTTAGAGGATACATGCTTGCTTTGTGACTAAGAATCTGTCTTTCTTTTTAAATTTTTGTTTTACTCACTTTAAAGACTCCAAGCAAGGTTGAAGTTAACTACATCTGCAAGAGTCAGACGGTTCTGTTCTTAGACAGTAGGATATTGCTACTCTTCATGATCATAAGACTCTTCCCTTTCTTCACTTCGAACTGTCCAGAACATTGAGATTTCTTCTTATTTATTTGTTTATTAACATTTCAGTATGTGTTATCTGTGTACCTTTGTGTAAATTTAATGATATTTTAAATAACTTTTGCTTCAAAATTAAAAGATGAAATACTTTGTCTCTTATCTTTCACTGAAGAAAATTCATAGCTGTACTTTATATGTGTTTGGAATGCCTGCAGTTTCCTGGATATATGCTTACAATTACTGTGTACCTGTGAATTAAAATAGACTAAATGGAAGCATTCTAAGGAAATGAATTTTGCTGATTACTTGCCGAGATCTCCACAGATAAAAAGGGACTCTTAACACAGATCTCATTATCCAAAGAATTACAGAATATCCACTGATATAGATTAAGCTATGTAAGTAGCTATGGGAACTAGATTTTGAAAGGATTATTTAAGTAATGAGACTAACAGAAGAAATGTTAGCATATAAAAAAAAATATTGAGGATTTGGAAAACAGAGGACAAACTTTAGTCCAGAAGAATTTTTCATGTGTGGAGTTCTTGAGTTACTTCATGTTCTATGTAACTGCTTTCTCCAATCTTTCAAGCAAACAAACAAACAAGTAGAATTGCCCTGTGGCAGATGGTCTGAAGCTCTGCTAATGTTTCATATTTCTTCACAGAAGACAAATTACTTGAAGGCTCTGTCCAAAGATAAATATGGTTAGCCAAGATGGTTTAAGGCAATTCCATTTTTGCACTAGGTTATGTGATCTTTGAAAGATAGCTATAAATGTCCAATGGTCTATTGTTTAGAAAAAGCAGCAAGTCTGAATTCTATTGTGTGTCCAAATAGCTGTATAAAAATGATTTAGAAAATAACTGAAGGTTCTGATTTGGGCTGTTTTGGTGAAGAGACATTCTAGATGGCTGTTGTTTGTAGAGACCAAAATGGGGCACAGGAAAGCAATTTCTTTCAAGAAATAGAGGCTCGCCCTTTTTCTTCCCTGATACTTTTTTCTCTTTAATGTTAGCAGATAATGCCTTCTGGCATAGCCTGTTACAAATGTATGCTTTGTTTTAATTGTTTTCTTTGGTCTTTAGTATCTTAAGGTTACTGTTTCTTGAGCAACATTTCCAAAGAAAAGGGACTGCAGTAATACCCAGTTCTGAAGTGCTGAGTGGTCAAAGTGAAGGTCAGAAATTTCCTTTTCATGGAATTGCACTGTCATTACATTGGGAAGCTGAGGAAGGGAGGTCAATAAAGTGAAGGGTGAAGTGAGAAGAGCAGCATTCAGAAATCCTAACTCAGATGTTAGGTGCATAGGAAGAAGAGACAAAGGAAGCACTGAAAGTTGCAGGGAGCGGGGAAGAAAACAGTGATAGGTAGAGTAAAAAAACCTTAATGGCTATGATTAAGCGGGTATTACTTTAAAATAAATAACAAAGGGAAACATGTTGTAGAAAGGAATAGATACAGGAAAGAGTGTGAACAGACTGAGTAGTTAATAAGACAACCATGTCACTTGAAAACCCACACCCAGTGGCTTTTAGAAGAAAAGAAGGAAAAACCCCTGGTACCAAACTGTTGGTGAGAAAGTTAGGGATGCCAGATTAAAACCTTTTCTTTTACAGTATTTTTGCCGAAGTTAATTTTTTGCCAGCAGATGGTGTACTTGCACAACTAATATTTTTTCATGTCTTGCGCTTGAAGTGCTAAGAAAGGATCTTTTTGATTCTGTTTAGAATTAGAGGTTGTTCTTATGTCTTCATTCAGTTTGTTTCAGGTTTGTCGCTGTTTGGGGAAAGGAGAGGAGTACAAGTAGCTGACGTTTTGGGCATCATAAAACAAAGGGGATGGTGGGATTAATTTGTCATTACAGCCTATTTGCGATAAACAAAACCGAATGCTTACTTTTTACAAAATGCACTTTGTAGCAACCTGTGTTATAGGTGTTGTATTTAATACAGAAAGGTAAATATCTGGCAGAATTCCAGGCAGAAAAACAGGAACTTAGTGAGTGTGATGTGTACATATACTTGGGCCATCAAAATTAGAAATGCTGCTGTGCTGCAAGTCCTTATTCTGTCGTTTAAAAGATTACTGATTACATTTTCTTTTCCACATGGTGATGTTCAGTTTTACACTGAGACAACTGTATCTGAAGCCTTAATTTTTACTATTTAGATTATTTAAGAAACAATATTGTTGTCTGGGGTATTCAGCACTTTGCTGGCATTGTGCCAGCGAGATCATAGAACTTGTAGTATTTTTTGCTTTTCTTAGGTCAGAGGATGACAAATTCTGAGGGGTTTTGAAGATGGGGCAAAGTTACAAAGCTTGTGTTACATGGAACAGCAAACAAACAAACAGAAATCCAGGACCAAAGCTAAAGCTATAAATGTGTGCTTTGAAATTTGACAAATACTACCAGTGATTCAAAGTTTACCTTTGTGATATCTGTTGTGTATTTATAGTGTATTTAATGGTTATTTGACAGTTTTGAACACAGATTAAATCTTTATGAATAAGGAAAAAACCAATGAGAACAAGTGCTCTGTAGACTGTATAGGCCTTTATAGAAAATAAATTTAAGATATTTGAATGTTGGCTTGAAATATTATTTTGTGCTCTAGGCATTTTAACTGCTGTTACTTTAATTACAGTGCTTTGCAGGACAGTGACAATGTAGATGACTCAACAAAATGCACTGCACTAAGGAACAGATTGTAAGGATCATTATTTATGTTAAGATTATAAATGTTATTAAAGAAATATTCAAGGTTCTGTCTTTTGCTATAAGGTCATCTGGACTTGAGTGAAAATTAATATTCCTGAAAGAGCTTATAATGTCCATAATAAAGCACTAGTCTCACTAGCTGCAGCTGTTAGACTGATCCATGAATTATTATGAACCATAACCTAAGAGTTATGATTGCTTAGGTAGTTTAATTGAGAAGTGATTATTTATTTTTTATTGTATTATTTCAAGAGAGCTGTCTTTTCCTTGTGAGTTACTATCAATGTAATGCCAGTGTGAGCCAGTTTAGACTGTGAATGACTAGCCTGTGAAACAGTTGCAAAAAGTTACTGTTCTTGTAGGAAGGGGAAAGAAGACAGTTTTTGTTTCTGATACCATAACTTTCTTAACTTATCTGGCAATTGTACCTGTGTATAAATTAAAGAGTGTGATTCGTTTACTGTTTCTCTGCAACTGCAGTTACAGTTCTGGTGAACTACCCTTAGGCCTTCCACTTACATTGCCACTCCCAGCTGTTGTTTAAATCAAACCAGCTATCACTGAGGGCAAAAATTGTTTCCTTGTTGTATGAGATACAAAGAACTCAAAGTAACTTTTTCCATTTCCTGGTGGGCTTGTTTGGTTTGTTTGTCTTTTTTTTTTTTTTTTTTTTTTTTAAATTGATTTGAAATTGTATTTGTATGGACAGATGGGGAAGACATATGAAACCCCTACGTGGACTGATCTAGCAACTAGAGGGGAAAAAAATCTTCCTGGTTTCAAAAGAAGTTGCAAAGAAAAGTGACTGATTTGATGTTTTTAATGAGTCATAAAACACATCTAACTTCAGTGCTGTCAATGGCATCTGCTATTCAGTAAAGCCAAGGTTTAGAAGAAGTACATATAAATACTGTCTTGCCTGTCTCTCCACTTTTTTTCAGCTCATGACTTGAAGATGTCACTTCCCTTTTCCTTCTCTTAGTTTTATTTCTCCTGATAAGACAATTCTTAATGCCTGCATTCTCCCATGTCTAAGCAGTGAGGAGCATATTTGATTAATAGTACAAGAGTGATTGATTCAGTGGAGTTTGTAGGCAGTTATTTTTGCTAAATTGTAGGTATATCATGTAATATTAACTCTAGCAACAGATATGCTCAAGTTTCATGCTATATCCTTTTGACAGTGCAGCTAACTTAATTTTAAAGCAGCACCTTCATGTTATATGTAGAGTTTGGATTTGACCATGAAGTGAGTTAGGGATGGCATCTGAGTTGTAGCGTAACCTAAAGCTGCAGGAAAGCAGCAGGCATAAGCAATCCCAAGATTGTCTGGAGAGCATCAGCGACATTTTCTGACCAAATTTGTCTGCTGGACCTCATACTTAAAAACAAGGGTTTGTGGATGTGAAGGTTCAAGGTAGTCTTGGCTGCAGTGACCATGAGATAGTCGGGTTCACAATCTGAAGAGGCGGTGTCAAGAGAGAAAGCAGGACCACAACCCTGGATTTCAAGAGAGCAGACTTTGGTCTCTTATCTGCTTGGAAGAGTCCTGTGGCATAAGGCCCTGGAGGGAAGAAGCGCCCGGGAAAGCTGGTTGGTACTTGCCTCCTGGAAGTTCAAGAGTGGTCCATCCTAGTGAGCAGGAAGTGAGGCAAAAATGCCAGGGATCTGCATGGATGAGCAAGGAGCTTCTGACAAAACTCAAGCATAAACTGGAAATACGCAGGAGGTAGAGGCAGGGACGTGTAACCTAGGAGGAATATAGAGACACTGTCCACGTATGTGTAAATACAATTGGGAATGTCAAAGCCTACCTGGAAATAAATCTGAGAGGTGATGAAGGCAACAGGAAGGACTTCTGTAAGTGTACTTCAGGGATCAATACTGGGTCCAGTCTTGTTTAACTTCCTTATTAATGACATGGGTGGGGCAGAATTTGCAGACAGTGCAAAACTGGGAGGATCGGCTGATATGCCAGCAGGTCATGCTGCCATCCAGAGGGACCTTGATATGCTGGAGAAATGGGCTGACAGGAACTTCATGAAGCTCAGCAAGGGGAGTTGCAAAGTCCTGCACATGGGGAGGAAAATCCCCAGGTATATGGGGGTATGTGCTGGGTCTGAAGGCTGGAAAGACTTTTTCCAGGAAAGGCCCTTGGGGACCCTGGGAGAGATGCCAAGTTGAACACGAGCCAGCAGTATGCCAATACAGCAAAGGTGGCTGTTGGTGTCCTGGGCTGCATTAGAAGGAATGCTGCCAGCAGGTCAGAGGAGGTGCATTTCCCTTGTAATCAGCACTGTTGAGTCCAGACCTGGAGTGCTGTGCATAGTTCTGAGTTCCTCATCTCTCCCAGTTACAGAGCTACTGGAGAGAGCCCAGAGAAGGGCCAGTAAGATATTGAAAGGACTGGAACATCTCTCATATGAGGGAAGGCTGAGAGAGCTGGGACTGTTCAGCCTAAGGAAGAGAAGGCTCAGGGGGACCTTATCAATGTATGCAAACTTGCAGGGAGAGTGCAAAGAGGATGGAGCCAGGCTTTTATCAGCGGTGCTCAGAGACAGGACCAGAGGTAATGGGCACAAACTGAAATGCAGGAGGTTCCTCTTGAACATGAGGAAACACTTTTTCACTGTGAGGGTGACTGAACCGTGACACAGGTGGCCCAGAGAGACTGTTAAGTTTCTCCATCCTTGCTGAGATAGTCCTACAGATTGTCTGTTGCAGACTACTGTAAGTATAGTTCTTGTATGCCATCCTTTACAGTATTGCACGGGGTTTGGCAAGGTTATGGTAGCAGGAGAGCTACAGAGGTGGCTTCTGTGAGAAGCTGCTAGGAGCTTCCCCTATGTCTGACAGAGCCCATGCCAGCTGGCTTCAGGACGGACTTGCTGCTGGCCAGAGCCGAGCCCATCAGTGAACGTGGTAGTGCCTCTGTGATAACATGTTTAAGATGGGGAAAAAAACCCTGCTGCACAGCAGAAGCAGCAACTGGAGAGGCGTGCGGATATCTGAGAGCAACAGCTCTGCAGATGCCAAGGTGAGCAAAGAAGGGGGGGCAGGAGGTGCTCCAGGTGCCCGAGCAGAAGATTCCCTTGCAGCTCTTGAAGACCATGGTGAGGCAGGCTGTGCCTCTACAGCTCATGGATGACCACGGTGTGGCAGATCTCCACCTGCAGCCCATGGAGGACCCGACGCCAGAGGAAATGGATGCACCTGAAGAAGGCTGTGACATCGTGGGAAGCCTGCATTGGAGCAGGCTCCTGGCAGGACCTGTGACCCCATGGAGAGAGGAGCCCGTGCTGGAGCAGGTTTGCTGGTGGGACTTGTGACTCCATGGGGGACTCACACTGGAGCAGTCTGTTCCTGAAGGACAGTACTCCGTGGAAGGGACCCACTGCTGGAGCAGTTAATGAAGAACCGTGGGAAGGACTCCTGTTGAAGTTCATGGAGAACTCTCTCCTGTAGGAGAGACCCCACCCTGCTGCAGGGGGTGAGTGTCAGGAGCCCTCCCCCTCAGGTGGAATGAGTGGCAGAGGCAACATGGGATGGACTGACCACAACCCCCATTCCCTGTCCCTCTGTACTGCAGGGGAGGTGGTAGAGAACTTGGGAGTAAAGTTAAGCCTGGGAAGAAGGGAGAGGTGGAGGGGAAAGTGTTTTAAGATTTATTTTTTTATTTCTCATTATCCTACTCTGATTTGAATGGTAATACATTCAGTTTTCCCAGGTCGAGTCTGTTTTGCCCTAAATGGTAATTGCTGAGTGATCTTGACCCATATGTTATTACATTTACTTATTACATATCTTGACCAGCTTTTATTACATTTCCTCTCAGCTGTCCAGCTAAGGAAGGGAGTGATAGAGCAGCTTTGATGGGCACCTGGCATCCAGCCAAGGTCAGCCCACCACAAAGATGTACAAGACGTTACTGGGAACCTTAGTGAGGGGACATGGAATGATAACTTTTTAAAATGTAGAAAGTTCTGTGTGTTTTAGCACATGGTTGTGTGACCTGCTTAGTGAATGAGCAAGAGGTTGTGGATGTTGTCTACCTAAAATTTATTAAAGACTTTGACACCATTTCCCACAACATTCCCCTGGAGAAGCTGGCTGCTCATGGCTTGGACGGGTGTGCTTTGCGCTGGGTTAAAAACTGGCTGGATGGCCGAGCCCAAAGAGTGGTGGTGAATGGAGTCACATCTAGCTGGTGGCTGGTCACAAGTGGTGTTCCCCGAGGAACAGCCGAGGCCAGCTGGATGAGGTTCAAGAAGGCTCCGTGCCGGGTCCTGCAGCTGGGTCACAGCAGCCCCACACAGCGCTACAGGCTGGGGCAGAGCGGCTGGAAAGGGCCTGGTGGGAAAGGGCCTGGGGGTGCTGGTCGGCAGCCGGCTGGGCATGAGCCAGCAGGGTGCCCAGGTGGCCAAGGAGGCCAGCAGCACCCTGGCTGGTGTCAGAAGCAGTGTGGCCAGCAGGGCAAGGGAAGGGACTGTCCCCCTGCACTGGGCACTGGTGAGGCTGCACCTCGAACCCTGTGTTCAGGTTTGGGCCCCTCACTGCAGGAGGGACGTAGAGGGGCTGCAGCGTGTCCAGGGAAGGGCAAGGGGCTGGGGAAGGGTCTGGAGCACAAGGCTTGCAAGGAGCAGCTGAGGGAACTGGGGTAGCTTAGCCTGGAGAAAAGGAGGCTGAGGGATGACCTTGTCACTGTCTACTGCTACCTGAAAGGAAGTGTTGGTGTCAGTCTCTTCTCCCAGGTAACAAGGGAGAGGACAAGAGGAAATGGCCTCAAGTTGTGTCAGGGGAGGTTTAAACTGGATGTTAGGAAGATTTTTTTTCACTGAAAGGGTTCTCACGCATTGGAACAGGCTGCTCAGGGAGGTGGTGGAATCACCACCACTGGAGATATTTAAAAGACATGTAGATGTGGCATCTGAGAACATTGTTTAGTGGTGGACTTGGCAGTGTTAGGTTTACTGTTGGACTAGATGCTCTTAAGGGTCTTTTCCAACCTCAATGGTTCTACGATGATGTGAGAGATGTCCTTTCTGTATGACCTCCTTATAGTTGAGATCAATGTAAGTGTTCCTTCACTTAATTTTCAGTTCTAGCATGCATTTTCAGAGTCTCTACTTGCTTCTGTGTTTTTCCCACCCTTCAAAAGGGTACTGCAAAGGAGTGGTTGTGTCTGAACACCCCTCCCCCCCTCCCCCCCGATCAATGAGGGAGACGTTTTATTTCCTAATCTGTTTGTTTATGGTGCAGAGATTCTGTTTATAGTGTTTTTCTGTCTGTATTTTATGCACTTTGATGATGCAATAAAAACCTGGCAGCTTTTTTATTACATTCGTTTGTGTGAGTGAACGGGTGTGTGCAGAGAGGAGTGGGGTGACCAAGCATGAATTTTTCTGTATGTTTCTCCTATTCCTTTTCACTCTGTCCATTAATTAGATTTTTTATTCTTTATTGTTTGAGTTGTTACTTGAGTTGTTTATTGAGTTTAGTTGTTGAGTAAGTCAGAGGGGCTTTTTAATCCTAATTGTAGAACAGATGTCTTGTTTGCCAGGTTAATATTCAAATGAATCCATGAGATAATCACAGAAAAAATTAAACACTGAAAATAGCTATGTGCGTTAACATTTGCATACAGAAATCATGTTCATAAAAATAGAATACATCACACTGTTGGCTACTCTGTTAAAGTGCAAAGGATAGTATCCTCACTGTTGTAAGAACTTTAAAAAAGGAAATTAATAAAAAATAATTTCATTTGGAGCCAATTTTATTCTTATCAGCAAAGAGGTCACTGCTTCAAATGTTAAGCTTCACTTTTTACCAGTATATTGAAAGGTACATTTTTCTTTGTGTCTTGAGAAAAGAATGGATCAGCTCCTTCTAAACTTTGCAAGCACTGAGGTATTTGAGAGCTGCTTGTGAGGTGTCCCATTTTATCTCCACATTGTATTAAAATCTGGTTTAAAGGCTGTTAAAAGTCGTAAGATCTCTTGGTAGTAATTTAATGTAAGCTTGAATCATCTACAAAATTAGTGACAGATTGGAATAGTGGTCTTCTGTGTAAACTGCTATGCACCTTACAGTATTTCTCTGAAGAAATAAAAGGTAAGTCTATTGTGCTTAACAGTGACCATAGATGGTAAGATATTTCAAGCCTGTGTTTCTTTGGTATAGTAAAGAAAGAAAAATAAGTTGTTTTCCATTTCTTTTCCTGATGTTGGATTTTGTGGTAACTGTCAGAGATGACAGGTGTTCTTAAAAAAAATGGCCATCAAAAATGTGGATAAATCAGAAATACTTTATTTACATGATCCCTTGAGATTACTACAATATTCTGATATTATTGTGATATCCTGAGCAGAATAAATATTTGGTATTTTCCTAACGTTATAGTGTCTAAATGTATTTTTGTATTTGTAAAAAACTACCAGCTACACCTCATGGTCATGTAATACGTGTACTGGTCTTCTAGTAGTGGTTGTTAAATACTGCATAGCCTGCTAAAATATACTTCAATTTTGAGAAGCATTGTAATCTATTAGCCCGTTAAACTGCTCTTTTATAGCTCCTGTGATCTTTTTAGTGGGCATTGCTGTTGTAAAGTTAAGAAACGAGTATATAACTATTGGAAAATTTAGAATCTATATTTTACTTAAAAATTCATGTAAGCATTTAAGAATGTTATGGAATATTAGAAAAGATGTCTGTGAGGAAAAGTAACAGTTTTAATAATAATTTGTAATAATTACTTGTAACAATCTAGGCATAAATATCAAGCTGATTTATTACCTTTGTTTAAGTTCAAGAAATGTAGGAAGAGTTAAAATGAATTGGTGTGATTTTACCCTTCCGGCCTATATCAGTGAACATTTCCTTCTGAGCTAAGACTACTTGTCCAAAATAGTCTTCAGGAAGTGGCAGTAGGTCTTATGTCTTGAGTGTAGAGGTTGTGGATTGTTTATTTGGTACATTTGATATTTTGAAGCAAGCTTTCTCTCAAGGATTGTGTTCTGTGGGAAGATTTGCTTTTGTTTTAGGGACAAACCAGTGGTAGATTGCTTGGTGACTAGTTATGACTTGACTTAACAGCATGTGAAAAGATGAGATGTGGTGTTAAAAAAAAGAAAAGAAAGGATGATTTATTCTCTTAAGTAATTCTTAGTACGACAAGAATAAGATTACAGGATGTTATGGTTGCTAAAAGTTCACTTGATTAAAGAAGGTGACTGGATAAATAAATTTAACAGCCCCACATGGGCATTTTACAAATAGAAGGATAACACCTCTGGAGAAACTTCCAGTCTACAAATTGCTGCAGGCTGGAGAGGTATTCTGGGGAACTAACTTCTTTGCTTACACTGTTTCTTGTCTGCATTTGGCCAGTGTCAGAAAGGGTATACTGCCTACATTAACAGTTAATTTTTATCTGGTGTGTTTATTATTGTCTTCTAACCCTGTATGTGTGTCTGTGCCTACATTGTTGAGCCATTGCTCTTTGCTGTATTTATTTGTTTCTCCAAATTGACTGCATAATTTGTGAACAAAGATAAATTTTGTGTGATTTAAAAAAAAATAGAATCTGTAAGTTAACTTGAGGAATAGTTAAAAATGTTTCTTCAAACAAATTTTGTATTTTATAACTCTGCTACCTTGCTGATGAATATGATTTTTAGATTGAAAAGTGCAAATTTTACTAGCATCTTATATTGTGAGTATTGGTGTTTAAGTTTTTATTCTCTGATTAATGATCAGCATCATTATGTTATATTTTAATTTTATATTTCAGGTGCCTTATATGTAACACAAATGCATCAAAGCCAAAGCTTCCATTTAAAAAAAGAAGAACAAAAATGCAATGAAGCCTCCTTTACTCCTTTGTAAAAGTCCCAGATAACTTACAGATAGCTTTTCTCACTTAAGTGAAATAGTGATAGCAGGCAGTTAAACGCTTGTTCAATGAGAAGGTTGAACTTCATACAGAAGTTACCATCTTGTATATCAATTCTAGTGGCTGCATACATAACATGTTCGATATAAAGTCTTAAAACCCAAGGAAATGAAACCTGAGATTATTAAACATTCAGTACTTCTTGCTTTAACCTGTATTCTTTCTTCACCACCTGGCCAACTGTTGAATGTCAACATGTTTCTTGGCATTAAATTGACTGCATCAGGACTGCAGTCTGCCATCAATTTATTCCCTAAATTTAAGTAAGATTACCAGAACTGTGCAGAGTTTATTGATGGAGGATGTGGAACGGGTCATGGTTAAGGGCATGTTGAGGGGCTGTGTTCCCTATAAAGACAGTTGCCTGAATTGAGCTTTTAATAATTCTGATTATATTTTTTGTTTTTCTGACTGCTTGAGTACCAGGTAATGTCTTCCCTGGAGGTGCTAATAATTGCTGTTATAATGAAGTCTAATCTGTTTCTCTTCAGTTTTGTAGCTTTGTTCTTGGTTCTATTGACTTTTTACATGCTGTATTACCTGAAATTAGAATTGTATTTCATGGGTGAATCTGAAATACAACAAAAACTACATGAATGGCTTTCCGAGTGGCTTTTAATATACCAATTTTATAGGCAATAATATAAGGAAATGGCTGAAATCCCATGGAATCAATAGATTTATATTTCTTCTGCAGTACATCATTATGGTTACAAATGCTGCTGAAGTACTGTATTGGTTTTAGTGTTTATACTTTTCTGAGAAATGGTAAATTTATGGATGTAACTTAAATTTTTTAATAATTTTTTATGCTATTGAGTATTACTTTGTAAGTAATGTTAGTAATGTAAGTAAATAAAAAGCATAGATGGGGCCAGTGAAACTTGGTGGCTTCCAGCTATCAGTTCATTAAAGGCTTTGTCTGTAGCTATGATTTCTGTTGTGTATGGTGTTTCAATCCATGATAGATTTGATGTATTAAGTGTTAAGCAGATACGAATGTATGTTCTCTACTTTGAACGTCTCAGACTTCAAACCAGATCTCAGACTTACTAAGGTCAAGAGAATTTTTCTTTAGGTAACTGTCTCCTACAGGTCTTACAAATTTGTATTAATGTACAGTCTTTTGAAGGGTTAGATTAGGTGTGTATCTTTTGACAGAGACTATTATATAAAAATGCATTACTTTATAAATTTATTAACACATTTATTATGTATCTTTTCCAGGGTATTGAGGAATGGAATATTGCCCATCTTAATACAATATTGGATGTTGTAGAAGACTGTGGAATTTCTATTGAGGGTGTAAATACGCCATATCTATATTTTGGCATGTGGAAAACAACGTTTGCATGGCACACTGAAGACATGGATCTCTACAGTATTAATTATGTCCATTTTGGGGAGCCAAAGTCATGGCAAGTATAAATTTTTATGAAAGATGATTTATTTGTTTTTCAGCTGACTAACCAAACAGGTGGGGTACAGTTGCTTTGCAGATAAGCTTTACTGGAAGGCTCAGATAGCAGTTCTGTTGTTTTTGTTTTTTTTTGAAGCTGAGAATGCTATGGAATATGTGGGATTTGTGATGTAAAGAACACTGCAGTAATGAATTACTTTGTTTTAAAGGAAAATATTATTAAGTATCTAAGGCTTGTTTGAGTTCAACAGAAAAAGTTTGCAGTGATTCAATATGAGAAGTTTAGTGAGTTGAGAACCCCAAGACTATTTGAGGGAACTTCTGTAAGGCCTCTTTGGAATCTGTTTCTTTGGTTCAATTGTCCTTTGGGACTGTCTAACATGTTTTGTATTATACGTACATTTAATTGCTTTTTAAAGTCAGACATATTTTCTACTGATAAGTCAGTAGGCCTAGTAGGAGGTAAGAATCGGTGTTAAAGGTACTTCCTAAATATGAAGCTTCTGCTAGCCTTTCTCTGTATTCTTAGATTTTTGATTGAACAACCTTCATTAGAGAGACAAGTAGATTTAATGTTGTATGTATAGATTGTTGCATATGTGTATGTTAAAGCACATGAGAAAAAATGTTTTCCTTTTGATCATAAAATCTTAGGTTTTTTGAAATACCTGTGAAGAGAACATAAAATCATTACAAAGATGGATAAAAGATATGTGATGCTTCGTCCTGTTTTGGCTGTTTCTAGTAACCCAAACTTAAATGAAAAATTTTGTACGGGGGAGTTCCATAAAACTTCATTGGTTATTTTTATACTCATACAAAGACCTGTGCAACATCATGTATTTAAACTAAGAAGGTGGTAATTTGCTCAGCTTCTGGTTCTTAGGGCATTGCTTTTAATTTACCTTCTTTTCTTCTATAGTGGATCTCTTGCATTTAGACAGAGAACGTGAACACCACTTATTATAGTAACAAAGACTATATTTTGAATTGATTAATTATATCTATGTATTTAAATTGCTGCTTTGATAGAATTAGACATACTGACAATGTCTTCTCAGCAGTAAAAACAATATCTTTGTTAAAGATGGATGTAAAGGTAGGTAATTCCAAAATATTCTAAGATGATAAGACAAACTTAACCAAAACAATGATTACATAAAAATTATTTTGGGTTCTTAGGAATTTTAGAAGTGCTATTTAAAGCAAACCACACTGCATATTGTAAAATTTTAAGTGGTAGAGACATTCACTTAAACCCTGGAGTCCTAAGGCACAACTGATAAAGGCTAAGCAAACTTTTTTAAGTTTTTTGAAGGATGTATGAGTTGATAATACAATACATGCTCTTCTGTTTTACAGATACTTAATTACACTTTCAAAGGCACAAAATAATTAAACGCTTTCTAAGAAATAACAGTGGATATGACTTCATTTTCTGGATCTCATTGACCCATGTTTTTAAGAAATGTCATGCTAAAAAAAAGCTGAAGGAAAGACAGTTAAAGATTAATCTGTTACACATGTGCTTTTACTGGGGAAATGCTGCAATAATTTATGCTAATGCTATTCCTGTATCAGTAAAATGTACCTTATGTTAGTGTGATACTCACATAATATTTTTTTCAAAAAAGTGGTGGATGAGTTGAATCTTATGATACAGACAGTAAAGATCTTGTCTGCTCTTAAAAAATTTGATCTGAGTTGACAAGTGCTTCCTTAGGTGAAACCAAATACCCTGGCACGTCCATTAGTAATACATGCTTTTTAATTTTACTGGGTATATATGTTGTTCTTCAAGACAGCCACACTGGTCTTGTGGAGAGCTGAAAACTACTTTATTAACAAGCATGTTAGACAGCACGTTTTTTCTGAATTGTGAGGAGACAACCACTTCCAGCTGAGAGCTGTGATGGGAATGTGTAGGCAGCAGCTAAATCTGACTGCAGTGGCAGTCTTTATGGAATCTGAAGCTTTCGCCCGTATTTAGGCATAGATTAATTTTCATTTTTTCTTACAACCTGTGCAGTTTGACTTCCAAGAGGTACGCAAAGAAATTTATAGTTATGTATACTGATTCCACTATTGACTGCCTCATACGAAACGCAGGGAAGAAGTGTGTCTGACAATGAGTTGCAAAATCAGAACTATGGCTGTTTCTGTGTTTCTGTGTGTATATATTAGTATAATACATATGTTTGCTTCATAGTTAAGTTGCTTGAAAGAAATTGCTAAAGAGAGGATATAATTTGAAGGAGAAAAAGGAATTAAGAAAACTTAGAAGCTCTGGAACAGAGCACTATGAGGGGAGAAGAGAGGGGAATATGGCAATGAAAGATTTGCTGGAAAGAGGAACAGAGTCTATTAAAATTACTTGCAACTTTTCCTTTGCATTTTTTCTGAGGGGAAAAACATTTTGAAGATGGTACCTCATTTTATATCACAGTTTCTTAGAAAAAAAGTCTTACTACCAAGAAGGCCCATGGGTGTGATTGGTGATTTACTTAATAAATTCAGTTTATTCTTGATATACTTCATTGTATATTCAGGGGTGTAGGCCCTGACTAAAGATAACCTGTTTTTGTTTTGTGTAGTAATTTCAGGAATTTTGGCATGTTGAAGTATCAAACTACTCTTCAGAATTAATGCTTAGCATAAGAGAGGTTTTTGTCAATAGATCTATGGGTAAAATACAGATAATGCTTCAATTTACATTTTAAATTCATAAATATTCCCCCCCCCCGATGTTTAGATTTGGAGAATGATTCTGGGTTTATTAAGTATTTGCAAGTGGTACTTAGTCTTTGTGGAGTTTATCCAACTCGTATATAACAGTGGTGTTGATAGGAAATCTTGCAAGTGCTAAAATGATGTAAATCATCTTGAAAAATATTAATAATGAATATGTGAAAGTGTTTACTAAGCAGGCCCAAAGTAATTATTTTTGTGGTGATGTGACTATTTCAAACATAATAATAATTTAGCTCATTTATGCTTTTTAAAACAAATTTAGAGAACAAGAGTAAAGATATGTGGAGAACATATGTAATATTTTACTTCAGAAAGTAATTTTTTTTTTAAATTGTGCTTATTTTGGTCACCTTTTATATCTGATGGTGGAGGTCTGAATTCTTTTCTGCACAAAGAATCGGTTTTTACTTTCTGTTGAGAGGGGCACAGTGTAAACTTGCAGTGTAATACAAACATAATTTACCTATCAATTTGTGATGTTTTCTGTGAGATTCCATCTGGTCTTTGCTTCCAATCTTCTTCTGAAGACTGGTAATGACAAGTAACCATACGTTATGTTAAAAAAGCCTCTCCTGTTTAGTAATGTGTTTCATAAATAACAAAATACCTTTCAGGGTTGGTCAGTCATAAAATAAAGAGGAATATATTACAGAAAGAGAAGATTGTTCTGTCTTTGTGATAATGTCAAGAAAAAAAGACCAGATTATTAAAAGAGAGAATGCTTAGGCAAAATTAGATGGATTAGGAGAGAGATTGGACCCAGCAGTTTATTTGGGTTCGAAGCAGTGTAGGGTAAAATGGATCTGTGGTGAAATTAAAAAATAAAGCAGGTGATTTAGGTTCAGGAATTCTTTTCATGAGTTCAGAGGATAGTGAGAAATTTGATCTCTAGATTGCCTGAAATTTTTGCCATGAGCAACTTCAGTGGTAGCTGTTGATTGACATGGTTAGAAACTGTTTGTATGGATTTGGCAACATAGAATGAGTACCAATAGCTGTTCATCTTCCTTTATGAAGTGGAAAAAATGAGGGAAAATAGGTACTTACATGGTAGGGATTGTGGAAATCTTTTAAACAGGATTCATGTTCTCATTCATGTGAAGGTTTTCAGATTTTGAATCCTAGTAGCAGAGAAAATGGGGTTATGTGTATGGTGGGATAAAAATGCGTGGTGTTCTGATCCTGGTGTTAGGCAAAATTGCAGACAATAAAGGTACAGAAGGGAAAAGAGACTGATGCTGACATTGTGCAAATTAAGAACAAATATTGCAATAAAGTAAATGGGTTAAGAGACTTGTCTGGGTCCTGACAGGCTCTCCAGGTTACATTAATAGGAGTTTCAGTGTGATCAGCAGTTTACGAAGACTGGTCAAAATCTGGCCAAGTGATACAGAGTTCAGCATGAATGGAAGAGTCTTGCTACCTTTGCACAAGTTATGCATACCACTGACAGAACTGACATGTTTCCTAGTTATATTCTATGTCTAAGAAAAATAAGACATGTAGAAAATTACAGTGAAGTGCAAACTTTTAGTTTGAAAAATGGGAGTAATGTATAAAACTTCCATGAGAGGAGCACATTTATGCTCAAATTAGAAAAGGATTAACAAGACTTCCTTCTGCTAATTATCAGAGAAGACAGAAATAAGAGTATTAGGGGTCACATCAATGACTAATGAAAATAGGGATTCTGATTGTAAAAAGGTACCTATAATCAAGCAGTACATTGGTTTGTCAGTAGTCTGAAAGGATTATCATTGTGCTTGAAACGAAGCAATCATTTGGTAGTTTGAATGTTCTCCATAAAGTGGGAGAACTTTATGAACTTCAGAGGAAAAGGAGAGATGTCGTCGTGTGTCCCCCCCCCGTCCCCCCCCGCCTTAGAAGAGGATTTTCTTCCTTGAAGTTTTTAGGTTAAGTTGGGAAATTTTTTAAGTGGTAACAGACTTTGAAATTTCCCATGTCAAAACAGCAAATGTATTAACTTCCTAAATTAAGTTTATGAGATTTCAACTTGTTCATATTTTTAAACTGTATTTATCATGTTTATATATAATAAATATTAATGACCTAGACAGTAGAGAAAATTAGTGTTCCTTATAGAAAGTGGCATGAGATTCTGAGCCCATTGTCTGGAACTAGATAGACAGCATTATTTTAATATAGTGTGGAGGTTACAAATTGCCTGTTACCAGCTGTGAAGCCAGTGAATTAAGTTCATTGAGAAAAATCTGTAAGTTTACTTGTAACAACATTTTATGAGTTTGTAGCTTTGGAATTTTTAAAATAGTAATTAGCAGGAAAAATACTCAGCTGTTGTTCCTCTGTCAATATATAACATAGGCTTTGGGAGAAGTAGTTTGGTTAAGTATTTAGCATCACACAGAATTAGCTTGCAGCTGATGGTGTTATCCATTACCTGTACATGTACCTGGCTATGGAAGAATGGAACACAATATTTCGCATTCTGTTTCTTGTCAGTGAGATGAGAATATTTGGGTGAATAGAAGAGGCTGCTTGTCTGATGACCATCTTGCTTGGGTGGGTAGGTTTTGTATCATAAAGCAATGATTCTTCTTTTTTGATGTGTTTTTATGTTCATACTTTGAATAATACTGTTGTAAAAGTTGCCCCACTTGTAAAACATACCACTTAACTGAGCACCTGACAAGGATCACCAGTTTTTCTTCCATCTATAGTTGTCATGATACTATGCATGTGTTAAAATTAAGTGGATTCAGATTTATGTACTGCCTACACTTAGAAATTTCGGCAGTACTGAGTAACCAATTACCCAGTTGCACAAAAAGCAATACAAGTGACACAACAATCCAACCCACTTCTTTGATTTGAAAGATGCAGTTTGTAAAATGAAGCGTAGGGTCTGTGAAGTCACCAGAAAGGCAGAAAAGAGAATACTACTTTAATGTTTAAATATATTTGGAATTTTCTGTTAGGCTTTACATTCATTTATTGATGATGGTAACTGCCAGTCAAGATGGACTTCTATTCTGCAAGATAGGCTATGGGATAGAATGAATTTAATTTTTTATATTCTCAAAAAAGCCCACTCAAGAAACCAAAACTATACACTTATGTTCCTTGTTTAGAGTATTGATAGATATTGATACTTGAATATTTTTCTCTTGGCTCCCTCATTACTAACTGTGGATAATGTGAATGCATGTTTTGTAACAGTGCTTCTGATATATACCTATATAGATATATTTTTTTTCCCCTCTGCTGATGCCCTTAATGGGGTTGGTCAGTGAAGTATCTGTAAAGGTTTTCCTTGAAGAAGCTTCATGCTTATTTAAATAATTCATTTCTTTATAGCCCAAATGTCTAGCATCTCTGAAAATGTTACTGTGAGTTTTTTCCAGCCATGTGGAATACTATCATGAGAACTACTAAACTTTTCTGGATTGTCAGAGCTTTTTGTTTTTAATCTGGAAATTCACTTTTCTGTTCTTACAGTATGGATTATCCTAAGAGGACTCTTATGTGAAATATTAAGACGCCTATAGACAAAGTAAGGGGAGAGGTTTTCTGCAGTCCTTAGGGGCAAATCATTAAGTGTTTGCACAAACAAATGTCTTGTGAGCTGACTTGTACTTGTTTGTAGATGCCTTAGGAATTTTTCTGTAAAAGTTGTATGTTCTGGGCTTGTAATCTGTGGTAAGGGAGATTGTAGAGAAAATGGAGCCAAACTCTTCTCAGTGATGCACTGACATAACAAAGGAAAGGTAGCAATAATCACAACTTGCAAAAAGGAGCATTTCAGTTTGATAGAAGGAAAAAGTAATTCACAGTGATGTTGTAACAGGTTAATTAGGGAGGCTGCTAAGTCTTAATCTTTGGAAATTTTCAAAGTTTAACTGTATGTTGCCTGCACAAACTGATCTGTCTTTGAAGTTAGCCATATGTTGACCAGGAGGCTGGGCTAGATGACGTTCAGGTCCCTTCCAGCCTAAACTTTTCTATCGTTCTGTGATATTGAATGTTAAAGAAGATGGTGCTTGAAGTTACTTTTCTAATATATAGGTTGACTTGAAAACCAATACTGAATTAAGCTTTTAAGACTCCCAAACCTGTGGGTAAAGTTGCAATTAATTTGCAACCATTTGTGCTGCTAGTTCTTTCTAGTTTGTGTCTACTTACATGTTTTTAGCTATGAGGTACAGTTTTCTTAATCTGTATTCTGAGAAATATAAAGCTCTTGAAAATATAGAATTAGAGAAAAAGAGGACCTTACCTTCCCCCATTCAAGTGCAGCAACAAGATCAGCCTGATAAATAACTTTCAGCTCTCACTTTGAAGGTCAAGAAGAAGCTACGTTCTTCTCTTTGACCAGAAGTTTGGGTTGTTATTTTTTCACTGGGTTTTGCACTGTTACATTTGCTATCAGCCATTTAGGTACTGGAATACCTAAATACTGTTTATTTTGCATAAGCTGTAAGTCTACAATATATGTGGCCATTTATTTTCTAACTGAAGTGTATAGGTTAGAGAAGGAAGTTTTCAAAAGCTAATGAACAATCTCCTGAACTACCTTGTCTGCTGATCTGTGGGTTTTGATGCTTTTAGTGATGGAAGGAACAGACTACTTCATATTTCAGCTTTGTAGTTTCAGGAGAGCTAAGCAGAGCTACTGTAGTAAAGATTCTGTAGTAAAAAACGCAACTTCTTTGCAATGATGACTAGAAAAATGTTATTCATGTGGTGCAGATTTGCATAATTACTTCCTGAGACATAGACAGAAAGACCAGATTTAAGAAATCTGACTGAATTTTTATATTCGTATTGATTGTTCCAGTAAAATTGTGTTATAATTGTATAGGTTTTTGTCTTTAATACATTTTACTGTGCAAGCTCAATGACTGTGTTTTTATGTTCATTCATAGATGGAAATTTATTTTCATTTTATTAAAATTTTGAAGGTTATTACATGTATTAATAACCTGAAATGCTTTCGAGGTCAAGAGACCCCATCTGTTGAACTTCACCCCGCTGCCTGCCTCCCCCCCCCCTTTGCTTTTTTTTTTGTTGTTGTTTGCGTTGATTTTTCTTTTTTTTTTTTTGGGTGGGGGGGGTTTGTCCTGAACATTAGAGGAATGCAAGGCAGGTCAGCTGTGAAAATCAGAATATGACTGACAGTTCATATAATTTTGTGCTGACCCATAGAATTTTGTACTGACTTACAGGAAATCTATTTTACTAGTTAACCTTAGGTTTTTTTTCTTAATAAGGAAAAATACAGGTTTTATTTTCTGTTCTTGGAAACTAGGGACTTGTCACCACATAGTCATCATTCTGTGATGCTATTACAGCTTGCATTTTCCATCTTGGGAGCGATGATATGAGGTCCTCGGAAAAAGAAAAAGAATTCTGAGATCTTTATATTCATGTATCTATTATTATCATTTAGCTCCACTGCTTTTCTTGCTATGAAAGCAAAATTCACCTTCTGTGGAAACACATAGACTAAACTAAAAGCATGTGACTCATTCTGGTGGGATGTCCTTGGCTGTCATACAATTACAGCTATTCAATTCACAGAGCACGTTGCAGGTACTTAGGATTTTTGGCATTCTTTGCAGCCAATGAAGACAAATTGTCCTTTTTCCTCTTTCTAATGCAGTTTCCCTGAGGGAGTAGTTTGATTTAATTTCCAACTTGAATATGTCTTGATTTTCATGTTGGAACAAGCTTGGTGATAGAAGCTTTTTCTAGATTTATGGTGGATGCTGATGGTTGAAGAACACTTAGTTTTGATAGTTTGTGTAGGTCTTGCTGAAAAAATTTGAAATTCTGAAGCAGTGCTGCTGAAAAATGCATTAGTAAGAATCTTGGCTAAAGTCTGATTTATTTATTGAAGTTTATTTAAACAGTACTTAATGCTAAGTGGATATTAGTCATGGCCAACCTACAGTCATGTTTCTGTGGTTAATTAAAGGTGAAAGAGAGAATCGTAAGTACACACCAAGTCTGTACAGTGGAATAAAGAGAAATGGAAGACCTAATTCAGATGCAGATGAAAAATGGGATCACCGTGTTTATTTTTAGCTGCAATAGTAGATTATGAAGGATGCTTTCAAAAGTTCTATCTAAAATTTTGTTTCATAAAACACAACTGTAATACTTAATGTTATGCTGCAGTTAATTTTTCTAAAGTAAATACTCTTATATCAGTATTTTAAAAACAAGATAGTAGTTTTTTAACTTGAGGTTACAAAAAGAGAAGCTTCAATGCTAAATTATGAAAGTATGGATTCAATTAATGTATTAATATTTATAATATACTTATTAATATAAATAGCAATGATTTTCAGTAATTAATACCAATCAACATTCTTAATAATGTGAAAACATTTTAATCACATACAATTGCATTTATTTAATTTTACTGACATTATAGTTCAGATTATTTGCTACTTCTGTGAAGTTATTACAGAAATTCTGATTGGTTTGTGATATATTTTCTCACTACTTGGACATTTTTTTTGAGAAGGCCCAGGAGGACATTTCAGAATGGAGCAAAAATACAGTTGATCATTTCTTCCTTGCTCTTACAGGGGTTTTATGATTAAAAATGTACAGATACTTGTTGCATTATTCTTGAAGGACTTAGTAGCTGTGGGCTGAAAGTGTTTTGTTTCAGTCCGATCTTTGTAAGAAGCTTTGGTAGCTTCTACTGTAAAAATTCTCATATCTCAATTTTATTTATTTATTTATTTTATTCCTGACCTTGTAGAAGTTACAGCTAATCAATCTATGTGGTGAATTGCTTCTGATCGTGAAGCAATGCTAGAATTACTTAAATAATATGTTCATTACTATAAATTGACAAGCAACTATAGATAAATAGGAAATCTGTTTTATGAAAACTTGGTTTAGCAAAGAGCCTTAAAGTAATGAGCTATGATACCATGCTTAACTTCTGGGCTGCTCATTCTAGGAAGTATTTCAGAAGCCTGAATTAAGCCCTGAGGTTCTGCATACTGTAGATGGGTGAAACTAGATGCTTCATAATAGTGTTAGAGCAAGCGTGTTGAATTGGAGAACTGTCAAATCTAGCCAGTAGGCAGATCTAAAAAGAGGGGGATTTTGAAATTTTTATGCATGATAATGTCACGGACAGGCCCAGGAGCACTATTACAAACATGTAATCCCAAGTTATATACAATGTTTTTACCAGTAGCTGAGCTAAAATGAGCTTTTCCAAATTAAGACTGGAAAGCTTGACTTTTTAACAGTTGCAGTATGCAGATATGGGAAAGAGGCAAAGATGATTGAATAAGAAAATAAATATAAAGCCTAGCTTTTCAACTCGGCTGCTTTCCTGTATTCTACCCTGGCATTACATTAATATAATGGTATTTCTGATCAAAATTTATTTTTGAACTTTTTCCTCCTTTCCTCCAGTCTCATTTTGATATCTGTATAGAAATTAAACCTTCTTAGTTTGCTTTTTGAATATGCAGGAGCTTTAAGTGGTTTGTTTTTCATGGCCTACAGTCATTATCAAAAGAATCAAATGGTTATATCATACTGTAACCAGGGAAAGGGTTAGAAATGTACAAGAAATCATGCCCTGGCATGATTTCAAAATACTTGTTGACAGTTCATAGAAGTGTTTTTAGTCCAGTGTTCCATAAGCACTTTTTATACAGCAGAATTATTTGGTTTTGTCTAATGTTTCTGCAACAATCTCTCAAAAGGAAATTAGAAATAGTTGATACTTCTGTGGAGGTACAATATTACTTTGCCTTATGTCTTCTGAAATGTTTATTAGTTATTTCTCCTTTTGAACCCTGTAATTTTGTTCTGTGTTTTCTTTTGAGTTAAGCACTTTCATCTGTGGTCCACATGCTTTTTGTTAATAACTTCAAGTAGAGTTGTACTAAAGATTCCAGTTTGGGCTTAAAGGAAAATGAAAGGAGAGGAAGCATTTTTTAAACCATGTTGTTATATGGCTGCATCTCTGTGCAACATCCGAACATTCCTAATTAAACTTGAATAAAATCCATATTTTATTTTTTCCTGTTACTGGATTCTCTTTGTTTGCCATGCAAGGTGAAACTTCTATTTTACTGTAATGAACTAGCAGTTGTTGAAAAAATAAATTCATTCTCATAGAACAGAAACTGTAAAGGTAAAAGTAACTCAAAGGGTATTTAGGTTTTGCATCTCAGTATAAAATCAAATCAAATAGTAATGAAAATATTTACTAAAAATAAGCAGGTTGTGAATTGTTATTTTCAGCTAAGTTCCCAGAACATTGTTTTTTCATTTCATGAAGTCAGCTGTCCTAATTGTCACCAACCATGTTTTCTGAGCTAAAGACAGGACTGAGTGATAACTGCTGTTGGACAGACTACTGTCTGTTATTGCCTCTGCTGGGGTTTTGAAGATTATAGGTAGAACCAGGAACTTGCATTGTCACTAGTTCACGAAGAAATGGTGAATGTTATTGTCCAAGACTGAGATTCTATTTATAATTAAAAAAAAAAAAAAAAAGAGGCAGAGGAGTTATGATCTTATTTGAAGTACACTAAGAAATTCTGTGGTAGGATTAATCTTGATAACATATATATTGTCTTCATAAACAAAGTTAATGGCTTAGATTTAATGTTTATTACTTATTTGTAATTATCTTGTTGCCACTATCAGGGCAATTAATTATGTATTTCAGAAGATATTTTTGAACAATACTTGAGAAGTATATGTACTATAAATTTTTCTGTCTTTGTAGTATGACTAGCAATGAACACTGACTTTTCAGCTTTTGTCTCTCTTTTCATAATTACTATGTCTTCCTGAACTAACAAAATTAAAATGTAGTTAGCATCAACATTTCCCGTTTTATCTCTTCTTTTTTTGTCCATTTCTTTGCTTGTTATCTGAGAAACATTCTCTTTGCCTTGTAGTGATTTAGCATTTAATGACCATTACATCTTCCTTTTTAAGAAGGCTGACCTTAAAGTGTGGGAAGTAAAACAAACGTTAGTGGCTGTTTGATAATGTAGCCAAAAGGAAGCTGGACACAAGATGATGAAAAATATTTTTCCAGAAGCTTTTAACACTGCTGAAGTTCTCATATGAGCTAACTATTGAGACTAAGAGTGAATGCTTTTTTCTCCTAGTGACCTGAGTTTGGGAGTTTATGTTTTGTGTTCTGTACCAGTAGTGCAGGGATCTTACACAACTAAGACTCGTGTCACTGTTATTTGACTGATAGCCAAGGCAAGTGCGTATGTGTTAAAAAAAGCTCAGTTTTCTAAGACATTGTGGTAGGATTGAACCCTGAAGGGCCTGGAGATCAACTTTGGGGCTTCTCATGTCTGATAGTCTAAAGATGGTCTCCTTTCCTTTGTCCTTTTCTTAGCTGTGAGGAAAGAGCAGTGGCAACAGTGGAAAGAAATTGAGGAGTAGAAGTTACCACAGACCCCAAATGAAGACAATGATGAAAAGCACTAGCTTGCATTGAATGAATTATTGCTTGAGAATTTTATTATAGCTAAATAAACAGCTATAGCCCAGCTAAACTGCGTCCCATTTTAACTTTCCAAGAGAGATCTCATTGTCCTGTTTTGCATTTTTATAATAGTGATAAGTACTTACATATTTACATGTACAAATGGAAGGATGTGGCTGCGGCTTATCAAAAAACTGTAGTAACATGTGCTGTTGGAAGAGTAACTCTTTATGAAGAATAGCAGTCCAGTTAGAGACAGGTGTAAAGCAAAGTCTCTAGTTTTGAAGGTTTCATTAGATATAAATGCTGTCTGTTCATGTTTTACTTTATGGAGTTGTGTATTTAATGACATGCGGCACAGTATAGAATGCTGTACATAGCATTTGTCTCCACTGGTCTGTGAAAGATGCAAACCTATAGTTTAGATTACTTTGTATACACTGATGTATGTGTAATACAGAGTGGAGAAGAGGCACAAACACTTTTGAAGTACAAGTGGAGAGAAATTTCAGTTTTGTAAGACTGAAATTCTGATTAAGACTGTAGACATTGAGCAGAGTTAAGCTGAAAGTCTTTGTTTAATATCATTTGTAGCGTGTTGTCAGTAGGCGTATTTTGCTACAGGTCAGCTTAGAGCATTGACTTTTGTGCTGGGAGGGTCTTGCCTCTAGGTAGGAGTTTCAGTTGTAATAGAGTAAAATTGTGTGTGTGCAAATGAGACCTTGAGGTAGGGGGCTGTTTATTTCTTGTGCAAAATGGGGGGCCTGGGGTCCTTCTCTTGTTATACTGAGTAAATTGTCAGGGCACGTTAATGAAACTTGTGCTTACAGTGTAGTAAAAGAAAAAGGCAGTATGTTGACTTAGTTTGAAAACATGGATTTGGACTATGTTGTACCACTGAATATGCATTTTCTCCTTTTGTGAGCTGTATTTTTTTATGGAGAAGAGTGAATCTAATGCTGTTGCAACTTTAGACGGAAACAAATGCCTGTTATATTGAAGCTGTTACAGTCAATAATGAAGCCTAATTAATACATCCAGTATATCTATGAACATGTGAATAACAGTGTTCATAAAAGCAGAAAGAAACATTAAAAATAACATGAGGTTAATTCCAGTTCTTTTGGGCTGTTACTGACTCATTGCAGATAGCATAAGGAATCTTTAAAAAATAATGTATTGTAAGAACAGAGTGATTCCAAGATATGTACATTTCTTTAAAGAAAGTGGATTCATTAAATAATTTTTAATGCTAACTGAAATGATTTTACAAAGACAAGTAACCCCTTTATTCCACAGCATTGGTTATAGGAAAAAATAGAGGTGTTTAATGCTTATGTTTTTCTGTTGAACTCTTGTGTCTTGTGAAGCATAGTAGAAGTCAAACAAATTAAACCTATATAAATTAGACTTATTTTATCTGTTTTTGTTTCATTTGCAAAATGAAAGTAAATGTGTTTTTTTTTTTAACTGGACTGGTGTGATCATACCAAATACTGTCAATATGCATGGTTTTAAACTGAATATATCATTCTTGAACTACATATTATAATGTTTAAACTAGAAATAAGCTAAAATATTTTTCTCAAAAAAACCCTCTGTATTTTTTCCTGATAAATTGGTATATTTTTATTGTGTAATTTTTCAGGCTTTAATATTTTTGGCTTCTGTATTTTTAGACATTTATCATACATGAATCATGGCTTTTGTAGTAGTTATGTCTTTAAGCATTTCATCCTTTTCTTTATATGAATTTTAGGTATGCTGTTCCTCCAGAGCATGGGAAACGGCTTGAAAGACTAGCTCAAGGTAATATCTTCAATATATCCATATGAAGATGTTTGAAGGACAAACCTCCAGCAGAGTGGAAAACATTGTCCTTGACTCACCTTACTGTGTTTTATTACTTGGTGTTATGTGACTTTTATCAATCAGTGGTATGATTGCAAACAAGGAACACTTTCTAGTACTCTGAGGAATTCTTAAGAAACAAAATATTTTTTTTTCTTTTAGAAGTTTATTTTGTACTGACATATTTATGTTAGGAAAGCAAGGCTTAGTATTTTCTTGTTTATTAGCTTTAAATTGCTAGTATCTTTGTCTCCTCTGTGCCCATGCTTCTTCTTGTCATAGCATCTTGATAACTTTTGAATCTTCTTAGCCAAATTTGATGCAAAGATAAAAATATTGAAGACAGCTGAGTCTCCAGAATTTTCATGAAAGTTAATGGCTGGGTAGAGGATGTGAACCTGGTTAGTACCTCTGGGAAGAGGGGAAGCAGACAAGATGTACCAAGACTACGTCTTATTTTGTAGCAGCCTGCTGGCCAGTAAGCAGGTATATAAATCCAGTTTAGCCAAAGCATGTACTGGCTTTTGCCCCCAGAACTGTGAGGAACATCTATTGAAAAGGAGCAGATGTTGGTGTAAGGTTTAGATCTAAGGGACAAAAATCACTAGTCTATAGGAAAATTCTTCTCACATAGTAATTTTCTTTATTTTCAGTAACACTGTATTTCTGTTTTTGTTTATAAATTAAGAGTGCAAGTTCTGAAAACTAGAATAGACATGTTTCTTGGTGTGGCAGCCCATGCTTTATACCTATTGAAAGCTGGTAATTAGATATTGTGTATGTGGTGGTTTGACCCTGGCTGAATGCCAGGTGCCCACCAATGATGCTCTATGACTCTGCTCCTCAACCAGACAGGGAGAGGAAATATAAAAAAAGGCTTGTGGATCGAGAGAAGGACAGGGAGATCACTTAGCAGTTCATGTCATGGGCAAAACAGACACGACTTGGGGAAAATTAGTTTAATTTATTACTGTTCAAATCAGAAAAACCACCTTCCCTGCACCTCTCCCTTTTTCCTGAGCTTGACTCCCGATTGCTCTATCTCTTGCCCTGCAGCAGCACAGGGGATGGGTAATGGGGGCTGTGGGCAGTTCATCATACGTTGTTTCTACTGCTCTTTCTTCCTCATACTCTCCCCTGCTCCAGCGTGGGGTCCCTCCCATGGGACCATGCGCTTCCATGTGCTTCTCCAGTGTGAGTCCTCTTATGGGCTGCCGTTTTCCACACACTGCTCCAGCTCGGGTCCCTCCCACAGGGTGCTGTCCTTCAGTCACAGACTGCTCCAGCACGGGTCCCCCATGGGGTCACAAGTCCTTCCAGCAAACCAGCTTCAGTGTGGGCTGCCCACGAGGTCACAGCCTTTTTCAGGCCTCCACCTGGTCTGGCGTGGGGTCCTCCATGGGCTGCAGGTGGAGACCTGCTCCACCATGGACCTCCATGGGCTGCAGGGGCACAGCCTGCCTCACCATGCTGGGGAATCTCTGCTCGGGTGCCTGGAGCACCTCCTTTCCCTCCTTCTTCACTGACCTTGGTGTCTGCAGAGCTGTTGCTCTCCCATGTTCTCACTCCTCTCTCCTGTTGCAGGTTTTTTTTTTGCACAGAGGCACTGCCACTGTTTCTGATGGGCTCTGCCTTGCCCGGCGGTGGGTCCATCTTGGACCTGGCTGGCATTGGCTCTGTTGGATGTGGGGGATGCTTCTAGCAGCTTCTCACAGAAGCCACCCCTGTAGCACCCCCCATTACCAAAACCGTGCCATGCAAATCCACTACAGTGTATCAGGACCATATTCTGAAGATTTTTGTGCATTTTCTTTTCATACACATTTTCTGTGCATATAGGTGCATGACTTTTTCTGACCTATTTTTAAACTGCTGTTGAGAATAGTAAGATGGTATGTATCACTGATATGTGAAAGTCAGGACCTGTGAACTTGCAAACCTAAAAACATGTCTCAGAAAGATGGATTTCAGCCAGGATAATTACATTTATTATTCCTAAGTTTCCCATTTTTTCAGTTGGTAAAGCTGTCACTCATTTTTTTTGCTTTCCAGATTCTGTCTCCAACTCATGAAGTATAGAACTCTTCATATGCTTACCTTGAAGCTTTTGTTTTTTACTGGCAAACAAATTGATACATGTTGTAGACTGGGCAAGTAACACTGACATATGGTAGAATCATTCAATGCTATTTTTTAGGATCTACAGGAAATGAGCAAGGAGTCATAGGAATAGAAAATCAGAAAAGTTTCAGAGAGGGACACTAGGACTGGTGAAAATTTTGCCTTTTTATTTTAATAATTGTTAGTAAGCTCTAACTTTTCAATCTGAGAGTATCAAATGAAGGGAGGGGGTGTGTGATAAAGACCTGTCATGACTTAGCATGGAAAAAGTGACTAAAGAGTGTTTGCTGGGTCTTCCATTACAGCTGGAGACTTGAAAAGTCTTACCAGGTTCAAAACACAAACAGGAGGAGCTGACTCCTTTGACAGCATGAACTCCTCACTGTCCATGGTGGATTCTAAAATTTTGCATGGATTAAGGGGGGAAACTGGACAACACTAGCAAAGAAATCTGTTAGAGGAGTGTAGGAACTGCATCTGCCTTTGGAATTCTTGGAGCAGCAACTTGTTGGTACTACGTTACTCAGAGGAAGCAAAGATTTCATGCTGTATTTAGACATTTCTCAGTACATCCACTTTTGACATTCACTGGGAATGAGATCTTTGGGTAGATAGAGTTTTCATTTGATGTGGTATGGTTGCTCTGGCATTTATTATAGATTTCATATTGATGGATTGTAGCTGTGCAGTGTTTTAAAGCTATTTGGGTTTAAACATTCTGTAATAACTGTGTGTCAAAACTTTTTTTGAGATGGAGGGAAGAGAATGGGCAGTTTCAGCAACACTTGCTCACTCCTAAAAATTAATGGCATTGAGGTGTGGCATTGAGGCATGGAATTGTTCGCTGTGAGCTGAAACAACCTTCACAATTTTCATGGAGATACCCTAATTTCCCCAGGTAATTGGAGTAACCTGTACAAAATCAGGAAGTAGGTAACTTTTGAAGATGCATGCTTTGCTACCTGAGAACTTTTGAAGTCACTTAATGTGAACTTATATAGTTTAAGAAAGTATGTTAGAAAACTGTGGCCTGAAGTGCTCTAGACCTCTTATTGCTGATAATGTTGGCCTAATACAGTAAGAGGTATGGGATGTAATGCATGGGGAGAAGTGGAAAGCTCCACAAAAGCACTTGGTCAGAAGCCAAGAGTTAGACTGGGGGAACAGTGTCTTAGTGTCCAAATGCCAGAGTCGGAATTGGACAACAGGCTAAACGGGATTTGCTACATCAATCTCAGCCAGTGTAATGGTTCTTAGGTCGAGAACTGCTGGAAGAAGGTAGTACAGAAAGGCATCTGGCTTCTCCTTGATCCTTACTGATCGCTATATTTAAAGAAATTGTGTAGGCATGTCACTCAGCCTTGATCTGTGCACATCTGCATGGAAGCAACTTGTCTACTACTGCTACTAATTGTATGTTAGTCCAATTAAAAAAAAAGTGTGGTGAATGGAAAACTACTTTCCTTGACAAATTATGTATCATCAAAACAATTATTTTTGTTTCAGAACAATGTTTTGAATAGTAAATAGCAAATAAAACATAGAATCAGATACTAAACAGTGAAGATAAAATTTCAGATAGTTGTTTATTCCATTATATTCAATGAATGAAACTGGATTTTTGTAGAAAAACTAAATACTCATAATATTTTTATTGTAACAGCAATATAAGATAGTAGAGTTAGTTTCACAGACAACCCTCTCTGACATTTTCTAAGTTTTTAGTATTTGGCTATGTCTTCTGTGATGTTTTTCTGTGAGTATGGTGTTTCCATGATAGTTTTGGTCTAGCTAATAGCTTAGAATGGAATGTAGAAGATGATGCAGTAGCTCTTAAGAATAAAGATTATGGGGTTTATGCTCAATTGGACTTACACATTCGGTTTTGGTGCGTTTCTTTGTTTCTTTGTTTGTTTTTGGAAACTAATTCTTTTGATTATTTCTGTGCTGTGGAGGTTAAGACCTCTGTGATCTTCTACTTTGCAACTGCTGCCTGCTAATATACAGTCAGAGTTTTGTAGTCAGGTATCTTAAAAAAATGAAAATGTAAAGCAAGGTGCATAGCTGCAAGTCACTTAATAGTAAACAATAATAAAATATAGTGTAAATGAGACCTTCATGCTTAATTACATGTGCATTGAAAATATTTTTAATCATTTTTGCATAAGTACAACATCTGAAGAAAAAAAATAAGTAGTTTATTCAAGAAGGTTAGCTCTGATGACCAGGTGCCTACTGAAGTAATCAAATACTCCTAAATAATTAAAATAATAAAATAATGTATTAAATGTGACAGGTTGTCTAAGTCAAGGCAGAAGTTGATACATAAAATTAAAGGAAGGCTAGAATATTTTCCATTATTTTGTCTGCACATTGCAATTTCCACACACCTTTTGTGCATGAATGCTTTCATTTTTGCTTTCCATTGAAGTCTTGATTGACTGTGGCACCTACAGATACTTTATCTGAAAGACATTAGACTTGCATCTAATAAAGACAACAATTTGAATTTGCCCTTCAGCTGCTTTCTTATTTATGTAGGTTTTTTTCAATTTTATATAGATGTAAATGTAATAAAAATCTCAAGTGAGCTGTTAGCTGCAGTTTCTATACTTGTTATGTTAATCTGTAGTACCATGGTATTCTTAAGGATTCTTTGTTTCACAAAATGGGTTAGAAAATAAAAAGAATAGAAGCAGAGTGGCAAATCAGAAATTACAGTTTGAAGGATTTTCAAGATCTTTGAATAGGTGATTTAATCACAGTAACTGTTTTAGAGGGGAGATGACATCTGTGGTGTTCAGTTATGTTAAAGAAGAAACTAAAGTATACTATATTGTGAATGTGGAGAGGTGTTATAAAAACTTTGTATCGTGTATAGTATCAATTAATTCCTTTAATGCCAAAATCATTACCTGTTATGTATGAAAACAAGTGTAAATAGTTGTTGAAATGAAACTAGATATAGAACTGTCATAACTTCCAAGGGCCTTGAATGTGAAAACTTGAGTGGCTAAAGAATTGAACTTTGTCTTGATAGTTACATGGGTTAAGTTAGGAAAGTTGCATCTTGGAGATACTAAACTTAAGGCTGTAACGTATTTATCTGTGTATAACAACATATTTCACAGCTGCTTTTGTAGTCTGTGCTTCGTATAGTACACAAATTGCCACTGCTTCTTTGTGAGGATTGTTGTCACACAAACTCAGCCTGCTAATTTATTTTATGTGCAATACAGAATTTTAAATCAAATTAGTTCAAATTGCTGGAAATGAATTTAAATAAATTATATAAAGTTTGTATTTATTCCTACCAAAGTAAAATCTGAAAATGAAAGGACTAGACAAGTCAGTCCTCCTTTCATCTCTGCCTGTGTTCCAAGAATACAGATCATTGAATTCTGATTAATATTTTGCATGTTTTAAGTCCATTAAATGAAGATCTACATATGTAAAAAATTGCCGTAACTTAGAGCTTAATTGCATTAATTTATTTTATTTTTTAAAGTTAAATTACATTAAAGATATTTGCAGTTTAGGGTGTTCTCTTTCTTATGTTGTAAGTTTATATTAAACTTACAAAATTTATTTTTTTCATATTTTATATTTATATTTTCAATTAATATTAATAAACTCAACATACAGCCCCTTTACTGTAAAATTTCAGGTGAAGACTGGAGTATGCAAGCGTAGAAAAGGATAGGAAGTCTAGCCTCATTCATTAACTGATCAGAATTTGATATGAAAGTTCCCTAGGAATACGATTTTATGTAGTGTGCTTAAATAATGGTCTATTATTGGCCAAATTGTGATATCCTTGATCATACAAGGTAATAACAGGGCGACGGACTATTAAGTCAACAGAACTGTAGGATTACTCTTCTGTAGTTTATTGTAATTTGTCCGTGTATGATTGTGGCAGAACAGTTGAATTGAAAACACTATGGACATATTCTTAGTACCATAGACAAGTGTTCCACATCTTTTGAGTACAGTAATTAACCAGGGAATGGAACACAATTCACTTTAGTTTGCGTGAATGATAGTTGTGGTGTGATACAGTCATGTGGTATGAACTGTGTGAGATATGCAAGGATGATACTCAGAGTGAAAAAGAAAAAGAGCCTTCCAGATATCAGTGCTCACTGTCCCTCAGTAATTTGTAGAGTTGAGCTTATTTTACGATGTTCTTTATCCCTGAACTATTTTGTGTACACTTTAAAGACTCTCAGTGCAGCAGTGTCCTTTGTGTGGAAACCCTGTCTTCCTCAGACACAGCTAGGAATCTGCTTAGTGCCCACTGCTCACAGCTTCTCCCAAAGATGCGAAGGCTTTGACCTGTACCTAAGGTATGGATCATAAAACCCAGGAATTGTATGGAAATGTCATTGTCTGCTGAGGTGGAATAGCATTGACAAAGGGTATGTCTTTACCAGCCCAGTGATAAGACTGTAACTCAAGAATTAAGTTTTATTTTTTTAGTACAGATAATGTTGCTTACCTTGTGTAAGATTTTCTTATTTTGGGCTTTATTATCTGTCAGAATATGTAAGTAGATTCTTCTGAGAGCATGTTTTGGTTGTTAACACAGTCTCAAGCCCATGTTTTCACATATTCTTTGCTGTTGTTGCTTGTGTTAACTGGATGAGGTTTTTAAAAAGCCAGGGTGGGACTTACAGTTTGGTGGACGGATATACTCTACCTGTAGTTCATGTGCTTACACCCAAACATTTGGCCACCAAGTGCTGAATCACGTACGTACTTTGTAGACTACTCTTAATTCTGCTCTAGGTGTTGAGAATGTTAGTGTTTCTTTAAATCATGGATTGAAGAATTTAACTGGACAGTCTTTTTCTCATGGACATAAATCAATGGGCAACCTAATTCTGTTTTACACTGATTTTGAATCTTGCTCATCAGCTCCTATGAAATAATTGTTTTGAATTGTCATTTTGTGTCTGTGTATCATTTCCAAGCAGTTAAGTAGGGTACAGATGGCTATATGTAACTATTTAGGTGTAGAAGATGTCTGCCGCATCTCGAGAGATCATCTGAGAAACAGGGGTTGCATGCAAGTTCCCACAAATTACCTGCTTTTGTAGAACTGATTTAGAGTTAATGGATTAGCGTTAATGGATTAAGAGTTTGTGTGTGTCATAAAAGCATGAATGTAGTACGGAGCTTGAATGGTAGTTAACAGTCTAGACAGATTTCAGTTTTTTCTTTTGTATGTGGGATTTCACTAAATATCCAGGATTAGTTGATGATCCTGGAGTTTGTTAATTTTAACATCAGCTTGGTATTTGAGAATGGTTCTCGTGTGTCGCAGGCATCTCTTCAATATGCCTACATTTAATATATTTGTAAGGGTCTTGTGGTATTTCTAATGCAATGTCCCCTATTCAGTGTGCTATTAGGTATTTTTTACATATGCTAACTGGTTCTTCCTCAGGGATCTTCTTTCCTGAAAGAAAAGCTTGTGTGACCTTAACTTCAGCCTGGGCAGAACAAAAGACCTTCTGATAAACAGTCTTGTAATGAGGAAATACTGCTTTCCTTTCTTCCCTTGTTTATTGAAGGGGAGTGCTTTTGAGAAAATGGTGGTGAATGAGACTGGAAAATTTGAGTGTGTGTAAGTGTAGACTTTGACAGAGTTAAAAGATATTTTATAGTGGTACAGATTGTGTAGGCTGCACTTTGATTTCACTGTGAGGGATCTGTAACCACAACAAATGTTCTCCAGTAAATTTCCCTTAACAGATTTTGAGCAGGTTGTGTTCTGCTGTTCTGTGTTGTTTGCAGCTTTCTTAGAATTCAGCAATAAGCTTGCCTTCTGGCTGGAGTTGTCACAACTATTCCTCATCTCTTGGAGCTTTAGCGTATAGCTTAAGTTTTGGATCATTGTGTATTGAGCTAATTAAGCATATTTCAGTAGCAGAATTCGGTAAAACATTTGTTTTCTCAGGGATAAAACCTCAGTCAGAGTCTCCGTTTTTAGAAATTAAGGTTTTTGCTACTTCTCATACCCGTTATTTCCTGTCTCAAGTATCACTTTCAATCACTTTTTTTTGTGGTATGTTCCAGTGTATTTCTATGATTGTGCTGCTCAAGACAGATTTCTTGAAGCTCATAAGCTGCAGATTCCAAGTTATGTTTATTATCATTATGTTATAGGCATTAGTTCTGACAAAGTAGTTGAAATTTATTTGCTGGAGCCCACTAGTTGTGGGCTAGTTTGTTTTGGCTTCACCGACTAAAAGACAATTAAGCATGTAATGATAAAGCTGTACCTACCAAGCACTATAATTTGAAACATAACATTATTTGAAATTCCAAAAGAGTGAAGAATTCTGTGCCTGTTGGTGAGGGGAAAAAAAGAAAGAATGGTACATTTGAATAAAATTTGATCTCAGGGCATCTTAGCAGGGCTCCTAGTACATTGATCAGCACAAAAGTACGTTACACCTTTGCTGTTTTAGTGCTGCTTAGCCTTATGTCTGAGAAATTAGAAAAAATTGTTCTCCCAGGACTGTGTTCTAGTAAAAAAAGTACAAAGAATATAACATTTACAATGTGATCACCTTAAAATTGTTCTGGAATTGTAGGGTCGATAATGGACATAAATAGACTCATCAGTGAGAAGAAATAAAATCTGAAATTAGAGGAGACTATATATTATGACAAATTGTTGAGATTTCATCATTTTTTCTCAATTCATTAAAAATATTTAGATAGTTAATTTATTAAAAGTGATTTTTTAAAATTTATTTTATTTTTAATAATCAAGTAGTGAGTGAGTTTCTCCAAGAATGGAACTGTTTTTGTGAATGACAAACTGATATTTATGTGAGTGACACAACTTGTGCAAACACAGTGAAGAGATGACAGAAAGCCCTTTTGACTAGATAAATGTCCTGTTGCTAATTTTTTGTCCTCTAAGCAATGTTTTTCTATCGTTTGTCTAGCCATTTTTGTTATTTATTTTGCTGTATTTTTCTTGGGTGATCTCTTCTTACTGCTTTTGTGCAACTAGCAGGCTTTTCCAGCAAAACAGTTATAATTCAGTTTGAAGAATCATTGAGTGGTGTTCCTGGTTAATACACTTATTGTGGACAAACTTTTACACCTTGGATAATCATAAGTAATCTATCAATCTTGATCACTCTCAAAGATCTTCTTCAGGCATAAAATACCATTTTATGCATAAATGAATCAAAAGTATTTTTTCTGAGTCAGTATTAACACCATCATTAAGGAGACCTTTTAATCATGAAGAGCTGGCACTGTATATTCTCCAGTATCAAGTTGCTATGTAAGAGAATTGGTAATTTTATTTTATTTTTTTTTTAATACAGTTTGCTTTACTTTCATTTCTGTCCATGTTTCTCAGGTAGTCCTCCAATGTAAAAGAATAGTATTATGTATGTTTTCTTTATAACCAGAAAGAAATTACAATTTTTAAATAGCTTTATATTTGGATTGTCTTATCATAAGAATTTTACCTAAGTTTATGGTAGAAATGAAAAAATTGTGTAAAAAAACGTTCTCTGAAATGTCATTATCTTTTTTTTTTTTTTTTTAAAGTAGTCAGGCTAATTTGTACTGCAGTAGTTGAAAATCTTCATCTTTCCCACCTGTATGTTTTGAGAGAGGGCTGTTATAAAACTGTACAACGAGCAGTGAGAACTTACTCTTAAAGTCTTAAGACAAAGAGCCAGGACTTCTTGTTTGCTCAGTATTTTTCCTATGGAACTGTTTGAGGTAGCGAACTCCTTTATGCCCCAGTTTAATTTCTGAAAAATTAAGAAATTTTTAAAACAATTACGTTTTTAATTACTCTTGTGTCGGTTTTTTTTTATTTTCTTTTTTAGCGGTAGCCTGCCAATATTTGTGAAGTCTCAGAAATCACTTGAGAATAAATGATATACAGTACCGTAAACTGTTATGTTCAGAAGTCTTGGAAACATTTGAAAAAATATACTCTTCAGAAGAAAGTGAAGTCAATAAAGTTGAAATTCACAGAAAGGGATTACTTTTTAATGTTATGTCCTTGATACAGTAAAATTATATATTATCCAGGACTGCTAAATGTAAGGATTGCAGTTACTTATAGTACGTCTCATGATGATTCTTTCTAATGGTCTGGTACAGAAGCTAAATATACTGAAAAGATAAATGATTATTATTTTTATAATAATAAAGATAATAAAGACTTCCTTATCTTTGCTAGTTATATGAGTAAATTGTTCCCCTTTGTCAACCTAGTTCTGTTGATGTTAGTGCTGTGGCTTTATAAGACTTCAGTGATATTCCATTGTAACGCAGTCAGGTATTCCTTGGCTCCAGCACATGTTCGTCCTGGAGCATGTAATACACCTGTACTTACGTGGAAGAGGGATTCAGAGCAAGTATTCAGAGAAAGCAGTAGATGGCTAGATGGCTTTCACTATATTCCTTCCATTTTTCGGTCTGACATTTTCAAGACCTTCTATCTTTCATTAACTCTTGTGCCTTTCTTTTGTTTTATTGTTTGTAGGAGTTGTTTTGAGTTTTTGAGAATATTACCTTTTTTTTCTGGAAGGGTGTCTGGAGGGAGGTCAGGAAGGCATAAACTAGCAATGTTCTGGAAACTTTCCCCCTCTTTCTTCTTACCTTCTCCAGTTTTCCTTGTAACATAGTGGTTTTACTGTAACATAGTTAGGCTGAAGGGACAAGAACCTGATGTTTTCATTTTAGAGAAGGAAAAATTGGGTAGCTCATTTGAACTGTAGCTGAAGGGGTGGTTCGCATCCTGGTTAGAGAGTCAGATACCAGAGTTGAGTTAACACTGAAAACTTGTCTTTAATTTTTCACTTTTCCCCTCATTCACTTATTCCCATGCTCTCATCAACTGGATTATATAATTAATGAACTAAGCAGGGTTTCTGGAGTCATACATAAATAGTCATGAAAGCTGAAACTTATAAAGTATTCTTTGTTCACAGAAATCAAGACAAAATATAAAGAAGCAAAAAGGGCTGCCTGTTTTTAGTTATACCAGATAGCTCTGTGAAAGTAGCCATGCTTTCTAGACTTTCCTAGATTGAAAGTTGTGCTTGTTCACTGTACAGATGTCGAGGAGTGCTAGGTAAACCTAGTCATGGAGTTCTAAATTTATATACTACCGTTGATTTTCATTTGTTCAGGGGCTGCAGAATGCAGTAAAAAAACCCCAACCCAACAACAAAATATTTCTGTAAAGGAAAAGAAAAGAATGCCTAAATTTAAATGTCCAAATTAATAAACAAAAAAACGCCTAAACCCCTGCAACCCCTCCCCGTGAAAATCAGTTGAAAAACTTAGGAGGTGCATTGAATTTTGTATCTATCTCTCAGAATCTGGCAATGACATGATAAAAATTTCTAAACCAAGTTTAAACAGTGTTAAGTGTTGTAAGATATGACAAAAATTTCCAACTTCTTTTAATTAAAAGATGCCCCGTTTTTCTTATCTTGCCTTATTAGGGTTCTTCCCAAGCAGCTCTCAAGGATGTGATGCTTTTCTTCGTCACAAGATGACTCTGATTTCTCCATCAGTATTGAAAAAGTATGGAATTCCTTTCGACAAGGTACTGTAGTATTCATTTTAAAAGTTTACATTCATGCATTGAATTAGATTGTATTACTATAAGGTTTGTTTATAGTAAAGGTGAGGCAAAATTATTATTTTTTTTTTTTTTAGGCACTGACTCATTCAAAAGATGAAAACAAATGCTTGTGGTATTTGGAGTTTTACATGATTTAGCTTGGGACTTTCTAGCAGAGAACACTTGTATCCATCCTAATCTTTATCCTCAAAGTTTCTATGTTTTTTAAGACATTGCCAGTATTTTTTGTTTTTGTTTTATTTCCATGCATGTTTGCATGTGTTTTTCTGTTGACTGAAACACTTCTTAACTAGCTGTATTAATTTGTATACCTGCTATTTTAAGATAATGGTTTCATTTTTGTGTGTCTATATATTGTTTTTCTGTTACAATGAAATTTAACTTTATCAGTGTTATGATCTGAAAAGTTTCAGGTGGAGTATAACCAAAACCCCTGTTATTTACCTTGAAATACATTCCAAAAGCTGTAATGTTAGAAAAAGAGTGAGTGATATTTTGTGTTGCTAGGTAGTGGCAGACTAGAAATTTGATGAGAACATTTGATAAGAAAAGTACATAAACTGAAAGTGGGAAGAATAACTGGCTTTCTTCTTTGTGGATGAATTTCATACATAGCTGTTTTCAGTATTCAGAAGTATTCAGTTTCTCCTTTTTTCCTACAATATATTCTACCTTACTGTTCTCCACTTTGAACTTCCCGTAGGTGCCAGCTAATAAAAATGTTTCTACTGCATTGTTTTTTACTTAAATATATTTACTGTAAATCCTGAACATTTTGCAAATTCTCAAGTTATAAATTCAAGAGCTTTGTAAGCCTACTCAGAAGAGTAGAGCTTGATTCAGAAGGTCCCCATCTGAACATCTTTTTATATACTGAGTCGTAAAAGCCCTTTGAGCATTAAGGGGTTATGATTCTTGGTTTCCCACTGTGCAGACTGTTCTAAGGTGTTCAGAAAAACCAGGCAATATGTACTTTTTCTCATTCTATTCCTGCTGCAGTGTAGTCCTGTAAACTGTCCTCGCCACACCCCTTGTTTATTAATAGTGGTTTCTGGTTTAGCCTGTGCAGTGTTTATTTACTGATATCATGTGGACCTATGTATACAAACTTAGCTTACTGTGTTCCCTGACCTAGAATACAGGATAATGCAGTGCTTGCTGTCTGTTTTAGCTGATTTTTTTATAACAGTATGAAACATAGCCCATAGAAACAATATTTAAGTGAATGTTTCATGTATAGTATTGCCATACTATAACCTCAGCTGGCAGCCAAGCCCCACACAGCCGCTTGCTCACTCTGCCTGCCAAGTGAGATGGAGGAGAGAATTGGAAGGGTAAAAGTGAGAAAACTTGTGGGTTGAGATAAAGGCGGTTTAACAGGTAAAGCAAAAGCCACACACGCAAGCAAAGCAAGCCAAGGAATTCATTCACCACTTCCCATGGGCAGACAGGTTTTCGGCCATCCCCAGGAAAGCCGGGCTCCATCATGCCTAATGGTTACTTGGGAAGACAAACACTATCACTCCAGGTGTCCCCCTCCATCCTCCTTCTTCGCCTAGCTTTTATTGCTGCGCACGACATCATACAATCTCAGATACCCCTTTGGCCAACCAGGGTCAGCTGTCCTCGCTGTGTCCCTGCTCTGTCCCCTCCCAGCTTCTTGTGCACCCCCAGCCTCCTCGCTGGCAGGGTGATGTGAGAAGCAGAAGAGGCCCTGATACTGTTAGAGCACAGCTCATGAGAAGTAAAACATCCACATGTTACCAACACTGCATCACGGGTGTCGGATGAAGCCACTGATTTGTTGTGTGCTTTTTGGAATATCACTTCAGTTTTCATGCTTAAATCAACCTATGTATAAAATTGAAGAAATGCAGGCATTTAGAATGATACTGCCTGCTTTGGAAGGCAAGCTTTTTCAGATAAATTACTCATATAAGAAGTGGTTTGTTTTCTGAATGATATATTATCGTATGGAAATGTAGTTGCTGGGTTCGGTTTTTGTAATATATAGGTAGATACTGATTCCCTTCATAGCTTTGTGCTTTATCATGAAGTGTCAGATGAAACCTTCCAAACTGGAAGGTTTTATAACTAGATTTATAGTTCTGGATTTACAGAACATTACTCTGAACAGTATAATTTTCAGTGGTAGGTGTTTAAAAGTAGCATATCACAGAATGCCAGCATATTTTTTTCAGTACCACGCATCTGATGTGGTTAAGGGAGTTGATGTTCTTATTTCAGTGTCTTGATTATTCCTGTATTCTTAAAAAAAAAAATATGCTAGGAATAGTTAAATATTTAAGTTTTGGTTCTGTCACCTAGTCTTGGGAGGAAGCAGGCTGTACCCAAGTGTAATTGTAATTAATGGGATTCAGTGAGAAAGTGAATAGAGAGAACCAGGCTGTGATCTCTCATGGCTCAAAGTGATAGAAGTGGAAATGTGCTGAATGCTGATAAGTCAGCCTACGCCTACCAGGTGGCAGCTGAACTGCTGCTTGTTGAAATAGAACACCTGCTTAACTGTCAGCAATGGGAGGGTGTATTGAGATAAATTTTGAAATTGTTAGCACTGAGAATAATCTTTCTTAAACATTCCTACAGTGATTGTTGGAGTGCTACAGTAGCAGTTATAATATATGCATGCACCTGTATGGGCATTTGCATGTATATACCAGAGATGAACCCACAAAAAATAAACCTTGCAAAGTGCAAATGCAAAAAATGTAAGATCCAATTTCATTCTTTAGCTTTGTTAGCTAAATATATTTTTCTTGTTTTCCTCTTCCCTTCATCTCATAATACAATCAGAAATACACGTCTTGAAGTGCTATCCCTGTGTGTTTATTTTTGCATAGAGAAAAAAAAAGAAAAAGCACACAAAGAATTCCTAAAGCTGTAAGATGAGAATTTTGGAGGAGAAGAAAGGGGGGATTCTAAAAATGGAAATTGAATGTAAGATAACTATGCCAGTAAAAAGCTGAGACTTAAGATATGACATGTTAATAAGAAAAAATGTTTGGAGTTGTGAGTTTTAAATTTTGGTGATTGTTTAAAATTCAACTCTCATTTTTTGTGATTTCAAATCATAAATGTATTTTCCTAAAAAAGTCATATTTATCCTTCCAGTTTTTCTTACTGTATTGCTTATGTAAAGCATCGTCACGCAATGAAAACAACCTACTTAATCTCTAAGAAGTCTCCTCACTTTCCTGTAATCAGCAAATGCAGCTTGTTGAACATTCATCAGTCATTGCTCAGATTATTTGCTTCATTTAAATGAATCTATTTGCTTTTTAATGGGCCTGCCATCTGATGTTTCCTGTAGAAAGGCGTATCAAACGGAGTATGGGGAATCTCTTTTAACTCTTTACTTCTAAATCTTCTAGTTTGAGTAACTCTGTATCAGGTAGTTGGAAGACAGTGTGCTATTTCTAGTCTCTGACTAGCCTGTCTGTGATACAGTCTTTGGTGGTCTTACTTGAAGAGATTAAAGCTGTCTCTTGAGTGGAGAGAATTTTAGTGACTGATGGGAAGTGCTGTCTCTCCTTTTCTTCTTGCCCAGAGCAGAGCAGCGGTCCATCCAAGTATAGTAAGATGAGATTTCTCTCATGAGAGTATTCTAACTGGTGATTTGTTTACCTTACAACTTTTTTTTCCTGGTAATTTACTCTAGAAACCTTTTGTATTTTGGTATCTCTTTTATAACTACTAGGAATTTGGTTTCTTTTTGGCTATACAAAACACAATTACTGTGGCACTATTTTTTAGGGGTGTGTGTGTGTGTTTTTTGGTTGATAGGGTTGGTCGGGTTTTTTCCTTCTTACAATTTCTTGAGTCAGTGACCTCAGCATGGTTTTCTTTTAGTTGCTTTTCACTGTATTTGTAAAGAACAGAGCAGTCCTCTGTAACTACCCTTGCTTACTGTCTAAAGCAATGCCAGACCTGAAATGTAGTCAAGCTTTTCCTCTTTGAGAATCTCCTTCCAGGCCCCTTGCCATTTACGTATTCAGAATTTGTGTTAACAGTAGTACCAAAGTCCTGCTCTCTTAAATTGTGCTTAAAGAGAAAGAGGGGAATGATGGGGCAGAATAAAATTTGTTTTAACGTAATGCCTAAAGTGGTGTTGCAATGGCTTTACACTGAGATATTTGTAATGCCATTTCCAGCGCAAGAATCCTCTTGGTGTTAGTAGCTGTTGTCAGGAAAAGAGTGAGTGAGGGAGAGGCAAGCAATATATATTCTGCATTGATATGAAACAGTGAGTTAATGCAGTTCGGTGGTAAATGAGACAGCGGTTTAACGGTCTCCAACAGTTAAACACAAAAAAAAGTCGTTTAACTAGATTTGATGGCAAGGTACACGAGTATTTACTGCACAGAGAACGGGTTCAGACAAAGCTGTTTGGGAGACCCTCGCATTGAGTCATGAGGTTCAGAGAGGACCCCCTTGCGTGCTAAACCCCTCAGACAGGAGTCAAGGTGAGGTTGCACCCAGAGTTAGTCCTAGACTCGGTCAACAGTTCATGCGTACAGGATTACATATGTGCAGTCAGTCCTTTGTATCACTTAGGTGAGCTTACAAACTTTTGGTGCACTTGCTCCCAATTCACTTACCGAGTATCTGATGCGATAAGGAATCTCTCCAGCTTGAGGAGGACCCTTGGGAGGTGCATCCCTACTCAAGGGGAACTGCCGGTGTCCAGCCGGCTGCCATGCAGGAGGGCTCCCGGCGCCCTGGGCTGCCGGGTGTGTATAGAGTAAGGTGACTGACTTATATTTGTGTAGCAGCGGGATGTCTGTGTCACTGTGCAAGGTGGCCCTTGGCTACTGTGTTGCCATCCGAGTCCCCGAAGTCCAGTTTCAGCCAGATGCAGCCATCATGGCTGACACTGGTGGTCATTGCTTAAGCAGAGGCAGGGGAAAACAAACTGCCACACTCCTCCCTGTGACTATGGGCAATTCATCTTACCCTCACAGAGGGGTGGTAGTGTCACGTCTTGCCTATGTGCCATAAATAGTATATTGGTAGTTTGTGTGCTTATAGATCTACCATAAGTAGATAATGAAGCACTGCTATTTTTTATGCATTAATTTGTATGTTTTGGGTGGTTGGAAGTTTTTTTGTTTTATCATGTACTAAACCTTTACGTACAACGTAAGCATTAGTAAAATCACAGCTGGATGAAGCATGAAGTTAAAAACTCCTATAGAATAGTGACCATTCAAGAAGGCTTTCCCTCCAATAGTGTTCTCCATCCTTCTTCATCCTTTCCAAGACATGTTGTATCACTTCTGTATCATGACACACAGTAATTAGTTTTGTGTTCCTTGTTTTGGATGCATTCTAGCCATTGACATAGCTCATTGTGTTGTAATAGTTTCTTCACCAATGTACGATTCATTCTGATGGGGGAAGGCAATAAATCTTGACTCAATGTATAATTAGATTGTAACAATTGATAAGATGTAACAGGAGCTGGATAATTAAAATCACATCCCATAATTTTAGTGTAGTTACAAACACAAATACTCGAGTGATTACTTGTAGATACAGTAATGTTATCTACAAATATACAGTCACAAAGGGTTCTCATACTAAAACCTCCTTTTCCAGTATATACAAGTACAGTTTCAGGGGCTTCATCATTTTTCAGAATGAAAAACATTTTGTTCAGTGTCAACAGGAATATCTTGGGCTTTGTTGGTGTTACTCTCACAAATAAATCCTTGTTCCCATACAACACATGTGTTAACATAAGTAGTTTGCCATTTTTTTCTGTTTCATTGGGCTCATATGCTGTGTTCTAATGGATAAAGTTCCATTGTGATTTAATACCAGCACAATGATTAGATATATGGTGTATACCAAAGCATCATGTATTATTTATATAAAAACTGTGGCCTTATTCTTGATGTGTTCATAAACAAAATTTACTAAATACCATCATGACTGGAATTCTTTTCAAATTTAATTGCATTATCCCAAATTACCTTTTGAATTTCCGTGGGTAAGGTGCCCGCTTCACCTTCTTTTATAATTGTTGCTACCACTGATTGCATCCACAGTTGAGCCTGGATACAACTATCAGCTGGAGAAACATTGTTTTGGGCAGCATCAAGTGCATCCACAATCAGTTGGTGGTCCCTTTCATTCTTTCCCACTGAGGCAATACGTTCGATAGGAACCATTGGTTAGTTCCCAGTGATAACAAATAAAGACTGTAGCAGGTCTTCTAATTTGTTTAAATCACTTGTTGTGCTCAGTTTATTTACTAATACTTTGGCATCTATGGTATTTAAGACACCTAATCTTGTCCCTGTGATAGGAGTCACAGCTCTCCTTGTTTGTCTTAGAGAGGTGAGGGTTTGCCCGTGTAATTATGCTAACCATCCTGCATAGGACATACTTAGGAACACTGAACAGATTGGTTTTTGGAGATACTAATTTGCATCAATAGTTCTACTTCTTTAAGAGACCATGATGGATTAAATAACACTTGTTGTTGGCCTGTATTTTTGATCACATATGGTCCAATTTCAGAAATTTGTGGGGTTAGTTTTCTTATCCTTTATGATCAGGGTGGATGTTGTTATACTAGGCTCAGTAATGTCTATTTTAAATTTTAATGATAGTCCCATGCTATAATGAGCCCAGAAGCAGACTACAAAACCTGGTTGTACTAAGGTAAAATTGTACCACCAGTCCAATCTTTCAGAGGCACAAAGGTTTTTTTTTCTTTTGCTGTTGGGTTTGATGTAATGTTGTACACAGAAATCTGAGATGTCTTCTCAGGGGTAGGCCCATTGATCATCCAGCATCCTGTTTTAATTTCTTTCCCTGCTGTTCCCCAAAGTCAGGGAGCTTTATCATCAGCTTCATCTTTATCCCAGCTCCATTTGTTTTCTAAGTAGATTTCAGTTGCATGCATGACTATGGTGGAAAGCTCTGTCTACCTTACCAGATTGTATTTTCGTACTCCCAGTGTATTTATCATGATATTGAGACCGTGGCCACTCCAGGGTTCTTTGACCATGAGTTAGGAGAAGCAGTGTTGTTAGGGTTTGGAATGGTAACATGAACACAGCTTTTCTATTTGCCATCCTGCAGGGTTCTGTAAGCAAAAATAGTCTTGTTGGGGAGTCTGAACAGGATACCTCATTAAAAATAGGGAAAAATCCATTATGTACTAATTCTGTGTTTTGCACCACTGCTATTGGTAGCTTCCCAGGCAGGTGGGCCATGAGATTTAGTTAAGGCCATAGGCACAGTGCTGATGGGTGGTAGATTGACTATTACAGGCTGTCCTGACTGTCTCCATTCTGTGCTGCCAAAACAACTGCTCTTATTTCTCCTACTTGTGAACTGGCTTCACCACCTTCTACCACTTGTTTGCCAGTGGTAATGTCTAATGCAACAGCCTTATATTGCCATTTACCATTTACTCTTCTTTGCTGAAGTATCGATAAACCAAATATTTTCTGTTGCTGTACCCTCAGTGAGGGGAAGTGCATCCAGAATGGATGAAGGTTTAAAAGGCTGTTGTAACATTAAAGGGTCTATGTTTATGGGCATCTGCAATTTCAAAACCTTAATGTGTCCTTCAATTATATTGCATATTTTGTGCAACTCCTGTTAGGTAGGCATACCATTTTCTCATGGTGGGCTTTTGTGCAACTCCTTCTGGGAATTTGGGATTGATTCTGGTAAATTAAATGATTGCCTAGTTTGCACAGTTGCCCCTGATGTATTTTTTTCAACTTATTTAAGTGCTTGGACTAAAGTCTTATAAAAGTCCCTTTTCCCATTCAGAGTATTGCTGTTCTGTTTCTTTAAATCCAGTTAAGCTAAACAAAAAAGGTCATATTGGTCCATCAGGGCCTGTTTGGAACAGGTTACAGTAAGTAGTTTGTTCAGCAAAACCCCATTTGGCTACAGTAGGGTCACAGATGTGTACTGGTTCCAATGACTGATGGGCTTTTAATTCTTCAATTAAGAGTTTTGACAGCCTCTTTATGTTCTGATTTCCACTCAAGGATTTACCTTTCTGTGAGTATAATGGATGGGAAATGATAGAAAACAGGTACATGCTTCCTCCAGTATTGTGAAGTTCCCATCAGTTGTTTTAACTCCTTCATTGACTGGGGCCTTTGAAGGTCTTTGATTTTTTCTTAAGGTATCTGGAGAAATCACTGCATTGCCTGCTATCCACAAAGTACCTAAAAATTTTAATACTTGTTCCCTACCATTTTCCACGTGGAATATCAATTTCTGCTTTATTTAGTGCTTGCATACTGCTGCTGCTGCTTCTCCCACTTTCTCGGGGGAAGTTCCTCCAGTAAGAATATCACGTATCTATATGTACAGTTTCACATCCTAGTGGAGTGACACTGTCTGTAGAAGTTCAGCAAGTGTGGCATGAGTGATTGCGGGTGAATGTTTATACCCCTGTGGGTGTCTGTTAAAGGTATAGTGTATTCCCTCCCAAGTGAAAGCAAACTTTTTATTCTCCTCCTTCAAGGAAACCATAAATAACAATAACCTAAATGTATTATTATTCAGGGGTTGATAGTCAACTGTTACACGCCACCTCCTGCCTGACTTTCAAACTGGCTGGACAGGTTAAATATATGGAGGGGTGGTTCTAAAGATAATTTGTTGTTTCTCCAAACAGGCTATGACTTCAGAAATGCCACTTCATTTCTGAATGCGTCATCAGAAATTAGGTATTGTGGTATGGCAGTAATTTTTGTATCAGGGAGTGCAGGGGCTGCATGCAGCACACACACTGTAGCCTCCTGATTTCTGCCAGGGTTGCAACTGATGTTTGAGCCAAAGGACCACACGCTGCCAAGCGGCAGGTGCCAGGTTAATCGGCTTAAAACACGAAAAGCTAAAATATTTTTGTGGTGTTTTTTAACTGCAAAGCAAGTAGCCACCATGTGCTGCTCACTCAGGAGCCATAGATTGACCTTGGCAATTTGACACACAACGCTCACTCCATTCACACCAGTAACCTCAACTCTTTCCCATCCAGATGGATTAATTGCCCAGACTTGGCATCATGTTTTGTTAGCATTGAAATTTGTGCTCTGCCTGTCTATTAAAAACTTCACTAATTGTCGTTGAGAACCAACTGGAGTAAAAATGTGTGGGTCATCATCACTTATCCACTGATAAGCCTCTGCTTTCTGGACAGGCAACCCCAGTTGCCTTCCAGACATTACCGGTTTTGCTACAAGCCCTGCAGTTCCTCCCTAATGGGGAGGAGGGGGTTGGCAGTATCCATTTTTAGGACTGATGCTGTAGGAGTTGGAATAAACTCCTTTCTGTCACTGTTACCTGGAATGCTTCGATCAGACTGAAGATAAAACCAACAGGCTGATCTTCAGTCGTGGCTCTGGGAATGCCTAGGGCTAATGCATTCCTCCATAACTCATTTCTCTGTTCTTGAGATTCTGTCTGGGATTTTCAAAATATTTCCTTTTGATCTAATTTCTGTTCACTGTTTCATGGGTCTTACCTTATGATCTCCTCCTCCGGGTTTCAGGTTCTGTTTTTTGGCTGGTGCATCATCCGAGCCCATTTCACCCCTACAGTTAGCAGTGCCATGTATTAATTCTGCCCATGTAGGGGGTTGCTTGCAGGCATTTTGAGCATTATCACCTAGTACCTTGCAGATAACTCCTTTCTCTTTTCCATCCTTTCATCCTTTGTGCAGCCCCTAATTACTTTTAGGTGCTCTTCAAGGGCTTCCCAATTATGGCAGTTGTCATGAGCCCATTCATCTGAGAAGGTGAGACTTCTGAGATTCACTCCATGCCCCTGTAAATAATCAGTGAGTGAAACTACTTGCCATCCTGCCAACTATGCCAATTAGTCGTGGAAAGACAGTGACGTGCTTCACTCACATGGGAGAAGCAGCTATATATATACTCTTATTGATGTGAAACGGTGAATTAACACAGTTCAGTGGTAAATGAGACAGTGGTTTAACTAGATTTGACAGCAAGGTACAAGGTACTGCACAGAGGACGGGTACAGACAAAGCTGTTTGGGAGACCCTCGCATTGAGTCATGAGGTTCAGAGAGGACCCCCTTGCGTGCTAAACCCCTCAGACAGGAGTCAAGGTGAGGTTGCACCCAGAGTTAGTCCTAGACTCGGTCAACAGTTCATGCGTACAGGATTACATATGTGCAGTCAGTCCTTTGTATCACTTAGGTGAGCTTACAAACTTTTGGTGCACTTGCTCCCAATTCACTTACCGAGTATCTGATGCGATAAGGAATCTCTCCAGCTTGAGGAGGACCCTTGGGAGGTGCATCCCTACTCAAGGGGAACTGCCGGTGTCCAGCCGGCTGCCATGCAGGAGGGCTCCCGGCGCCCTGGGCTGCCGGGTGTGTATAGAGTAAGGTGACTGACTTATATTTGTGTAGCAGCGGGATGTCTGTGTCACTGTGCAAGGTGGCCCCTTGGCTACTGTGTTGCCATCCGAGTCCCCGAAGTCCAGTTTCAGCCAGATGCAGCCATCATGGCTGACACTGGTGGTCATTGCTTAAGCAGAGGCAGGGTAAGTGGTGGGGAAACACACAGCCACAGGTGTAAGCCTGAAGAATTGGTGCAGGGCAGTTGTCATTAATTCTTCCTCCTTTCCTGTCCAAAATGATTTAAAGGTACTGCCTGAAGGAATCCAAACATAGCCAGTGTGTTCTTTTGGGATGAACAACATCATTTTCTTTAACTGCTAAGGCTCATGAACTTAGAGTTTCCCCTACTTTTTGCTCGATCATCAATAGTAAGTAACTTAAAAGGCAAATGAGGCCCTCAGTCACAGGTCTTCAAGTCATGGTTTTTGAAAAGTGTGAGTATGGGAGAGAAGGGAGAGAAGAAGATCTCTCTCCAGTCTTTCCAAGGAAAGTTCTGGTGCCATTCTAGAGAAACACTTTCAGGTGGTAGGCAGAATAGTTTAGTCAAGAATTAATTTTTGCTGGTATGTAGGGATGATAATTGTGGGTATTTTGGCCCTACCTGTCTCTGCTTCTTCTCAGCAAGAAGACTGATATATTCTTTGCACTGTCTTCTCTAGTTCGCTGTACTTCCATGTTTTACATGTAGTGATGTATGGTAAACAGTAAATAGATTATAGTAAACAATATTATCTCAGGTATCTTGTTTCTGCTGGCATTAAATTACAACTGTGTGTAAGGTGGAAAAAATCTTTCATGGTAGTTTCAAAGGCAAATACATTTTTCATTGCATCAGGAGAAGAACTGCTTTTATAATGTGGTTTGCTTAGGGTTTTTTTCTGTCGTTTTTATGCTGTAGGTTACACAAGAGGCAGGAGAATTTGTGATCACTTTCCCATACGGATACCATGCAGGATTCAACCATGGTTTTAACTGTGCAGAGTCAATAAACTTTGCTACCGTCAGATGGATTGATTATGGAAAAGCAGCAAAGCTGGTAAGTCATATTGCAGAAAACTGATGTGTAAGGAAGTCTTCCCTGTGTTATTTTCTTTGTGAGAATCTGTGGAAACCCATGAAAAAGGGAGAACTATTGGATCAGGTAGTACCTTATACTGCCATTGAAATGTTATTTATAGTTGTTATTTTTATAGTGGTTATTATACTTTCAGTAATGTGTATTCCTCTAAATAGTGAGTTTGCAGCTTAATGTATATATTGTTCTTCAAAACCAATTCTATTTATGAATGTTTTTCAGTTGAAGATACATATACTGAGGTTAGTATATATGAAGACAGCTGACTTCTCTAAGCTCTACAGTTTGTGAAAGCACTTTATTTAAATGAGTAATTTTGATATCTGGAAAGAAACATAAATAATAAATTGAAACAAAGTCTAATGAAACAAGATTAACTTTTCTCATCTTTAATGTCATCAGATGTCCTATAGTATAAGATAATAAAGGAACTGTGAACTCAGAGTAGATATTTTCACGTTTTAAAATGAGGTGTGTTTTACGCTAGACTGAAATTTTGTTACATGGCATAAATTTTTTGCTTCTTTTCATGTACAGCATGTGCATAAGTACACAAAATCGAGAAAGTGTGCAACTTAAGCAGAAGTTTATTACTGTTTTTCAATATTGTGTGATTTTTATCAGAAGTATGCCTTGTGTAAGCTTTGGTTAGTATGCTTCCAAAAATGTTTAAGTCAGAGGCATGTTTTGCATTTGGTTATTCTTCACTAAAAAAAATATAATTCAATAGTGATTTGCTTGATATATTAGCTAATAAGATGATATGGAATAAAGGGCAGTATCAGATGTGCAAGTTTAACAATTATGTAATGACAGTGAACTCTCATTAAATGCTTGGAAGACCATCATGCGAAAGTTCTCAAATAGTGGAAATTTATGATTCTAGGTAGTATGGATTGTTATTATTGTTAATAATTTGTTATTGTTAATGAGAATGAATATGTTTCAAAGGGAAAAAGTTTATAAATACTTTTTTTCCATGTGCTCTGTGTGCATACACTAACTAGTGAAAGTATTGAAAACATCAAAATGAATCTAATGTGTTCAAGCTGGTCTTTAATAAGAAAGTTGTTTGTAATAGCCAACAGGTAAGGTGTTGACTGTAGAGTTAATAAACAAAAATAAATCTGTATATTTGTTAGTTTGGAATGTCTACAGATCATACAGTGAAACAGAGTTGAGAGGAATATGGGCATGGACACATAGGAGTTAATTGTAGCAGGTAAAACTGTCCTGGATTTTGAAAGATATAAATGTGCTGCTGCTCTAAAATTGATTCAGCTGAACTTTAAGAATGCCAAACTTTATCTTTGGATGTAGCAAATTTGAGGTAGTGATACCTGCAGCTACATCCATTTCAGTATACAGGCTTTTTATTTCTTATGTTTTAAAAAATGGTATACTATCTGGTATGCAGCTGCCCCCGTACAAACTATTAAATGTTTTATGCCTCCAGCCTGCCTCTCAGTTATTGTATGATACTGTAAACTTAATCATAGAATCATAGAGTCATTTAGGTTGGAAAACACCTTTAAGATGATCGAGTCCAACCATTAACCTAGCACTGCCAAGTCCATCACTAAAACATGTCCCTAAGCACCACATCTACACATCTCTTAAATACCTCCAGGGTGACTCAGCTGCTTCCCAGGGCAGCTTGTTCCAGAGCTTGATAACCCATTCAGTGAAGAAATTTTCCCCATTATCTAGTCTAAATCTCCTCTGGTGCAACTTAATGTCAGGTTTAAATTCAGTGGAGTTTGAAGATAATTTTTTAAAGCTAATGACATTTTATTCCTTTACACCACTCCAAAAGTGCTTCTGAAATTCTGAATTTCTAGCTATGTAATCTTGGCATATACAGTCTAAATACAGTTTTATTTAGTCAAAATTCTCTGGCATATACATAAAGCTTTCAATTTAGGACACTGAGTTTTGTGCTCTGTGCTTATTGCACATAGAAGCAGTATTATATATAGTATAAGAAATTAAAGTAGTTCTGTGGTGTCTGCAGTTGAATTTAAATGTCTGAAAAGGTCAAAATGGCAGCTGAAGCAATAATAACTAGTCTCCGTCTATAGAGAAATCTTAGATACCGTTGTCAAATGTGAACTTCAGTTTCTTTGGCAAATGGTCAGTGCTTAATGTTATTTGCTTATTTTTTATTTCTTACTACCAAAAGAATGAGATTTAAAATTTATTTTTATTCTCTTTTAAAATGAAAAATAACATGCTAGGAGGTGCTAATAGTAGGACTTTTTTATATATATTTTTAAAGGAAATGTGTAAGAAGAGAACTAGTAGAAATGTGGTGAAATGATTCTTCCTAACACTTATATTTGTTTATGCAGTACAAGTAGGGTAAACAAGTCAAACAGAGGAAGTATTATAACTGGTTATCTGTTCTTAAATTTTAATTACATGACACTTTGAAAGCACACGCAAGTCATGGAGCTCTTGCCAACTGGGCATTCTGTTTCTTGGTGATGGTGTTTCTCTACAAAAATGTGAGGATAGCTATGATAAAGCTAATCACAACCTCAGAAAACTTCCTGGAAGTATTAATTTAAAAAGTTAAGAAGTCTATGTGCCCAAGGAATACTGATATTTTAATAAGTTGTATTTTCAGGTCTCGTAATATCATTTAAAAGAAAAACCCCCATCACACAACCTTGCATTCCCATTTGTCATTTTTCAGAGTACTGATGTTGTGTTTGACTTACCTTGTGTCTTTATGTGGTATGTACAAAAATTTTAATTGAAAAAATATTTTTGGATCCCCTAGTCCCCTGTATTATACTGCAGAAATTGTCTGTGTCAGCAAAATGCAGCAATATCTAGGTCAGTTCGTTGCTGTATTCTCCTTAGAGAATATTGTATAGTGATGACTGATTGCAGTCTTCCTATAGGAACAGTTTTATCTTTACAGAATGGTTTCTAATTGCTTACAGCTGGGTATCTGTCTGAAAAAAAGGAAAAAATCCTGAAGTACAGTCAATATTCGCTCTTCATTAATTTAAGAAAAAAAAAATCAGGCAAAGATTTCCATTAAAGTTGTAGTAAATATTTAGGCTGCATGATGATACTGCTTCCTTGCATGAAATGAGGTGGTGTTAAAGAATCTGTGAAATTGCAAATGTTAAATCAGAGATCATTTAGACCCTCTGTACTGGAAACTTTGGTTGAACACAGACTATGGATACAAATTCTGAATATTATTTTCTGTCTTTAAAAATGCTAAATTTGTGATCTTGGTTTCAATATGTGTACCTTAACTACCTGTAGTAGTTGAATCCTGGGAGCAGGGATGTACCTTCCAGCTTGTTTTCTAGAGTTTGTACAAGACTTTCACTCAGAAGGTGGCATACGAAAAGTAGTACCAGGTGGCACCTCCAGCATGCTCTTTGCTGCAACTTGGCTGCTGCTTTGAGCTGTGTTCTCACTTTTGGACAGAGCTAAGCAGAAGTAAAAAACAGATTTAAAAAAAAAAAAATAAAAAAGAAAACAGTAGAAATCGAGAAATAACAGATACACTAAAAGTCCCCCAGCTCCAGGAGAGAAATAGTGTAGTTTTTACTGTCTTTTTTCACTGGCAATAACACACAGGAAGAGAAACGGGAGCTACTGGTGAAAGGAACAAAGCAATAACGCTCTCCTGAAGATGCTTGGCAAATGGGTGTAGTGCAGAGGGATGTTGGTGAATTGCTCATGTATGGTAATGGTGGGACTTAAAGAATCCAAGGGTAGGTAGTGGTTAGCTCACAAGTACTTTAGTTGCTTGCTGTGTTCTGTGAGGATGATGCACTCTTAAGCTTTAGATATTCTTAATCAACATCATCATCCTATAACTTTCATTTTTTTGAATGCTATTTATTTTTGAAAAAAAATTAAATGGTGCAAAATAAGGGCCAGTAGGATATTTCTTCAGGCTTGTGTGTATTTTGCCATTTTCCTAATGGAGCTACGTTTATTTGAGTAGGCTGGAAGTGTGAAGTTTTGTGAAGTGCGTTTTGAGTTTCTTTACTCCAGCGCATTTTGGTACTGTCGGTAAAGCAGATGAGCTAGTGGTGATTAGCTTGTATGTTTGGTAGGTATCTACTTTGATTTGTGCTGAATAGATAACTTGTGTGCTGAACAAGGGGTGAGGTTCAGTTATTAGAACTGGTGAATAGAAATATTTACAAATAATTCTTTTGTGTCTAATAAAATTTTTCTGAAGCAGCTGGATAAAAGACACTTTAGTCTTAGAAATATCTGCTATTCGTAATGTTCATTAGCTGCAGGGTGGGACACCCTCTGCCCCCACCCCTAAATATATGGATCATCTATGTTTATTGAACTTACCTTTTTATCTGTTGTTACTTCTAATGAGTGCCAATGTTGCCCTCATGCAAGGGTTACAGTGCAAGAACTCTTGCTTATAGGTGCCAAAACTCAGTCATGATTTTTACCTGTCTAAGTTTTAGCTCCAGCATATGCGTTCAATGAACTTTATGCACCCTAATTTGATACTGAGAACCAGGTCCAGATTTAAATTTGCAATGAGATCCTGTGTTTTTTGTGTACAGGCAATTTTTTATTTTCTTTCATAGGATTCTGTTTTTTCCTTGCTCCAGTTTTGTAAATATTTGCACAACTTAGATGTTGGCAAATCAGTTCCTAATTACAGGAATCCCCCTAGAAAGCACATTCTTTGACCTTGTGTAGAGCTTCTGGAGTGCATGGTCCCACCTAAGCGTGATAGGAGAAGATAGTTCACAGAACAGAGAATTGGGTTAAGATGGAGGTTGTCCAGGAGATTGGTGATGTCCATAGGGTTCAGTCAGGGCTTTTGAATTTTTCTTTATGCAGTGGTGAGTATTTTAGTTTCTGTCCTTCCATTTTCCTCTTGTCACTGTTTAAATCCCCACACTGCCCTGTCTGTTGCTCTTCCGAATTCTTATGTCAAGAGTCTCTCACAACTCTCCATCTCTGCTTGCCCAAATCAACACCCATACCTTCAAAACCTTTCAGAGAAGGCACTGGCATTTCCAAATACTGCTTCCCTTGCTCGCTGTGTGTTTTGTGGCACCACTTGGTCACTTTCAGTATAAATGCATGTAAACTTTGCTGCCTTCTATCAGGGATAGAGTCACACTAAGTGATTTTAATAGTCATTGTAATGATTCTCTTGTATTGCAGCTCCTTTTAAGATGTGATTTGTTTTCAGATGCTGGTGCAGGAGGGCTTTTTGTTGTTTGACTGATCTGTAGAATCTGAGGAGAAAAGCCTACCAACCTTTTCTGCTTGAAACTCAGGCTACTTAAGTATTATTGCTCTCTTTCATAAAATTAAGTCAGTAATTACTCATGTGTTCTTCAGTGGTAGCTGCTTAACAAAGTGTTTTCTGTGGATAGGTTAGATCAAAGTGCTGGCCTGTGGGTTGTATTTTTTCCCTTTGGTGGGATGAAGTGCAGTTGTTTCGATGTTAGGTTTGATGGATTTGTTTGCCACTGCATTCATTAGCTTCACATCAAAAAACTGACAGGCTGTTAAATGAAACTTTGGCTTAGATTTTCAGCTTGACTGTTTTGAGACCTTTGTGAAGATATTTGTTTTTGTGCTGCAGCAGCCGCAAGCAGTTATGACTGTTTTAAAGGGAGGAAAAGTTATTAAAATCCTGATTTGTTTGGGTAAAAGAGAGTCATTGTCTTGAGGATAGCCGTGTCCAATTTATGCTATCCAAACAATATATTCACTGTGAAATACGTATTGAGACATAATATGTATGACTCTAAATGATTTTATCAGAGAAGAAAATAATCTTACCACACAAAAGCACTTTTCCACCTCTCATAATTTATTGAGGTAGTAATTTTTTCTATGAGGATTTTTCAGGTTGCTTTTGTACAACAAAATATTAGTCATGTGTTTAAAACCAAAAATAAAAATTCTACTAAATTGTATCATTATTATTGTTATTACTATTATTTTTAACCATGGGTGAATGATTTAAAGGCCTAGGCTTAAAAAGTACCGTGCTACTCCAACAGCAGTCTTTTAAAACTGAATGTCAAAAATAGCTATGTGCATAAGCTTATGAGTGATTCTCATTTATTTTACTAGTTTTAATGAGGTACTGCTGTCAAGGAAACTTTTTCTTTTAAAACATGGCACGTTGATACATTTGATACCAGTCTGCAATGATAACAGCATCATTCAAGATGTACAAATCAGTGGTTTTACTTGCTGGAAATCATAACTAGCCACCTTATATTACTGACTTGGCTGCTAATACAATCTTACAAGGATTCAGGAATCAGTTATGCTTTCCATTTATGGTCCTGATGTTAGTGAACCACTTCAGAACAAATCCTGTGCATTCAGCAGTTTGACATTTCACTTCATAATCGTAGCGCCACTCTCAGCTTTATAGGTGTCATGGAGTATTCTCCTTTATTTTTTTAATGTTTATTTCTTTTATATTGACCTGTTACTTGTCTTTCGTTTTTGCCCATCTTACTGTCATTGTCTGCTGCCTCTGTCTGGTTCTTACATCACAAACTCAGCATGTCTTGAGAACAGCAGACATTAAAATTTCCTGCTGTAAAATCTATTACTGTAATGGGGAGATTGTCAGTCTCTCAGTGGGCAGTAACTTTCGCACTTCTAGATGTCTAGTGCCATGACATCTTGAATTTAGAATTTTAATGGTTTTAGGAGTAGAAAGGAATAGTAATAATCACAATATTTTTACTTATAAATGCAAAAGAGAGTTATGTTCTGTTGTTGTTTGTACCTTCCCATTTTGGTAGAGCAAATGGTTGTAAGTTTGTAATGTGAAACTTCATTGTGTTTTTGTGTTTTCACAGTCTGTGCTACACTATGTGCAAGTACTGTTGTTATCTGAGAGTAGCGTATTCTGTGAATCTGAAGCTCAGTGTTGATTCTCATGGATCTTTTCCTAGACAAACTTTTTTTTTTTTTTTGTGATGCTAAAGTATGTGCGACTAAAGTTATGCATGCATGTTTCTGGCACAAGGCTGTCATGCAATTATTAAATAAAAATAAAATCAACAGTACTTAGGTTTTTTTTGTTTTGTTTTTTTTTTTAAATGTAGTTTTGACTAAGTAAGGACAATATTCCTTAAAATAAGGCTTTAAATGTTGGAGTACCTTCTGGCAACTTTGAGTGAGTAGAAATGATGGAACCTAATTTCCCTTTTGATTTTTGTTTTCTAAGTGATATTGTAGTTTTTTATATGATCAAAGTAATAAACGAACCAAGTTGGCATACTTGGTGGATGTTTAGAAGTTCTTGTTTTATAGCAGCTTTTACTAAATGAGGTAATTTTTTTCATAGAAAAAAAGTCATTAATTTACAATATATGTACCTTTTCAGGATATAATTTATATGAAATTTTGATTAAATCAGTACAGTTTGCCTTTCCTTATTTTTCATCAGAATGCAGATTATGATTATCCTTCATCTACTGAGGAAAAACTATTGTCAGTAGGTACCTTTCTATCCATATGTTAATGCCCTGGTCTGTAAAGAGAGCTTACTTTCATTCCAGTTTTTTCAAGAAAGAGGAACTTGAAGTACAAAATTATTTTCATAAATTTGAGGTTCACAAGATAGACTCTCTGGGCTTGAATCAGTCTGTTGAAACACAGGGGTCCAACACCATTTGAGACTGCTTGAGATATTTTGCCTTGCTCTGTCAAGCCGGAAGAATACCAGTCTCTGTGAAACCAGTGTTTGTATTTAGAGCTTGAGCAGATGTCACAGAGAGTGGTTCAGGTGTTAGTGTATGCCCAGGCAATTGAAGCGAGCCATCTGTCATTGTATTCTCTTATTTATACCTTTTGCATAAGTCCTAAAAATTAACTGTGTTCTCCTACTCTAAGAGGCAGTCAATTCTCTAGCCTGACTAGAATAATTTTGTATTTTGATACTGGGAGGCGACCTAGCCTGATAGGCAAAAGGATGACTTAAGTGTTAGGGTTCAGTTTCCTAAAACAAACCCATCCCGATCCCCCCCCAACCTTTCTCCTCATAAACCAAGCCCTCGCCCAACTTATGATGAAGATGCCACCATTTTGACTCACGAGCTGACTCAGAGAGGTCATGTCTTTGTGACATACCAGCTGTAGCAGTTAATTCTGGTGCCTAGGTATTGCTGATAAGTGATGTCCTCCGGGTGGGCTAGTGCTGTAAGAGTGAGATTTGCTTCTGTTCCATGGATTTTGTAGTAAATTGCTTCCACCAGAAGGAAGTATAGTCTCAGAATACTAGAAATCATTCTGCTGGTGTTCTTCCATGCAGTTTCTGTTGCTTTCTGACATTGTCTGGAGCTCAAATGCTCAAACCAACACACCTCCCCTGCCCCTTCCCCCCCACCCGCCTTTTTTTAAAAATTTTCCTTCTGTTTTTGTCTTTTTCCTCTCTTCTGTATATAGAAACAAAGCTTTGTGTGAAGATGGTTTTCACTTGATTAACCTGTTTATCTTCTGGGACCTTCTACAGGGTTCACCTCTACTGGAGGTGAATCGCTCCTGCAGTTGCTGCCAGGCTCACTAGGTTTGGCTTAGGGCAAACATACTGTGGAGATAAGCACAAACTTGCAACTTTTTCTCTGTTTTTCTGAGAGTCTGTGGGTTATGATGTAAAAATAAAGAAGATAAGTTGAATAGCAGTATTGCAGATTTGAAACACTCGTGGCTTGCTTACTTTATTTCAAAGAAGACACTGTAACTATAAATACACAATTGAAAATCCCTGACTTAGTCTGAGCAGTAGAGGACATTTGTATGAATGAATAAGAATAAATTATATACCCACATCCAATGGTAACTCCACTAGGGTAAATAAACTGTAGGTGTTACTTGTAGTATAACTGAGCTTACGCAGCCTAGCAGAGATGTGAAATTTGAGCTGAACATGGGAAGATGCCTCAGCTGCAGGTTTAGTGTCACCACTGTGCTTGCTGCTTGAGTGTGTAGGACTTGTTATATGCTACTAGTTAAGAAATCTTGAGGTTTAAAATTCTTGAAAGGATCTTAAAAGATATATATATAACTTGTACTGGTTTGATTTTAGATAAAACCCACAATAAAACATATTACTATCCTTTACAAAAAGGAGGTTATTGAAGTGTATTTTGAAATAATTTTCTGAAATGTTTTGAAGCAAAAGAAGTTGAATGAAGACCTTCGTGGCTAGTGTTGGTTGTATTCAGTTTTTAAGGTTTGTCTTTCTGCTTGAAGCATCAACTAACCACTTGGAAGCTGCCAGGAGAAAATGTAGAATCAATCAGCTTGAAGGTGTCCTCTTTCTCCAAGGGCCACCTCTTCACTCAGTTACAGTATTAAAACCAAAGAAAAAGGTGTATTAATGCTTTAGATAAAGTGCACTTTATGGCTTATTATAAGGCCTTCCACGCATTCTTAGTATGAAATACGTTACTTCATTCTTTGTGAATTTATAATCAATATAACCAAATAACTTCAGTTAACATTCTCTGTTTGTTCTCTGTATGTAATACGGTCTCATATATTCATCACCCTCATCAGATCAGTTACAAACTTTTACATCTTAACAACCAAAACACATGATCTTGCTTTTACCATGTGACATCCCATGTGCTTGGGATTCCAGGGAAGAATTTTTAACTGGAAGTTTCTGTTGCAAATATGTATCTATGTATCTATATATAAAAAGATGGATTGCTCTAGGGAGCTAGGACAGTGCCTGCTTTAGGGGGCAGTCCAGTTTGAAGTATCCAAAAAACGTCTGAATGAAAAATAAAACCTTATTCTGTCTCTCTTGGTGTCATTGTGCTTACGTCTGGGTCTTCCAACCCATTCCAACTAAATTATTTCAGTTACTTCTGCGTACTTTAACAGAGGAGAGTAAATGCTGTGTTTTGGTGGCCTTTTCAAACTATGTTGATAACACAGTGTGTAAGAAAGACAGAGAAGTCTTGAGTATTTTCATGCCTCGTTCTGGGTGTGGTGGGGAGAAATATGTGATATACATAGAGGAGAAATGTAGTTTGGGTACTGCAATTTTGCTTTGTTTCTTTTCAATACCTTTTTTACTTCCTTTTTTACTTCCAATGAATCAAGAGAGAGAGACTGTAAAAATTTAGTCAAAAAAGGGAAAGATACTATCAAGAACAGCCCCCCCCCCAAAAAAAAAAAATTACCTTCTCTATGTTCTTCTTCCTTTTTTGTGTAGATGATGACAGACACAAGATTTTAGAAAAAAACCTAGATAGGATGGCATTTAGTATGTCTATTGAATGTCTTTGAAATTGACTGTGAGGTAATTCCATGGCAAATATGTTTGAAGTTAAAAGTAATTCTAATACTTTATTGTAGATCAGATGATTTGCTGGTTTCTGTGTACTGTAGATGTATGTATTAATGAAATATTTGAACTAATCAGTTTTAAAGGAATTTTAATGCTGGAATTAAAATTACGGTTTAATAAGAAATTATGTCCTAGGTGATGCTGTTAATGTTTTGCGAACGTTATTGGATAGTTGTCAGAGTGGGTAGTGGGACCTAAGGGAGTCTAGACATAACACATCATGGCGAAAGCCTTCACAGATAATTCTCATTAAAGAAAATCTGAATTTTATATATGATCCCCAAAAGTGGAACCTTTAGAAAAGAAAACAGGAAAAGCTTTTGTAGTTATATGTCTTCTTTGTGTAGGTGAGATATCTGATTAGATGTGGCTTCATGATGTGTTGGAGTTTTGCTGATGGAATTCGATGTATTTAGAAGCTGTAAAGAGTGCTGCCTTAGCCTGTTTAATTAAGCGAGTCTCACATCTGTTCTCACTTCGTCTCTAAGGTGCGAGTATAGTTGCAATGGGGTGATAAGAAAAGGATAAAAAAATAATGTGCTAGAGCTTGCTGGGTGTAAGAGGAAGAGAGTTTTCAGTTGGTTAAAATAGACAAAAGAATTAAGGGGTGGCTCTCAGGGTTACTGTATTTTAGACAAATGTGATGCTGGGTAGAGGAAAGACAATGTTTTTTACTGCAGTGAGGCAAAGTCTAACCGTTACTAGAAAATCATCAGGAAGACAGTGAAACAAACACAGATAGCTGACTTCAAGTCTGTACATCACAGAACTACCTATTGTATCTGTGATTATAAAGCAAGTTACTTGGAGGCGGTGGAATTATTAAAATGCTTTTGTCATGAAAGAAACTGTTAAAGAAATAGTAACAGCATTATGACAAATGTCAGACTTGGGAAAAATCTGGGGTGATTCTAAAAATAAATGATGGATTACACATTAAGCAGTTGTGACATCAGGATGACAATAAAGAGTAATGAACAGTAAAAAAATGTATGTTTTGAAGTGGGACACCCTGCATGGAATATAGCTGCAAAGAGAATAGTAAGAGGACTAAAACCATAATGTGCTAGAATTTGCAGGGAGTAAGCGAACATTTTCTTTTCAGTTCTTGTGACACAGGCATTTACAGTCTGAGTTAACTTTGGTGCAGTCCTGGTTAAACTGAAAGGCATGTTCAAGTAATTTACTGAAAAATGACACAGGACTTCATTTTTAGATTTTTATTCTATCTCAGTTAAATTGTGGTTTTGTCTAAATTGCAGGTTTTGTGAGAGGAAATATATCCTCCACTTAAGACAGAGGAGTTACTACTACTAATAAGACAATATTAAACTATTTGGTATGACTAAGTCTATAAAACAGCAACTATCTTCAACTCAGTTTTGGAAATTCCTCTGCTGAAAACAGAGCCCAGAGTGTTTGTGGAAAAGAGGCATGAGGATCTGTGAAATGGAGAGAGAAGAAACAGTGAAGGAAAAAACTGAACGTGAGAGCTTTAAGGGACTGAGCGAGATACAAACAGAATTTCTGTGCTTGCCATTCCAGTGCTTTTTTGCTGTTTGCTTACTCTTGGGTATAGGGGATAAATATTTTTGACCTGTGTGCAAATGGGTTAATATCAAAGAAGTATCTGCTGGCATGATGAATTTAATCTCTTACAAGGAGTGGTCTTAAGTGTTGTTTAATACTCTGAACAAAAAGAATTAGGGCGTTAAGTGGCACATTTTTTTGGCACAAACCCAGAAGTATTTTGTTGGAAAAGATAAGGTAAAAGAACAAGATGTTTAAGTTTTAGACTGGACTTCGGTATTGTGGGAGAGGAGGATGGAGAATGTCTGAAGAGAGATGTATGAGAGGAGGATGGAGAATGTCTGACCATTAGTGATGGGAGATAAGAGAGAGGAGGAGGGAGAATGTCTGAACAGAGATGTATGAGAGGAGGGTGGAGAACTTCTGATCTGACAGGAGATGAGAGAACAACTGGGTATTGTGAAGGAAAGTAAGAAAGATAAACATGGTTATCTAGTAGTCAAAAGTGGTTTGCATGCTCATAGTGATATATAGCTATGTAACTGCATGAATGGTTTCTGCCCTGAGCCTAGTGGTACATACAGCTGGAATTTGTATACGGACTCAGAGATACAAATACGACGTTATCTGTACAAGGAAGTGTCTCTGGTTGCATCACAACTGGAGCTTGTGCCTTCATACGCCACAAGAATAATAACAAGATATTGGACATTTTTGCAGTGCAGAAGTACAATGATAATTTGGGGTGGCTGTGCCTTTAAAAATCTGCCTGTGTTCATTTTTGTCCAGAGCTGGAGAGGAAAATTCTTGAGTTTTTTTCTAAAGCTGGAGCAAGCACATTTAAAAGGAAGTTTTCATTGAACTTGGTAAGAAAGGAGGAACTAATTTGTCAGTCAGGTGTCACTGTGTTGTTAGTAAAGGTCTGTATTCTGCATAGTGTGTTGTTAGTAAAGGTCTGTATTCTGCATAGTTAAATAAAATTGTTGGTGCCTTAATAATCGATCTTTGTATGCTTATATTGCTATTCATAACTATTTGGTCCCCACAGATCTACCCTCTAATCCTTGTTAAACTATTAATCTGTGTGCAGCTAGCCCTACTGATCAAAGTGTTTCCAAGTTTGACTTCAGGATCTGACCCTTTTGTAGTGCGGGCTGCAAAAATAAATCAGTGCTGTATCCTGGAGAAGTCAGTTCTTGGATGAAGTTGCATTATTCTGCACTTGTGCTTCCTGATGAGGTTGAAGTAGCTGCTCCACTCAATGAATTGCTTGGCAGTTCTTAATGGTTTTTAGAAAAAAGGTGCTCCTGACAATGCAACTTTAAAATGTGTATGGGCTCAGAGAATGTGTGCAGTTTGTGTGCATTTCTGACTGGAAACAGATCAAATCCTGTTTTACTTGTTTGGTAATCTCTGATTTATTGACTTTACAGAAGTTGTTCTGTGTTTACCTATATACCCTACCCCTGTTTGCGTTCAAGAGAGCTGGTGCACAAGAACTGTAATTGTCAAGTCCAGTCTATTTAATCTTTTTTTATGTCTGTTTAAGGGTTTTGTTGCTCTAGAGCTGTTCCTCTTTTTCCTTCACATGCTGCCTTCCCAAACTGAAAGTGCAATTTCTACAGTAATCTACAGTTTTAGGAAACTGGGGGAGAGTTCTGTTACTGTTACTCGTAGAAAATGTTCCTTGACATTGTAGAAGTTGTTCTCTTGCTTTGGGTGAAGCAGGTAATGAAAAGTTCTGGACAAGCCTGTTGGTTTTCCGACTGAATCATATACAGTCCTGCAGGTTTGATGTTTGCAGCTAGGGACTAGGCACTCAGCACAGGAGGTATGCTTACAGGGCTTTTCTTCCCATAATGCTCTTTGCAACAGCTGTTAATAATCATGTGTGGTTTACTTATCACTACTGAAAGTTTATAAACTGCTTCAAAAGCATTCTAATTAAGTTCGTTCTTTTCAAAATAGTTTTCTTTCCAGAATCATTGGTTTATTCATAATTGTTATCAAGCAGTTCTCTATCATTTGTTTAAAAAATGAAGTGCCACGTGTAAAAATGTTTCATGCACATTTGTAGAATAGTAATCAACAACTCCTCATATATAACTGGATTGAATGGCAATAATGTTTTCAAAACAGGACAGTTTCATAGTTTTTCTGTTCATAATCTCTAAATCCTGAACAACTTGTAAAAGAAAAAAAACAAAACCAAAAACCTCCCAAACAGTTTAGGGTATCTTGTAAAAGAATTTAGGGCATAGATGTCCTTTTAGGAAATTATTGCATATTTGGATTTTTTCCCCCCTCTCTGCTTACAAAGTGTTCAGAAAGAGTCAGCATTAATCAGTAAATCTGAACAAAGAGGTCATGTACAATCTGTAATTTAAGAGATATCTTTACTTACAATAATTGCAATGTTACCAGTAGAACAGGTGTATGGTTTACTTTGCCATATTTCTGCCCTTTCCCTCACATAAAATAAAAAGGTGGAAGTTCAGTAATTATATTTATATTTATCAGTTTCTGATGGCCAAATCATTGAAAGGAAGAATCTTAGAAAAGTTGTCTAATCTTTACTGCTATGTACTATAGATCTTTGGCTTCTGAAATACAGCACTATATCAGGTGTTGCAGGAGAGAAACAGATGTGCAAACTTTTAGCAAATCATCTCAATATTTGTTTCTTAAGCTTAGAAACATGCAAGAAACACCCAAGGCACACATTTTACACATTATAGAGGTATTTGGTGGTTTTTTTAAATTTTTTTTTTTTTTTTTTTTTAATACTGGTACATGTTAGAATCTGGGGAGCCTTTTCTATTTGTTGTAGTGGAGAGTTAGGTGTATTATTTTATCTTTGCTTACCATTTTAGAATGACATTCTGGACGTCTCTTCTTAAATCTTCACTTTTTCTTCCTTGTGATAGGGTATTCTGCCTGGAAAAGAGTAAAATCATCCATGGTCGTCTTGTGACTGTGGCTGAAACATCCCTGCAGTGCTTCAGAAGCCCTTTCCCCTTCTTCCTTTTGTGGTGTTGATAAACTTATTAGTTGCTTGACCTTGCAGACCTAGTCTGTCAGACTTCGTAAGAGAAGCTGCCTCTCAATGTTATAAGCGTTGTGATTACTGAATCTAATACTCAAAATTATATGGTCTTTGCTTTAGCTGGGGTACAATTAGAATTTATTCAGAGGGTTTTTTTCAGATGAAGAAAACTTTCAAAAAATCTAATGCTCTTGAATTTCCCATATTTGTGTGGGGTAGAATATGGTAATAAATACCAGAAAATCTGTTCCTGCAGCATTTATGACCCAGGTAAATTAAATGCTAACATCTTAATACAAGAATGATTTATTTTATTTTATTTTTTTAAGCTGCTTTGGCGTAGATGTATTTTGACAAGCTTCTACAGCTAACCAAAGATTTGTATTTCTGATTTTGGAAGGTGCTGAGCACATTCAGGTCCTGTTGACAGCTAGCATAATTCAGCATCTCCAAAAAGCAAGCCATTTATTTAATTTCAGACAGAATTTTAGTGTTGTTAATGACTACAATGTGTCTCCTGCGTCCTTTTGGCTTTGCAACTTTTATGAGAAATGCTACGTACACTTTTGTTGGCAGATTCATGTTTTCTGTGAGACAGCTCTTCTGCCGTGTACTCACCGGCTTATCTTGCAAGAGGGGAGAGGTGATAACTTCAATAGAACCATTCAGCTCCTTTGTGTAACATGGGTCGCCATAATCAAATGGGCAGTGATCATTTAGTGCATTTGTACAGAACCAGTCTGGAGAATGAAGTAGATTTTTCTTCCTCTGGCTTTGTTGCTAAACTCCAACATGTGACAGAATCAGTATTTTGTTTCATAAAAATTATGTGTCTAGCACATAACGGCTAATTTAGAATAATGTGAAATTTTATTGACTGCTGTGCTGCTTATAAAATTGTTACAAAACAGTTTGAATTGGAAAAGCTTTGAATCCAAAGAGAATAAATTTAATGTGAATGCCTTTAATTAAATTTTGCTTAATTTAAATAATGTAATTTGTATTGATTATGCTGCTGCAGTTCATTTGGATTTTTATTTTTAATTAAGATTCACTAATCCTGTTTTACCTTCCAGAGCTATTCATAAAATTACTGTGAAGAAAATGCATGTTAATTAAATTAACACTTACATACATTTATTAAACTAAAATCAGGCCATATTTTTTTTTCTTCGTGAAGGTATCGTTTCTTGTAAGAAATATTGCTATGTATAACAATCCAACTTTATTCATACTTTTTTTTTTTTCCCTGAGCAAATCCATGTTCATATTGTCCTATAATGGTATAGGTGCTTCCTTTGTGCTTCCTCAGAGGGTGCCAGCACTACCTTCGGAAGCTGCTGGGATGATTACTAAAGTGCAGCATAATCCTGTTATTTCCTTCGGCATCCTGTAACTTTCTCTGTGGTTTCTCCCTGTTAGCTGGTGTCTGTGCATCATTGGAACACAGTCTCAAACGTGGATGACTTCTTACTAACTTTCTGGTGAGAAAGTTGCCAGCTTATAATACTGCATATGTTAAAAACAATCTAGAATGAAAGACTTGCTGTATTAATTGAGACCATTAATACTGTGTTAAGGCTTATTGCTATATTACTGGATTCCCCCCCCCCCCCCCTTTTTGTTTAGATCATTAGCAGTTTTGAAAGAGAGTTTAATATTTTTTTGAGCCAAGACAGGTGGTATACTTGCATTTATTTATGTGTGCAGTGATAAACATGCAGTTTATTTTTGCATCTGTTCATGTGAATAAGGAGACATGCAGAAGATTCCTAAAAATGTTGAAGGGCAGAGAAGCTGAATGGAAAGCAGGGCTGTAGAGCTAATCGCCTGGCAAATGCCTGTACCTGAACACAGGACTGGAAAGCTGAAGACACTGAACTAGTTGCGTTCACAGAGGTATTTGCAAGTATATGTGAAAGACAGAAACCTTTCAAGTGATAGCCTCAAACACCAGGTTTTGAACTAAATTCAGTCAGAAAGATTGAACTATTGTTCACTCACTAAGTAAAACTCTCTTTTTCTTGGAAAGAATTACTTAATATACTGGTAACATAGCGGTACTATGTTAGTTCTGTCATACGTTTTATCGTAAGTGGAGAGCTTATCACTCCCTACAGATACCTGAAAGGAGGTTGTAGCAAGGTGAATGTTGGTCTATTGTCCCAAGTAACAAGTGATAAGAGAAGAGGAAATAGCCTCAGGTTGCACCAGGGGAGGTTTAGACTGGGTATTAGGAAAAATTTCTTCACCAAAAGGGTTGTCAAGCATTGGAACAGGCTGCCCAGGGAGGTGGTTGGGTCACCATCCCTGGGGGTATTGAAAAGACATGTACAGCTGGTGCTTGGTGGACTTGGCAGTCCTGGGTTAATGGCTGGACTTTAATGATCTTAAAGGTCTTTTCCAACCTAAATGGTTCTATGATTCTCTACCAGAGCAGCACCTTAAACACTCTGAGCTAATCACACCTTAGTGTTATAGCTAGAACCAAAATTATATGGGATGTTGACAGACTAGACAGGAGTCTGTAGCAGTTTGTGTCCTGAGGTGGATGTACTTTCTAGGCTTTCATATTTCTGGTCATTGTATCTCCTCTGAATTTGTTTGCAATTGGATGACTGATAGGTTTTACTGTTCTTCATGATAAAATCATAGCAGCAATTAACTCTTGAATTGTTCCATCAGTTCTTTCTGCAGCTACGATGATTCCTGCCTGTATGCATAGCGTGGAAAGATAGTTGACAGCAAAAGCATCTTCCTTTCCAAATGGTTTATTAAGTGCCTTTGTATGTTGGGCACACATTTGTGTGTTTGCCTAGCCTGTGGTTATGTACTTACGCTCGCCTTTCAGGCTTCTGTATGATTAAGCATTTTCAAAGTAATTAACAACAGTATTGTCTAAAAGCATTATGAAGCAGTGTTCTTACTTGCCAGGTTTATTCATCTCTTGCTTCCCTGAGATAATGCACAGTGGGTCTCCCTGTCATTAGTGTGAACTAACGCTATATTTGTTTTTCTCTTTCTTGAGTGTCCTCCTAACCAAGATAGTGCATCAAGAAATGAAGTACAAACAGCTGTTATTTTTTAATAATATATTATATTATTTTATATATAATATAATAATAATAATATAATAAAAAAGTTATTATGTAAATGCATTATAGACAATTTGCAAGTCTTAATAAGGCCATTTTTATTGAACAGTAATGAATTTGGACCTTTTGCATGAATGATCTGCAAATGTTCATGTTAAAACAATTCATAATGCAAATTCCTGGATGCTTGAAAATATATGAACATATGGTAGAAAAACTAAAGGAGTAATCAGATGGACAGATTTGACTGCATTGATATTGTCTGTCTTCAGAAATAAGGTACAAGAAGTTTATTGATACTACAGGACTTTTGAAAACAAGTTAGAATTGACGTAGTTTTGTCAAAACTAGTCATAAGTGAGAATACTGACAGTTAGCCAAATAAGATTTTTTTTAAAATGCTTTTTAATTTTTGCAGTGTTTAAATATTATCCTTGAGAAGATTAGTTGGTGACTTCTTGCATGGATGCTAGGTCATAGATATCATAGCTGAATAAAGCAAGTGTGCACAGGTCTGGCCAATGGACTCTGCTTCCCCAAAAAGGGAAGGCTCTGAGTTAGGCAAAGGGGATTTATGTCAAATTTGCTCTCTTAGTCCTTTGATAATTGTAGTGACCAGAGAGATAAATGCAAATCTTTCCATGTCATTTCCATCTTTGTTTGGTCATGTCTATAAACATTACTAGTGATAAACTCTGTTCTGTGCAGAGTCTGAAAGACTCTGATAAAACAGCTTTTCAGAAGAAAGAATAAAAAGTCAGATGGCACACAGAGGTGGTGTTTCTTGAGGGCTTCCCTAGTGTGTAAAGCTTACAGAATTTATTGAAATTTTAAATTCAGTGAAATGAAGGAAAAAAAATGGGTTTTTAGAGAAGACTTCTGGCCTTTTTTCCCCCTTCTTTTTTCCTTGTGTTTTTTTTTCTTCTGTCCCCCCCTGAAGTAAGTTGTCTTTTTGCTACAGTAGAACTGCTCAGGGTTTTGTTGCTGGCTCTTAGAAACTACTGATACATTATGGTTTACTGTAGGCAAAAACTGAATATAATCTGTTTGCCGGACATGAATACTACATTTATAGTTCCAACAGGTGTGAATAAAAATTGTTCTAGTGTTATTTTATTTACTCTTAGAAGGAATATGCTTTTATAAAGTGCAGTTTTATGGATAGTTTGGCAGTTCAGTTTTTCCTGAACCAAGAAGCCACTTGCTACTTTAGAATCTTTTATGGACCCTGTGTAGTTTGGTGAATACCAGAGGGTGGTGCAGGAGCTGATGAATTCTGGTTTAGGCTGGGGTAGAGTTAATTTTCTTATTACTAGCTGGTACAGCACTGTGTTTTGGAACACACTGATTTTTTAGTTGTTCTAAGCAGTACTTACTCTCAGTCAAGGACTTTTCAGTTTCCTCTGCTCTGCAGTGAGCAGGTGCACAAGAAGTTGGGAGGGAGCATGGCCAGGACAGCTGACCTGAACTAGCTAAAGGGATATTCTGTACCATAGGATGTCACGCTCAGTGTATAAATTAGGGGGGATTGGCTGGGGCTGTCAATCGCTGCTCAGGGACTGGCTAGGCATCGGTCAGCAATTGTATTGTGCATCACTTGGATTTTTTTCTCTTTGTGTTTTACTCCTCTTTGTTTCTCCTCTTCATTACAATTGTTGTAGCTGTTATTATTAAATTTGATTTTATTTCAATTACTAAATTGTTCTTGTCTCAACCCATGAGTTTTACCCTTTTCCTGATTCTCCTACCCATCCTTCTGGGGTAGGGCAGGGGAGTGAGCAAGCAGCTGTGTGGTGGTACTTTGCCAGCTGAGGTTAAACCATGGCAGTCAGTCAGTATGATGATGAACAAGCTCCAGCCTACTGGAACTGTGTTGTGCCTATGGAAATAGACTGACTTTTGAGTGATTCCTCTATTACTGTAGAACCATTACAGGATTTAGTAGATCTCTTTATTTAAAATTATATTTGCCTTTCAGTATAAAAGTTTGTTGGTGTTTGTGGTTTGTTTTTTTTTTTTTTTTTTTTTTTTGGTGTTTTTTTTTGGTTTTTTTTTTTTTTTTTGTTTTAGTTTTAGGGGGTGATCACTTTGGGATTGCTTATACAATAAAGGCACATAGTCTGATGGGTACTTTTACCAATACTTGGCATCCTGGTTGAATTTTTGGTTGTAGTTAGTCTGTCACCCTGTCACTCTTACAAATGACTGACTTTTAATTGACTGATTTTTGTGGGGCAAACTTTTTCATAATCTGAACTGTTGCTCAAAATCTGACCTGTTGCTCCATGTGAAAAAATACTCTTCGTCTGTTATTTGCTCTTCATTATTTGCATTTAGCATCTTTGACTTTTTTTCCTTTCCTCATAGCCCAGAAAAGAAACTGTTTTACTTTATATTTGTCCTTTACTGTAATTGTGAAATTGACTTTCAGTATTGTTTAATCAATAAATAACTACTCGGCAGCACTACTTCACTGCAATATAAAAAATGTACACACAACTTTTTAATGAGTGATAATACTAAGCAGCAATCTGAGACTCTCTTTAAGGCAAGTATTAAACATAATCTGCATTCTTTTTCTAATTCTGAGAATACTTTATCTCCTGTGTAGGTGAGCATTGGTAAACCTCCTGTCTTCCATCCTTCAGGTCCTAAGTTTTTGTGCAGAGTTTATTTTCTGAATGTTCAATCTCCTCAAGTATTTTTCTGACAGGCTTTGGTTTTTAGCACTCTGAATGGGTCCAGATACCAGAAAAGAAATTACTTTCTGGCCATTCTTAATTCTTAATTTTGTTTACTGGGAAGACAGGTGCAGAAAAATTCTAGTTCCAAGTTCAGGAAATACCCAGTTTAAAATTTCATAACATTGTGTGTTTCATTCAGGTTACCATACAAGAAGCAATTTTCAAAGGGGGTAGTCTGCAATAATGAAATGAGACGGTAATTCTTTTAAGACAAGGATGAAATTAGCACAACCTGACCCACAGCCTTAATGCAAGTTCAAAGATAGAAGTTCAGTGAGCCATTGGCTTCATTTGATCTTTGAGGATTATTAGTTTATCATGCAATTTTTGACCATCTTGTGTACTTCCTCAGAAGGGCTTTAAAGTAAAGATTGTTTCTGTTACTATTTGCTTTGCACCTCCTTTGGGCTAGGACTCCTTCTCTAATCATGTCAATTCTGTGATCAGCATTTCAGCTTAAGAGAATAACCTGTGTTTTTAAGGCTTCTTTTCCTAAATCGGCAGTGATGGTCTTTCCCTTCAGTTGTTTTTTCCCAAGTCCATCCTGACCTTTTAGGTCCTTACACTGAGCATTTCTGATTCAGAACATCAGGCCTGCTTTTCATGAGATCCATAAAAATCTCAATTATTCACATCTGTCACTTCAGAATGACCAGAAGCTACGCTTATAAACATTTGTTTTTCTACCTTGGGGACGATTGTTTTGTTTTCATGTGAATATCTCAAGACCTTCTGAAGTCCCATTTAAGGATGTACATAGACTGGGATTTATGTGTGGTGGTTGACACTGGTTTTGCTTTGGAAACTAGAAAATGCTATATAATTTTAGGAAATCTCTCCAGTTTCTTGGATTTAGGCAATATGTAGTGCTGCTTTAGGGCAGCTTGACATGGTTTACATCATATCATCAGTGTCTTCCCCCAGAAGAATGTTAGGGGAACACTGACTTGGTGAGGCTGGAGGACCCTGCATGATGAGGAAGATAGAAAACTTCCGTATTTTAGGAAGTTCCATCTTTGCATCCTTTATGAACCTGAAACCCTTTATAGGAGAGGATGGCAGCAGGTCTGTTGTCAGATGGCCACAAGCAGCCTCTACATGGTCAAATGTTTTTTTTCTGGTGAAATACGTGAATGAAGATGGCTGCAGTCTTTTGCTTTGACCTCGATCTTACTACGTATATATGGAAAACATTCTTAGTACACTTGTCCTGATGATGATGATGATACCTATGTTGAAGTCCTAGTTTGGCTTGGTTATTGAGCTGTTTATCTTTCCCAAGACAGAAATGATGAGGAACTGAATAAGCAGTAAAACTATAGGTAAGCTGGAAACTCCACTGGCAAAAGTACATGTTTCTGGGGTATATTTCAATTGTTGCGGTAAAGTGAAAAAGATTTATTTCATAGAAACTTGGTAAGAAGCACTTTTATGTGTCTGAGGTTTTTTTTTGTTGTTGTTGTTCTTGTTTTGGGTTTTTTTTCCTCTTTTTTTATTTTTTTCCTTTAGTTTGATAATATCTGCTTGTCATTTCTGGTCTTGTCACTGTAGTTGAGTGTCAACATAGTTCATAGTTGAACAGTGAATGAGACTATGGGTGAGCTGGAGATTGCTGCTGTGCGTACATATTGGGGTAGCTGCTTATCGCGCTGATAACTAAGTGCTTTGTACTTCTGATGATGCTCAAGATCCTCAACAGGATTTTACTTCTTTTTTTTTTTCCTGCCCCCACAGAAAAGTCCATTGATACGTGTCCTGAAAAATTTGATTCTAAGCAATGAGTTTGGGAGGTAAATGAAGATTACAGAGAAATGGATAAGGAGGAATGTAGGTTATGGGAAACAGTGATGCCATTATTCTGGTGAGGCAAATACTGTTATTGGTGGTTCTAAAAATAGTTTGTTTTTAATACAAAGTGTGATAATAGTGTAAGACATTCTTCAGAATTGTGGTTTTAGAAGCCATTTGCAAGCTGAAATTCCAAAGGCTTAGTTATCATTTAGGACAACAGTCAATGAGTAAGCCTGATGGAGGGAAGTACAGGATCATCTTTGTTAGTTGTGTTGGCCATAATGGACAGAAGTTCTTGGTCGAGGTAAAAAAACCCTAGGTTGGATTTATAATGAATCATATATATTGTAGAAACTGAGATCATACCCTAAAAAGACTGAAGTGTGCTGTGAAGCTTTAGCTATGGAGTTTAGGATCTTAATAGGCCTTTATTTGTATTTAGGATATATTGAGGAACTTTTTTTTAAAAAAAAAAAACACAAACCCACAGTGTAGCATGATGACCTAATCCATGAAGTCTCAGTACAAAGGAATGTTTTTTGGATTAGCCAATGTTTGGAATTTGGGTTGTTATTGGGTGGGAAATAAAGCCCTGGAATGAGATAAATGTGGGCTGCCTTTCCCATGAGAGCTCAAACCTGATGATATTCTGAGGTCCGTTCTAACCTATGTGATTCTGTGATTCAGTGCAGTGTGAGTAAGAATGCTGTATGAAAAAGCGTGATTTTAGGACCAGACTTGAAATGATTGTACTTTAGGGTAGATGTTAACTTTTGGGTTTTTTTATTTGTTTTGAAAAAAGAAATAATGATCAGCAGTATAGCAACGAAATAAAGAGGTGTTCCACTTTGTGTGGCAGTACCCTTCTTCTCTTACACTAGTTGCTGGTTTACTCCTATTCCTGTTTACAGCTTTGACATGTTTCTTTTTTGGCAGCTGAATATTTCTGTTTAATGAATTCACCAATATATGTTGATTAACCATCTGCTAATTATAAAAGTCAGAGAAATACTAGTATTTTGTCAAGGGTCCTATTTCTTTCCCTTTCAAACAGTTCTTGTTATTACCTTGCAGTATGTATGCATATTGTAAATAAAATATATGTTGTTGTATTAAGACACTGTGTACTATCTGTGTGTGGGCAAGACAAAATTATGGAAAATCATAATTCAAAAAGTGTTCTCTTTTCTGTTTTCTTAAACTTGTAGAGTTTTAGTAAAAGTGGCTTTTAAAACAGGACTGAAAAAAACTTGATGTTAAGATGAGCATAACTCCCATTTAGTTAGTACTATAGTACTTTAGTTAGTACATCATTGGTACTATTTCCTTTTATTTGCCCATTTTATCTCAAGCCTGAAATCCTTTGTGGGTTAAAAAACTCAAAAAGGCATTATGAAAACATCCTATTGAAAAAATGCAAGATCATTATTTATGTGCTGGGACAACATACTGCATTGTGTCCAAGGTGATATTATTATACTATGTGTGCTGCTAATCATATTTTTAAGAAGAATGTAAAGAAATCAGAGGCCTGTATAGATTAAAGCTTAAATATGTGATATGAGATTAAATTACCTAGCGTGATCTAATTAACACATCATAAAACTGCAGTTAAGGTAAAGCATTTGTGCTTTAGCATATGCAGGACCAAGCAGTTAAAGGCTGGAAGGGAATTTAGGCTATAATTTGATCTACCCGAGCCTTTCAAAGTAGGATCAGCTGTATCTGCGTTGCTGCGGTTTATTTGAATTGGTTGTATCGAAGATACTAGGCTACACAAGGCTAAAGCTAAAATGAGCAACAGTTCTTGTAACTCTTCCAATACAAGGTGCAGAATTAGGTCCCTCACACAGTTCTGTCTGGCTTCAGCAGGTGTTAATAACACATTAGCATCACTAGCAGTAAGTTGTAGTGTTTGGAAAAAAAATATCAAAAAGGCAGCAGTAATTTCTTCCACCTAATGATGAAAATATTTATAAATGTAAATCCAGTGTTTAACCAAGATGAGATCTGGAGGCCATATAAGAGCACACAGTTTGATTTGTAATCTGAGTAAGTATATTTCAATCATCAAACAGTCTGTATAGGTTGGCTACAAGGTTCTTTCCTAATGTTTCCTCCCATATAATTCCTTTTAAAAATTGCCTTTGAAAATCAATGTGGAGTAGACTATTTTACTTACTGTTAAACAAAGATACAATTTCTTATTCTTGTCAAGGAAAAGATGGTGTTCATACTATGCAGCTTGGTTGAAGAAACATTTTCATATGGTAAGTAATTCAAAGGGAGATCATCCAGGTAAATTTATCTTAGAATAAAATGAAATTAGCAAAGTTCATTTTCAACTCTTGGAGCAGAAAAACCTAGAAGTGCATGTTTTATCTTCTTTAGATCTCTTTTATATTGCTGTGATTGCTGACAGTCCTTTGAAAAACAGAAATTACATTTGGGATCTGTTGGAATTATTTCGTAGCAAAACTAATATTTGAATTTCAGTGCTATATGTTATTCGAAGTGTTTATTGGAGCACCAGCTCTGATTTTATGCCCAATTTTAGCTGTTCATCAGCAGAGGGCAATGTAACTTCATACATTTCCTTGAAAGGATTTAATTTGTTGATCTTTTTCTAGTTTTAACTAAAGGAGCACCTACTTGTAAATACTGAGAAAATACGTGAACTCATGATGAAAGAGAGATGAGCTGTGGTATTAATATTCCTTATGCACTTTCAGATGGTTGTTTAAACTTCTTAGTTGTTGTACCCTATGGGAGGTGTTCTCTAAGTTCACAAGCAGAGAGGTAATGTCCCGACTTTGTGGCAAAACATGCTATTACTTTTTTTACTGGATTAGCTGATGCACCCTTTCAGTGTTTTGGTTGGGTTTTTTACCACTTTTTTTTTTTTTGGGGGGGGGGGGGACAGACTCATGCAAAATTTTTGAGTCTTTCTGTCATTTCTTTTTACATCGGTTTTGGTTTTAATGTGGGATTAAATCAGTTGTGAAGAGCTCATAGAACTTTACAGACATGAGTATGTGTATTGTAAGTTAAGTGTACTGAGAAGCTGTGCTGTGATAATTAAGAAAAAGTAGATTTGGGTCTCTATTAGAATTCATTCATTCTGTATGTTGTGACAAGGAGAGTTTTCTTTTACAGCTGCAGTGTTAACATGAGCCTTTTCAATCCTTTGGAAGCATGTGTACCATAACCTTTTACTGTACACCATGTTAATGTTAATCTGTTATGATAGGTCTTTGATTTTTGTGTTGACATTTAAATTTTCATTTAGTTTTTCTTTCAGAATGTATCAGGAATCCTAAAATGGATATTCATGTGTGGCAATTTTTATTTTTTTTTTTAAATGTGCTTTCCTGTTTCTGATGCTCTTGAGGCATATTCAGAAAGACTTCAGACATATGGCTTCTTGTTTTTCAGCTCCTTTGGGCATCACACATTCAAAGAGTCTACTTTACTGTCAGAGCGTAAATACAATTCCCACTAACAGCCTGGGACAGGCAGCATTTACCAGTGTTAAAACATGAGGCTAGGATTAAATGATTTTGAGTTCTAGCTCTAGCTCTGCCCTTGGCTTGCTGAATGACCTTAGGCAGTTGCATCCATCTTTACTTTTGTTTCAAATGCATTGGATAATGCTGGTCTTTCTTTATTACCAATTTTTTTTTTAAGATTAATTTGCCACTGTTTAAACTGTAATATTTAAAATGCAGATAACAGTAGAATTCCTTTAAGTGCTGCACGCAGATAAAAATGGCGGAACAGATAATGAAAAATTATGTACTTGGTATAATGTAGCTTTTGCATTTATTTTTTTACACAGATATTTTGGCTCATGTATTATGTTCTAGCTCCAGATCTGCCCCTAGTTACAGGATTTGATTAAATCATTCAGTCTTTAGCACTATCACTCTCTTGCGAAATGGGAGCAATTTCAAATCAACTTCAACAGATACTGAAGTCTTAGTCTGGGAAACATAAATGCAAGTAATAATTGTTATGGCTTTTAAAATTTTATTTAGAAAAAAATCAGAATTTTCATGTAGAAATATAATGCTGATTATATGGTTATATTTCACAATGCACACAAAAGTTTAATTAAATACGACATTGTTAGGTGAGCAAGATGAACATAGCATTATAACTATAAATAATTATAATTATTTATGTTTATATATAATATATAAATATATATTTATATTTATATATGTAATTATAAATATAACTAACAATGTGTACGTTAGGTAAACAGTTTAAAAATCATCTTTCTAGCATCTTAGACTTTTCATTTTCTTTATGCTAAAAAGTGTTTTTCTTTTTTGAAAAAAGCCATTAATTGAAGTGAATACTAAGAGAGTTTTATAGACATCTCACTCCAGTTGGTGATCTTTATTATCTATTAAAACAGGGTTAAGTGAGGAAAAAGAAGAAGCTAGCATAATAAACTGGATGACTTGCAGAGCTAAACCATTCTTGTTTTCACTGCTGTATCCAGGCACATGTATCTGAACATTTACTGCATCTTGGTAGAGAGATGGAAACTTCTTAAAATGTGCTAACTAGATAAATTATCATACTACCACAGCCTCAGATATTTGATTTTGTGACATGTTCTAGGGCAAAGGGGAATGGTTTTCTTCCTAAATAATTTTGATGTTTGAAACATCCTTGTTATTAAAGTGCTCTTAATGACCAAGTATGTACGTCACCGCTGCTATATAATTATTATAGATGTGATATTGAACGAATGACGAAAGAGCTTTACTTTGAAGGCTGTAGGACAAGTTGAGACATAGCTAATTTTATTAGGCACATTTCCAGAGTGCTTATTTAACATGGTGATTAGTGACTAATGAATTTAGTGAAGATGTTTCTGGGTAGTAATATACTAAGTAAGTTTTCAACAGATACTGCCCGAGTTCCATCTCTTTCTGCACCAGACATTTTAGAGTCTTGGAGGATCTGATTCATGAACAAATGTATCTGGAGCATCTTACTCTGATTGACTGTTAGAATCTACTTTCAAACCAATGAAGGGACAAGCTTCTTGTCAGATCTGGTGCTTCCATAACATTTTATTTTATGTAGTTCTATTTAAACTAGTCACATTTTAATTAGGAAAATTGGGGGATTTTTTAGTTCACCTCTCAAACTCCATTTAACTAGTTATATAATTAAACTTGTATTTATGCAATTTTAGTGCAAGAGAAAGGAAACTTACAGCTACAAGTGTGTTTTCTTGTGGGTTTTGTTTGTTTGCTTGGTTTTTGTGATATGTTTCATTTTTTTTTTTCCCCTGGTGACTGCAATTAGAAATAAATGCAATGTAGTAGTTTCTGGGACTTGAGATAATACTGCAGGTGTGTAGTAAGTATCACTGCTCCTATTCTGTGTGATGATGAGATGGCAGAGATTATTATGATAAAACATTAATACCCAACATTTAGTATATTTGTGTTTAAAAGTGGCAGGTAGTAAATAAAATAGCATGGATTTGGTTTCTTTTTATTTTTATTTTTTTTTGACACACATACACACATGTTTCCCCCCCCCCCCCCCCCCCCCCCCCCTTTTTTTTTTTCTCTCTCCATCCCCTAATTTTTGCTGGTGTTCTTGAGAACCGTTTCTTTTGAAAGGAGTAACGAGAGCATTTTTAATATTTAAATTAACATAACCTGCATCAGTTGTCTGATCTCAGAACTCTTGAATCCTTTTTTTGTTGTCTGGATTGTGCAAGACAAAAGGGTGTACATTAGGAATATGGCTTATTTAGGTGACACCTTAACACCTGGACACCTACCTCTTACCAACTTGTTGCAATTTGAACCTAACACTTCATCAACTATGTTTTTGGACACTGAAATGAGAAGATAAAAATTCCAGTTATTTTGCCTTTACCTGCTCAGGTATAGAACGTACAATTTGAGATACATGTTTTCCTAGATGCAGTGAGGTGCTTGAATACCTCCGTTTGGTTGCCATCCCAAATGATACTCCTCTTCTTCCCTTAAAAGAAGCTGGGGGAGAAATTAATCTTAAAGAAAACAAACATTTCCTTCTCACATGATTGACAGTCTTGCTTCCTCTTGTGCTTCCTTTGCATTTCTTTGCAATTACGTGAAGTAGTGCCTTTTGCGCATAAGTACTCCTTTAGTCCTTCACTGAAAGAATATGTAAGCTGAGACATACTACATGCATGACTCATTTGTAGATGATTTCACTAATCATTCTGCATAAAATCTGTCCTTAAAGGAAGCTGAAACAGTAGAATTCTCTGTACAGTGCTGAGGTGTGAGGGAAAGTTTGGGGAAAGGTGCCTGTACAAACTGGGTGAGGAAAGCGCCTTTCCTTACTTTCTGCAGAGAGGAGTTGCTTGGGTCTTAAGTATCTGTTCTCTTACAGCACCTTGGCCTCAGAGATCCTCTGCCAAAAGGTTTTATTTTCTGCATGGTGTGCTGTTGGATACCTATTGCATTCTACTGTCCTTATTGCTGGTTTCAGGTCTGGTATGTAGATACTAATTTGATATATGGGTTTTTTGACATGTACTTGGTAAGAATGGAAGGCTGACCCAGAGCTATGTATCTGTGTTTCAGAGATTTCCAGAAATGGGCATTATGGTGATTAATGAGAGGAATACAGCAGTCCATTACCCAGTTTCATGTCAGTCTGCAGCACCAAGGTGCTGTGATATGAATAAGGATGTATTAATCCAGAATGCATCCTAAAAATTAAATGAAATATTATGCCTCACATGAGGACAAGGATGGAGTCCTGTGCAAAGTCAGTTTAAATGGATTTGGCATGTGGTATTCCCCAAGTCATAAAGAGGCAATACTTTTTTTGTAGTGAGATTCCACTTTTGTGTTTCCACTGGGGTTTCTGCCTGCTATACAATGTTCCTAGCTTATCAGTTTTCAGAGTTGGACTTCTGTTGTATTATTTTTTTTTAATGAGTTTTATATATGGAATTTTATTCTGTATTCTCTTAAAATACAATTGTTTAATATGTTTCAAACTTTTTTGTCTGTTAGTGAAAGTATAATGATGGAAATGGCCAATAGAACTGCATATGAACTTAGGTTTTTTATGTTTCTAATTGTATGGCGTTATTTAAAATATGTTCCGTTTGATCTTTTATCTTGACATAATTTGCTGACTATTAATATGGTGTTATTTCAGACTTAAGCTTAAAAAGGATTAGGTTGTATCCTGTTTGTCATATTTTCTCATTTTAATGATGTCCATGTTTTGTGACAGCTGATAATTAATTTCCAAATCAAATTCTCTTCTCTGCCTGAATCTATTAGAGCATGTTAAAGAAATGCTATTTGGTGCATATTCTCTGAGGCTATAGTCAGATGTCTTTTCTTTTTTTCCTTAGTTTTGCTGTCTTAATGGAAGTAATCTTAGCACTGCTGGGTTCCTTGGCATTTTTGAATCAAATCATTGTGCTTACAGAGTAAGCAGGTACTTGGCAGAAAAATGGATGGTCTTTTACTTTGTTATGATAATACATAGGAGAGGTGAGGCCTGCCAGTGAATCTGTTAGAAGCAAACAAAAAACGTTTTGGAAAAAAATCTGAACAAAGTTTCACATTTTTGAAACCACACTACTTTGTTGTAAGTTTTGATAACTTATTCAGTGTTATATTAAAACACTGTTCTTACTGCAAGGCAATACAAATATGGCTGTTAAAAAAAAATAAAATCACTGCAATGCCCTTTAACCCATTGCTATGTTTAAGATTAATCAAAAGGACATATCCTAGTATCCTGTATTTCTTCTTTTAATTAGGAACCTTGTTATGTACCGGTCAAGCTTAGCTTCAGATTTCTGTTCTATACCTTTGATTGTTTCTTTAATTCAAGATAAAGTAGTTTTCGATGGCTGAAATAGTTCACTAGGTAGAAACAATCTGTATCATTGGATTGCAGTCTTGCTGGAGGTAAGATATTTTAAAAACAAATGGACATACTTATGAGAACATAAGATCTTGCACATATACCATATTTTGAGGAAAACTGTATGCCAAGCAGTTGTAAACTTTTTTCCCACACTCCAAAATGTTGATCGCTTTCCAGAATTTTTTCTGGGAATATGTTTATTCCTACAGTGCATATCCTAAGATGCAGAAGAGTGGTGGTGATTTGCTCTTTATCTTAAAATTTAATGTGAAGTAATGATTTGTATAAGCAACTTTTCTTGTTACGAAAGGCATTGTGTTATCCTTCATTTAAGCAACTGCATATTGCTATAAAACAGATAAGACTATGTGTCTTATAAGAGGAAAAGAATGCTTTTGATTATTTTTCTTTTAGCAATCTAAATCCCATATTTCTGAGCTTAAAATAACTAACAGGATTAGCATTGGAAATATATCTGTGCAGCAAAAATATAGTAATTCTATGCATAAAATGCACTTCATTTTTCAAGTGTGTGAAGTGAATTGAAATAATGAATCTAAAGATAAAAAGAGGAACATTTCTGAAGTACTGATTCTAGGAGTATGATATAAGAATAAAAATTAGTTTGAGATTTATAATGGAGTAGCTTTTCTGAAAACTAAAAATAGTAAATGAAAATAACATTTAAAAATTTTTAAACCTTGTATAATGCGTGTCACATCTTCTAAAATAAACATACAATAATTTCAAAACTGTAATATAAACAAAATAATAGGAGACTGTTAATTTTACTTTGATAATTGTAATTAGTATAATAAAATTCTAAGTGGGAATAGTTTTGGAAATTGGTATTCTAGTCAGCATATTTAATTGTTTTGGAAATTGTTAGCTGCTAAGCTATGCCAGCTGGTAATTGGAATAGTAACAGGTGCGGAAAAATCTCTAAATTATAAATATGTAATAAGTAAATATTACAAAATACCTAATTTCAAACTAAAAATGAACTATGCTTCATTGTAATCAGATTAAAAATGAATATTGTAAATATGTTTAGTTTTGATTGTTTTGGAAAAAAATTCATTCACACTCATGTGAAATGGAGATGTCCACTGATAGCTAATAGCAGAGTACTTCATTGGAAAAGTAGATGGTATCTAAATAAACAGGTTCTTGAGCTTTTCCAAAGTGAAACAATAAAATTGGCTGCTGTTCACTGCTATAGTTTGTCTCGCTTCTGGCTTCTCATGTTTACTGTTTTTCTCTTCACTTTTTTTTGTGGTGGTGGTGGTATGTGATAATTCTGACAATGAAAACATCCAGATGTTTTGGGTACATATTTTATAAATTTTAATATAAAACAACGTATGCATACGTGTACAGAGTGTATATACAGATTTGGCTTGGTGCTGTGTGCCAGCATACTGTTTTTGTTTTTAATTCTTAGTGTTTAGGTAAAGCTTATGTGGGAAGTCTTTACAATGTAAGGAAATCATGCTAGAGTTCAATGTGTATGTTTTGTGTCTTAAACTATTATGTGTTTAATTTAGAATTTCTCTGAAATAGACTAACCATGGTTAGGTATCTTACTTAGGAATAATTTTGAGACAGAGCGTGTTTTTTTTGTGATTTTACATCATTAATGAAACTAAAATTTTCTGCCAAATCTTACTCATCTCCCAAAGACTCTGTAAACCACAATATAATGCTTTGCAATATAGATGAGAATTAGCTTGTATACCTGTAAATTTTAGCTTTTACATACTGTAAATGAAGAAAGCACTTGATGGGATTTTTTTTTACTGTTTGACTTATGGAAGCTGTGTTGTTTCAGTTAGAAAATACCTGATCTCTAAACATGTCAAATGTATTTTTTTCAGTACAGGCACTCAAAGAGGGGAGAAAAAAGGTGGTTGGTTCAAGCTACTTTGCCTCTGTACCAACTGAGTGCACTTGCGCTCTTTTCTGAAGAAGGCAAATGATGCCTGTGGCACAGCTCATACCAAGTGTATTCATAAACTTCTGACACCTGTAAAGAAGAGCAGGTACACTGAATAAAAGCAGTATTCTGCATTCCATCGGCGTAGGAATTTATTTAATTAATTAATTTAAGCTTACTTCTTTTATTTGTGTCCCTTGGGCAGTTCTACCAGCCTTTATGGACAGTTGTTTTATGTGGCCTGATTTCCACACATCATTTCATCTTTGCTTTAAGTTCTGGTGTGCCTTACATTGGTTGTGTGATGTTGGAAATAAGATTCCTTCTACTGTTTTCTTCTAGAATGTGAACCTGTGACAGCTTCATTGTGGTTTTGGTAGAGATGACAAGGTGTCCTTGTCTGGGACTGTAGCCTGGTAAAGATCAGCATGGAGAAAGGAGCTCATCACTTATATTGTAGTGGTGTCACCATACTCAGCAATAGGTGACAGACAGATACTTAGTACAGAATTTGGGTGTGTCTATTTTTGTCACTGTAGGATATGTTGTTATCAGCCAAGTTGAGAGCTGTATGAATACATAGTTTGTCATCTTAAGTGTCCACCCAGTTTGACAGCCTGTGTGTAAACTTGTTTTGTGGTTTAGAGGTAGCACACATCAGAAAGATGCTACTCAAATGTATGTATGTATGTAAGCTCTGTACCCAGAGCCCTATTTGTTGCATGAACTTGCTGGGGTGTTATGTGCCTTCTGTTCTTTGCAACATGCCTTCAACAGCAGTAGGAAGGAATAAAGACCCTCCTCCCCGCCCCACCCCCCCCCCCGCCCCCAAACCCCACAACAAAACCAAAACCCAAACAAAAAGAGTAAGAATTAGGAAACCTTAGAGGGAGAAGAGACAACAATGAAAATGTGGCAAATAAAATGAATACAGGGAGAATTACAAGAGGGAAAGTTTTCTGGGAAGAACCTGTTCTTTAAAAGGACAACTTGTGAGAGGAGGTTGGGATTTTTATTTTATTCTCTTATCTTTTTGTGGTATAGGTGTTTATGTGCATGGGTAACTTCATTTTTCATAAATGCTTAATAAAATTTGCACAGTCTGTTTAAATAGTGCAGTGATACTAGCTTTGGCTATAATTTTTCATACTTTTCTCTGTCCACTTTGCTTTTTGCATGGCATAGACTGTGAGCTTGTTGAACTTCACTACACACTCATGTTGACAGTCTTCCTCTTTTGCTTTCTCCATGACTGCTCTTTGATTGTAAGGAAACACCTTATGTCTCAGTGAACATTAGAAAGCATTTACTCTGGCACTGTGTTCTTTTCTTTACTTGCCTGGTTCATTCTTTTTTTTTGTCTGTCAGTCAAGAGTCTGCTTTTAGCTTGTGAGGGAGACCCTTTCAAAAATCGTTATTTGTCACTGAGAAGTAAGATATTGATTCTATTTAATATTTGCTAAATCAGCTATTATCATAGCTACTAAAGCTTAATGTTTATTTCAGATCCAAATAATTATTCTGAATTGTTTTGTTTGTATTTCTTAAAGAGAAAAATAATTTTCTTAAACTTGGATAAACATCCAGTGAGGACTAGAAAGATTTCTTTAATGTAATTAAAAAACAGTGAGAAAATACTTACTGCCTTTCAGTTACTGACATTAAATAAATTAGTCTTGAGTAATAGAAGCCATGTGTAACAGCTAAAAATACCAAATGAACTGTACGTGACCTGTTGAGGGCTCATTGTTTTAATCTTAAGTATCACACATGTACTGAGACTCTATGTTGGATTTGTTCTGTGGAGCTTAGTGGTATAAAAAGTTTTTGTGGAAAGCGGTCTCCACTGAATCATGAAAAAACTAGTAGAACTTAGGGCATGCATGTTCTTGTCTGAATTTGTCCAGAGCAGTTTTGAGAGCTGTCATTTCCACAGAGAACTCTGTACTGGTAGAAAAAAGAGGGCACATTTGCTGATTGGTAGATAGAAGTTTATGGAATGAGGTGGGTTTTGGAGAAGACTCACAATGATGAGACTGTTTACAAGGTGTAGTCATGCTGCTGGTGATGAAAATGCTGTTTTGAGGAATTAATGTTACAGCACCCAGGAAAGGAGATGTGGAAAGTACCAGAACACAAAATTACAATTGATACTGAGGAGACAAGAGAAGTGGAAAATAAATATATCTTTCCTACGTTACATTTCCTAGCCATCACTGGGTTGCAATATGCCCGTATGTTACATTTAACAGAAAGTACTTAACAGATGCAACCAATGGGAAGTATCTAAATAGTGATAATAAAAAGAATGTAAAGTGTGTTTAGTGAATGTGCTTTTTTTTTTTCTTTTTTCTTTTTTTTTTTTTTTCCTGGTAAGGGTGACATTTAACTTTGTCAGACCAAGAATAATGTCTACTAAATGTGAATAAAAATATTAATGGTGAAAAGAAATTAAAATTTCAACCATATTTGGCTGAAAGGATTAGATGCGGTCTAATGTGGGTTCATTTGGAATAGTAGATTTCTTGGATTATTTGTGTATCATTTCATTGGTATTATAATCGTGAAAAATGTATGTGAAGTGTTCACTAATACTTCAGAAAACATTTAGTATTAAAAAGTTTCATACTTCAATTTTAACACTGTTATACTGAAATCCGTATCCTGTGTTTGTCTTCCAAGATTCTAGGAAAGATCTGGGCAATTCTTGTTACTTTTGTTTGTAAGTAAAAGTGCTGTTGGTCTTTCAGCTTCATGTCTAACAACTTTCAAGTATGAAGAAGTAGTAGTATCTGACTACTTATGCGTTCAATCTTTTATCAGTTTGTTTTAGAGATACAGCAATTGGAAAAAGCAGACTGCTAGCCAGAATACATTCTCTTTAATAGTGTTAAATATATTACATTGCATAAATGAAAAGGAAAACTAAAATCAGGGCTCTTTTGATGTTTGTAATGGTTTACAATATTTGGTTTCTGTTGCAGTAACTTTCTAATAGTATTGAACATAGGAGTCACATTAGTTTTTATAGAAGTAATTTGCATAAAAATATAATAGGAGTAAGTTCACTATGCATTTTTAAAGAAGTTTTATTGTTATCATCAGAGTGCTAAAGAAAAAGATGCTGGAGGGCATGTAGGATGGGAAAAATCATCCTGCTTGTGATTGTTAGAAATTTCTTGGTGGTATTTTTAACATTATCAGTGTGTCTTTCTTAGGTGCCTTAGGGAAGCCAGTGTTTACTTCTTATAAAGCTCGGATATGGTAATCCACAGTCATCTTTCAAATAGCTACTGGCTTTTGCTGGGCAAAGAAAATGCGGTCTCTTGTATTACAGGAAAAGATATTTATTGATGGGGTGGTGATATCTTCTTCTGTCCTGTGACAGTGGAGAGCTTTTGTGAATTAGGCTCCTGTATGCTTCTAGAAACTCCAGTACATACCTGTCTGCATATTTAGGTGTATAAGTACTTTTTAAAATCAATCTTCAGGAAAACTTACACTTCAGATTGTACATTCAGATTTAAATCACTGTGTTCCTGTATTTTAACCCATTCCAGTTGCTAAAAATGCTTAAACATGAGGAAAAAATTAATTTGAAGCAAAGATATCAAATCTGTCCTTTAAAATTAAATCAAGACTGAAAAGGCATTAATTAGTTAAGCTTTCCTAGTGTCGTGCTTGTCGTGGAAGTGTCTGAATAAATATGCTGAGCTCTCTGCAGGGGACAGTAGAATTTCTGGGGAGCAGTTTAGACTATTTAGGTACAAAATTTTTTAATTCAGTGACCTAGATGAGATATGTAAACCCTGGAAAGTTAGTTTTTAAGGTTGAATGTTAAAAAATAGGGGCAGGGGGAGGGCATTTTGTGGTATTTGGACTACAAAGTTGACAGTATTTGAAACTATTTCTCTATAGTAAAATTTCTAGTGCTAGTCCTAGAATACTTCTTTTGGCAAATGTAGCACAGTTTAGCAGTTGTAAGATGTTAGTCTTACATTTTCATTGAGGTGCTATACCAGGGGTCCTCAAACTTTTTAACCAGGGGGCCGGCGCGCGGATGCAGTGGCAGGCAGCCATCTGCTGCTGCTTGGTTTCCCCCCCCAACCCCGGCGGGGGGGAGGGGGGGGTCTGTAAATACCGGGGGCCGGATTGAGGACCCTGGGGGGCCGTATCCTAGGGGGCCTCGTAGTTTGAGGACCCCATGCTATACTTCGAGTTTATTTGTATTCTTATTCCAGTTGTTTCTGTAAGTAGGCCTTTTCATGAAGAACCTATCATAGTGATAAAAACAAATCAGATGCACCTTTATGCAGTGTTTCACATACAGGTACTTGTAAAATGTCAACCTGAGAGATTTTCAGACAGTTCATGTATTTTGACTTGTGTGCAGAGCATCAAGTTGTTTTGTACTTTTCGTTGTCTAGAGAAGACTGAAATTGAACAGGTGATATCTTAGTGGGTCATTAGATTATTCTTAAACTGACCAAGAAACAAGAACGAGGTTACAAAATCAAGTATTGAAAAATTAGTCTGTCAAAACTAAGGGGTCAGTTTAACTAATTCACCCTTGTTATGTTAGTATGTAAACTAATTTTATGAACAGATGTGTATTTTTCCCATAGGGCCTTATTCCATTAACAAGATTCACTTATTCAGTATTCCTTTATCAGGGCATTTAATGTGTAGTCATACCATTCATTATTCAAACCAGGCATCAAAAAGAAAGAAAATTCCTTCTAGATGTTTTTGTAATACTTTCATCATTGCATCTATAAACTTCATAAAAATTAATTTAACATCACAATAATCGTGTGACTTAGTTCATTTTATTATCTGCATTTTACAGCTGGGGAACTTTAAGCTCAAAAGCTATAAAGGGTGAAATATTTCGTTGATTTAAAGTGCCCAATATGAGATGCCAATGACTTGCATTTCAAATGTCAGTATTCTCTTGTAGCGCTTTGAACCACAGTTTAGCTGACTTAAACTGCAGACATAGTAGCTCATCACTTTTGCAGCTTCCTTTTGAAATGGTTTATTAGCTACTGCTCATGAAAAATTGGATTTTGTGGTTAGCATGCCATCACACAGGAACTCTATGACTGAGTAAAGGAAGGAATCAATTTCTTCTGGTAGGTGTGCTCTTTTCTTAAAACATGAGATTTACTATACCTTAGTGTGTTCTTTGCTGCATTCTTTTTACATCTTCAAGTGTCTGCAAGGACATGCAGCAGTAGAAATTACAAAATTCCTATTCTGTCCAAGGTTGTATCTGTCTGGAGCATTTAGTGAAGAATACCTGTTTAGAAATAGGTGTAGTTATTTCATTAAAAAGCATACAATAATGTACAGACATGATGGAATGGGTTAAACACATCCATGCAGTTTTGATTCTAGTGTTTTTCATGTGAGAATTTTGATTTTGCAGTGTTTAATCTCTTAATAGATCCTTTAATTTAAGATGCAAATGTATTTTTAAAAAAAATAGAAGTGGAAATTTTCTCATGTGTGATTTGCAACAGGACTTGGAATTTTACATGGTCAGTACGTATCTTTTATGTTAAAGCTCACAGTGATTGGTAGCTGTTACAAGGTTCACTCAGTTAATCAATAGCAGAAAGAATGAGGCATAAACTCTGCCCTTTGGATTAAGTTTTTTTTTCGGGCAAAAGAGCAATGTAGATTTTGTTGTTCTTTTCTGAGGTCTGGAGGAGACAGTATTCCCATGGTTACAGACCAGTCTGTCACTGGCCTCCTCTGTGTGTGCTGTCATCCATCCCGCCTCCCTCCCTCCCCCACGTCTCTTTCCTCACCTGCATCTTTCTCCATTCTTACTCCTGATTCCTGCTTTTCAGAGGTCTTTTCTTCTTATTTCCATCTCTGTTCTTCCAGTGCGTACCTTTCCACCTTCTGTCTGCCCTTATCCAAATCTCTTTTCCAGCTGGTTCCCACTCCTTCTGGCTTTTGTAACTCAAGCAGCTGCGTGCTGTGCTCTCGCGTCCCCTCCAGCTCTGTGTTCCGTCCAGGTAGCTTCACCCTCCTTGGCCGTGCCATTGTTTCTGGCAGTGTCTGAAACTGTGCAGCCACTTCATTTAGTGTAAATCTTGAGGAGTAGTTCTATGCAACACATGCAGTGTTGCCAACAGGTAGACCATCTATGCTTTGTTGGTACAGAAACCTTGGAGCAGTAGAAAAGTTACATTGGAAAGGTGAGGAATATAAAGAAAAATAATCAGTAGAAGTAGTGAAAATTCAGACTTTTTGCAGATTAATTTTCCTCCCGAATCTTTTAAAAATGATACAAATCCTTATCAGGATTGTTATATTGGATGCCACCAGTATGATGTAGCTACCATTTTACCTGAACTTTTTGCAGTAGTTTCAAAGAGGTCTGGTTACATTAGACCGCGGTCAGCCATTTTGTTTTCCTCTGTGGAAGTTTCCACAATCCTGGTGTGTTCTAAACTTCTACAAGATTCCCTCCCCTCCTCCCCTCCCCCCCCACCCCCCTGGCTCCTTTAAAAATCCTTTCTATTAGGACTGTGCTAGACCTTTTCGAACAGTTAAGACACTGCTCCCTTTGGAGCCTGTTACGGTGATGTTGAGAGCTGTGTACCTCGCAGGAGTTGGTTGCAAACAGTCTGTGTGCGTCCCCAGTGCACAACTTGCTGTGACTGATTATGCTTTCGGGGGCATTTCTTCCCTCTAGTTGTTTGAAGAGTGAAAGACTAAATTTGAAACTCAAGTCCTTTAGCTGATTTTTGTTTTGTCTACAAAGCAAGTTTAGTGGTGCTTCGAGCCCGGAACAAAATTGGTGGTTTTCTTCACCTTTGCAATTCTCTTTGGCAAGCCTAAGTTAAAATATCACTTGAGCTCAGAAGTGAATCAAACTAGACTTTGTTGACATGTTATTCAAAACGGAATCCAGCAAAACTGAAAGCCCAGAAATGAACTGGATATGTCAAATGGCCTGTTCCGTATCTGTGTAGTGCTCAGATGATCACTTCCAGTACTGACAACAGAAGTAGATGTTAAATAATTGCATTTCATACTCTTTCTCATGATAGAAAAGCTCAGTTCAAGACTGTAGGAGGGGAAGGTGATTTTTAACAATTTTAAACAAAAATTTTGTTCACATGTATTTCTTTGTAGATTTCATTCACTCATGGTATTAGACTCATTCTCTCAAGCTGACTTCTTTCCTGAGGTGTCCCAGCAGTCCAGCTAGGACTCATTGTTGAGGTATGACAGACAATGGAGCACTGACTTTCAAGTTGTCGACACACATTTTGTTTTCTCCCTGATGGGTGACGATTCTCTGTGATTTCTGCAGACTGTGCTCAGGCCGGGTTAAGCTCAGCGGTGCCTTTGTGGCCCCTGTGCTGTCGCCTTGACTGTGCTGTGGCCTGGGTGCAGTCAGCACCCCACCCCACCCCTGCCTGTGTCTGCCTTTGTCAGGGTCCTTCCTTGGGTTTACAGCCACTCCATTTACTGTGGCTTGCTGCACATACACCACTCTTTTAAAGCCTCATCTGTCCTTCCGTCTGGTGCCTTTAAACACTCAGGCTGTTACTCGTACTGCATCGTAACAGTGCAGTATCACCTCTGCTTAGCTCGATGCTGTCCAGAATAGAAGATTGAATGTTAAATAAGGAAGTGACAATTGCATAAATATATATTGAGACCTAGGAAGTGAGTCATATTTAGGGCTTATAGGATAAGGCAAATATATATATATATGTATCTCCTAAAACACAAGTCAAGGAAACTTCAAAGATTTTTTTTCAAGAAGGGTTGTCTTTTAATAAAGCTACCTATTAATGTATTTATAAAATATGAATGAGTGATTTCCTTTGTTTTTTCAAGTGATGAACAACAGACATTGATCCTATTACAAATTGAGTATGGCGCTTGAGGGGGAAGGGCTTATATTTGGTTGCACATATTCATGTTTATAATTGCATTTTGTTTATGTCTGAAGTATTTGTTTATTTCTTGCTTTCTCTCATTACACAACTCTACAAACAGCAATGTCTTAATGAAGTCGGAGCTACTCACTGCCTCTGCCTCTACTAAGTTTCTATCTGAATTATATTAAACATGCAGGACATGCCTGTGGTGTCCATATGCTGACATTATGTTTGTTCGTCACTGCAAATGTGGGAGGTTGTAGTAATATCTACACAGGTATCTTTAGGATACCATTAGAGACAGGATTTAATTTTGGATGATGACTACTGTATTTGGCTTACAAAAAAACTTATTTACAGCTATGATTTTAAAAAAAGGTTTAATATTTACTTAAATTTAGTATCAGAGGGTAGATCTCAATATTGGAGGTACCAGAAAGATGTGGTTTTCTACATGAGTTAAAAATCTACTTCAAATTGTATGGCAAGATAGTATAGTTATTGGTGTATATATATCTCGTATCTGCAGGGTCCTGCACCTGGGGAGGAACAACGCCACGCACCAGCACAGGCTGGGGCTGACCTGCTGGAAGGCAGCGCTGCGGGGAAGGGCCTGGGAGTGCTGGTGGACAGCAAGCTGCCCATGAGCCAGCAGTGTGCCCTGGTGGCCAAGGCAGCCAGTGGGATCCTGGGGTGTGTTAGGAGTGTGGCCAGCAGGTTGAGGGAGGTCATCCTCTCCCTCTGCTCTGCCTTGGTGATGCTGCATCTGGAGTGTGGTGTCCAGTTCTGGGCTCCCCAGATCAAGAGAGACAGGGAGCTGCTGGAGAGGGTCCAGTGGAGGGCTGCAAAGATGAGGGGACGGGAGCATCTCCCTTATGAGGAAAGGCTGGGAGAGCTGGGCCTGTTTAGCATGGAGAAGACTGAGAGGGGGTCTTATCAACATCTACATAATTTAAGGGTGTGTCAAGAGGATGGGGCCAGATTCTTTGCAGTAATGCCAAGCAACGGCACAAAGGATAACAGGCACAAACTGCAACACAAGAAGTTCCATTTGAACATGAGGAAGAACCTTATTACTTTGAGGGTGCCAGAGCACTGGGACAGGCTGCTCAGGGAGGCTGTGGAGTCTCCTTCTCTGAAGACATTCAAAACATGACTGGATGCAACCCTGTGCAACCTGCTCCAGGTGAACCTGCTTTAGCAGGGGGTTGGAGTAGATGATCTCCAGAGGTCCCTTCCAACCCCCACCATTCTTTGATTATGTGATATTTAGGCAATGGTCAATATAATATTTTATACATGTCAAGTCCATTTTCTTTAAGCAGGTCCACTGATCAATTTAATCTGTCATTGATGGAGTCACATTGCAGCTTCAGTAGTAGAAAACTTCAGTAGAAAAAATAGACTTGTTAGGTTAAACCATTAAAAATACTTTCTGGTCAAAAATAAGGATGTGAATTAAATAACTACTTCTAAAATTAAGATGCAAATATTAAATTATAATGTTATAAAAACAGCTGGATTTTGTTAAATTCCTGACTTTATTAAAAATGTCTTGTCTTGTGGATATATCTGATATTTCCAGTAGGAGTTATCACACAACTGCGTTATGTGAAGACAGGGCATTGTGCCTGAGAATGAAAAGATGGTGATGAGCTAGCCAAAGATTCATTAATTAAAATTGTGGAGTTTAAGATACAAATATACAAGTCCTTTGTCCTGTGATAAAGTATCACATATTTAAACATCACTAAAAATAATTAGTAAGGTAATGTATTAAAAAGCCAGGTAGGCAAATAGTAGTAAATGATTAGTTTAGTATTGTAATTTCAGAGTCTTGTAGGAATTTTAAACCAAGGCATTTAAGAGCACATACAAATGTATGATACAATATGCTCATCAAGAAGGTATAGTAAGCAGAAGTTGATAATGTCATGAAACTTTCACTGTACAGGTTGTATGGTGTTGCAAAACTACTGTGCTGTAGAAGTGAATTTCTAATATTTATAGTGAAATGTTAAGCACTTTTGATATTTTCCTTTTTTTTATGAGTATACATCTTAAAAAGCAGTATTTTTTGAGCATTGTTTTCCACCTGCTGCAAATGCTTAGAAGGATATTCATTATATTAATGGTATAAATAATGTGCCAAAAAAGAATCACAAGAAAGATGAGTGAGTACAAAACCTGTTCTTGGAGCATCTTTGGTTAGTAAATCAGGTACTTAATGCAAGTGATAATGATGATTCTTAGGCCTTATCTGACAAGATGCTTTTCTAACATTAACACCCACCCCACCCCCCACCCCCGAATTAAGACAAAAGCTGAAACCTTTTCATGCCTATGAGCAGTTAGGGAGAGCATTCAGTAAAGCAGATTTTGAAGTGTACAGAAATAATGGTTGATAGGCTGAAATTAAAAGTTGTAATGTTTTTTAGTAGTGGGTTTCAGGGAAATATAGTATGGCTTGCATGCTAGTGTTGCAAAGTGGCATCAGTTTTGCACTAGAATATTCTAAAGTGCTCCAGTTGTGTGATTTTCTTGCTTATGCTTAAACTGCAACTTTTTATGTTCTTATACACACTGTACTTTTTGTTGGATATTTTTTTGTTAGTGATGTCTCCATCGTAGGAATCAGTGGTATATAAAAATCATTTTACCATGTGAGCTGTCCCTGATAACAAGCTCTAAACTTTAAGAATTTCTGTACACTGGGTAATTCTGAGGCATGCTATAAAAAATCTTCTATTTTCTGACACTTTTCTGCTTTGTGTTTCATCACTAGAGATTTGTATTTATATATGTATTAAGTTACATGTCTGCATCAAGAAGATTCATAGCATTACGTGAATGTGGTCGATAAAAGTGTATCATATTCACAGTCAATACAATTTCTGTGCATAAATAGAAATCTTTTTATACAGGGTAAATAGATTCCAAGATTTAAAATTGGCCCAGTAAGTTAATGGTATTAGCAAACAAAGCCTACTGTAGTCTGAGATAAAGGCAGTAAGTAATCTTTTTTTTTTCCCTTAGCTTTTCTCTTGCAGTGTTTCATTATGGATGCCTTACACCTGTGCCATGAGTAAACCCCAGTGCTGCTCTCCTATATAAAATAAACTCTTAATTACTCCACTCTGTGATAGGGCTCATTATAAGATATGAGAACTGGCTGGATAAGAGAGGATTTTTTTCAGTCTGTGTTGGGACTTACACCTTCTGGAGAGAAATTTATACTCTGTGGCTATGTTTGCTTTTAGAAAATGAGACAATCATAATCATGATTGTAAACACAGTAGCTCAGCTGGGGTTTACTTCTGAAAATCACTTTGAGGTCAGATGCTTAGTTCAGGCAGCCTTTAAATATCTGTTTCTAAATAGTGAGTTTTTAAAAGTTTACAAATATATTTCCTGCAGCCAAGAAAAGAACAAGCTCTTTTTACTTTCTATGTACATTATAAAAAATACTTTATAGAGACTGTATTTTTTAATCTGAGTTATGGCTCCGTTATTTTGCTGTTTTAATCCTTGCTCATAACAAGGTGACCTTCTTATAGTTTGCACTTTCTACAGTTCTGCACTTCCTGAAGAAATGAGGAGTCAAATGTTTCTATTTTCGACAGCAGAATCACAAAAAGAGGAGGATTAGGAACTACTATGCCTTATTTGCATAGTAGACCTTGAACTTCATGTTGTATGTTTTTGTTCACAAGTCTGCAGGTCTGCAGGTGTTGTTCTTTTTCCTTTTAAGGATTTAGGCTGTTTGAATACAGAGATTGTTTCAGAATAGAACAGGCCTGGAAAGAAAGGGATTGACATTTCAGCAGGATTACCTCTATTTATTGAGACATTGGCTGTCCTGCTTTATTGAGGCATGTCCACAATTTGTGCCTGACAGTGCTATGTCCTCCCCAAGACAAGAGTGCTGAGAGCAGTCCCCTTGTTCTCCTTTTTGCTATTAGAAATTTTTAATTTCTACATGGCATGTGAAAGGCTGGAATGCGTAGTTAAAACATGCATCTGTACTTTGACTTCAAAAACGTCTGTCTTGTCACAAGGAGGATGATATGTATTTCATGATCTAAGCTGTTACAAACATGCAAGAGAGTCTAATAATGTAGAGACATACATTGGGAAGGCATTTCCTACTGTGGCCATGGGGAAGAGAACTAATATCCGTGCACATGGAGGTGCTTACACTGTCAGCCCTCCCCATGCTGCTGTCTTGGATTTGGAAGAAGGCCTTTCTATCATTTCAGGCAACTGCAGTGTCTTTCCTGGATGTCACAGCTCCATGGAAAATTCTTCTCAGTTCCAGAATTCATACTTGGTTTCTTCTTCTAAAAGGGGAAGGAATGACTCATGGTACAGAATCACAGAATTGGTGGGGTTGGGATATTTCCCCTTGATGAATCCATGTTGACTGCTCCTGATACTGTCCTGGTTTCAGCTGGGATGGAGTTAATTTTCTTCCCAGTCACTGGTGCAGTGCTGTGTTTTGGATTTGGTGTGAGAACAACGTTGACAGCACATGGATGTGCTGGGTAATGGTTATACCAAGTCAAGGACTTTTCAGTTCCTTGGGCCCTGCCAGCCAGAGGGCTGGAGGGGCACAGGGAATTGGGAGGGGACACAGCCAGGACAGGTGCCCTGAACCAGTCAAAGATGTATTCCATACCATAGGACGTCATGCTGAGTATATAAACTGGGGGAAGAAGGAAGGGGGGGACCTCTGGCATTATGGCGTTTGTCTTCCTGAGTAACCATTACGTGTGATGGAGCCCGGCTTTCCTGGGGATGGCTGAGCACCCGCCTGCCCATGGGAAGTGGTGAATGAATTCCTTCCTTTGCTTTGCTTGTGTGTGTGGCTTTTGCTTTACCTATTAAATTGCTCTTGTCTTAACCCTCAAGTTTTACATTCCTTTCCGATTCTCCTCCCATCGCTCTGGGTGAGAGGGAGTGACCTAGTGGCTGTGTGCTGCTTGGTTGCTGGCTGGGGTTAAACCATGACACCTTCTTTTCCTCCACATGCTTTGAGATGACCTCCAGGATCTACAGAATACTTACTATGTTAAAACTTTAGAAATTTTTTTCTTTTGTGGCAGTTTCTTTAAAGTAAGCATTTTAGTGGAATTTTTCTTTCAAGATATTGGCATAATATATGAGGGGGGAAAGTTTATTCTCTCTTTTTTTTTTTTTTTTTTTTATTCAGACCATCGGATCTTAAAGGTTTTCATTAACTTCAGATTTCTGTCTTTTCTTATAGATTTTATCACATTAACCTGAGATACGATGGTGTGACTGTGTTTGGAACTTCCATTTATATTGATATATATTGATAAAGCATTTTTCCTATGTAGAAATTAGACTCATACAGATTAACTTTAATCTTAAAAGACTACACTGTCTATTTTTTTGAGGCGTGTGTTTACATTTTTTTAGTTTAGCACTATAAAACATAGTAACAGTGATAAGGCCAGCACTACAAAATAAAAAGCCTGATCTAGGGTTCTTGGTTTTCTTTAGCTTTTCTGATTAACAGTGTAAGATACTTTCTTAAACTCAGGTCTTTTACTGCATACTGCCAAACAATGTTCTATTTATTTAACCATTTTTGAATGTTGTAGTGCAGTTTAAAAGGGTAGTACTAGGGCTAGTTATAGTTGTAGTGTTGTTTGTGGATAATGAATTGATGTATTTTCTCTTGACTGTGAATTTGTTTTGTTATTGCCTTATTTTAATGTTATCATTCTGAAATACAGCTGTAACCTTCTTTTAAATGTCTTCAAGTACTCTTAAACAATGCACTTTCAATTACTACAGGTAAGATTTGTTGAAGAAAATAGGTAAAGCAAAAGTAATTTCACCTTTATTATTCAAATAGGAGTTCAGTGCCATGCAGCAATAATTAATGACAGAAATGTTACTTTGCACACACAATGCATCAAGTAGAGATCTTTTTGGTTTTTTACTTTCTGGTATATAAATGGGAAGGATATTTTTTTTGTTGTTTTTTTATTTTTTTTTTCTACTGCATTTATTTATGTAACTTTTATTTTATAGGGATGCATTCAAATATTTGAGGGAAGACAGTCAAAGAAGATCTTGTGAATTGAATCCTGACAGTGGTTATGTGTTAGTTTCCTGGCATTGTCATTTCTAACGACAGGCTTATTTCAAGCAAAATCCTTGCCTCTCCCCTCCCCAAAATAAGCTAAAAACATACTCTGTTTCTGTTCACCAGCTAATCTTAAGAAATACTAAGATTTTTCTTTCTTTATGTTGTCCTTTCAGAACATGCTTTTGTCAGTGTTCGCACGGAACTTGTAAAAATGCATGGGTCTTGGGGAAGCAGTCTTTGGTGATTTATGTGTCTGTGAACACAGTCCAAACTCAGATGTGCCAGAGCACCGAGAAACTCCAAAAGGGGCATGAAGGCATTCAGCACCTTCTGGAGTTGCCGAGAATTTAGCGGGATCAAACTCTAATTGCGTTTTAATGTTCTTTCCCTGTCTTACGCATCACTGTTGGATGTTCCAGCAGTGTGATCTGAAAATCAAATGGTTTTCTTTAAGCTTACACAAGCTGCTTTATAAGCTACTAAACCTAAACTACTTTGAAAATAATTTAAACTTGTTATTGAAGCTGAACTCCATCTTGGAAGGTGTTTACATTAATATCTTGGACTTGTTCACACACTTGAAAACAGTAGTTAAAATGGTAGCGATTTAAAAATAAAATCTATTAAATGCAAATAGTTTTCAGTAATAAGGTGATTCATACCTAGAAGTTCTGAGTGAACATTACAGGATGTAAATTTGTGCCAGATCCCATAGGCTTGAGTATAGCACCAGGCATAGCTGATATTTCAGTGTTAGTGACATCCTTAAGCTGCTAGACTGCTGGAGTCAATCCTGAAGATTGATTTAGCTTTAGAGGATGTGATATATATTGGTGACAGACAATGGAGCTTTTTAAGTGTTTGGAATGATGTAACAAGGAAAGCTGCAGAAAATCCATATGCTTAAGTTCTGTCTAACCAGTTTTGAATGTTGTTTCTCTGAGCATGTCTGTAAATAAAACTATACCATCATAGTAACTGTTCCCAAGCTTCTTTGTTTCCTTTAGTTTTGAAAAATGTTTTTAAAATCTTTTTTTCCCTCAAATTATCTCTTTTTTTAGGTGGAAAAATTGGTAAAATCTGATTATGTTATACTATACCCTCATTGTTAAGATAAATCCATTATTAAAATTAAGATAATGGATCATATTCTGGGACTCCTGTGTTTAATCACATTTCCCCATGTAGGAAGGAAGCCTGGAAGACTTCACCAGTTGAAGACTTTTCATATAAAAGAATCCGTGGGTGATGTGGAGCCTCTGCAGTAGGCTGATGATCTTGTGTTTCACCCTTGGGAGGACAGGCGTGGCAAGGGAGCAGAGACTCTCCATTTTGGAGGTTTCTATTGCTGAACAGCTCTATGAAGTTGTGTTCTAACTGGAAGAAAAACAGCCTGAAGGGTACAGATATTTTTTTTTTTATTATGCTACAGCTGGCCTCCAGCTACAGACAAAAGAAAGGGGAATGCACAGGAAATTGTGATAATTGGAAGCCATTTAATCTCCTGATTTCCTCTGAATCTTTCAAGCACAGAATAGCATCTGGGCTAGTGCATTAGCACTTTTTTTGTATTTACCTGCATAAAATTTCATGATTATCTGATTATTTTTTCAATGTAACTCATTAATATGGTGTTGTGCAAAGAATATGCCTTCTGCATCTTAGTGGACAGAATGAAATTATTTTGTACCAGCTTTATTCTAAGAACACAGGAATTTATGGGAGTTGTAAGCAAATTATGATGGAGATCGATTGCTGTGGTTAGGAGATAAAGTAGGCTTAATTATAAGCAAAATATGGCTAAATATGCATTTACAGAAAGTAACTGCTAGAAGAATATTCTTTTGGTTGCAAGAGAAATATTTAAAATTAGGATAAGCCAGGTATCCCTCTACATTTATCAGTAAGTGTGGCTCTTTGCCTTGTTGCTTTACAGGTGAAACTGATCTGTAGGTCTAATGCCATTACATGGTATCTGAAGGTGTTGGTTTTGTAGTTGTAGCTGGGTCATTGTTCCCAAAAATATAATTCACTCAGCTTTTCTGCTCTCCTCTTTGGTTTCTGCTCTGGAATTAGGTGATCTCCTTCCCACAGCAGGGTCATAAGGGAAGACGGTGGGGTTTATGTATTACTTTAAGAATTGATTTTTCTTTCCTGACAGCAGGTGAGTTGGAGGTCCTTTGGCAGCTTCTGGTACTGCAGGAGCTTGTGTGCTATTGGCATGAGCTGCTGCTTTTGGAAATTAGATAAAAGACAGTGTCTGTAGGAGGCTCCTTACTGCAATTGCTAGTTTCAACTGTTAAGAGCATAATAGTGAAGACAGTGGTGAGACTTTGGCATTGGCTGCAAAGATAATTTTGAGATGCCATAATTTTCTTGAACAAAAACAAAGAAAACTGAACAGCATTTTCTGAGACAAAGGAATGGAAATTCTCTAATTTTCCAGCATTCACAAATTTTAAGTTTCTCAAAGAAACAATGACAAGATTTTTTTTTTTGATGGGGAAATTAACTTTTTCAGTACAGTATTTGCTATTACTTTTTTGTGTTGTGTGGAAATAATGGTATTGTTATCGGCATGCTTTTTTTAGTGACGAAAATATTCTAAACTGGGTAGCAGTAGTTGTACTTTTAAGTTAGTAAGAAAATGGAAAAAATAAGGGAACTACTTCTGTGTATAAGCAAAACATTGTATCTATTTGTTATTGCAAGCTTAGGCTCAAACTAATGTTTTTACTACAGCAGCTACTTTGTCATGACAATACATAATTGAAAGTTTGACATTTTGTGACATTTTCTAAAATACACAGATTTTTATGTGTTTACTGTACACAGCTGGTATTAAATATATTGCAGTTATAAAGGAGAATTTAGGGCTTAGCACAAATTCTTCTCAGGTTATCCATGCTGTTGATACTGTTTGAGTAATGAAAATTTTTACCTTTCTGCTGAATTTGTAGTATTTTGCATTAACAACAGTGTTGTTATGGAAAACATGGGAGTTTGCTGTTTCATCTGAAGGTGATGAAGCCTCACTTTGGAGAACTTTCCAATTTGTCTAGAACACATCAGTAAGTATGAATATGAAAAAGAGAGCATAGTAGTAGGCAATAAGAATTAGACAATTAACTTTGATTAGTCTGAAAAAGAGAGGACAGAGGCATGATACCGCAAGCCTTGCAAGAGGTTCTTTTAAGAAGGATGTTATTCCTTTGTTCTCTGTGTCCAGGCAAAATGATACAAGAAAAGGCATATATGCTTCAGTTGCATGAAAGATTATTTACTTTACCTTTTAGAAGAACACTTTCTTGATGGAAGGCTATCTAATTATGAAATATCTAGTATTAGGATTTTTAGAGAGCTTGTGTAATAACTAGCACAGCACTGACAAATATTTCTCAATGCAGAATAAACAGAATCTGAAGTTTCCCAACTGCAATATACTTACTACACCTGTGTGTGAGCCACTTCTGTGTGACACCTTTACTCAAGCAGATGCAAGTAACAGCCAAACACATTCTCTATGCGTGTGACCTGGTAAAGAGTAAATAGTGCTGAATTTATTTTTCCTTTAAAAATCTCTTTCCAAGGGATTAAGAGCTATGGAACCAGGAAAGTGTGTGGAATTTGGAAAATCTGTGTGCATATATATGCATTTACTTTCATTGAAGTTTCTACATGAGAAATTTATGATATGGACAGCAGGTAAATGTTTTTAATTGTACGTACCACTAGTGGTCTTTCGGTGAGGGAGTGCTGTAGTAGAGTGCTGCAAGAAGATGTATGTAAGTTACAAAATTTCTGTATGGGGTTTGTTGGAAGTTATGGTTTTGGAGAACTATATTATAGACTAAGTTGTTGGCAAAGTTTGTAAAACTTCAATTCTATGTGAGGTGTCTGCCCTCAGTATTACAAAACCATATCTAAGATTCTGCTGGTGAGAAATCCTCAGATTTCTTGTTCTTTTTCTGTTAAATCTGTGTTTTCAAGTTAGTTTCCTGATTCAATTTTTTTTTTATGTTCTCCCTCTGTTTTTTTTTTTTTTGTTGTTGTTTTAGGATTTACTGTTTTGACTGGTTAATGCTGTAATATGCTGGACTGACTTTAGCTATCCTTGGTGTGTACAGCTGAGCTAGTAGTCACTGCAGATTTGTGTAGTGTTGTCTGCAGGGAGAATTAAGTATTTTCAGACTGCAGTTTCTTTAGCAAGAGACCTTGGGCATGAGTTTAAGCAAGACATGAATTGTATGCTAAACTCCATTGACTATATTGACAAGTTTGCCACTGGCTGCAAATGTAGTTTACGCTGACTACACTCAACACAGGATTTTACATTTAGTGTAAAGACTGTTATTCCCTGACTTACGTGATTCTTTTGTGAAATGCCATGGAGTACGTATGCCTCAAACTACTTTGTTTTGATACTGTGAAAGACTTGAGGAATATTAACTTGTTTGTCATCAATCAACATTTTTGGCAGGATTGTCACAGATATATATCTGAGTATCTTTTGTGACACTTTTCAGAAAGTAACAAATTTCATTCTACTGTCTGTATATTAAGGCCTTTTTCCACACCTCATACACTAATATAAACATTTCTATGTTTCTCTGCTGTGTATGTTACCCCTGATGTACTTGTTAAAGCCTTTTTTCAGGTGTTGCTCAGTGTTACGTTCCAGTTTCTAACAGTACTTCTGTGTGTGCTTTACAAAATGTGATTGGCTGTGTATTCAAGTTCTTTCTTCCATACTCAGACTTTTATGGTCTTTAAGACTGTTAAGCACTTGCTGAGAATCCAGCTTGGCTTTCATTGTTGTAGAGAGACCAAATGGGTCTGTGAAAATAATGTGTTATAGCACAGTTTCTAACCCTGATTCTTGAAAGAGAGACCGGTGCGCAGCAAATGTCAACATTGATTAAAAACTTTCTTTATTGTGTTTTAAGAAACCTACATATGTTCTTTTTTTACGTAGCAGATAGAAAGCGGATTCCCATCTGTTTCTGTTTGTCATGGCCAAATGTACAAAAATCTGTTTGGACTGATGATACTTGCTCATCCGGACTAAAATGAGTGAAATTTTTGGTTTATGAATTGCAAGGTGTAAAACCGTATAATTTCTCAATATTGTTCAGGAGCCTTTTTGCAAAGTATGGCTGGTATATGCTAAAAGGCATACTTGGTGAATACATTTTATTAGGCTAATTACTTAAGGAAAAATTATTTTTCTCAATACCAAGCGGATCTGTTTCTTTGCTGTTCCATTCTACAGCAGTGCTGATTAGCATGAATGGTAACTGCATGTGCCTGATATTCTTTAGCTCAGGCTTTTTAGGGGAGAGAGGATAATGACTTTGGCACTTACTCCATATTTGTAATGCTTTGAAAACACATGTGTGAAAGCTGCCTGGCATATAGTTGCTTAGGAGCATGGTAACTAATGCATTGAGGAGTTTCCTCATAGATGTGACTACAAAACTATTACTGCTCTATACGGTACATCCAGCCTACTAGGCTTTCTCTTTGTATTTATCTTATTATTTTGCCAAAAGCTCATTTCGTATTTTCCCTTTGGAGTCTTCTCTGTGCTATTGTGTTTACTGTAAAATTTCCAGCCGGCATTATCACTGGTTCAGCTGTACAGCTGGCAGGAGCAGTGAGAGCTGCAGCATATGCAAGATGCTGAAAGCTCTTGGCGACTTTGTCTTTTTGCTTTCTAAATCTGCTGCAAGCAAAGCTCGTACAATGGAAATTTTCCTTTGTCATTGCTTACATCACTGCATCTTCTTGTGGGTACAGGCTGGTGGTAATAAGAATAGGAAAATTCTTTAATAAAATGTTGGTGTAAAAGTAGCATGGGTTTTCTTCAAAGCTGTTGGGAGCCCAGTGATAATCCTTCTGTGACCTGTGTCATAGTTGCCATGGAGGATTGGATACAACTTGTTTCATAGCTTTCAACGATGTTCTTGTCAACAGTGCTTAAATGCATAAGGAAATATTTGAAGAGTCAAGTGAGGCAGTGACTGTCAAAAAAGGTGTGAGCTGAGTTCTGCTGAACAGGTTTTCTATTATGTTTAAGAAAAAGAAGATGGTAGAGTTTTTTTAAGCGTTCTTTAGACTGAGAAGCTGTAAAAGCCCTGTGCTTTGCCTGATAAAAAGCCACCTCTTGGTCACAAATTGAATGATCATCAGAAAACTAGAGAGTTTATGGAAACAAGAAGCAAACCTTAATGCTATAGCTTTCCAGGATATATAAGTGACTGTAGTTGTGGAAAACTACAGTTACAACTCACTTAGATTGACTCTCAAGCATAAAAAAACAAAGTCCATTTAAGATGTAGATATTTTGCAAATTTAAAGGAAAGAATCTGATTAACCAAACACAGATAACAGTAAAATAAAGGACCAAAACATTTCATAATGGAACACTAACAGTGTTAAAAACACAGATGGTGCAAATGACCAAATTTCCTAGCAGTATTAATTTGACTGTATCACAGAACATTTGATTTATGGATTAAGCAGAAATTTATTCAGGAAAAATCCTTTTGCCTTGAGTTAGCTGGGTACCGCTTTTACCAATGAAACACAGATTTCCACATGGCATGTTTTGTCTTCATTAAGTGTAGTATCATATAATAATATATATCATGTAAGCAAACAAAACCCCCCAAACCCCATTTTGCTTCTTGCAGGATAAATTAGTAAACTGTCAACTGCAATCTTGGAAAAAAATTCCAGTTTCTTGGGAATTGTAAGATTGTGGGTCTTACTAAGAATTTTAACACTGTGTCTGCCATGCTTACAAATATTTTTTTCCAGAACTAGCATAACTTCCTTACAATACTATTAGGTTTGAGGGGAAAAAATACAGTGCTTTTGCCCTTGTACAATTTATTTCTCTGTTCTCAACCAACGCCATTGTCATGGATTAGCCTTGACTAAGGGACAAACACCCACCCAGCTGCTCACTCACCCTCCTGAAACAGATCACTTACTGACCACTGTTGTGTGCAAAACAGACCCAACTTGTCGAAAAGGAATTTGGCCAATTAGAATAGATTTCAGTAGTGAGAAACAGACAAATATTAAACCAACACCTTTCTTGCCCCCTTTCTGAGGCTTAACGTTTCAATCCTGACTCTTCTACCCTCTGCTTCCTGCAGGGGCACAGGGAGGACAGGGGTGTATGTTCACTATGCAGGTATCGACTCTCTGCCAGTCCTTCCTTCGCTCCCTTTCCCCTGCTCCGTTCCTTCATGAGACTTCCAACTGCTCTGGCATGGGCTCTCCGCAGGCCGCAGGGAAATACCTGCTCCGCCACGGAGCCCCTTCTCCCTTCCTTCTGTGACCTTGGTGTTCCCTCTCCTGTTTCTTACTCTCTTTTTCATTCCCTCCTCTGACTGTTTCGTGGTTTTGCCCTTTTTGAAGTATGTTTTGACAGAGGCACCGCCATCTTGGCTGCTGTGCCTTGCCATGGGTCTGCTAGAGCTGGCTGAACAGGCTGTGACTGGACATAGCAGCCTGTGGCTCCTCTCCCCATGGAGGCTGCCCCTGCAGCTCCCCCCCTACCAACACCTTGCCATGGCCACCCGCTGCAGTAATTTATACTATTCAGACAGTGTTCAGTTTCTGCTTCTGTTCTGCTTTTAATCTTAAAACAAAGTTTCATCATTTAGGAATTGCTGTTAAATCACATTTTCATGATGATGATTTATTTAGTGGTATATATCTAGTTGCTGTAGTGCTTCAGAATCCCTGCATCTGTGATTTGGGCTTTTGCTGTATTATGCTGCTGCTGAGACTCAGATAAGCTTGAACCCTTGGAGAATTCACTGTTATTTGAGTCGTAGTGGCTTTGCTAATCTCTCTGCTATATTTCATTTTGGAATCCGTCTTCTCTTAAATGCCTCAGTCACATTTACATTGAAAAATGTTATATTACAGCTGTGCTGCTTTTGGCTTTGGGTCTTATTATGCTGGGAATTCAAGATATGCCTTTCTGTCCATAGGGACAAATGCAGTATAACTGCAATTCTCTGGATACTATAGCTGGTTATTAAAGTACAGCACATTCTGTGGGAAAAAGAGTGTCGTTTTATGGATTGACTTGTTCTGTAGCAAGGTTTGAGGTGTGGAGTGCATTAAATTTGACAAACATTGGCTTGTAGCACACAGTAAACTGCAAAATGAAAGTTAATCGTAGCCTGTGCTAGCACATGTGTAATTATTTTGTGTGTTTCTGTAATTTTAACATGCCTGAGAAATGAGAGTACTTGTTTTCTGGTACCCATGGATAGCTGTCCTGGTTTCTAACTACTGGTGTTCCCCAACATCCCCCCTCCGTGCCCCCCTTTTTTATTTCTAACCTGTGCTCATGCATGAAGGCTAGTACAGGTATGTTAACATAAGCTGCCATTGTACCTTCTTTTTCCTGGATAATCACACAAAATTTTCTGGTTTATGTTATATAAAAAATATTTTTTATGCAAATAGTAAATGTTTTGGTATTAATTGAAATCTTAGGCAACACCTTTTGTGAATTATTTCCAGGTGAGCTGTCTTCAGATTCAGTAGTGAGGGAAGGAATAGTAATGTATATATTACATATATGTATATTCCCCCCTGACCCCCCACCTCTCGACATGCTTTCTAATTATTACTCTGTTCTCCAAGTCTGTTTGGTTTGGCTTTCAAAATCACTGTGCACTGAAAAAGACTCATGAATGCTGTGCATAAAATTGCTATTACTGAGGTCACTGTGCCCAGGAAAAAATGTTAAATCTAATTTTTCAGTGTATTTGGTTGCCAAATATTGTTTAAGGGTGCCTGTGATTTCCATGTAAAACATCTCTGGCTGTACATGAGATGCCCAGATTCAAACTCCATGCTTTTTAGAGATACAGTGAATTGTTAGGTGTGAGGAGTCTGGTTTATAAGAGTTGTTTATTCTCCAGAAACCCGTTCAACAAACTTTGTGAAGCAGAAACCAAAAATGAGTGCTGTGTATGAAGATTATAGTTGGAGGAAAGGTCTGGTTTTGACACACATGGTTTCTGTCTCTTGCTCTCATTTGTACTTCTGATTCAACTGATTGCAACAAGTGGTTCTTTGGGTGTTGTGTCATCCTCACAGGACTGTAGAATGCATTCAAAACATCCCCATCATTCTTGATATGCGTCTGTAGCTGTGGTGAAAGTGGTACTGCTTCAGTTCAGTCATGCTGATAGAAATCCTATGCACAAATGTAATTACTTAGGCTATTTGGCTATTAGAGAGAACTGCAAGTTGCCTGGAGGTTTGTGCAAGCTCTTACTAGTAGCTGGGCTATCTTGGGCATCTTTACCCCAGCACAGTGCAGAGAGGTACACAGAGGTATGCAGCAGTTTTGTACTGTGTCTTTTTGCTAAATTCCATTGTGTTACCACTGTCTTTCCCTCATCCATGGTTGCATTGCCTTACCCTAAATTGTTTCTTCCCATTTACAGACTGGTGTATTTGCGTAGCTTCTGTCTGGACAGTGAACGCTAAAAGGGCATCTGCTGTGCCATCTCTGCCAGCATGCTGCTGCCTCATTGCTGAGGCCTCACAGTAGGTCAGACTTACAGCATGCCATACAGCCAGTCACCAGCTGCCACAATTAATTCAGATGTCCGTGAGAGCAGGGATATAACCCTATCAGAAGTTGCACATCATGAATTATTGTATTATTCACCCCTTCATGGAATTTTGTATCTGAATGTGGATGGTATTATTGATAGCTCTTTTCTTCAGTCAGTCTGTTTTTTCTTAAAAAAATATGTTAGCTTTTAAGTAGCAAGGGGCTGCATTGCTCTAAGTAATCGTGAAGTCTAACGAGGAATAAGAAAGCTTAAACATATCAGGGAAAAGCACTTTATCAAAAGACAGCCTGCTTATAGTGTATGACTAAAGATTTAATTTGAATATGAAGTCAGACTAAATGGTCATTAAAAATGTGAGCAAGTTATTATTACACTGATATTGCATGTCCAAAACGAAGATGTGATAATGACAGTATTCTATGTAGGACAAATGATCATATGTCTTTGCACTCTAGTTTACTGTAACTTCACTTGAATGCATGTTAACCAGTACATTTAAGCAGCTGAAATTGCCTTATTCAGTTCAGCACTGATAGGTTTTAACTTAGTTCAGGAGAAATCCTCGGTTGTGTTGCTCAGAGGTCAGGTGTTTTAACTAGGCCTGCTGAACGGTCTGTTGTTGTTGTTGTTTTTGGTGACCTGACACTTTATCAGTGTTATGGGAAAAGTTTTTCCTACTTCTCTCTCCCAGAAGAATGTGCAACTCTAAGTTTATGGACTTGTTAAACCATAATTCTTGGACTTCACCTCTGAATACAACCAATCTCTTCCATTTGTCCTCTGTTGCTAACCAGTGGCATTTTCAAAATTACATGCATATCATAACTAGAGAGCTTAAATTCACCATCCATAATCACTGATGGGAAAAACTTACTGGCCTTTAATCCTTTTCAGTGTGTGCTTATTGTTTTCAGATCCTGGTATATAATCCTGGCATGCAAGGATTTGTAGATGTAGTTGTCAACTATTTTTATGTTTCATAGGATCATATTCAGGGTCCTGGCTCCACTGCCAGGCTGTCCTCATGGGGAAAAAGATTTCTCCTTAGCTACAGTTTGCACCTCTTGTGTTTGAGTTGATGCCCACTCTCCCACCTTCCTGTGATCCACCACTCTGGCTCTGCTCTCTTGGTAACCTCTCAGGCACTGGGGAGCTGCTGTTGCTTCCCCCCTGAGACCACCTCACCCATTCTTCAGGCTAAGTAAATTCATCTTTTTCAGCCTTGTCATGTTCTTTTCTCTGACTGCCTTGATGAACCTCTGCTGAACTCACTTCTTTTTATCTACATTTTACAGAAAGGGAGGGAATTAATCCCAGTAGGTGCAGTCTGATGAGTGCTGAGCTGGTTAATGGCCACTGCCTGTAACCTGCTGGCTACCCTGCTGTCAGTAGAACTCAAGGTGCTGCTGACCCTTGTTGATGTCAGGGTGCTTTGCCTTTCCAGAGCAGGATTACACGTTGGTGAGGACAAGCTAAATTTCAGTAGGCTTCTGTCAGCCCATTCCTTCTACCTGTCCAGATCTTTCTGAACATCAGCCCTGCCTTTACATATCAACTGGTCTCCCAGCTTGGTGTCATCTGAAAACTTGACACCATAATCCATCACCTTATCCAGCTCACTGATAGAAATATTAGGTCCCAGGACAGACCCTTGCTACTGTTACTCTGCTTGGTTCTGGTCTCTACGTAGACTATGAGCCACAAACCACAGCAATAAACTGTCCATCTGGTGAGTATTTTACCTATCTAATTGTCCATCCATCCAGACTGTAAGGCCTAAAATTGAATATGAGAAATATTGTGGGAGATAGTGTTGAAAGTGTTGCTAAAGTTGAGGTGAGTGACATCCACTGACGACCACAAATCTGGTCATTTTGTCAGAGAAGGCAATCAAGTTATTCAGTCATGATTCACTCTTGGTGCCTATAAGTGTTGTCCAAGATGACTCATTTCATGACTTGTCTCTGACACCTAAGAAGGCCAATTGGTCTGCAGTTTCTGGACCACCTTTTGGCCTGCTTTTGAAGATGTGTGCATTGTTTACTGTTGTCCAGTCACCAGTACTTTCCCCTGTCATCTCCACAGCACTTCAAAGATGACAGAAAGCAGTCTTACTATGATAATAGCCAGTTTTTTTGATACAGCCCATCAGCTGCATGGAGCTGGATGGGTTGAGTTTTGGCAGGAATGGTTGACAGCTCTCATCCATGTTGGTAGGCCATCTTCTTCTACTGTACTACTGAGCGTGGAAGGTGGAGGGGCTTTGTGAAGACTGCAACAAAGCAAGCACCTCTTACTTAGTTCCTTCTGTCAGTACATCACTGTCTTCATTCAGCAGTGAGCACACACTTTACTTGGTCAGCCTTTTACTACTAGAGCAGTGGTAGAAGCTGCTCTTGTTGCCATTTGATATCCCTTGCAAGTGTCAACTCTAGATGAGCTTTGGCTCTCCTAACACCATCCCTACATGCCTAAAATTCTTTTACAGGCTTGCCCTGCCTCCAACTTCCATGTGCTGCCTTGTTGCTTTGGAGCTTAGTCTTCAGTTACTGTTAGCCAAACCAGCTCTGGCTACATTTAAACATGCTGGTTTTCCTGAGTATCAGGACAATTTTTTCATGGGCTGGGAGGGTGTTTTCCTTTAAAATATGCAAGCTTTCCTGAACTCTTTTATCCTTTGGAGCTGCCTTCTTTGGGATCCCATCAACCAGTTCCTTCAGTAAGCTGAAATCTGCTCTGCTGAAGTCTCAGGTCTGTGCTATGCTTCTTTCTTTCCTTGCTCCTCATGAAATAAAATATGATAACAGGGCTGTTGTGTAAAAAGTGAAGGTTATATATTCTAATAAAGACTTGAAGACCAAAGCAGAGCGTGTCTCATATTTTGTTACTGGCAGTGGAATTCTGGTTGCCTGGTGTACCAGGATATTTATTTGGCTAGTAAGTTATGGCTGTAGGGGCACCTGTTTTGTGAGTTGTTTTCTTACATAATATTTTTCACCAATCATTGCAGTCTGTTAATTGATACTTTTTGGTAATGACAAAGAAAGTGACTGTTCAGTGATGATCTCGAACACAGAGCTTGATTTTATGTATTTGAAACAGTAATGAGACCTCTGTTTTCTCTACCATGTGTTACTTGAGTAAAGGTTCAAGACACCCAACTAAAAAGAAAATCAGTCTTCCCAAATGAAGTGAATGGTGCTGGTTTGTTCTGTTTGATGTTTGAGGGTTTTTGTTTGTTTGGGAGTTTTTTGGTTTCGTTGTGGTTTTTTTTTTTTTTTTTTTTTTTTTTTTTTTTTTTTGATGGGGTGGTTTTCCGGTTGTTTATTTATTTATTTTTTTTGGCAGGTGGCTTAAAGCTGGGGCTGTAAAACATGCCATGTACCGTGCTTTATTTTCCCAAACTGGATGTTAATTATCAGACTCTAACAGTGTCCATTAGGAGTGTTGCCATGCCGCTATAAAACTAGATGTGTGGAATATAAGATTTGTAATATGTAGCAGATCAGACAAATATTGCATGTTAATAACCTTACCTCTGTTCTTATTGCCAGTATTTCATAGTTATGTACAAGATGTCACTGTTGTATACTAACTGATATTAAGGAAAATGGCATTTTTCCATGTTTGAGTAGGAGTTTAACTTTTGTTATGTATTCAATAGTATCAGTTTATTTTACCTTATTACAGATGGCAGTTACAAATACCGTTAGGAATGATTAAAAAAAAAGTAATCGTATTCTCTGAGCAGCATCATTCACTTTCACTGCATGAGCAAGATGACATGTTCCTCAGTCAAACTAAAGGGGAAGCTAGTATGTCATTTGTGTATGTTTAGGTTCCTTTGGGTGATGGCCCGATAAGCACTCATGATTTCCTGAAGCAAAATATTACCTGGGAATTTCTAAGTGACTTTAAATCTGAGCATTCAAGGGTGGAAGGAAGTATGAATGTCCTTGGTCTATGCTTTTCAATCAGTCTTCCATGTATTTGTCTTCCCTTTAAGACCGTTTTCATTGCTGGAGTTTAAATTGGTTCCTAGCCATACTTCCTGTCAAGCTGGGTACCATTTGGGATAGTGGTGATTAACAGAAGAGTCTGTTGCCAATTGTGACAAAGTCATGGTTACACACAACTGTTTTCTCAGTCTTCTAATAGTTGAAAAACTGGAGCATGAAAGCCAAAGAAAATAAAAATCTCTGCAATGAGAATTTGGCTGTGGGGTAGTAGCGTTTTCTTTTGCAGTTGTTTCTGAGCTACTGTAAAAAAAGGCCAAATTGTCTATGACTTTTAAAAATAGTGAATTGTAATTTTTCTTTTATTTTATGTTCTGTTTCAGTACAAATTACATAGTGTAAAATTGTTCCGTAACAACATAGATACTTTTCCAGTCCACTGTGTCTCTCAGTGATTTTGAATGCCCTAGTGCAAGTTACTCCAATGCTGTCATTTTCTTCTACATATAGGGGCCTGGATTTAAGTGGTGTGATGCTGTAGCTAGGTTTTGAAAGAAGTGTATCGGTTCTAGCATATTAGAGTGGATTGTTATATTTTTAATCAATAAAAAGTTAATCGCTATAAACTGGAAGATACCATTGTTGACAGGTAGAAAGCATTCTTGACATTGTTGAGAATGTAATGCATTTAAATACACATCACCTTTACTACCTGTTTGTGTTTTTTTTCTCCAAATCTTTAGTTGATTTCAAAATTGCCATCAAAAGTCTATGGAGGCAATTAATTGATCTGTGTCAGCGTTGCTATTTTATATTAAAAACACAGAAATTAACTGTTGGTGTTGAAGAGCATTTTGTGAAATCTAAAAAACATTCTGCACCTGGAAACAAGGTAAAGATTAGTCTACCTGCTGCCTGTAACTGGTATCTTTCATAACATGTATCGCCTGCTTAATGGCAGTGCTGCACATGTTGTGCACCAGCACTTTGCTGTGCTTTTTATATGGGGAGAGAATAAAGTGTTTTGAATACGGCATATGGTTTGGAAGTAGGAATGGCTTTAGTCTGTGTTTGAACTGAGGCCTGTAAAACAAGCAGAGCAGCTTGGTACCAGTGTACTAGACCTGGTCCTGCAGCAAGGAAGGCATTGCTGTGTGACTGTGTTGGAAATGTGCTGCATACGCAATGTTGTAATGCAATAGCAAGTCTGTTAAAGAAGCTACCATGATGCTATTGTTAATGTTAATAACTAAATCTCCTAGTTGTCCTAGGGAAATGTTTGAGAATTATTCACTGAAAAACAGATGTAGAGATTGAGACTGCATGTGTCATCTGAGGCAACTGAGCTAAGCTTGTGGAAAACAGATATGATGTTTCATTGTTTAAACATTGTTTTTCATTGAGTTACTTGTTCCTTTAAGATTAAAACCTTCTTTGGATGAAAAGAGCTGTGAAAATCTGTATTAATTACTGGTCACAGATTCTGAAACTAAGTCTTGCAGACAACAAGTCTGTAGCATGTAGGTTGAGCCCAGTTACAGATTTAAGCCTTGTCTCCTTGGTTGGCTGGCAGGCTGTGAGAATCATGAACATTCAAGACGCATCAGAGAAAGAGGCCTGCTGGGTGAGGCAGAAAAATCTGAGACAGATTCCTTTGGCTGCAGTTATTAGAAATCTACTTGCTGTTTCCCAATTTATTCAAATGTAAAATAATTGCCGCTTTTCCAAGTTTAGAGAATCTTCTGTTTCCCAGAAACCTAGAAATACTACTTGAGCAAATAAAATTTTTGAGTAACAGGACTGCAGACAAAAGTCACCTGGAAGGGTAGGAAACCTTGAGCACAAGTATTCAAGCTAGGAATTAAATCTGAGCCTAAGATGTTGTGAAGTGGTAGTAGTGGGACTGCCTCAATGGGTAATTTTTGCTGTTTGTCATTGTGGATATTTAATAAATATTAGTATTTTGTGTTTGATGAAGAAATTAATCACCTCTGTTTTAAAATGCTGAAACCATAGCAGGGGTGGGTGGTGAGGTGGGAAGGATTTTTACTATATTACTCTCTTGCAATTCTGCCATCCTGTCATACCCCTAGTGTGTGTATCTTCTCAAATGTGAAGAAAAATGTCTCTTAGTCCTAAGTGATATTGTTGCACAAATGGGAGAGTGCCTTGGCACTGCTTCTGGTGGACATATGCTAGCCACCACAATGTCAAATGCTTCAGTTTCATCTGCTTCTTTAGTAGTTTAAAAAGGTGGTCCTCTAGGGTGTGAGTAACAGGGATGGCAGCTGGGACCTCATCACTTAGAAATGATGTGGACTTTGGGTCTGCTCTAGCTGATAACTGTGACAACCATATGGGATGTTATTGAATAAAAGAAATGCAATTGTAGATAGTATCAGAAACAACTTTGTTTTTGTTTTTGTGCTGGTGATACGAAAATGTCACAGTCATTGTAGAAGACCATGGTAAAACCCATCTGAAAGACCATGCAATTCTGATCACTAACATTCAAGAAAAGTTAATTCAAAAAGTTGTTCAAAAGGGAGGATTCTTATTTGAAAACAAATTAAAACGCCCTTAGTTTGTTGACTAGAGCAGAGCTGAATGTGTAGCACAGGCACAGAAGTGGGATTGAGAAGCAAGCTACAATTTTATGTATAACTGCATTTTAGCTTTCTGGTTTTCTCCCTTGTAGGCGTAATTCTTCTGTCTGTTAGATTGGTCCAGAACACCAAACTGTACGTGAGTTGTAGGTAACCAAATCCTCTGGTTCTGTTGCAGATCTGGTGGGTTTAGAAACATTATCCTTTGAAGTATGAAAATGTTCACCCCAGTACAATATGAAGAAATCACACAGGCAACCTATGAATATATTTAGGCTAATATCACAGTGAATTTTTTTTATGCCAGGTAGAAGGTGAGTTCCAGACTGGGGTCCTGTAAAAACAGTTTAGAAGGACATAACAAAATACCTTTTCTATTATCACCACCTGATAATTTTTTAGTATTAGAGTAGGCAACCTTGTAGCTCATGTAGGGGAAAAGACATGTGGCTTAGCTGTAATTCTATGGACATTAACTAGAACTGTAAAAGCATATGGCAGGAATGAATTATTTTTTTCAGAGATGAATGCTGAGTTCCAGAGCAGGAGGCCAACAAGGGGAAAAAAACCCACCCTTTTGCTTCTTGTGGAATAGGAATAGCCATCTTGAATCTGTTTTCATTTTGTCATTAGAACCACTTGGTTTTACTTCCTTTAAACTGGAGTATTGCCTGTTATGGTCCCCAGAATTGGAGCAGTAATGAAATCTCAACCTGCTTAAAAGCTGTCCTTAAAAAAGGAAAAGTAACTAGTGTGTCTTTAAGTAGATGACTTTTAGTACTGACAGTATACTGCTTGTTATCTTTTTTTCTTTATTTTTCCAATTTCCCTTGTAATCAGCCTGAAAGAAATAAACATAGAACAAAAAAACCCTCACGACTCAGACCTCATTTGGTAGGTACCTAGCAAAAGAGGTTATTGTGGAAATTTCTGTGGCAATTGCAGAGCTTTTGTTAGGTGATATATTTAATTCCACTTGATACTATATGAAGAATGTAAACTTTTGGTAGCGCTTTTTAGCAGTTCTGCTTGCTGCAGTTGACATAAGAATTGAAGAAGAATGTTATCCTTGAAAATGAAGACATAGCATGCAATATATCCGTTGCGGTTCCTTCTGTATTTGTTTGTATGCAGTCGTGAAGAAGTTGGAAGTGGTCATTTTGTCTTTTTAGTGTATACAGGGTAGAAGATGGGGTATTTAATGAGTAAATGTTTCACAGAAAAATGATTTTAAGATGTGCATCTCCTTTTAGAATGGTCATCTTGCTACTTTTTTTTTCCTGTAACAAGCACTTCATCTATACTTGTGATGAATTTGGATAAAACACCAATGTTCCTGATCCAGGTTGCTATCTTTATAATTTCTTTTAAATTAAATTTTCTTCTGTTTGTGACTGTCTTGAACCCTGTTTTACTTGCACTTTAAGCTAGCTATATTCACAAAGCTTCTGATTTTGCAAGGCATGCTGCATCGTCAGCTTCCATTGAAGTCAAAAGAAGCTGAAGAAACTTGGCATTTTCTCAGAAGATAGATAAGCTTACAGGCAATTTACAAAAGAATATAATTCATGATCCCTCCATCTTCCCTGTTGTGATTTCATGATTGTACAAGTCTTGAGTTTAGATTACTAGTTCTTTTCCAAATAGTTGGTTACAGTTGAAAAGAACATCAAGTAATGTTCCCCTTTTTGTCACATCATTCCCAGTGGCAGGTTTAGTGTTCACTGCATGTGTCTATTAAGCATTAATTCTTTAACTGTATTTTAGTGAGAGAGCACAATATGGTATGTTCCAGTGCAAGAATCTTAATTCCTACACAAACATATGGCATAGAATTATCTACTTAAAGATGGAGCAATCTGATAATAATTTGGTAGAGTGACATCTGCACAATAAAATAAGATGCTGATCGCACTGGAAAAGTAAATGCAAAAGTTTTATACTAACTATTCTGACATCATCAGAAAGCCATTATCATTCCTCCATGGAATGTTAAAATTTAATGATCTAATTTGTTCTTATCACATGCAATATAAATAAAAAATAACCTTATTAAGTATTCAGAGACCCATGCTGAACACAAAACTTTTAAATGCTATTTTCTAGAATTTGGAATTAAAAGTACTTACGTATGTTTAACAGGGAATAAGGAAAAAATGTTAGGAGAAAAAAAAATAATTGTGTGGTCATTTCCATCCTTTACTGAAGATGTTCACATATTCCATTCTATTTGCTGCATAGTTTAATTTCCTCTCTTGTTGGTTCTGTCATCAAGATATGTAATTGAACATCAGTTTTTACTTTTGGGAAAAAATGTGTTAATAGAAGGACATAATCACAGCTTTTGCGTGAATGAGATGAGAGTAATGGTTCTTTGGGGGCAATATGAGGTGTATTCATGTTAGAATGCCACACCTGAACTTAAAGAGAAATCTCCTGCAAATCAGAACATAGAGTTGCATTAACTAAGGTCATGAGGTTCCGCAAGGAAGCATCACCTTATTTTTGAATGCAGTTGACTGAACATCAAGGTGGTAGGTCTTCTATTTTAGGCTTTCCAACTGAGGAATTCACCTCCATCATCCATTCTTCAAAATGGAATGGAAATGCCCAGAAATTTGGACATTACATTGAAATTGACCTTAATTCTGTTTGTAGAGTTGGGATTCTTAATTAGAACTATTACAGAATGTAAGCTATTGTTTTCTTGAAAAATTGGTAGCTTTTTAGATATGCAGCAAGCAAGGAAAAGATTATTAAAATTGATGGAAATATGTAACAGATTCTGATTCTTCTGCTTTAACTGGGTACTACATTAGGGAGTTTTGATAAAAATGGTTTAACTGTCTGGTTACATAGACAGCTTACTTTTTTAGTGCTAGTGTTTAAGGGCAGAGTAGGGCTTGAGTTGCTGACAATATTCCACTTTTGCAATACTGAATCTATATAAAATGTATTTAATGTAGAATTAGAATAGTCAAAATATTTCATATGGGTCTTTTTTTCTCTTCTTTTAAACCTAGTTCCCCCACTTTAATTTACTGTGTCAAACAGCCAGGAAAAATGGCATTTGGATTTCTTAATGGAAAGCTACTGCTGTTTTGGTTGGTGTGGTTGGTTTGTTTGTTTTCCCCCTGAAGAACATACTCATGAAGGTAGAACATATTTATGTAGGTTTTCTTCTTGACAGTTAATAGATCAGAATAGGAAGGCATTTTTCAATGCATAAATAAAAGAACTGCATATAGTGATTTCCTTTTACACATCTATATATAGCCTTTTTTTGGTGTTGCTGTATAAAACATACAGATGTGAGTTTTTTTAAAACTAGAAATACAGTTGGCTGGAATGAGGTCGAATTATCTTAGACTGGTCTTCACTGCCTGCCAGCCTATGGAACTGATACCAGCTTATTTTATGATAGATTTCAGGCTAGCTGCAAGTGGGGATAGAATGTTTCATAGAAATGTATGGAACTGTTGGAAGGTAATGCAGAGTTGATGCAGAAATCTCCTTCACTCTTTGGACATGTTCTGTCTGATTAATAGACTTTTCACAGATTAAAAAGCAACTGAGATATCATACAGGACTATTTGTTTGGTTTTATCAGTTTTCTCCCTGCCAAATACAAACCCCCTGTAAAGGCCCTTTAGAGGGGAAGTAATGTAACACAATATTCTGATATTTCTATGAAGTTAAAGCCTTTACATTTCAACAACAGTTTAATTTATTTCAGGTGGAATAAACATACGTTTTAGAATGGACTAAAAATCAGTAAAATAAATACATTTTATGGTTTCTAAGTAAGAACCACAGTAATGTGAAGTCCATGTCTAAAGTCTTGTGTCTGATTAAACCAAATACAACTAAGGATATGACAGCATCATAAATGTAGCATTTAGGTTTCTATGCACACCCAAAATCCTTAGGTATAAGTACTCATATTTAATTTCCTACATGAGCTGATTATGGAGACATAAATCTGATTACCTGATTATCTTGAAAACATCAAACAGCTTCTCTTTATGAACTCCTTATCCTAAATTTTGGGCCCAATCCACAGGAAGCTAGCCATAATTTTGTTTTGCCTGTAGAAGCTTAATTAGTTTTATTAGACTTTGTGACTATAGAAATTATCTCCATGCAGTGTTGTGGGAAAATATCTTCTATTCATTTGGCAGAAAAATTCAATAGGCATCACATCATATTGTCACTCTCTTGCAAGCAGAATCCTGATCTTTTGTCAAAACAAAAGGAACAATTGACTGATGGCAATTCTGATTACTTAAAGTAATTACTGAAAGAAGACATATAGATCTTAAATGATCCTTTTATTTTCTACAGCCACCCAAAATGTATAATGATAAAATGACACATATTCTTTATTGTGTTCTGTTTAAAAAGAAAAGGAAAAAAACTATACTAAGCATACTGTTTGATAAGAGCAAAGTTGCCATAACAGTGCGATGCCTTTTCAATCTATTTGCTACAAATGATCAACATTTGGTAACATTTTTCCTAAGTTCCTCTTACTGCTTCATAACCCTCACTAGGTAAGTTTGTGAGCCTTCTGTCTTCACTTATACAGCCTTTTGCTCTATCTGTATTAGAAAAGTGTTTTTAAAAGTTTACCCGTTAGCTCACATTTAATTGTATGCAGATATAAAAATACTAAGGCATAGTAAAGAGGTTTTGGTTTAAACATATGGCTTGTCAAGGATCATCCATAGCTACTTACTGATGAAGACAAAACTGTTTTGAATGTGCTTCTTCACAACCTCCTAATGCCAAGGAGTTGTGGTAGTGTATAGGCTGGTATAAATAGGTAATAGAGCAGTCACAAAGCCAAGAAAGTAATGATGCCCCATCCCTGGAAGTGCTCAGTGCCAGGCTGGATGGGGTTTTGAGGTACCTGGGCTAGTGGAAGGTGTCCCTGCCCATGGCTGGGGGGTTGGAACAGGGTGATCTTTTAAGTTCCCTTCCGACCAACCCATTCTGTGATGACCTTATGATATGATATGCTTTGCAGCCACACAGATCTCTGGTCATACTACTTTCATAGCTTCAGAGGGTTGTCTGGAACATCTTGTATGGATGTATGAGTGTGGGAGAAAGACTGTGGATGTATGTGGCTGCCTGCTCTTTTACATAGCTGTACAGGTCTTGGTTCTGAAGTTCTTTGACTGTCCAGTACTATATAGTAATAATGCTCTGCAATACCAAACTTTTTTCATTCTGTATTTCCTGAGCAGCAAAACAGCATCCTAGGTAATGCATCACAAAGTGAATCTCTCGATAAAATTAGAAAAATAGGTTTTTTTCAAATATGTGCATTTTTATTGTTTATTGCAGTTGTTGATGGGGCCAGATATTTCTTGGATCAATAATTTGACCATCTAGCCTACTTCTGAACAGGCTAATGGCAAGTCAGTGCTTCTATTCCAAGTAACACTGATACTTGGAGATATTAGCTGCACTAGATTCGTAAGACAAAGAGCTAATGGATTGAGAACAGTCCTGTTACAGACTGGTTTAATAAAATGTATTGAACCAAAGACATGGCAAGTAATTCTAGTACCTTAGTAAGTGGTTTTCAATTTCTTATCTGATAATGAGTCTGCCTGCTCCACACTCAGCTCTGTATACTAGGTTCATATTCATTCTTACCTATTGTAACAGTTGGTGGTGTTCAGTTTGCTTTAACTCTCATTCTCTTTTATGGGTCGATGAACATAGACACAAATTACATGTATGTATCTGATATATCTGTGGAGTTAGTGTATATTTTTTTTTTTTTTTACTGTTCTCTGAGAAGCTTGACCACCACTAGAACGGAATTGTTAGATATTTTTTCAGGAAAGTTTCTGCCTTATATCCATAGTTGTCAGCATAGGAACTGTGATCACTGCTTCAGTGAATACTGAAGAAATGTTTATTTTCCCAACTCCAGGGCATGGTAAATTAGCTGAGGTAAGAGGAATGTTGGTCATCATCTTCTGTCAAGTCCTTCATTTGATTATCATTCTTTTAGAAACCATAAGCCATAAAAGTGTTGTCAACATCATTGTTCCTTCATTTCTTTCTCCACTTGAGTGGAAGGAAATTCCATTGCTTTGAATGGTCTGTCATTTTTTTTCATTAGGAGTTTAAATTGAATTCTGTCTCTGTTTACACTGGGCCTTTCTGTTTGTCTATCATATTTTTTAGCTGGAAACTCATATTTTCTAGGAATGGATTCAATTTTCCATGACTATTGGCAGATGTTTCTCTAGGATCTTCACTGACAATGATGTATTTGTTGATAACCCAGTGCTTGCTAGAAGGGACTTTGCTTTGCATCAGTGAGTCAGTTTTTTTGTATGAGAGCTTTAGTCAACAGAAGCACATTCTATTTCTTCAAAAATGTCTAGGGGTAGTTTCACCCTATTTTGAATGCGTACTTCATGCAATGAATTTTCCTTTGGTTCAGCTACTCCTTCCTCTTTGCGGCAGGCAAAATATATAATGCTCTGGTTCCGCTCTTTTGATTCATATTTTTGCAAGTTACATATTTGAGTAATTTTAATAGTTGAGCCCAGTGTTCCAAGATACTAACTGTAAGAGTTGAGTTGTGAGTAGATTTCATTCTTTTAGTGTTACTGTTTTCACACTCAACTTGGCACTTCAGTACCCCGGTAGGAACATTTGAGGGGCTTGCTTCATAGGCCTGCAAGATGGCTTATAGCACGAACGTGTCAGTGTCTGAACAGGACAACTTTTGATGGGTTTTCCATGCAGCTTTTATTTATTAGAGGAAAAGTCATAGAGGATTCTGCAGTTTTTTTCTTACTGACATTGTCTCCTGCTTTCTCATCCTCTCCTACCTTGCCAAACCTAGACAATGTGTCACAAAGCCCCTTTTCTCAAGGTGTTAACAGAGCATCAACACTGCCTTGTTCTCAGCCCCATGGTTTACTTAACAATGACAGAAAATCATCCTTTTGAAGTTTGTTCTAACTTCAGAAGTTTTTTGGTTTTTCTTTGCATTCCTCTTCTTTCAAGGGTTGGAGTTTTGGTCTTTTATTGTTTTATTTATTTATTTTTAATATCACAGTGCTCCATTGCTTACTGAGTTTGGATTTAATTAGTGTTAGAACATTGCATAGCTAGTTTCTTTTCTTTCCATCTTTTATTGAAGGGTAAGTTACGTTATTTGAAATTCTGGGGTTTTATTACCTTTTAAAATATGTGGTAGGATCATATAATCATTTTTTGCACTAATATTTTCTGCCCTTTTTTTTCTTTCTCTCTCTGTAATAGAATTGGAATAGTAGGAAAGCCTTGGGGGGAAAAAAGAAGAGATTATTTTGAGAACTGGGATAATAATTTTACTCTGTTCAGGTTAGAAATGAGGTCTAACATCTGGAGCAGGGAACTGAAAATCAAATATATTCTAGTCTCAGTTCTGACTGTGGCTTTCCTTGTGACCTTGACAAACAAGCCTTTCTGTGATCTGATTTCTTCTTCTCTGTTACCAGGAAGAAACATTAATATTTGCAAAGCATTTTGAAATTCATGGTATGAAGATGTATAGAACTACAGGGTTTTTTCATTATTTGTTGGAAGGTATATAGATTTTCTAAGTATTGTTCTGCTTTGCTGGGCAAGAGTACAGATGGAGTGTTTTTGGGAGACATAACTTGATTTAAGAATCATTTTGGTCAAAAAATAATTACGTAGATTGATGATCTAGAATAAATCTGTTAGGTGTTAACTTTTGTAGTACTTATCCTTTGTGAATTTTCAGTAAAGAATAACTCCTAACAATTG